>NC_059128.1:142734290-143359290 GCF_020740605.2 Lemur catta
TTTTGCTTTTTAATCCTTGGCTTTAGAAGGGAAGAACAGATGAAAAAAAAAAAAGTCATAACATTTCCTTTTGCCAACCTGCTGGGATTAAGATAAAAATCCAGAGGAAGAACAACATAAGAGCTGGGGTTTGTTCCTACAACGTGCGTATCGTCCTTTGTAAGCCTTTGGGATTGCCTGTCTGCCGCCGTGCGGTACGTGCAGGTTCATAAACCCGCGACATCCTAGAGCTTAGCTAGCGGGGTAGGAGCCACACAGTCTCTGGTGGACAGGGTGTAATTCCTCTAAGCACACACAGGCTTTGTGGAATGCCAGGAAACCTTCCTCCTGGATGCTGTCTGGGCTGATGACTTTGGGACCACCCCTCTTTTTTGTAGCGAGCAACGCCTTTCCCTGTAAAGAGATTGGGACTATTTGAGCAGAAATGGTGTCAGATGCACACACAGAAATTCTCGGAAAACAGTCAGATAAGTTATACAGTTGCCCTCTGTATCCGTGGGCTTCATATCCATGGATTCAACCAACCTCAGATGGAAAATAGTCAAGAAAAAATACCACATCTCTACTGAATGCATACAGACTTTTTTCCTTGTCATTATTCCCTAAACAATACCATATAATGACTATTTCCATGGCATTTACATTGTATTAAGTATTATAAGTAATCTAGAGATGATTTAAAGCATTTGTGAGGAGGTGCGAAGGTTATATGCCATTTTATAATAGGGACTTGAGCGTCCGTGGATTCTGATATCCTCAGGGATTCTGGAACCACTGCCCCACAACAATGAGAGGTGACAATAGTCAGACCTAAAGAATGCCAAAAATATGGATGAGAACTTTTATCTCCTCTGGGTATCATTTTTTTTTCCATCAGCAAAAGACCAACACCTTGTATTTTTTCCCACATTGCAGTTCACGGAATGCCTGAGGCCCCCCATGGGGAGAGCAGCCAGATTCTTTTAGGGGTCCTTCTCGGCGATGCTGGGGGCAGTGACAGTGAGGACGTTAATTTGCTTGCAGCTTGGAAAGACTGGCCCCCTCCGGGCCCACACCCTCCAGCACACGGGGACACACACGCGTGCACACCCACGTAGGCAGAGAGAGGTGTGCGTGAAGCAGGCTGTGTTGGGTGTGTGCATTAGAGAAGCAGCGTAACTGACTCTGTGTCTCACCGGTCACTCCCCTGCATCGGGCGTGGCTCTTAGCAAGGGTTGCACACAGCTGGCACCAAGAATGTGTCTGAGATAGCCTATGGCTTCCTGGGAGGAGAAGAGCCGTAGAACTCTGGCTGTAGGAAGGGGAAGGGTCCTCATTCAGATCTCTCCTCTGTGCTGTCGGAGAGGAAGCAGAGGACAGGGAAATCCACGTGGGAAACCGAAGAACGTGGCTCCGTGACAGTTGAGGGTGTGTGGCGAGTTCTCTCTGTCCTCTTCTCATCCCTCTTGCCTTGCAAAGCTCAGTTGTCTATATCTAGCTGAGGCAGGCTGAGAGGAGCATTATATTTGAATTTAGAAGACCTGAAGTCAAATATTTACTTTACCACGTAAATGGGTCACTTTGGGGAGTCGCTTTTCTCCCATCCATCATCCTCACATGGAAACTGAGGGCACGTTCCTTCCAGTGTCGTCAGGATTGAATAAACCATTCATGGGAAAATAGGAAGTAGAATTTAATGCACAAAAGGCCCCAGGAAATGCTTTTCTTTCTCCCTCCTTCTTTCCCGCGTCCCGCAGTGGATGGAGACCCCCATTTCGTGGTGGACTTCCCGGCGAGCAGACTCACCGTCTGCTTCAACATCGACGGGCAGCCCGGGGACATCCTGAGACTGGTCTCGGATCACGTGGACTCCGGTAAGTTCTGCCCTGCATCTCGGCCTCCGAGCAAGGACCAGGCAGGTATTCAGTGCCCTCTGTTCTCAGGGTGAATGTCCAGTTGGTAAAATATAAGGACCACATTATAGATGCTCAGGGAGGATGGTGGATGGTTGAAGGAAGCAGACTCTGCTCTCCGACCTGGAGTCAGAAAGACGTGGATCTGAATCCCGCTGAATCACTTTGTGGCCCTGAGCACACGCCTTGGGAGCTGCAAGTGTTTCCTTTGCAAAATGAAGGGAGTGAAACTTTGCTGGCCTTGCAGGATCCGATTAAATAGTGGATATGAAGTTGTTTCATAAACGATCAGGTGCTGTACAAACCCATGATGGACTTTTATTGTCATCACGTCCCTCCATTGAGCAGCTGTGATGCTGGAGAGAGTCTAAACTCACCTGTCTTAGTTCCTTGATGGCTCAGATGGAAAGCCCAGGTGTCAGCCATGCAGCTCTCTGTGAGCCGTGGACGTCAACAGGGCTCTGGTCCTGTCAGTCTGCAGAGGGATTGGGCGACAGAGATTAGCAAGAAGAAGCTTCCCGAGTCAATGCAGGTGGCAGTGATGATGAACAGCTATGTGGGCAGCCACACAGCCTGGCTCTGCGAGGACCTGCTTTGGAGTAGACATCCTGGTGTTTCTCGGTGCCAAGAACATAGGTGTCTCAGAAGGTCATGTTGTGGAGGGTCCCCAGCTGGGTGACACATATGATTTAATAATATAAGTTGATCCTGAGGCTCCTTTAGCATATTATTCTCTTGAAGGACTTTCTAGCCTCAGAGCTAAATAAATCTCGATTATTTCTTATGTCAAAGGGCTCAGGAGTGAGATGGGGCCTAACCATACCCCTCCCTGGAAGTGCCCTCTCCTAGCAACTGTTCCCATGGTTTCCGTATTCCGCAAGGTGTCTGTGATGGGAGCTCAGCCCGAAGAGCCTGGGCTCTGCTCATGCTGGGGTTTCTCCTCTCCCCGGACCCCTGTCCCAGGGAAGGCACTATTCTCCTTGCATGTCTGAGAAGTTATTAGCCAAGATTTATTGGGAAGGTTATTGGGAAGCAGAGAAGAGTCCATTATATAGTAATCTTCTATTATTGCAAATTGCCTCTTTGCCTGAGAGCAAAACACACTTAACATGCATCACCCAAATTCGGCCCCAAACATTTCACATGCCATTGCCATCTGTTTGCTGTTCAGCCAGACAGCGCAGAACCAAGAGGCTCACGGGCCTTGCTCAAGTCCAGAAAAGCCACAGCCGTGTTCACAATGAGGAAGGAAAAAAGAAAGGAGTTATATTTGGTGACATTTTACAGCTTACACATACGCAACCTGCTAGGGGCCTCACAAAAATTGTTAGATTTTATATCCCCCCATTTTACAGATGAGGAAATTGAAGCTCAAAGTTTTCTAATGACTTATCTAAGGATGAGCACCTAAGTGGAAGAACTTGAGTTTGGGGACTACTAAAGCTAACTTTGTTTTCTACCACCCTACTCAGTGGCATCCCAGCGTCCCCTAATTAGGATCTGTGGCTACTGGTAGATACAAAACACACGTCAGGGCCACACAAGACTTTTTGTCACCACAACCAGATACCGGGATGAAGGCAAACAAACTTTATGTTTAGCTATGTTTGGATACAGAAATACTTAGCATTGTGTTTCCTTCTATGATATCTTGATCCAAACGTACATCCTCCTTCCCCTGTCCCAAGGTACTCATCAGACTCAGGGGAAAAATCCACTCATAACTTCCTGCACTCACTCTTCATTCATTCATTCACTCATTCATTCGGTAACCACTGCGTGGCCTCTGCGTGTGCAGGCAGCGTGCCCCGTGCTGGAGATGTTTGCATGATGGGCCCAGAGGAGGAAGGACGTTCTGGTCAGATGCCTTTAGCAGGAAGGTGGGGATATGGTTTTTGTTTCTCTAACCCCTGTTCTTCTCCCCTCGGGCTGTGAGGCGTGACAGTGAACGGAGAGTTAATCGGGGCCCCCGCTCCTCCCAACGGCCACAAGAAGCAGCGCACGTACTTCGGCACCATCACCATCCTCGTCAACAAGCCCGAGAGGTCGTACCTCGAGATCACACCCAACAGAGTCATCCTGGACGGGGGGGACAGGCTGGTCCTCCCCTGCAACCGGAGCGTGGTGGTGGGCAGTCGGGGGCTGGAGGTGTCTGTGTCCGCCAATGCCAACGTCACCGTCACCATCCAGGGCTCCATTGCCTTCGTCATCCTCATCCACCTCTACAAGAAGCCGGCTCCCTTCCAGCGGAACCACCTGGGCTTCTACATCTCCAGCAGCCACGGCCTCTCCGGCGGCTGCCACGGCCTGCTAGGTGGGCAGCGGCTCGCTCCCCTGCACGGGGTTTAGAGCAGCATCCCCAGGCTTTGGGGCAGCAGGGACCGGTTTCATGGAAGATGGGGGTAGGGGGATGGGGGTTGTGGGGGGCTGTGGAGCTCAGGGGCAATGGGGAGCGCCCACCCCAGGTTCCTAAGTTTCATGGAAGACAGTGTTTCCACGGATGGGGCGGGGGGTGGGCGAGGAGCTCTGCGGCAGGGTCCCTACCAGGCCACGGACTGGTGCTCATCCTCGACCCAGGGCTTGGGGACCACAGGTTTAGAGGATAAAATGAAATTTCTCAAAGTGAAGTTCATACTTCTAATATCTTTAGCTTGATTGAGAAATGCAATGGGAATGTGGCTCCTGTATACATATATATGTGTGTGTGTATATGCAGCCATGTGTCCCTTAACCGTGGGGATATGTTCTGAGAAATGTGTTGTTAGGTGATTTCGCTGTGTGAGCATCACAGAGTGTCCTTGCACAAACCTAGAGAGAGTGGCCTAGCACACACCTGGGCTGTGTGGTACCGCCTGCTGCTCCTGGCTGCACACCTGTGCAGCGTGTGACCTTACTGAGTACCATAGGCAACTGTAACACAGTGCTAAGCATTTGTGCATCTAAATACATCTAGACCTAGAAAACGGACAGTAAACATATGATGTCATAGCCTGCTGGGACCACCAGCATATATGCAGCCTGTCGTTGCCTGAGATGTCGTTACGTGGCACGTGACTGTCTGTATAATGTACACGTTAGATTTCTTATCTCCCGATGACTTTCTGGGGTAAGAATGGGCTTTATAAACCAGTTGTCACTCGCCTTCTGGGAGAATGGACAAAGAAATGGAGAGGAGTCATCGTAAGGTCTGGTTCTCCGCCCCTCAGCCAGAAGGCACAGGGAAGGGCGGCCACAGAGCTGTCTCGCAGCACCCAGCATGAGAGGGAGGTTAATATTAACATTTCCTCCATGGGAGTCGCCTGCATGGCCGTGGTGGCTGCAGGCCACTCTGGCTGGCTTTCTTCAACATGCAATTTCACATGGGCCCCTTGTCTAAAAATAAAGAGCGAGCCACTGTCAGGGCTTGGTGCAGAGGCAGGATTTCCTGGCCCTTGAGCGAGACGGGTTCTGTGGTTCCTGGCAGCCACGCAAGCCCCTCGTGCAGATGCACGTCTGTTCCTCGGGCTGAGCAGTGTCCTCACCCGGCCTGCAGAATTGTGAGGACGAAGTGTCAGGAATGAACTGGACCCCACCCCGCACGTACCACCCAGTAGAGAGCATGGAGGGGTCTGTGACAGGCAGGAGAGGGGGGACCAGACCCCACCTCCCTGCTTATCTGCCGCTGTCTGAGTCCTCCCAGCTCTGTCGGAGACGGTGGTTTTCTCTCTCAGTTCGTTAGGGCAACTGTGCACGCTGTGGTCCCCATTTGACTCAGACCCGGTGCTCTCTTTGTCCTCCCAGGTCAGTTCCTGCACCAGGAGGCCGAACTCACAGAGGAGCCCAGGGGGCTTGGCAGGAATCTCACTCACCTGCTGTCCTCCCAGGTGCCGGAGCCGTCTGAGGCCGTCCTCAAAGTGAAAGGGCGCCGGGTCCCCGTGGTCTGGAAGCAGAGGAAGATTTACAACGGGGAGGAGCAGGTGGACTGCTGGTTTGCCAGGAACAGCGCCGCCACGCTGATCGACGGGGAGTACAGGGATTACCTGGCGTCTCACCCGTTCGACACAGAGATGACGCTTGGCCTGGGAATGCCGGAGGGACGCTGAGGCTGGCACGAGTGCGTGGCAGGGTGGGTGATCGGGGGGACTCGGTGGTGCAGCTCATCTCGGGGCCCGTGTGCTGTGTGCGCCTCCGCTCTTGGCAAGCAGCTGCCCCCGTGACCCTCGCCGGGTGGGGTGTAGGTCCCGCGTCTGTGAGCAGAGGGGACGGGCGGGGAGCTCGAGCGCCAGTGTCACTTCCTCCTACTCGCTCTTCCTGCCTCCTGCACCCTCCCTTCTGCAGCAGAGAAACCTGGTAGCACCGCGGGGAGAAAGGTCACAGTCAAAAGCAAGAGAGTCTGTTTCTTGTGCCAACCGGCTTGTCTGTCCCACAGCCCTCCGTAAGGTCACACCTGCTGGTGAAGGAAGGTTGCTGCGAAACGTGTTTTCTCCGTGGAAACGGCCAACCTCGGGCAGTCTGCTTTTTGCCTCATGCTGACGCTTAGGAATCTCTCCTTTTAGTACCGTGCGTTCCCCAGATGTTCAGCCAACCTCTGCCTCAAAGGAAGCTCCCGTGGAAGCCAGGCCACCGGTCATGCAAACGGTGCATGAATGCGATCATTGTAAACAATTGAGTCTTTTCTTAGGAGAGGGTTTTCTTCTGCTGTGGTATCTCACCCTTAAAATTAGTTTTCATTTGCAAAAGTAGTTGAACATGGAACAATGGGCATTCTCTCTCTGATGGGCTTTGTAAACCGCTTGACTTTGTGAGTGGGTATTCTCCAGTTTATTCCAGTAAGACAACAGACAACCCGCGTGGGTGGCTTTCACTGGCCCGTCTTGGTGCTGGAGAGTCTGCCTGTGCAGTGATGAAACTTTTACTTGGAGCCCTTCGGCCTTTGCCAGAGTTCCTGGACCATTACGGCTTGTGGTCCTCCAGGAGGTGATGAATCACATGTGCATGGCACTGGGACGGGGGGCAGAGCCAGCACAGGGCGCGCCTGTCAGTGGACCCACAGCGGGAAGCGTGTACGTGCTTAGAGAAGTTGAAAAGGCTTCCCTCCTCTCAGATGGGCAAAAACCAGGAAATCCGTGTGAACAGGGAGTTTGGTTCCAAAACTTGTACAAACCTGATCTGCTAAGGAAAAGGTTAAAATCAGCGAAGGTCACCCTTCTCATTCCAAACACCCCCTGTAAAGTCCAGTCATATCATCCAAGGCCAATGCCCCAAGCCTCCATCCCCACCCCCCTTAGAGGTTTTCAATTTTCTTTCTGCTCGGTCTTCTCAGGGCCTGGTCGGGAAGTGGATGGCTGCAGGGAAACCTGGGCCAAAGAGCAGAGAACGAAAGGCTGCGGTCAAAGAAAGAGGCTGTTCTGATGCGGGCTGGAGGTAAAGGCTTTGGGGCCGGCATCACAAGCGGCTTCATCCCCTGGGCACGACGCCAGGGCGGCCGGCCCCCGCGTGAGCGCTGCAGGCGTGCTTAGCGCTTTGAGAGAGAGCAGAGTTAGGAAAATTCTTTATCGTGTTCACCTTCCCAGGGGAAACATTCCGGCAGCAGAATGACATCCACATGTTCCTATTGGCCCTGGTGGCTTCAGGAGGGAGTTAGGGCTGGGAGACCGCCTGTCTTGTCCCATGTCCGAGTCTCGTCACTTTGTGAGCCCGCCGGCCCAGAGCCTGTCTGCTCTGCTATTTATTTCACTCCCATCCTCTGAAGCTCAGCTGCTGGTTTGCATGCCAGAGGTGCCAGGACCGCCGGCCCACGCCGCTGCCAGATGCTTCCACGTTTCAGAGCCCAGAGGCAGAGCCAGAGCCGGAGCCAGGGCTGGCCGAGCCCGGTCAGCTTCCCCGGGGCCGTCCCATTATGTAAACCCCAGCTGGGCAGACAGTCCCCGGCCAAGAGGCCCAGGCCACCGTGCAGTGCTGGGAGCAGTGATCTGTTGTTGCAGGTGTAGCTCCCAACACCGCAGAGGGGGGGTGTTACTAGGCGAGACCTGTTCCCACTGCGTCTGCGGCTGCCTTGTCTAAGAGCAGAGAAAAATACTCCAGCGAGATACCCATAGCTACCACTCCTACTCAGAAAAAAATAAGTATCAAAGTTGAGTTTTTATTTTAAAAATTATATTTTTACTTTAGATAAATGCCACTTTCTTTCTCCTCTTCTTTTGCTATAGATCTCTTTCTCTCTCTTTTTTCTTTTTTTTTTGTAAACAGTATTTGCCATTAAGTTTTCTGTTTTATTTGGAATTAGTATTTGTGAGCCTGAAACCTCATGCCAATGCTATACTTAGGACCTTTTCATTTCATTGAAAAACACGGTGTTTTCTACCGGCTACATGTGTAGTGAATAGCAAGCTCTTTAAAATAAATGCAGAGGAAAGGAGGAATTCTCTTCCAGATGCGGAAACTGAGGCAGAGTGCCATTGGGTGATTTCCTCCCCCCTACCCCCACCCCAAGTTATACAAAAAGACTTAGAGGAGGGCTAGGCTGAACGTCTAGAGTTCATTTTGTTAGCTTTGACACTCTTTCACTATCTGGGTAATCATTTATTTGCCTTGAACATTGATAAATAAGAAGAGGCAGAGTTACTAAATGAGTAATTGAATGAGATTAAGAAATATGTCACAATTAGAGGAGATATATCTCATTGTTATTATAATAGCAAATGTCAACGAGACATAATGATTGACTCATGGGGACCCCGAGCCCGGTCCCTGTCTCCAGGTTTCGATAACCTCCCTCGTCTACAGAAGAAAAGCATCTGAATGGGTTGTCTTTGATGGTTTCCTAATTTTAAGTGTCATATTCCTCAAATAAAATGGACTGAACATTCTTTACCCGCCCATGCTAGGTGCTTTATCCTCCTCGGTTTGGCTTTTTGGGGACTGCAGGCTAAAGGGAGGGGGTGCACATTGGGGACTGAACCATCACAACACGTGTCAGAGCCGGGCGCTGTAGCGAGGGTGCAGAGACCGGGGCCTGGAGCGAGTGCCCCTCTGCTCCTGTGAGGAGGAACACCAGACATTTAATGGGATCGTGTATCCTTGCAGGTGGATTAGGAACAGGATTCATTGCTTTAAATTTATCTTTTGGCTAAACTGTGTGCTGTGAACCAAATGTTTGCATTCTCCCAAAATTCATGTGCTGAAGCCTAAATCCTTAATGTGGTGGTACTTGGAGGTGAGACCTTTCAAAAGTGACTAGGTCTTGAGGGCAGAGCCCCCACCCGTAAATGGAATTAGTGCCCTTGTAAGAAACGACACGAGAGAGGCGATCTCTGTCCTCTCTGCCAATGAGGACACCACGAGGAGACAGCCACTTGCCAAGCAGGGAGACAGCCCTCACCAGATGTCACACCTGCTGGCGCCTTGACCTGGGACTTCCCAGCCTCCAGAACTGGAGAAATAAATATTTGTCGTTGAAGCCCCCCAGTCTGCAGTATTCTTGTTCTAGCAGCCCAGGGTAAGACACTAAGTCAGTCCACATATGAATTCTTTTTTTCTTTCTTTAAGCTACCCAGAATATACACAAACAATGCTGCTATTAAAATTGAAAGGACTCTTGGAAACCCGAGAACACCATCCAGCTAAAATAAACAGCTAATAAAATAAACACAGCTTAGCAAATACTTACAAATGTAGCTCTAAATATTTATTTCTGTCAGTTTTAAATAGTAGGGTACAAGATAGTTCACAGTCAAGAGACATTTTTTCTTAAACATAAACTTGTAAGAGAGTGATGTGTAAAAACAAACTACATACTGGTATGTTTATTGTTTTGAGGGAAAATGGAATCAGGGCTATTGAGAATAAACACGATGAATCTAACTGCACTGCTTGTTCGTGGGAATTTCTGAATTACGTACAATGATGTGTAAACAGACTAGTGACATTGGAAGAATAATGTTAGAGTAACACAAGTTATTGTAGAGGACAGCAGGTTTACAGCGGGCATTCCTGTGCTCTTCTAAAACCGACACATGCACGCGAGTATCTTAAACCTCTGTCCATTCCTACCTGGGGACTGGCATCGCCAACTTTGATAACCTTCTTGCTTGGAGCTACTTCCCTTTAGCTCAGGGACTTCTCCCTCCATAGGTGGCACTTCCAGCTGTGGTCCTGGCATTCCTCCCTCTGGTTCTGAGGGGTCCTGCCGGATCTTGTGTATAATAGATTTCCATTGCGCCATGTTGCATTCTGAATGGAGTGACACCCGGTCAGAACCAAAGCAAACAGGGCACATCAGGCAGCCATCATTGGTAGTCCATGTAAAGAGAAAACACGCCAACACCTGGTATGGAGGACTTCGGATTAGCCTCTGCGGGTTTGGTTACTTTTGCTATAAAATGAAGGGGCTGGACCAGGTCATGTTATCTTCACTTTCTTCCCGCAGATGCAGATACTTCCAGAACTGCCAAGTGATAAATGCAAAATGATTCATTTGGGAACCCCAGTATATTTCAAGTTCCGGTGTCCTGGGTCTGGGGATTCTTAGGAAGACAGACAAATTCATACCTCTGTGGAGTTCTCGGTTTAGAACAGGACACAGAATGCAAAGGCTGGAAGAGGGTGAGAGTAACACTGTCAGAGAACTTTGCCAGGGGTGGTTGTGTGAGCTCAGACGATTATGAAGGTAGGAAGGAGGTCAGGAAACCGTTCCAAGGATGGAGAGTTAAGCCACGAGGCAGAGGAACACGCATGGGGCAACCACAGACGTTATGTTTTCTGTGATGTTAGGCGGCTGCAGGCATTCCCCCCCCCCACCCCCCACCCCCGTAGCAATCTTCTCACTACGCTCAGTCTCAGGCACGGCGCTGGGGAGGTGGCAGTTTCTGAGAACCCACAGCAGAGGACACTTGGGGGATCCTAGGTGCCCCGCTTGCTTGCCCCTGTGCCGGATCAGTGTCCAACCCTGCGCCCATGTCACCTGTTCCCTTCCCGTCTGCTCCTGAGACACAGGAGAATGAGAAAGCTAGGGGACGGTCACAGAACTCTGCCCCCGGCCCATGGCATCGACAGGGCTGCTGCTGGCATTTGGCAAAACCGAAGTCACCATTTTCCTGTCAGTGCCTTGGCCTCCCCCTTGGTTGCAAATACCTTCCCAAAAGTTTCCTCTAGTCTGAAACCGTTGTCCCTTGATTCGGCCCCCTTGGGGCTTCTGTCTTGTCTTTTATTTCGGTGTCACACTTGCTGGAGGGATATGTATGTGAACCTTCGTGTCTCCCATCCCCTGGTCCGTGGCTAATAGCGTCAGATGCCGCCTCTGTTGGCCTCTTCCTCTTTGACAAGGTGCTGAGTCCCTTTGCTTCTTTTCTGTGATTCTTTTTTTAACTTGTCTTGTGTCCTTTGATGAATTCTTTTCCTCTGCCAACTCGCGGACGTGCCCCAGGGTGCCTCGCTGATCCTCTCCGCGCCCTCCCTTATCGGCCTCAGCCCCTCCGGGTTTCCACACCTGCCTCTGCAGACGTGCATGGCGCTGACTCTAATCTGCCGCATCCACCGCCCTTTGGTTGTTCTGACACCACCTCAAATGCAGGAGTTCAATCAAACTTTCCATCTTCAAAGTGTCTATATTTTATATTATAGGGTTTGGGATTGGAGATCTGGAAAGAAAGGAAGAAGTTCCAGCACCATCCTTTCCTATTTTGGTTGTTGCAAATAAAGGAGAAATACATACATACATACATACATACATATATATATATATATATATATATATGTACACCCACCCGTGCATGCACACACACACACACACACACACACACACACACACGTACGTGTTGGGTGCATTTCATAGCAAACCAACCCCAAATTAATTTTAATCGACACAATGTGCTTCCTGAAAATTCCGTTAATCATATTATTTTCTCAAAAACAACAGCTGTGTTTGTGCAAGACCCAGTTGTCCTGTTGGCTCACATAATGTCTGATTATATAAGTTGAGACTCCCATGTACGAGGTTTAGGGACACACCCATTAAATAACTTCGCTGAAATGCAAGCACAAAATTCCATAAATACATTTTAGTATGTTTTTTGAAAACAAATATTATTTGCAATGTATAAGGGCAAGGTAGAGAACACCCTGCTCCGGGTCACTGAGTGTGAGTAAATGCCCGAGTGCTACACAGAGACTCGTCCATCCTGTCACATTTCCAGCTGGATGTCCGCCTCCCGTCTCCCGAATCCTTCAGCCAAGATGTTCACATCCCTCTATTAATGATAACAAGTAGGAAGAGATCGCCCACTACCAAAGTCCAGCCTGTATTCCGAAGGTCCATGTGGAAAGGTACGGAAGAAACAAGCTTTTTCCTGAGAAGGCAAACACAATTTCAGGCTCAGCTCAAGAGCACAGTGTATTTGCTTTTGAGTCTAGGAATATTCTAGAGGCTAAAAGTTCTAGAACTTGTAGGTAACTATTTGTCATTTTAATCTCTTTATCTATCTGCCTGGAAAACAAAAACAGAGCATTTGGGAAACTGGTGATGAAGAAACCTGGGCTAAGACTGTGTATATTATTGAATAGCAGTAACATTATGAATTGTTCATGCCATTTGCCCGGCAGAGAAAATGCTTCAGAACAAATACGCTCACTTATTCGTTCATTCAGCTGATATTTAGCACAAACTAACTATGTGGAAGGATTGGGGCTTCCTTCCCACCCAGCCCTGAGATGCTGTTTGACGTAATGAGTTACGAGAATGGGGGTGGGGACTGCAGCCTGTCTTGCAGAGGGGCAGATGGAGCGGACAGGGGCTCACAAAGGAAGGCTTTGTCTCCAGCCTGGGGCCAGGGCCAGGTCTGGCAGCGCGGAGCAGGTTTGGAGGGAAAAAATGTCTCAGACCGTTTTATATAATAATTTATTCTTCATACAAACACTATGAGGAGAAGGAAAATAAGTTGTATAGAGGACGTCTGGGTCACTCTCGTCATGACAGTGCTCACATCTGGGGTTAGGCTGGCCTGGCTGCAAGGCTCTTCCTCTTTCATGACTCTGGGCTGCTTTGGACTAAACAAGGGCAGTCTCTACGGCGACTGCCGCGGGCTGCTGGGCCACCTGCGTGCCGCCCGCCCGAGCAGGTCAGGGCGGTGACTGCAGGGCTGTCTTAGCCCCCAGAGGCCGTGGTTTCAGCATGGCCTATTTCCATGCAAATGCGGTGTCCACCGTAAAGAAAGTCATGCTGCGTTGGACACTAGGCAGGGTGGGAGAGGTCAGGGACTTCTGATGGCTGGACATTTTGGGGCCACATCGGGAGGTGCACCTCCACCTTCCAGGTGTTTCTTGTTGGGTGAGGCTTTTCTTAGACAGAGACGTGGCTAGCGAGGGGAAGAATGTGGTGCCATGGAGAAGCTGGGGCCAGTAGCTTTCTGAAGCAAATCCCAGTTAGACGGGAGGATGCAAAGCGCATCTGGGCAGGGGTGCGGGGACCTGGAGCGCCGGGTGGGGCACGGGGTGGGGTGTCGCCACGTCTGATCGGGCCCCAGCCCCCCACCCGGGCTCCATACACAGAAAGAGAGAGGCAGAGCTGACATGCATATTTAGTGGCTTTTAAATGTCACTTGTCTTCTTGGGAGAGGCTGAGACAATGCAGCCCTTGGTGTGATTAATGAGCCGCTGGGCTGCACCTGGCCGGGGGCGGCCGCAGAGGCAGCCTTTTCCAGGGCTGTGCTGTGCGGGAGACGCACCCCAGTTTCTGCAGAGGAGATAAGCAAGTTGCCAGGACAGCTTGGGTGGGGGGCGGGCACTAAGAAATGAGGTAGCAGAGATTTGACACGGGTCACCGGCACGAGGAGAGAGTCCTCCAGGTTGGAGGGGGCGGGTGCAGCAAAGAGCACGATGACCCAGACCCGGGTGCGGGGACACCCCTGCAGTCCCAGCTACTCAGGAGGCTGGGGTGGGAGGACGCTGGAGCCCAGGAGTCCAAGGCTGTGGTGAGCTGTGATCGCACCACTGCACACCAGCCTGGGCGACAGCGAGACCCTGTCTCTGAAAAAAATAAATGAAAAAACAGCACAACCCAAGGGTGACAACCTTGCGGAAAGTCTCCTGTGTCCCTGGCCAGCCTCCTTTGCACGTCGCTGGGCACCAAGGCTCACTCAGACGAGCGAAGGCAGATCCAGCTGGGAGCTGCCCATCTTCGGGGAAGGTAACCAGTTTCGGGGCTCCCTGAGGCTCTGCTGGACAGCCCCTGACTGTGTCTCCCTGTCCCCTCCTCTGTCCCCTCCAGCCGGCTCCGCAGTGGGAGAAGTAAGCAGCAAGTTCCGGATCATCAGGGGACCCTCGACGGATCCCCACGTGTGCTGAACTCTTCCGAGTCCCGGACACTTTGAGCATCTGATGAAATATGAGATCTAGGGACCCCCACTATTTAAATAAACAAAATGTCACAGCTCCCGCGAAGGCCCCAGCCACACTGCTTTACCAGAGCTTCCAAAGCAGCAGTGCCCGGTGCCGTGGGCAGGTGGCAGTACTCAGCACGCAGGCCAAGGCCACTCCCAAGGCCTCCCCCAGGCCAGGGCGAGTTGAGCCCACGCTTTCTTGCTCCTGGGGGGGGAATGCAAGCTCCCACCCAGTGGCCACTGACAAGCACACAGTCGTGCAAGGCCAGCCCTGCGTGGTCACCCTCCCCCGCTGGCTCAGGCCTCCCTGAAGCGAAGCCGTGGCACCCCTCGTGGCCGGGCCCTGCTAGGGTTACAGCTGACCGTGCTGGTCAAACGGGGAGAAAAAGCCGCAGGTTGAGCGGAGCCAAGTCCGGTCCCCACGCAGTAGGGTCTGGGCTGCCCTGCTGGGGAAGAATGGAGCCCGTTGTGTGGGGTGGAGGGGGTGGGCCAGGAGGTGTTAAGCAGAGAAAATGGTTGAAATTCAAGTCCAGGCTATGCTGGCAGCCCGGCGCCTGCTGTTAGACGGTGCGATGGACTCTGATAAGCAGAGGCTCCTTCCCCACCCCCCAGCCAGCCCGGAAACTCCAGCACCCCGTGGAGAGGGAAGGGCAGGTGGGGAGGGGTGCAGGGAGCTGGGGCGGGGAGTGTGGCCAGAGGGGCAGGAGGGGGGCCGAGTTTGCTCAGCACCCCCAGGTCGGGCCACTCAGTCTCTGGCTATGGGGCATGAGGAACGTGCACGGGGAAGGCTGCAGCCTGCAGGGCCCTGCTGCAGGGGTGAGGGGAGGAGGGAGGCAGTGGACAAGCAGCAGGGAGGGCCCCTGTCCAGGGTGCTAGGGTGGGATGCAGAGCCTGCAGACAGACCCCGTCCTGGGACGTTGTCGGCTGCCAGACCCTCCCCGACCAGCTGTGAGACGCCTTCCCGCAGGAGATCCAGCCTGGCCAGCACCCACATTTCCCTTTCTCGGCCAGGAGACGGGGGTGACTGCCCTTCCTGGTGTCATCAGACTTGCGTGGCAAACCTCAGAGTCCTGTGTGTCCATGCACAGCAGGGTGGCGGTGCTTAATGCCACTGACGGAATCTTATTATGCAAGAATATTCAATGCCATGGAAAAGTGTTCGTATCTGTTGAACAGAAAAGAATGTAGCATACACACCCTAGGAAAGACCACAAGAAATGTGCCAAAAGAGTACTAGCGATTACTTTTGGGTGGTAGAAGTATAGATGACTTTTATTTCCTTTTTTATATTTAGTAGTATCTAAAGTTTCTACAATGACTATATAGTACTCTAAGTGGATATATACATTATATATAACTTTTGTAATAAATGTTACAAATGTATTAACAACTTATCCTTTCTGTATCCGGATGCCTGACTTAACACACCCTGACTCTGCCTGAAGGATCATGTTTCAGGCCACGTGGGCTGGTCCATGCCTGATACTCTTCTTGGTTTTGACTAGTGACACTCTCCATCTTCACTGAAGGTTGTCACTACTGTTTGTCTTCAGTTTACATAGCCTCAGGATGAGGCTTTCCTCCACTCAGAACCGGATGGCCTCAAAGAGGAATAAGAAATTTATTATTATTTATTATTATTGAGACAGAAAATGATTTTGAACAAGACCCTGCAACTGGGTTGTGAGTGATGGTGAAGCACATTTTCTATTATAAAGTTTATCAAAAATCCAGGCTCAGCCCAACCCCCGCAACCACTCGCCCCTGGTCACTGATGGTGCATTTCTGGGGAAAGAGGACCCTAGTAGCTCAGGAAAGGCACAAAATGATGTGGGAACAATATTTATGATTTGCATTGCTTGGGGGTAGGAAAGGGGAAGGTGGGTTTGGTGCATAAGCCAGAAATATCTTGAAGTTCTAAGAAGCTGAGGGTCATTCTGTTTCCTATTATTGGTACATCTTGGGCTTAAATAAAGACAGATTATTTTCCATTTCCTGTCCTTTGACTGAACCACACCAGTGACAGCCACCAGCCCTCTTAGAGTCTAAACTTCCCTTTGTCCCTCCTTTATTTGGAGGCTGACTCTCAAGGACAGGAAGCATCAGGACAGCTCCAAGTCACCAGGGTTTCCAGGCTGTTCACGGAAGACTGGGAAAGCTATGCCCCCCAAGGAGAGTGCTTTGAAACACAGGCAGAGGGGCGTGTCTGGGTGGACACCCCAGCAACTGTCTGCCTCGTGGACGCCGCCAGTGGCTCTCTCCTCACCTGAAGGATGTGTCATTTCATGGCTTTAAGGGTTCCTTGAGGAAATCCAAGTCCTCAAGAGAACGTTCTTTGCAAAGGATGACACGGGATGACGTTTCCTTCCTCCCCGTGCCCAGCAGAGGGGGCTCGGCGGCCAGTTTCCTGCCCTGGCCGTCGTGCCTGGCGCTGCTCCATTTTGCTCTCAGAGACCTTTGGAGGCGCACTGAGGTCAACTTCTGTGACCAGGAAAGGCACACTAAGCATTCCTAAGGTGAGGATCTGGAATGTCATCCAAGAAACCTCCTGAACCTGCGGGGGGGCATGGGGGGAACGTGACAATCATCAGGGCAGCGGAGTGACACCAATACTAGGATCTTAGCCGTGTGACAGCCTTCTTCCTGGGGAGCTGAAATCCCCTCATGCTACCTGTTACCAGGAAACATGAAGGAACGGGAAAATAAAGCACATAGCTCAAAATTATGTATGTCATGGAGGAGCGGTGCCTTGGGGACAGGGAATCAAAATCCAGCAGAGGCAACTCTCAGGTATCCGTGAGACTCCAGAGGAACGTCCTCAAGTCCAGGAACGTCCCCAGCCTCCCAGTACAGAGGACTCGACTGAGCTTTCGTTTTCTCCCGTGTTTGCCACAACTGCCTCCAGATGAGTATAATCGACTGGTGCCCGTTCCCCTGCAGGAGCAGAGCAGTGGTTCAAGTGTCAACAGCAGGTTAAGTCCGTGTAATCAGAGCTGGAACAGCCAAGAGCTGGCCAGATCCAGTCCTTCCCCTGGCTCCAAACTCACTCACTCACCGACCGACCCACTCTCTCTCTGACTTCTCAGATTGTTTCCTCTTATTGGTCCATTCTGGGGGAGGGCTCTCACAAGGTGTGGGATGTTATCAAATGATGAACAGGCGTCCTCAAAATTCCAGCTGCATATAGGAGCTCCCTCTAAGGAAGCCCACCTGGGGGCTGTGAACCAAAATGCAGATTCAAGCTGATGGCACAATAATTACCCTCAGGTTTCTCTGGGTCACTTTCTAAATCCCATCGTGCCTGGGCTGGGGCATTCCCAGATTGATAAAGCGTTCCCTCCTTCCCCAGGTGTAGCGGCTGCTCGGGATAGGATTAGGGTGGGGCAGCACTGCAGTGGGCGTCCACCCTTACCCTTCTTCCCAGCTGGGGCAACTGCTTGAGACAGACCAAAGCAGGGCACCCTTGTCTCGAGAAGAGCCAGAGATCCTAACTATCTAGCTCACATAACCACTTCAGAAAAGCTCAGGAAACCAATAGAAGACCAAGCTGGAGGCGGGCATTGCTCAAATGGATGCTCCCGCTGCCAACACATTGTTTCTGCCCTACATCCTCGCATAGACGCGGCCAGTCCGAGAGCCGCAGTGAAAACCTCAATCCCTCATTAGTGTCTCCCTGAAGCTCTCTCACTTTGCAGGAAAACTCATGAGCCCGGCACAGCTCTGTGGAATCTCACCCATCAGAAATCACTTTAAGGCGAAGCAGGCCCCTGCCGGGGCCGCATGTGGGCAGATCGGGTATCGGGCGGCTGCAGACTCCAATGAGCTTTGCACAGAGACGCAGGCAGGGACTAAGGTCTCAGGAAAGAGCCAGGGCTTTCCATTACCCTGGGCTTCCTGGGAAATACAATCTGGAGATCAATTCTCATTAAACACAAGTGATACTAATACCTCTGACAGGTTACATCTTAAGTGATAATTAAAAGCATATTTCCTGATGCTTCACTGCTGTGAAATGCATCCCTACTTCGGCCACAGAGGAGGTCTCACGCCGAGACCCGGTGGACAGTCACCGCCCCCCCCCCTCCAGGAAGCTTCCTGGTTCCTGGGTTGTCACTCAGTGTTTCAATCTGATTTTCTTTACTCAAGTGAAATAGAACCTGGCGTCGGCGCTTAGTCTCCCCAACTCCACCAACACAATCAGTTGAAAACCAATTAACATCAGCATACGCCGAAGAATGATGACTGCATTTTGCACTAACACGGTCTTCAGCTCTATCCATGGACAAAGTTTATTAATCACCAACTGCATCCCACTAAATTATACTCCTCTACAATTCAGGAGTGACGTGGCAGCCGCAATGTGAAGTCCTCCCTTCGCGTGTCACACGGGAGAGAGTCTCAGCGTCTGGGCCGTGGAGTGGGAAGCGGAGCTGCCAGGGACCCGGGGGACGCAGACTTTCAGGAAAGCATGAGAATTTCTACAATGGCCGGTAACAGTCACTGATTTGGCACTTTGGGTGTCAAGTTGTCAAATTTTATCCCAAAAACTTTCTATTGGGAATAACGGGAATGTTCAACATCTCTTTCTTTTGAAAGACGAGACTTATTGATCCTTAAAAATCCTTAAAGCACAGGAATAAGGAACAAAACCAAAAGAACAACAACAACAACAACAAAAAACATGCTCATGATATGTTACATTGGTTTCCTAGGGCTGGATACTTTTTTGGTGTATGTCCACTCCTGCAAACACTAGGATATTTGATTTGTGCTATTTAAACAGACCTTTGCCAGGGACTTATTATGGAAGCACAAAACCTGTTAGTTTGGGGATAGGAACAGCCTGTCCTCAAGGAACTTACTGTTTGGTAGAGAAGATAAGAAAGGCAAGTATATGATAATCTCACAATTTAGCAGCTAGGAGAGTTTGAAAAACTGCTCAGATATGCTCTGCATTTTAGTAAGTAGGGTGGATGATGCAGACAGGCAGGGCTGAGGGAGGAAGGGTGTGATGGGGTCGGCTTGGGGAAGAGGTCGCACCTTGCAGGCAGAGGAGGAGTGGCACACCCACTGTGGCAGCCGTCAAAGCCAGGAGCTGTCCCTGTCTTCATAGATGACCCATCCCTGCTGCAGGTGGCGCTCGCAGACAGCAGGGGGACTCAGCCCCATCAGGGCTTTTTCCTGGTTCTGAGCTAGGAGCAGTAGTGAAACGTTGTCCCCTGGATACTTGGGACTACAATAGAATCGCTGATTAAAATGAGCCCTGAGACCAACAGGGGAATCCACGGTGGCCACGCCTGCCACACTCTGCTTCTGCCAGGGGGGGACTCTTTTTTCAATGATATTTACAAACCCCAGATGGTGGGTGGCTTGTCACTGCCAAGAAACCAAAGATCTCTTAAAACTCAAGTTTCTGAATTCCTTGGTGTTCTTTTGTTAAAAAAAAAAAAAGTAGGGAAGTGTGCAAGTCATTTTCTAAAATCTTGGGCCACGAAAGTTTGCCCGTGTGGGTCCCCTTGTCATTACTCACTGTTCTTCCCACTTTCATCCTGCTCCTGACAGCTACCAGGTCGCGCAGATGGGAGGACCCCGCAGCCAAAGCACTCAGGACTCCCTGGGTGCTCACAACGTCCCCACAGCAAGGAAGGGAGGTCGAGCACACCCAGTGCTTTCCCTGTGAGATCTTGGGCCTGGATTTAGCCAGAGTTAAACTCTCACACACAAAAATCGGAATATCAGTCCCAAAGGATCCTTGATCGCTTTCCAGCCTGACTCGCGTCGTGCTGGGCGGACCGTCCACGTTGGCTTGCCCGGGCTGCGGGGCGGCTGTGTTTTGGAAACACTGCAGGGGCCATGGCAACAGCAGTGAGAGCTCCCGCCCTCCACGCCCGCCCCGCGGAATGCACGTCCCGAAGGCGTGACCGTGCAGGACCAGCCACGTTCAGGAGCAACCTTATTCCAGCGAGGAATGAGCCTCCCATGTCCTTTGGGCAGTGAATGACTCCACGGATCCCAAGGGCCACATCTACAGTCCTGGGGAACGAAGGAGAAAAGAGTCTTGCTTGTTTCAGTTCTGTCTTCATCTGAATAGAATATTTAGTTTTGCTTCTCGGATAAGGAAGAGAATTTATGTCAAACTTTCACTCCATTCTTGGCACGAGACATCATGGAGTCCTTGCCACCTGTACACCTGCTGTTTGTGTGGTGCTGCGTGCCCTGCTGTGGGATTTTCCAAGAGATGCACCCTCTATGCTCTCAGGGAGTTTACCTTCAAGAGTGGAAAATATCAAATGAGGCTTCTCCTTGAAACTCAATCTTTAAAATTATGGACTGAGTGAAATGGTGCACCTAGCACACTAGACTAAAAGTTTTCTCACCTTCTGGCTGGTCCGAAGGTAGTGAGTTATCTCATTTGATTGTTCACAGTCAGTTACAGATTGAACTCCTTGTTCTACTGCTTTCCCCGCTCCTCACTACTGCACTTGACTAGTCTAAAAAAAAAATTTCTCACCTTCTAATCAATCACAAAGCCAATATTTGTCAACTAAGGATGGAAAAAGAAAAATCTGTTATCTGTGAATGGATACCTGGTGGCCCCTGACGGTGGCATCCGTTTGCAACCCTCCTGCTCCTCACATAAACCTTAATTGGGGTGCACGTCACGGACACAAATCGGCATGTGCTTTAGAGGATACGGAGAAATTGCAAGATCAAATTATTAAAACACAATTTGAAAACGACCGCTTGACATGAAGGCAGCACATCAGATTGTAAACCAAAAAGAACTGAGTGTTGGATCGTCTACGCTTTCGGATAGGTGATGTGACCGTTCGATTCCTCTACAAGTCAGTTATGGCTCTGGTTCATCTCAGGTATTCGATCCTTTTTCTCTTTGTCTCCAGGGTGCCCACAGCTGCTGAGCACATCCGTGGTCTGCTTTGCACATCTAACCAGGGCACATTCTTCAAGTCCTTGGGGAAGGAGGGCGCATCTGCTACCCACTCTGCCAAGGGCATTACTGAAGCCAGCCGGAAGCAGGGTTCTTAAGCAAAGAGATGGGAGAAGAACACAGATTTTCTTCACACTGGGCTGTGCAGATTAAGCAAGATACATAACCTCCAGTCCACAGTGAAAACAGAGCCTGTGGAATTCAGTGGAAGTCGCCTGTGACAAATCATACGCGTTGCATTCGAGAGAGCTGGCGTGCTTGATTGCAAGGACTTTTAAACTCCTTCCAAACAAGTACATGCCAAGGCTGACCCTTATTTGCTTTGCTAATTCTGACCAGCATTAACTTGACCTGATAGTGACTTTATTCCCATCCACTCCCAGCTTTTGGAGCAACTTGAAATAGCTGTTCCTTCCACCCTCCCACCATCCGCTCCTCTCCCACAAAAAAGGAGATGGAGAGGGGGCCCCAGCCGGATTCCATCCACTCTGCCCCTTCCCAGTTTCTCTCTTTCTCATCACCCCCAGCGCTAAATGCTCCAGTGTGTGTCTTATGCTTAACTCTACACAATTACGAAATGATCCGATTCTTCCCAGCCCCAGAGGGAAGCCACGATTGCACAAAGATCAGAAAAGTAAGAAGACAAACGCGACATTTATTTTCCTGCCTTCGAAGGGCATCTGAGCGCTCGAGTGAGATGTGGCATTTTTATAATAGGTCATGGGGCTGCGGTTTTCTTCTGTGTTGATGTGTAACTCTGGGAGACCAACTTTACCGTGATGTGACAAATGTATAATCAATGCCCAGTCTGTGCAAGACATCGTGAGAGATGCCCAGGGCTTATTATCCAACTGTGAGGCAGACAATGCACACGAGGCTATTAACTCACGATAGGGGGAAGTATCTATGTAGGGATCTGGCAGTGTGGGACACAGCAGAAACCCTGTCATCCAGCAGGTGGGTGGTTCCTAATGATGACAGCATCTCAGCTTCTTGGTGGCCCATTTCTGGGGTGTGGCGTTGGGGGTAGTTCCTAGAAACTCAGCCTGGGGTTTCTCCAATTTCTTCAGTCCCACCTAGGTTTCTGGGGGTCATTTGACACCCTGTAATCTATCTCCTCTGCCTGCCGCAGCCGCAGCAGACCTTGCTCTTTGCAAGTGAAGCCTGACCACCGAGGCACACGGGTCATTTTAGCTCCTCAAGCTCCTTTTGTTAGCCGAGCACAGGAGTAGCAGTGCTCTGACAAAGAACCTTCTATGGAGGCCCACAGGGTTGGAAATTAAGCTGAAGCAAACAGAAACACCACACCAGTGTCTCCTTCTATGGCACAAAGGCTAAATCCGCCTAGCCTGGACCCCCCTGGTCACTTCCCATACTCTCCATGCCCCGATAAGGAATGATCCCAATGGCCCACCATGCAGGACACTAACTTCCCTCCAGAACAACATTCATCAGGTACCTAAACAAAGAGCGAAGGGAGCAGGAGCTGCTACTCAAACACACGTAGGCTTTGCCCACCAGAAAAGACCTGTAAATGTGTCTTCACGGTGGGAAATGTGGCTTTTCTTTCCCTCGAGTCCCATCCTTAAAACCTTGAAAAACTTCAAGACTTTGCATTGGAAGCCAGTTCTGAAATGGGGATGCCACATTGTTAAATGAGCCATCGTTTCTTTCTCCATCGTCCTTTGGATCAGAAACAAGGACGTTGTGGTTTCCAGGCAACGAAGACACGGTTCCGGCCCTTGTGGACAGAATGCTCTGCAAAGCAGTAAGAATTTCAGGAGCCCACAAACCTAGCTTTCACCATTCTACTCACTGGGCTGTGTTTTCATGGCTTCTTACTGTAGGAAGACAAGGAACAAAATCCATATCGTTTATTAGTGTGAGACTGGAAGTAAGTTCCCTCCCAGGGCTGTTGTTCTATTCTGCAAATCGTGTTACAAAGACCAGCCTGGCAATTCTAGACCACTAGACTTGGTGCTGTCTCCCCAGATGTGATGGGGGCTTCCACAACACGGGGGTCTTGCTTTGGCATCAAGGCACGTACATCCTTACGCTCTTTCTCAGATGTCACACATCCTTGGGAGTGATGACTTCCAGCAAGGCGTCCTTCCATGTGTTCACTGCGCTGCAGCTGCGGAGCTCTTTTCTAAATCGGGTGTGAGCAAGCCACCCCTGCAGGCGGCATTACCTGCCCCCTTTCTTTTCTGATCTTGCCCCAAAGGGTGCCCCTCCTTCTTTCTCTGCTCCCCGTTCTCAGTGGGGGTGGGGAAGACTTCCTGGCCCCTCAATGCTGACTCAGCCCCTCCCACCCTCGGACCCCAGGCCCAGCCATCCTCCCTGCCCCTCCCCCACTGTCCCAGGGCTCGCGGCATCCACCACCCGCTTCTCCTTGACGGTGTCGCTGACATGAGCGCCATTTTGCATTTGGTCCCCATAAGTGGTTGATGAATGTCTTTCTCCCCCACTGCAGTGTAAGCTCCAAGAACAGGAGCCAGGGCTGGTTTTGTGCCTTGTGTTACCCCCAGAACCCAGCACAGTGCCTGGCACACAATAGGGACTGAGCAGAGCTTTGTTGAATGAATGAATAGATTTAAAAAGGGAAGAGTGTTAAAGAATTGATTAAACATAGGAATAAACAGAAAAGGATGGGGCCTGGCACACAACAGGAAAATCAAATGTCTGTATTGTCCACAAAGCCAAAAACACAGGGCGGAGAGTAGTTAATCTCTGTGTGTCCCAAACCCAGCACAGTGGCCGGCACATGGTGGTCGGGACCCATCAGTATTTGTCGAATCAGATGCTATTGCACCAGCCTGTCTCATTTCTGATAACCTCCGCCTCTCCCGTAGCTTTAAAAGAAGCTGACCAATCCATTTTTGCAGATCAAAGGCAAAATGCATCGCAGCATATCCAGGGAAGATGAATCGAACAGTTTCCCAAAGACACGTTTGTTTAATATTAAACACTGTTTGTCAAGTCGGGATGGAAGAAAGGGAAAATCTTATCACCATGAAATCAGGTTGTCCTGCTTAAAAAGTGCCATGGTGGCAAAGAAAGACGGAATATCAATTACAGATTCACTCGGGACTGCTAATTACTACCTGGAGCCAATTTCAGCTGTATAGCAGTGACTGAAAATTAAAGATATTATATATATTTGTTTATATAGAAAATTCAATTAATTTTATTAACAAAGGCAGTGGTGTATGTTTCAGAGATGGCTGTTCCGTAAGATCTGACAGGCAGATGTTAGCGGAGTGTATGGAAAGGGCCCCTCCTGCTTGTTTTGAGATATCAGAGGTTCTTTCAGTGCCGTAATTTTATGACTCTCGTCTACACTGTACTGTTCTACAGCACATAGCTGCAGATGCATCTGATTCTAGGCCCTTAACATGGGAAAGCATTTAGAAATGAATGAAATGTCCATAAAATGTATGCTAACGTTCTCTACATGGTATGATTTCTGTCTGTCCCAATGACTTCCATGAAGAAATTGAGTTGCAATATTGTTATTATATTTATTTTTGCAATAACTTTAATCATAAGTGATAATGCTGTTTTACTCTCAGAAGAGGACATTAAGGTGGAGAGAGTTTAAGAAACATCTTCAGACTAAGAGCAGGACAGTGGGTAATCCAGAAATGTGGACCACATTCATATGCCCAAACCAATGGCATTTTAAAAATAAGCTGAAGTTAGAGAAAATCAGTGTTTCTGAAATAATTTTATGCCTTTTGTAAATATTAGGTTTATCTCATTTGGCTTTCAAATGTGGTGTGCAACAGGAATAAGAACAACTTATTTTGTGTCAAAGCTTATTTTATAAACTAAGAAAAGAAATCCCCCCTCAATGTGTCATGTTTACAATATTCAGAGTAAAAAGCAACAGGAATACAAGTTATCACTGGAAAAAAAAATTCTTCTTCCTCAGTTCCACTAACTGAAAGTGAGAAAATCTAACCAGCTTCTCCAAGTACATCTGTCTTCCTTTGGCCCCTTAAGATGTTTCACTAGAGGAGGAGGAAAAAGAAAAATCAGAATTCCATGGCAACGTTTCCCGATTTATTGAGGTGGAAAAAGTCATGAACAAGGATGTAAAAAAAAGGAACCTATACCCTGTACCTCCGTAAGGTCTTTTTCCTTCTTATTAATCACAAGACCGAAAGCTTTGAAGTGATCTCCGTTTTCTCCCCGGGGGACACGTCCACAGCCTCCCTTGTGCAGAGTCTCTCCCGGAGGCCTGATTGGTTTCAGTGCAAATACCTGAAGCATGTGGCACTGTGATCACGCGAGCCCATTGTATCTGAACCAATCCATAAAACAACAAATCCATTGTTTGGGGGATCCTTTGCACAGAGCAGAAGGGCTGAGCGGACCTAGTCTTAATTAGTCATTATTATTTTTAAAGTGGCTTGTTCCGGGCAAGTACACAGTTCTTAAGGACGCATAAATCACTGCATCGGTCTAAGACGGCTAGAAAAATTTACCAAGAGCATTTTCTAATGTGACCTCACGTTGACTATTTTAATTTCTGAACAACAGAGCCTTCCCATTGAAGTAGCCCATCTTTCTCTCTTCCCGCTGCCCGGCAGGGCGCTCTCGGGTCAAACGATGCTCACAGGGCCCTTCCCGTCAGGACGGTGTCAAACTTGCCCCTCAGGGGTTCCCTGGAAGTGGAGATACACACAGCGTCCCATGGAGGTCTCTTAAGGCAGATTCTGCAATCAAGGGCAGAATAAATGCTGTGTTTATTGTTCTGTCTCTAAATTCTCTCTTTGCTTTCTTGCCACAGTTTACAGAGAAAGGTCCCACCACTGCCACCTTCATCCGGGGACGGAGCTCACGGCAGAGCCCAGCGTCTCCACATCCCTGTGGCACCTGGCTAAGGTAGCTCAAATCAGAGAAGGAATCGCGTCACTCCTTTTACCAAAAATTTGGCAAATAGCTCACCTTTTAGTGGGATTGCTCTAGGAAGTAAACTAGTAAATTATTTTTGCCTTTCTTTGGATTGCCTTTATGGTTATGAAAAATAGCTAGAGTATAAGTCTAGCTATTCGTCATTCATTTATCTATCTGTAATCTGTCTATCTGTCATCTGTTCTGTGACATGAAATGAGCACACCCAACTGTCTCTTCTGGTGCCTCTACTTAGGCTGAAAAACCCCAGCCCATATTTCAGGGGCTGCACACACTCATTTCTATTTCCCTCTCTTTCAACTTAAAAAAACAAAACAAAACAAACCAGTTTTGGAAAGCAGACTAATTGAGCACTCTCAGAAAACTTGAGCCAAGTGTGCCTAATGAATGCAACAGGACTGTGAAGGCATCTCCCACAGGGCTGAGGGGAGGGCCTGGGACGCCGTATGTTTGCAGAAGCCACCAGGAATGGGGACGGGGGTGGTGGTGGGGGCGTGAGGTACGCTTGTCTGAATTCCTATCCTCAAAGTGTTTAAGTCCCCTTCCTGAGGAGCCAGGAGCCATTGCTGTCATAACGTTGACGTTAATGGAAGTGGACACGCACCAGGGTGGTCTGGGGAGGGTTGTCACCGGCATCTCGTCAGCCTGGTGCTAGATCACAGGGAGCGCCCCCTTGCCGGCCTGGGTGACCCCCCGCCCCCCACTTCCAGGTTCAGAGGTGGTCACAGTGGTAAGTCGTAGCCTGCTGGGAACAAGCTCAGTTCTGTCGGAATCTGTAATAACCGGTCCCGATATGTCCCCACGCCAAACACACACAAAATTATTTGTTTAAATTTCAGAGGGAAATTTGAAAAGTACAAAAGGAAGGTTATAAGGAAATGAAGCAACAGGCTGTTCTGGATAGAGGTCACAAGATAGGCAAAGGCAAGAGAGAAAGGGGAGAAGGAAGATGAGGAAAGTTCTGGAAGGTCACAGCAGCCGGGGTCGTGGGGAGCTGAGGGCCGTTTGGGCACTTGGTGGCCAGCTCTGATGGCCCGAGTCCACGCTGCCCCCCCCAAACCCAAGGAAAGGCCTTGAAACGTGACCCCCTTTTGCAAAATAGTGACATCAGTGTTTCTGAAAGTCACTTCTCTGCCCTCACCCGCATGGGAACAGAGGACACGCCCACCTGTCCACACCCGCATGTCACAGAAGGTGGTCGACACCCAGCAAAGCACCCAGATCTAAGGTAGGTTTTCCAGGCGGCAGCGAAACTTAACGAAACTTAACGAAAATCGAGGGTTTTTCACGGGGACTTAGAGTCTTTCCCTGATTCCTACCGCTCACCTCCAGAAAATCATCGCCCACATTTGGTGACAAAGTCCCCTCATGTCTGTGGTTTTAAAAAATTGATTTCTAAGGAAATCTTGCCCTCTAGCTTTCAAGTCTTAAAATTGAGTTCAACCTGGTGATGGCGCCGCACCTTGGTAGATAAACAGGTGAATGTCCCCATCTAGTGGATTATTGTCATAAGGCACCTAAATAAATGAAAAAAACTAAGGGAAAGAAGGGCTGATGGATTCTCTCGTGTCGTGAGAGCACACCGATAGATGCGTATTTTCACTATCAATAGATGTCCCATTTCACTTACGTGTAGTAGAACTTCTTTCTATGACGTCATCTACGTTTTCCTCCCCACTCCGTGAAAGAGGACGACTTAGAACACAGCCCCTTGTCACTCAGGAAGATCACATGATACGTCTTTTAACAGATTTCTAAAATTCCTTCATTTGGCATAAAATTACAAAGCAGCCAATTCTCATCTTCTCGACAGTTCCCCCGGGAGTAAGGGAGGCAAGAGATTGCAGAAAGTGCACATACTTCTGACATGCGCCAAAGTTAATCCATCTAACGACCTTCTGTGACAGCATGAACACAAGAGCATCCGTGGGACCGGCGACAGACTGCCCACTGCCGATTCCATTCCACTTGGCTCAACCACTCACCAAACACACGGCATGGATTGTTTTCTACTGCTGAGTGAGGGAGAAATGAGATTCATTCCCCGTCATGCAAATGCACTGCAGGAGTTGGAAAAAATGCAACCGTGTTATAACCCAGATGGGGATGGACAGTGAGGATGAGTGCAGCCTGCTGTTTTGTTCAAAATCTGGTCACGATGGGGGACCTTCTCAGTTCATACCTTCCTGTCTAACTTTGAATGTTGAGTCATGTGAATGTATCACGTACTTTTAAAAGAACAGGTGCTCAGTTAATTTTGTTGAAAGAAAATGGATTAGTGAAGCAACATGTGAGTTTGATAAAGACGAATGACTGGGTGCTTTGAGGCTGCCCCGTGGCCTCCCTCAGCCATGAGGGTGACAGCCACTCACGCACCAGCCTTTCAGGGAGCATCTTGAATGCAGGAACTCATGACCATAGAAGAGTCAGGATCCACAGCTCCGGGTGGGATGCACCCAGGTGAGTGAGCATTCCTTCCTTCCCACACTCACCCCTGCGCACTGGCCAGGCGTTACTCAGTACAGGTGCTGTACTGAGCTCTGAGGACATGGAGAAGAACAGGGCGGCTGTGGTCCCTGCTCTCGGGGAGTTACCGTCTTAGGCAGGCTGGATTCTCGGGTGCCTCCCGGGGCAGCTCCCTCAGTTTGCCTTCTAGCCCAGCTCTCTTTGGCGTGCTGCGTGGCTGCCTCCCTCGACAGAACAGGAGCTTCCTACAGGCAGAGAGCAGGGGCCACTGGGCACACCGTGTCCCGGAATGACTTGGGATGATACAGTAGGAGGTTGCAGAGTTAGTTATGTAGAGTATGAGTGAGAGAGGACACATAAAGAAATGGACCTCTGATAGTGTCTTGACTCTATATTTACTTATTCCGTAACTCATCCCAAAACAGACCAAAGGGAATTATCCTACTCTTTCTTCTAGGGTAATGCAGTTTGCTAACATAGATACAATCACCTCTTTGAACTTTCAAGACAACCTTTAGCAATATGTTGTTGTCATCATGGTTTGGGATGAGGGAATAGGTTCAGAGAGGTTAAGTGGTTTGGCCAAAGTCACACAGGTGGTGAAGAGCTTCGTTAGACCGACTCAAAGTCTTCTGACGAATCCCTGTGCTTCTGGCATTCCTCCTCCCGGCTTCTCTTCAGGGACTTTAGGGACAAAGCATTGTAGTGTTTTGGGAGCCGGGGGTGAGGACGCCTACGAATCTTCTCGTGAGGCAGGTGGAGAGCTGAGTGACTGGAGGTGCCCTCTACCTGGGTGTGGGCAGGACAGAATGCAGGGTCGTGGGTGGCCCCTGAAGTTTACTGAGGCCGCTAGCTGACCCCACAGCGGGTCACCTCACACGGTGTAGCCGGTAGCCAGTGACAGGCTGCGTCTCTGGCTGGTGATGTAGTAATTGAGTGTGATAAGATGCCAAATAAAGAGGCAGAAAGTTAACGATGTGTTGCCTTGTTAAGCAGAGCTTGCCATGCCTCATTAGATTTAAAAGAGTTATCTGAGACAGGGTAATTATCAGAGACAGTAAAACTGTTGTATTAAAAGATAAAAAAACAGTATCAAAGAGAAATAATTAACTGCTTAATAGGACATCTCAGAGCTGGTTGGTCCAGGAATCAGACTCTGAGAGGCTTCGGGGGGCTTTCAGCTTGGGGAGCCTCAGGTGACATGGTCACTTTGGACCGTGTGCTTTTAAATAGACTCCGAGTGTATACTGGGATCGAAGAATGGAATCTGCATGGAAAAATCAAGGTCACCTCGCACAAGCTATATTGATGGGAACTTCAGTTCTGCTTAACTCCTGTGCTCATTGGTAACTTCCCGAATGACTCCAGGTGAGTGAAGGTGCTCATCTGTGTCAAGGAGCCCTCGGTCCCCAAAGCAGGCTGGTTAAGAGAGTCTAAGAGCCTCAGTGGCACTGCACGACCACATGCCACATACCGACGTCATGGTCTACCATGGACCACGTATGTGATGGTGGTCCCGTAAGATTATCATAAGGCATTTTTACTGTACCTTTTCTGTGCTTGGATATGGTTAGACACACAAATACTGTTGTGTTGCAGCTGCCTCAGTATTCGGGACTGGCACGTGCTGTACAGGTCTGTGGCTGGGAGGGATGGGCCGTACCAGCCAGGTACCGTGTGGCAGAACGTACCACCTGGGTTTGTGTGAGTGCGTGCTGGGATGTCCACACTGCAAAATTGCCTAGCGACACATTTCTCGGAACATAGCCCCGTCGTTAAGCAATGCATGTTAAGCGTGTTTATTGCTTGGGGAGCTACCCGCTGAATCACTTTTTGTAAAGCGAAATGCCACCAAGTCGGGTTGGCTCTACAAAGCCCTGGTCACAATCAGGTAGTTAATGAAAAGAGGCTGTTCGTGTTTCTTTCTCCTCCCCCTCCTCCTCCTCACTCCCTCTGTCCTGTCTCGTCTCCTAATCCTCTCCCTTCGCTGCTCCCACATCCAAGTCTTGCACTAGCTGTTGGTGCCACAGACACTGCTTGACCCTGGAGGCGACTGAAGTTTGGGGGCCCCTCACTCTTGCTGAGGGGGTCCACCAGCCTCATCCCTTCCCCCCGCAGCCACAGCGCCAGCAGAGCCCACGTTTTCTCTCCCTCTTCCGGACGCCTCCCTTCCTGCCCTTCCTGCCACCGCCATCGCCCTGTCCCCAGAGAGCTTCTGCTCTGCCCTTGCCCTGACTTCCGATGCTTTGTCCACCCCTTGGTCTTCATCCAAATATATATTTAGAATTCTGTCTTTAACTGCGTCAGGGCCTCCCATTCTGTTCTCTTCTGACTTCCCGTAGCATCCCACAAGGACGTGCTTTAAAACTGGTGTGCACACTCCGCGTATCATTTCCTTGGAGTTTTACAGGCTCACGTCTCTTCTACCCAATGACCAAAAGCCCCCGGGATCAGTTCTCCTGAACTTGCTCCGCAGCACTTCCCACGTGTTGCTTGTTCAGGAGGCTGCCAATGAGCACGTGAATTAAACGGGCTTGAACGTGGCTTCTGCCAGATGCCCTTGATTTTTTTCACGTGGGTCTCTGTCTTAGGTCCCAGTGCACACATGGAGTCCATTTAAAGGGGATTGTCCAAAATGATGAATGCAGGTATATTAAGCTCGACCAATTTTGTGGATAGTAGAAAAAGAAAGAGGAAACTGCCTGGGATAGATTATACATTGTGTTACTCTATATTGGTCAGATTATTTCATTAAAACTGTTCATATTTATTCAATTTCTGCCAACGTCCTTCCTAGCATCAAATATATTTAACTTCAGTCAAAATTCAAGACTTGTGAACAGAAAGAGAAGGAGGAAGACAAACAGGACTTAAATACTGCTCTAAAGTGATAACGATTTGGTGGTTACGTTGTAGAGCAAAAAAAGAAAAAAAAGGAGCGTTTATAGCATTTTTGTTTGTTTGCTAGGTAAAGAAAGAAGAAACATATACTATGTTTCCAAAAGCCAGGTCATCCAAACAGGAGAGGTTCACGGCTCCTGCACTTTTGCAGTCTCATATAAATTCATTTTACAAAAGGAAATTTTTAAGACCAATAAATGTAGCATGTTAACTTTTTAACAAACAGGTCACAAGAGATACTTAGTATAAAAGCACATAGCATCTCCTGAAACTGGTAAAAGCTCTAATCACAACTTTTTTACAAAGTTGACGTTTCAGAAATTTTGATATTTTTTTAAGCCTAGACATGTAGTAGTTCAAATGAAGACCTTAGTTCAAGTAATTTAGGTAAAATGGCAAGAAAAAAAGAAATCCTATATTCTCATCAAGTCATGAACAGCGATTCTTACCCTTTTGCTAGTGGTGGTCTCTCTTAAGAATAGGATTTCTTAAATTTTCTTAAAAAAAAATGTTGAAATTTCTGCCCATGTTAAAAAAATTACAGATGTGGACATACATATGATGTCTTTTGACCTCTGTTCAGAGGATTCAACAACTATTTTATACCATTCAAGAAAGACAGTAAGCTCCCTAGGTGAAGTCCATAAACCTCAGCTGAAGAAATGTTAATCTAGAAAAAATATTTGGAAAGAAGGTAGTAAAGGAATCCATAGTTCATTCTGTTGTTTAAAATGTATCAGGAGTGGAGCACAAATAAGGGCAGATACGATTTTATTGAAAGCAAAATTTATTGTATTTAAATAATTTATTTTAGGACCGGGTGCTGAATTTTCATCTTTGGGTGGATAAAATAATTTGTTTTCTGAAGCAGAACAAATGTTCATTTTCTAAACATGAAAAAAGAAAGGAAAGAAAGCTGCCCCAAGTGTAACACTTTTTACATGTATAGTTTTGGAGATAAGAGCTTGAATGACTGGAAGCCCTCGTGCTAAAAATGGACCCGCGGAACAGAGTGCTCTTCCTCCCTCACGTCTCGTCTATGAAACGAGGATGGCCCAGAGATGTTCCCAAGTGGTGATGGCAAGGGAGGTGATGGGCTGGCAATGCTCTCAAGAGCTATGTTTTATTGCCGACTCCCACACGGTTTTCCTTACAAACCTACTCAGCCCACGTACTTTTCCCTTACTGCAAATCACAGCATTTGGGAAGAAGTGTTTTCTTCCATTGTACATATATGTGGCACATTGTAAGTGGGTTTAAATTTATGCCATTTGTTCCGGGAGAAAGGAAACTAGAAATCAGAGAATTTTAACACCCTGAGGTCCTACCCATCTAACTCAGCCACTTCTTTTTTTACAGACCAGGAGAGGGAGGTAGAATGAATCGCTCAGGATCACACGGCTGCATAATGCCAGAGCTGGGACTTGAGTCCAGGGCGGTCCCCATTTTCTCTATTGTTTTCACAGATGTGCTGGACTCGTCCAGGGCAGTGGTCAGCAGCAGTGAATTCTAGATGCTAAATTTATGGCTTTCAAAAAGTCTATTTCTTTGTGCCTCAGTTTCCCATGTACAAAATGAGAGCCCCGACAGTAACGCCCATCACGACGTGAGGTTAATTTATACAAAAAATGCTGCTGCTGCTTACTGGGGAACAATGTAATTTTTAATTGTTGACTAGAAGTCATTTGACAGCTTTCTGGGGTCCCATTGTCACGGTTAAGGGGAAAGTGCAATGTGGAGGAGAGATCACCCACAAACACGGCTCCCTACACCTGGAATAAGCTACAAGTCTGAAGAAACAGGATTGGGGAGGGGAGTGATTGTTTTACGTGGAATCTCATTTTCTCAATCACATCAGGCAGCTCCAAATTTTTCTTTGAGGGCCTCGTCCTTTGACCGGAGCATTGTAGACATCAGGGGAGCAGAAAGGAGGGAAGGGGGGGCGGTTCAGAAAGGAGGAGGGGAAATGTACCCACCATGTACTACACTTGTTACAGCCCGAGAAATCCAGGGTGGGAGCAGAAGAATTTCCTTTTTTCCTCCTGTTTGATAAGGCAGCAGAATTTATTGAGCTTTCAAATCCATTCCTGAGCCGTCAGCGAGGACAGCAATGTTGCCACATTGTCCTCTCACGACAGGGACCTGCGCTGCTTATCCCCAAAGCGTCAATGCAGCAGAAAGCTCCAGAAGAGAGGCGGAGCCACAGCTCCCAGTCCCAGCAAAGGACATTATTACCGGAGAAATTAGGCTGAAGCTATCATTCGCCTCAGAACTGCTTAAAAAAAAACCCAGCACCAGTCAGCGTCCTTTGTCCTGGCTGCCTTTTTATTTAGGATTGTGGAGAAGTGGGTTTAGGGAAGCTATACAGCCCCCCCTCCCTGGAGACAGCAGTATTGACTAACACTGAAAAAGCAAATAGTATCAGATAACCTACTAAAATAAAGCAGGGAAAGTCATTATACTTTTACTTTATTGATCCAGTTCCTGGCTACATGGGGAAAAAAAAACAACTTACATTGTTGAAGTTGGAAATCTCTAAGGCTGCGACAACATGCTGTTAAAAAGTGGTGCATTTATCTACACACAGGAAACAAGACATTATACCTAGTGAGGGCCGTGCTAAATAGCCCAGCGATGTGCTTAACACCAAACAGACAAGAAAGGAAAACAACCTCGTGAGGATGGTGTGCCTGCATTTTTAAAAATCATGGGACAGGCTTCTGAATAGATCAAAATACACTTAAAATGCTTTCTTTTGATCATTAATTACTTCAAAAATACATTTTTATAATAGTGACATCCTTTAAATAGGTCCATGCTAGTTTTGTTCACAATCTTGTACCAAGCTCATTTAATATTTGCAAGTAAATGAATGTTACCCATCATGATAACATTTAAGGTGTTAACATATTTAACTTTGATAATTGCATTAATTTATAAGTCATGACTAGGGAAAAGAAAAACATGAACAATTTCAAGGATTAACATTTTCCTAGTATATGCACACATACAGATGTATATATGTACACACATATGCATACAGTATATATACACACTCTAAATACATATTGCAGCAAAAGCACTTTTATTTGACAGCTTTCTAGTTGTACATTTGACATTTACAAAGTAATACATTCCTCCAGTAAAAAAAAAACCAAACAAACTTGGATTCAATTGTTTTGATTAAGTCATGGTTTTCTTTGTAGTATTTAATATCATGTTTGTACAAATTTTTTCACAGGCCAGCTGCTACTTACTCATCCTTTCTCACAAGAACTAACAGTCAATTCATTAACTAACAAACATTTATTAAACTATGTGTCAAGTTCTGTACTAAGTGCTGTATGGGATACAAAGAATAATACTGTTTCTGCCACCAAGAAACATAGTTGAGTAGGGGAGACAGCTGTTTTTCAGGAATTTGTGCTTCAGCATCATGAAACAATCCAAGACTATGTGAGCAAGAAAGACAAGCATTGCCCCAGGTGTCTATGTGCTGCTGAGGTCACTGAGGAGTAAGTAGAAGGTGTTCAAGACCTTGAAATAGAAGTAGACCTTAGATATGTGGAGAAAAGGGAAACAGAAGTAGAACCAGGAACCATGTGTGCCAAAGGATTTTAATCAATGAGGTTTGGGAAACCAAGATTCTAGATGTTATCCTAGGACAGACCCAGAACATCAGATATAATTACACTGTACAGGTTAGCCTCACCTGCAGAAAACAGCTTTCCCTGAACTGTGTTTTTGGTTATTTCCTTGACTAACCTCGAGGCAGTCTTCCAGAAAAACTATGTAAAAAAACCCCAGAACACCTCACTAATCTTTTCAACAAATAGTGCCAGAACAACTGGACATCCGCATGTTTTAAAAAAAAAAAAAAGGATCTAGGCACAGACCTTACACCCTTCACAAAAATTAGCTCAAAATAGATCATTTCCTTTTAAATGTAAAAAGGAAAACCATAAAACATAAGAGAAAGTCTGGATGACCTTAGGTTGGGCAATGACTTTTTAAATGTAATTCCAAAGACATGATCTATGAAAGAAATAATTGACAAGATGAACTTCATTAAAATTAAAAACTTCTGCTTTGAGAAAGACCCTGTCAAGAGAATGAGAAGACACGTCTCAAACTGGGAGAAAATATTTGCAAAAGACACATCTGATAAAGGATTGTTATTCAAAATACACAAAGAATTTTTTTAATTCAACAATAAGAAAACAAAAAAACCTATTAAAAATGGGGACAAGATCTAAACAGATACCTCACTAAAGAAGATACTAATATGGGAAAGAAAAATATGCAAAGATACTCAACATCATATATCATCAGGGAAACACAAATCCAAACAACAGTGAGATACCACTGCACTGCTATTAAAATGGCCCCAATCCAGAACATTGATGTCACCAAACGCTGGTGAGGATGTGGAACAACAGGAACGCTCATTCACTACCAGAGAAAATGCAAAATGGTGCAGCCACTATGGAAGACAGTTTGTCAGTTTCTCACAAAGCTAAACATACACTTAACCACACGATCCAGCGATTGTACTCCTTCATGTTTACCCAAAGGAGTTGAAAACTTACGTCCACACAAAAACCTGCACACGGATGTTTATGACCGCTTTATTCATAGTTGCCAGAATTTGGAAGAAACTAAGATCTCCTTCTAGAGGTGAATGGATAAATACACTGTGGTACATCCAGACAATAGAATATTATTCAGCATTAAAAAGAAATGAGCCATCAAGCCATGAAAAGACACAGGAAATTTAAATGTGTGATGCTAGGTGAAAGAAGCCATTCTGGAAGACTACGCACTGTGGGATTCCAGCTATAGGACATTCTGGAAGAGGCAAAACTATGGAGACAGTAAAGAGATCGGTGATTGCCAGGAGGTGGAGGGAGGGAGGATGATCGGGCACAGGAATTTTGGGTAGTGGAATTATGCTGTGTGATACTATAACGAGGCACACCTGTCGTTATGCATTTGTCCGAACCTATAGAAGGCACAACAGCATAGGTGACCCTAATGTAGCCTGTGGACTTGGGGTGATAACGGTGCATTGATGCAGGTTTATCAACTGCAACAAATGTACCATCTGGTGGGGGTGTTGACAGTGGGGAGGCTGTGTGTGTGTTGGGGAAGGGGTACTGGGGAAGTCTCTGTAACTTCTCAATTTTGCTATGAACCTAACACTGCTCTAAAAAATAATGCCTACTTAATACTAATTACATAGGAGCCGAAATAATCACGGATTGCAGGAGTTGAGAGAACCAGTCACCAGCTTGCTAAGTTTTTAACCTCTCTAAGCCTGTTTGCACGTCTGTAAAATGCAGATGAAAACCCATTCAAAGGAATTACTTTTCTATAGATTGAACTACATACAGGAGCTTTAATAAATACATATATTTTTAAAAACCACCTCACTGTGACTTTAACGGTCACACTGCTGACGGAACGTTGTCCACCACGTGACGCAGAGTCTCTTGTTAGAGCCCAGGGCAGAAAGGCTTTAACCCCAGTGCCAGGACCACAAGTCTGCTCTTTGGGAGTAACGTGGCCTGTTGTTTTAGGGGAAGGCAGACATCTCGACGGCTAAACCCCTTGGCTAGCAGCAAGCGCAAATCCAAACCAGTGGCCAAGAGCTGGTCGCATTGCAGTACGTGTCTCTGGGTGCTCACCTCTCCACTCCGCCTCTGCCTTCTACTCTTCCTTCCATCCCCTGATTTCTTTCTCTCTTCATTTGGATTCCATCGTGCACATTCTCGGAGCCTCCCCAGGCAGTTCTCCTGTGTCTGCTGAGACCTGCACTTTCTTGTCATTTCTGAGCTCCTTGCTGTCCCGTGTCCTTCCGTGTCCTGTGTCCTTCCGTGTCCCACGCAGATTCCGGCTTCGGCTGCTGCCTTGACCTCCCCTTTCCCTGCGCCGGATCCTGGGCCGGCGCCTCCCTCCCCGCCGGCCCCTGCCCTGTGCCGGTGGGGGGGGGGGGCTTCCCTGTCCCCGCTCTGCAGCGTGTGAGTCCACACTTGGGCCCTTCCCGTTCCCTCAGCAGCTGCTCCCACAGGCCTCCAGCTGTGTCCCTGCCCCTCGCTCAGGGTGACAATCTCGATCTCTATGTTATAGAGGAAATCAAAGCCCCGAGACCCCTCAGCTTCCTGCGGTGAGGCCGGCACATGGACTCACAGCTGCGTCTGACCTAGTTTCTTCTTCCTTCCTGTCACCGTGGACAAGGTGGCCCTTCCCCCTCCGGCCAGCATCTTTTCATTATCTTTCAAGATGTTCAAGTCTCTTCTATATTAAAAAAAAAAATCTCCCTCAACCAGACCTCGCTGTCTGTCCACTGCCCTGAGCCCCTGTTCTGCCGCGTGGTCCAGCTTTGCACAGGCTATCTCTGCTGTGTCCTCCTCCGACCACCCCCAGATGGCCTCCCTCCAACCCCAAGATGCCCAGGGTACAAATGGCCACCTTGTCACTCTTAGTCCTGACCTCAGCTTCCCTCTCGGTAGTTATCTGACACCATTACACTTCCTTTTCTTGCCCAAATGTGATTTTCCCTCGGCTTCTGAGATAACCCACCCCATGGGATTTTACCCCCCTGACTGCCCCAGAGGTTCATGTTCACTAACCCCTGGGGTTTTTTCTGCCTCTGTTCATCTCTTAAATATTGGCATCCTCAGGGCCCCTCGAACCAACCTTTCTCCATTCCACAGACCCTCAGAACCCATCGGCACCAGGGCTGCAAGGTCGTCATCCACAGCTGGGGACCCTCCTGTGGCCCCGGTGCTCCCACGAGCTCCACACTCACACGGCAGCTGCCTGCTGCTCGGGTCTGGGTGGGTGACCCACAGTGTCAACTCATCCCTTCTCTTCCCCAAACCTGCCCTTCCTTCAACGTTCTGTATCTCCATAACTGGTACCCCCGACCAGTCGAACAAAGTCAGGCATAACAGAAAACATACTATATGATTCTGTTTACATAAGGTCAAAAACTTACCAAAACGAAACTGTACTTTTCAGAGATGCTTAAGTGCTCAAACCATAGAAAGCTGTGCCAGGACGGCACACACACTTAGGTGCCAGAAACTACAGGGAAAGGGATTTGGGCCAGCTGTTCCCTCTGGAGGGGCTAGAGAAAGGTCTATGGGATGGAGGAGGCTTCTGGAAGGTTCTAGAAATTTCTAGCCACCTCCGCAGACCGAAGGCCACACTGATGGCAAATGAGCCCCTGGCCCCCAGACACGAATACCACAGGGGGCCCCCTTCATTCATTCCTGGTGTGGGCACATCGCCGCCGTGTGCGGGGAGGTGGAAAGGCTCTGCTGCACAGACTTCTCATCAAGGAGCTCCGAGTCCAAAGGGCGTGTTCTGTGTGGGTGGATTCCACGGTCCACTCTCAGCACCTCCGTCTTTCGGAATCTGTGCAAGGGTCTTAGGAGCAGTTTCTGCCCCAGTAACTGCAAGAGCTCGAGCCAAGTCCATTCACATTTCCTCTTCCTCTCCCCTTCTTTTCCCCCCTCCATCCCCTACCCTCCTGCTACTCCTTCTAATCCAACCTCTCCCTGCCATATGGTGTCTGGGAGCACAGTTTGTGTATCTAAATGTAGAAAAATAAATTATTTTAAAATCAATGTTTTTCAACAGGCTTTTAGTACATGGAATCCTAAGAACATATGAAGTTTTGGTCTCATTACAGAGCACATATACCATCATTATAACTTCTAATTACAGTGTATGCTACTGTTTCAAGCAATTATATTCACAGATCCCTTTTTAGAAAAATTTTATGTGCAAAATAATCTTTACATGCTGATGAAATTTTAGCAAGAAATGTAAGTTTGCTGAGATGTTATTTAAAAGTCACATTATACTCAGAGACCTAAAAAAAAGGAAACAAAAAGAAAACAAGGAAGATATTAAAAAAATAAAAATAGGAAGTCACATTAGGAAAAAAACACTGAAGTTATAAATTAATCAGATATAGCTATCTCTAAATTATAAAAAATTGAAATTATAGCAAATAAGTTAAATAGACTCTTTAGCAGTATTATAGAAAGATGTTGGTCATTACCTTTAAGTCTAATCCTACTTCCTTGTGTTCTGAATCAATTAGAACATCAATAGCTTCACCTACGTGACAATGTGGTAAGTACAATAACCTTTCTACCTGGCACACAAGCAGATTCTGAGCATCAAATGACATTGTATGGAAGTGTATTATTATTGTTGTTCATAGAAAAAATAAAGCTTTGAGCATTCTCAGAATTAATAAGTCATCAGCATTAGCAAGTGTGTGGCAAACATTCAATTTCATTTTACTGAGGCATGAGTTTGGACAGTCCGAACTGGGAGGCCATTGTACTAGAACAAGTCGCTTGGCTGGGGAGTAAACTTAGCAGACGGGCTAGCACGTAGCCTCGCGTTGACTTTCATTCATGCATTCACTCAAGTATCCACCGATGCCTGTTCCGGCAGGCACTGTGCTAGGTGCAGGTCACGCACGAGTGAGAAAGGAACATAGATAAATAACTCTTTCAGTAAACCGAGCCGGTGTAGTAGAGACTGTTGCTTGTCAACAAGAACCCATCATCCCTTGTTAATAGTAACAAGGCTGAGGCTGTTCACATGCAGCCCCGCTAGTGACAGAACCAAGGAAATGGGAGAGTGACACGAGCTGTCAGAGGTCAGGGGCTTCCCGCCTTGCTGTGTGTTCGTTCTCCTTCCTGTGAGCTTGAATGTGGAAGCACCGTAAGGTCCAGCTTGAACCACGCACCTAACAACACCACTCTGCAGTGGGAATTGGCAAACTGCACCTTCGAGCCAAATCGGGCCAAACTGAGTTCTTGGTGAAGCCACAGGGAGTGTCGGTGTGAGCAAAGCCAGAGCGGATCTGAAGTTTGGATTGTTGAAACCTCAGGAGCCGGAGACAGCGTATGTGATGGGAAATAAACAACTCCGGAATTTGCATACAGAACAGTTCAGAGACAGTGGGCTAGCAGGAGGGGAGGCCTGGCAAACCTGCCCGGGAGCTGCCTTTGCAGGAAAAAGCACAGTGTTGGTACCTGGATTTTCCATCCGGCAGCTCAAAAAATGTCTCCAGTCGCTAGGTCTTGCGTTTCCTGCACGACCACTAAGTCTAAGCCTCTACGGCACATGAACAGGCACAGAGGAACGGTTCCTTGGTCTTCGGGTTAGAGTTAGGAGTAGCAGGATTCAGAAATATTCTGCCACGTGCTTTGGGCAGGAGCAAGAGGCAACACTGTGATTTGCTTATTTTCAAGTCTGCATTCTGGCTGCCATCGACAATGTCCTAGCGTCACCTTTACATAGAAGGGACCCATCTTCAATCACATGTGGGTTGTTCCTCAGGCATTGAGGCAGGACCACGGAAAGTCATGCCTGCTGGGCAAGATGATGGGGAGATACGGAAACTGTTGCTTCACCACGAGTTAAAGTCAGCTGGGAAGTCGTCAGAAGACAGGAGCGCAGGTAGGCACTGCCACGGTGCTGGGATGGCGGGAGGTAGCAGCTGCCCACAGAAGGCTGGGATGCTGCTGTCGGACACACACAGGGCCAGTCCAGGAGGCGGCACACCGCAGGCCAGCCCAGCAGCACGGCTGCGTGGAGGGCTGCGTCCCCAGAGAGAAGGGAAGTTGTCACTGCGGGTTTCAGGCCAGCAGCACCTGCAGAGAGGAGGTGCAGGTCTGGGACCATGCTGGCCACTCCACCACCCACTCCTCATCCCCCACTTGCTGCCTGTGGACTCCAGAGACCCCACACTACCTCGCAGGCCACCAGGCCACTGATGCTGAACCGCGGGAGTCTTAACTCCATATCACATCCGTTTCACGAATACCAAGTATTGGAGTTCTTCTAGCTGCACCTTTTGGAGAAATGGGATGCCAGCTTCATGATCGGGTCCTCAAGGGTATAATCTGCAGGTCCAGGTCATGCCCAGCCGCCCACTGCCCATTTTCGAGGCTCTCTTCCAGTAGGGAGATGAGAGAGTGCACCCTGCCCAGCCACAGACTGTCAGATGCCACATCTCATGGGTATCTAAGGTGCAAGACTCTGTGCTGGGTGCTCTGGGGCATTAAAAAATTAAAAGGCACAGCATGACTCCTGCCAGCAAAGGATTTATAATCTAGTGAGACCCTTGCAAAGAATGCAATTCGATGAAGGCTGAGCGTGTTCTTGCTCATGCCGGAAGCTCCATGCTGGGTGCTGCACAGAGAAGAGTCCTGCCCTGGAGGAGTTTCCAACAGTGTGAACCAAGGACAGATCATACATGAGGCCCACGGGTAACTTCACAGTCAAAGAAAAGATGGATTCCAGCCAAACAGAAGCCGAAGTCTTGGCCCAACGTGAGGGACTTTGGAGATTCATTGCTTTATTGAACAAACAGCTGAGAATTGGGCTGCTGTTCTCCCCAGCAGAGCCGCACGATGGACACAGTGCGTGAGGATGGGCATAGACCCGAGACAGGAGTCAGGAGGAAGTTCCTACGGGGTCAAACCAACTCTGTGCCCACAGACCTGTTGCCAACAGCACTCTCGGTTTTCTGCGTTGCAACCCAGGGCCACTGAGAGTGGCGACCAGGGCAAAGGGGCCCGGGAAGTTTGAGGTGTTGCTTTGATATTTTTCAGGAGGAATAAAACGATTACTTATCATGCAGATTAATCACAAAGCAGAGGAACATGCACAAGCCTCGGTGACTTTTTTTTTCCCTTTTCTTTTCTAACTTTCTTTTGCTGTCACAACTTTTTCAATTTTTTTTTCTGAGCATTTAATAAAGTCTTTTGAGAAACAAGCAGGTCAAAGACTTGAAGGAACATATGCCAACACCACTTAGCAAATTTCCCTCCCAGACATCCACTCCCAACTCAACCATCTGCTGCTCCGTCAGCCCAAGTATTTATAGCGCCTTGCTTTGTCCTCATTACCCGGCCCTGCTTTTTGTGCCACGGATTCCAGCCTTGGCCTCCCCGCCTTTGGAAGAAACAATAGGACAGAGTCAACTTCTAACCATCGTGCACTTTCTTTCCATTTCAGACATTGCGACAAAGTAACTCCTGATCTCAGAGAGATTTGCATTATAGCTGATCAATAATTTGCCAAATACTCAGCCTCTGTAGAACAAAAGCACTTCTGGACTTTTCCCTTCTCATCCTAAGAGACCCTCCTCAGGTGGACCCGATACTCAGAGTTCAGTGGAACAACATAAAGGGAGCCACTGGCATTCAGTCCTCTTTTCAAAGTGCTGGATTCTATTCAAAACTTAGGAAATAATATTATTGACCTAGAAAATCACAGGACTGAGAACAAGAGACATTATGCTCACAGCAACAAAGGCAATCAGATCTATTCATCCCAGTCTAACCGAAGGCTCTCATCTCTCAGCGGAAATCCTCCCCCTCAATTTAGGACTGGCCCAGAGACCACGGGTCTGTGGCCCTTTGTAGAAAAAAACTTCTTGGCAGCGTCAGCTTCTCTGTTCACATCACGACCAGCTGGTGGATGCAAGACCCTGGACAAGGAGTCGGCTTCCCGATCTGCGCTTCCCTCTGCGGGAATCCTAGAGGGTCCAGGGCCCAGCCGGTGCTCACACCGCCCATTCTTCTTCATTTGATCAGAGGGAAACTCGCCAAGTAGCACCCCTCATACTGTTCACACCATTGCGACCCCCACTGTCCCCCAGTCCTAAATCAAACTGGAAGCAGCAGCTCCTTAAGCATTTGGTAACACAGTTGTACATGTCCCAAGTCTAGATAGAACTTGCACGACTTTTCTAGTGTTTTAAAGGAACAGGTCTCCCCCAAGGGCAAACAGGCACTTGCTCCTCACCCATCAGGTGCTGGAAGGGCCCACGGCCAGGAGCACTTGCAAGGTGGCCTTGGATGGGCCCAACGGTGCCCTGTTGTTGGGCCTCCAGGTGGGGACGTAGGGTTTGGTGTCCACCTGCTCTGGAGAGAGGAGTGCAGGAGGGGAAGCCGCACAGGCTCGAGAGTCCAGACAGTGGGGTCCTGGGGTGGCGGGAGAGGCCCCTGGGCCTCAGGGGCACCCACTCCTGTGCTTAGAGGACACAGAGATTTGGAAGGGTCTGGGGAAAAAGAAATATGAGTTAAGGAATTAAACAGTGGGGAAACAAACAAACAAAAAACACAGCCAAAAGTGGAAAGAATGCATTGTTTTTTGGATTTTGGGTGTTTGAAAGTGTTTTTCATACTGAGTCTTCGATTTGATATCAACACAAACTCGTGCATTTAGTCAAGCAGGAATTATTAGCGTCGTGATCCCTTCCTCTGGGACGTCCACAGATTAAATCGTTTGAGCACAGTCAGCCCCACCCCCTCAAGCGCACGCGCACTAGGGACCTAGAGCCGGATGTCGCAACTGCTCACCTGCTTCTCTGCAGCAAGGACCTGGCTCGCAAGGAAAGAGAGAAAGGAGTTTCTGGAAGTCTCTGGGGGCTGCGTGTGAGCCTGTATACGTTTTATAATCTGTGGCTGGCTGGGACATACGGGTTGATGCTGTGTTATAGATTTCTTCCTGGGCTTATCAAAATCCTTGGGTCCTTATAAACAAGCGCATGCTAATTTGCTTCCTGTGTTGCATCTGCTCTGTATCACCCGCTTGCAGTGTTCCCTGAGATTTGCTTTAGAGCTACAGATCAGCAATTTCGTTGTGTTGCATTCATTTGCTCAACAAATATTTATTGGGTTTCTAACATATACCAGACTCTGTGCTATGTCCCGGGTATATAATGAGGAAACAAGACAGATTCACTTCCATTGTGATTTAATGGGATTGAGAGAGCTGTCGTGCAGAGAAACTCTGCAAGGCGGTGGGGAGGTTGGGGGGCTCTTCCTAAGCCAGCTTCTTCCCTTCTTACTGTTGCCCCTGTTGTCCTGCCGGGATGGGGGTCTCTCCAGCACAACGGCCCTCGGCCTTCCACCTTCCTTAGGAAGACCGTGTAATAGCTTTCTGACGGGCTGACGCTGTTGCCCCTTTGATGTGGACAGGACAGAGCTGTCTGCAGCAGCTGGTTAGCAGGTCAGACCCCTCCTCGTCCCGCGTCTAGTCCCAGGAGCTCTTGCACCCTCCAGCTGGATGAGGCTGAGAGACCGAGTACCCTACACCATCACCTAAATGTTGTCCCACTGGGGAGTTTCGTCCAAGCACCCAAAAGTTGTCTTCTTGTCCTACATCTGTCAAATGATCGCCAATAGTATCACGATGCTCACACTCTACTGCGCCTCTTCCTTTTCTCCATCATCAAATGATGGGGTGCACCAAGGCCACAAAGGCAAAAGACTATCTCCTTCCCCCCAGCCCCCCGAAGATGTCCAGGGCTGCGTGTGGTGAGCAGTCACAGCTCAAGAACCTGCGATAAATCCTTCTGGTGGTCAGAGGTGAGCAAGAGTGTCCAGAGGAGACCTTATCTTCAAGGACAAGTGCTGGGGCACACTGGTTTGGTGCCAGGATGATAATGCAGGGATTAGAAGAGAAACTAAATGTGAGTATTCCTGTTATCCACTGGAGCCATCATTCATGCAAAAACTTTAATAAATACCTTCCAGGCGTCAAACACTATGCCGGGAACACAAAGGGATAATCAGATACAAACCTGTCCCTTGGAGCCTTGCAGCCCAATGTAGGCTCTGGGCGAATGTGTCCATCATGGAAAAATAAGTAAATAGTTAAACAATTCTTTCAATTAAATTGCTGTAAAACTACGTCACGTGTTGAAAGCACAAGATGTCCTCACTGGGGCAAGTGATGACAAGGTATCTGGACAGATGTAAAGGATGCATTTGCAGCCAAGTGGAGTGTCAGGAGCCAGTGGGCAGGGAAGGAGCCCGACCCGGACACACTTGGAGCAGAAGCCACTCCTTCTAGGCAGCTGCAGGCTGCCAGAGAGCAAGACGGGAAGGTCAGTGACAGGAGGACGGTGTCAGAGCACAGGTGACCCCCTCTCAGGACTTCCAGAGCTCATGGGGGAGGAAGGTAGAGGCGGAGCTATTCCCACTTTTGAGGGTGTTGAGGAAACCACTGGTGCATGGAAAGCAGGTTGACTAATGTCCCTTTCTTGGAAATCTGACCGGCAAATCATAAAGAGTATGAGTAAAAAGAAATGAGTATTTCCATCAAATCAGCCCCAAAACAACATTGTCCTTGCTTATTTCATCATATAAAGGCTGTCACCATACCTCAGGTAAGTAACTGTAAATGGGAAGCCATTGACATTCGGTTGAGGTTATTTGGAGGGTAAGAGAGAGTAGATTTCTTGGTTAGTTAAAATTAGGTGTGGTCACACATAACAGAAAACCACAAAATAACAGTTGCTTAAGCAAGGTGGAGTTTTACTTCTCTGTCACGAAACTCTGCAGATGAGCAAGACAGCCTGGTGGTCGCTAAGGACCCATGCTCTGATCTTTCCACGCTGACATTTTCAGTGCCTGGATGGCTTTCATTTCCAAGGCCACCTCATGGTCCAAAATAGCTGCTGGGGCTCCTGCTATCACATCTTAAAGGAAGGAAAGAGAAAGAAGAAAAGCAGAAATGCAAAACGGACTCTTCCTAGCAGTCTATGCCTTCAAGAAAATTTCCTGGACCCCCACTCAACATTTTCATTTCCTTCTTATTGGCCACAGTTTGGTCACATGGCCACGTGAAACTACAAGCAAGGCCAAGGTAAAAACACAAGTTTGGTCTTTTAAGAAGGGGGAATGGATGGATATTGGGTAATAACTGGTAGTCTCTGTTACAAAGTCATCTTTCCTCTTCTCCCTTGTCCTTCTGTCTTCAGAGTCTAGGCCTGTTGCACGGCCCTCCAACTTCCTAATCCTACCCCATGCATGGGAGAAATAACTTCCAATACTGTTCTAATGCTCTAATGGAATATATACGGGGGGTGAGATGAGATTAAATAGGCAGACATGAATAGATCAATTTATTATGAGGAATATCGAATATTGCTCACATGACCATGGAAGCTGAGAAGTCCCATGATAATCTGCCATCTACAACCTGGAGCCCCAGGAAAGTGGTGTAATTCAGTCCAAGTCTGAAGGCCTTGGAACCGGGGGAGCCCAAGCTGTGAGGCAGGAAAAAGGGGTGGATTCCCCCCTCCTCCTTTCCAGGCCCTCAGAGGACTGGATGAGGCCACCGACATGGGGAGGTGGGTCTGCCTTACTCAGGTCCCCCCGTCAAATGCCAGTCGCATCCGGAAACTTCTTACAGACACACCCACAAGCGATGTTTGATCTGGGCACCCCGTAGCCCAGTCATGGTGACACATAAAATGAACCATCACACCCCCTCCTGGAAGATTTTCGGGCTTACCCTAAGTGGATGTGGAGTCACCTGTCTTGGTCCTGTGATGCCATAGGCCCGTCTGCCACAAAGGGAATCTTCCCCTCCCTTAGAACAAGGTGCCCCGGCCAGGTGAACCGAATTGGGAGGCAGGAAATCCGATTTCTAACACTGGCTAGCTACCTACACCTTCACGCCCACGGTCTCTATAACATGAGGAAATTGGAGCAGATGATCTCCAGTTTGGTGACAGTCTGTGCTCTCCTAGCCAAAATTCTGTCGTTAATATGTTATGTCTTTGCCTTAAGGTTTCTCGCCTTCCTTTCCAGTTTAAATGTAAATGCTCACGAAGGGGTAGCGTCTGAATGCATTTTTAATAATTTACAGGTTAGTGTGAATTGTTTTGAGAATTGTGATCAATGAAGCTGTAAAGCCTTCATTTCAGCCTCATTCCTAAAAAATATAGAAAAGTTTACAAAAGGATAGCTGATTGGGTTTTTTTTTTTAAATCTTTTACAAAGTGAGGATTCTCTTTCAAACCATGGCTGGGGTGGTTTGCGTAGCTCTTTGCAGCCTAATTGCTTCAGAAACAATGGAGTATAATTACCAGCTCTTCCGTGTTTTCTCTGATTTTCATCTTGGTGCCTGTGTAGGTTGATTTCAAAGTGAGCCTTTGAACGTCAGTCTCTTCCACTGAGCCACAATTAGGAAACAAGATTATGGCCTTGGCTGTCAAAGTAACAGCTGGTTTTTTTTTTTGTTTTTTTTTTTTTAAGTGTCACAAGTTGCTACATACTGTACTTTTTAATGGAAAATCCCCGCATTTGAGCTCTTGTTATATTTTCTGTGGTATCTTGAAACTTCTCTTGGATAGGAGCCATCTGGATTTTTCTGTGGTCTTCTCCAGTTTCAAAATAGTGATACTTAGAAGGTATTTTGCAGGGTTTCCATCAGTCAAAGACTCACAGTTCTGAAGATTGTGTGCTGTTAGGGCAGACAGGACGTAGGCAGTTTGCCAATAGATTCCTGTTGTTTGCCTTTTTAACTTACACCCCTGGGGTCTCTGTCCTGTCCCTAGTTCACTGGTTTTCTAAGTATCTGCCCCCTTGCCTATTTGAAATGCTTAGCTCGGGTTGGTGAAGCCTTAGGACCTCCTGATTTCTTGCTTCTGTGGTTCCTAAAAATTAAGACATATTTGTTGAGTATATGTCCACCCAGGGAACAAAAACATAATCCTAGAACAGGCTGTGTGAAAGGGATGCCCGGCCTCTCCTGCAGCGTGATTAGGGAAACATGTATGGGCTTTGGAATTAAACTTACATCCTTAATTGCCAGACGGCTTTGGGCTAATCACAATTCCTCTTTGAGCCTCAGTGGTCATTTGTAAAATAGTGATGCAAAACAAATATTACCTTGCAGGTGTGCTGCTGATGCTTAGATATGATGTGTCTGAAGTGCAAACAAAGAAACAAAACCAAATAACATCTTTAAATTGCCCTTCTGTTGTTGGATACTTCAGTTGTTTTGGTGCCTCATTGTTATAAATAATGTTAGAGTAAACTATCTTGGTTTAGGTTCTTCTGTGCAAAGGCACTGGGGTCACCTTAGGTCCTGCCTGCTCAGGGCCCCTCAGAGTTTCACCTTCTACAGTAATCATCAGTTACTGTAGACACAGTGTGCAGGAAGGAGGAAGGAGGGACCGGTAAACATATTAGGAGACATTCCAGTTGCATGAAAAGTATAGTGTGGAGTTTTTGATGGAACATGGAGCCTTCATGCCATGGCTTTTGTTTGGCAACTAAGGTCCAAACATTCCCTAAGGGACATCTTTGCTCTTGTGGCCCTCCATTGCAGAACAAGGACATGACTTTAATAGCATCATCAGACCACAGACCTTTGATTTAATGATAGTCTATGTCTGTTGTCTTATTGGTCCTAGCATCCCTCTCTGTTTCTAGTCACGCAGACCAGTCATTTATCCCTTTCAAAGGGGTTACATAAGACGTGTGATCCCGTACACAGGTGCATCAGTCCCAGGAGAGGCGAAGGGGTCGGCAGGATGTGGATGGAGGAAGATGCAGGTGACAGTTTTGCAGTGACCCCAGAGAGCGAGAGAGCTGATTGGAGCAAACACACCAACGGTACAAAACAAAACCCTGGCACCGATTAACTCCGGGGAAAACAAAAAGTTGTGCAGAGGAGGAAAGGTAAATCATAGTTCACTGCTTGTCTTAGCAAGAATGGCATTTACGCGGTCACAATAAGGTAAACACCAAATCTAAACAAAATTATTGTATAAGACAGGGGACTGGAAATTGTGTGTGTTGCGGGGGGAGGTGAGAGAAAGAGAGAGAGAGACAGAATACTAAATACTAAGTTTCCAGAGTAATAAATCAATAAAGCAAAATCTGAAAAAAGTCTAGAAGCAGCAATATACATATTTTACTAGAAATATAAAACCAATTCCAAAAGAAACAGCTAAAAAGGGTTGAAAAGTCTAAGGCATAGAATATTCTTTCAGTTATTTGCATGTATAACTTGGATAAAAATTAAGATGACAAGGGCGAAAAAGCAGCCAAGGAAGAAACGTTAATTACAGAACTTCTCAAGTAAACATCCCTTAAAAAAATACACAAAATTCTTTCTTTAAAAATTAAGTTGTATTTTACTTCTGTGACATGGATTTCCTTCCCGTTAAAAATAAAAATCCTTTCTATCTCTCCATAGAAAAATATATTCCTAGCCCTAAAATCTTACAACTAAGTCAAAGTTTAATAAACTGAGATGTAGGCTGATAACTTTGGTTTCTTTGTGGAGGTATAATTTACATACAATAAAATGCATTCATTTAAATGACATTTCGATTTGTATCCGTGCAACCTCTACTGCAATCAAGATATAGACAACGGGGCATTTCCATCCATAAAAGTTTCTTTGGCCCCATCTCAGGCAATCGCTACCCACGGCCTCAGGCAACCCTGGCCTGATTTCTGTTTCTTTAGATCAGATTTGTGTTTTCTAGATTTCCTATAAAATGAGATGAAATGCACAGTACTGTCTGGCTTCTTTCTAATGCACTTGAGATCCCTCTGTGTTGCTGTGTGTTGCTCCTTTTATTGCGGATAAGCATTCCAGCATATGAATATACCATCATTTGTTTATCTAAGATAGAAGTTTTTGGCAAAACTTGGGAGAGTTAAATTTTTTTCTTTTTATTCTTCAAGTCTCTTGATTACCAGCTCTTCCTCCCTACCAGGCAAACTCCCTCCACGGTCAATTATCAAAAAGAGAACAAGGAACTGACCGCGGAGTCGGCTGCTTCTGGGTAACCCAGCTCGGTTGCTTAGCAACAAACAGAGTAACTGTATTAGTTTAGTGGATTCTGAACAAAAAGGTAATCATCTTTTATCCCCAGATAGATAGGAGATGATGCTATTCCAAGTGAAGTGGAGGAAAAAATAAAAACCATAAAAATGGACAGAAAACACATCTAGCAAATAGAGATACCAGGATGCCGTCTGTAGTCCCCCAAGTGTTTGGTTAAAGACCCGGGAATCCTCATGCAGACGAAACACCATGGTGTTAGGCACCACTGTGCACAATCTTTTTCAATGCACAAATAATTGATACCCAAAATTAACAACTCAAACAGAAATAAAGAGAAACATGTTAACCTTTGTTAGTCTTAATTCTGCAATGAATGAGATGCACAAGAAATGTCCCATCTGTATGTCCCTTCCGAATGGAAGACAAGAATTCCAGTAGATGTTACTCTTCCGCACACCATACTGAGTGATTGCCTTCCGTAGTGAAGGTGATTGATTTATATCTGTCCACCTGATTCCTTAATCGCATGAAGAATGGCATCCATTTTGCACATTTTGTAGGTGACGTTGCTGACAGAAGGTTACTTTTTTTAACTTCCTCAGGAGTTATGCCAACCTGCGAGCACCACTTCCTTTTCGTGGTGGGCACCTGCCTCCCAGCACCCAGCACAGCAATCCCACTGCAAGGGCTTTGCTGAGAGTCATGGATTTAATGAGCACATTCTCTCCTGGGCATTTAATGCAAAGTGTTTAATAACCAATCAGAGATCAGCTTCACTTAGTTTTACAGGGTTGAAAGGGAGACCAAAACCCTTCACCATCACTTTGCAGCTATTCCTGGTGCTGTTTTCCACTCCCCTCCTGACAACAGATTTCTTGGTTTAAATCCTGCCCTGAGGGGATGGGTGTGAAGTGGCCATGCCCTGTGTCTGGTAAAAGACAGTTCTGCAGTTCCGTTTACTGTAGGGGCAAAGTTGACTGCCAAATAATTGGGTTTACCTCTCTGCTGCCCTCCTCCCCTTTTCTCGGGACTGTGAGGATCCGTTCTTCCCATAAATGTGTTTAATTGCAGCCTTCAAAAGAAAAGAGAGGAACACATCTTTCAGAGTGGCTATTTTTTTTTTTTTTTAATTTTGAGTCTACTTAAAAACGTTGTGGTCTTTTCTGGTTTTGAGCTGCAAAAGACACCCCCTTGGGCTCTGAACAGCGTGTGCTGGGAGAGCGCACCACGGCAGAGAAACAGGAAGGCGGGCTCCGCTCAGCAGCCTGCAAAACCAGAACACATCCTGGGCCTCACGCAATGAATGGAAATCTTACCGCCACACGGTGCTGGCGAACGCAGCTGCTACCGTGGAACTGAGGTGCAGCCACCTCTGAGTTACTAAGTGACTGCAACGTGTTACTCTCTGCTTGTGACATTTGGTGGCTGTGGTTTCTGCTCATGGGAGATTTATCAGTTAAAAGAATAGACCTGAAAAGTGCGGCTTTGCGCATTAACAGACTCCGGTTCAAAGCTGCCACATTCATGGCAGTTCACCGAAACTGATTGCTCCTTTGAGTTCAAAAGCTTAAGATTCCCAAAGAATGTGTCCATGTGTGTATATTTCAAGATATACAAAAGAAGAGCCAATTCTCTTACTGCTTAATTTTTAGCTTACTGTTCCTGAGGGATAGATAATGCTGGAAGAATAAATAACAAAAGCCTTTGGATCACAGCAGTGTTCTCTAAAATTCAGATTTAGTGTCAGCGGTGGCACTAAGGTTTTTGTTGGGTTCCAACTCATCCCCTCTTCATCTTTCTGAGTTTTGATTTCTTTTCTCCTCTCTGCTGTTAAGTTTCTGGCCAAAGAGCAAGAAACTGACGGTGATAAGAAAAAGTAAGAAATAGCTCTCTGCAGCAGTAACGAAATGGAAACTAAAAATTGCTGCACAGTTAAGATGTGAGCCAGTTACAACATACAGCAACACAATGCCATGGCATTGGTCTGGCCCCCTGATTATCGATCGAGTTGGCAAATATTTGTGGGGCGTCTCCTATGGATACAGCAGGATATATACCCATTCCCAGGGCTCAAGAAACTTTTAGGAAATTTGTTCTGAACAGAAATTCTCAAAACAACCTGAGGATCCTCCAAGAAGGTTTATTTGAGTTGGAGCAAATCAGAGAAATAAAGGGCATAGGCTGTGTGGGGAGGGGCTCAGGTGTGGTCTGGCCAGGGAGGGGGACTCCAGCGGGGCAGGAGATTTGGAAGCAGAGTAACTAGAAAGTTTCCCATAATGGTTTGGAGGGTTTGCTGCAAGGCCAGGAGGAGAATAGGTGGACCCAGGGCCTGCTATCACCCCATGTCTGGTCTGGCATGAGCCGTGAATGTCGCTCGTGGTGGTCTTGAAGGCGGGGCCGGAGGTTGATGAAAGAGCAGGGGAGTAAACAAATAGTTGCAAATAAAGAGCAGTATTGGGGAGCCATGAGCGGCATGCAGGGGGGTTGTGACTGCATCTCTGCCCCTCGGAAGGCGGGTGGGGGAGCCTAGGCAGAGGGTCCTCCCTACCGGGCTGTGCCCTGACCTGGGGGGTGAAAGCCAATCAGCGCCACGTGCTTGGAGCTTCGCCCTTGGCTGAGCCCAGCTAAGGTGCTCAGACATTTCCCACCAGCCACCTGGGAACGGCTTCAAGTCTCTGCAGCTGTGACCACCTTGGGGCAGAGACATCTTCCAGTGAAATCTGAAGACAGACAGAAAGTGGCTTCTGGTTAAGACCAGAGCTAGGACTCTCCAACCCAGATGTTTTGACTCTCCTGCCGCTCTGCCACGCGGTCCCGGGATTTCTCACGGGTCCACAGATCCGCAAAAGCGCCTGCAGCAACCAGACCGGGAGCAGATCTGGCTCCGGATGTGGCAGACGCACCCTGGGACGAGGGGGCAGGGTTTACTCCACCCCGACATGTGCTCCCGGGCTGCAGTGTTTGCAGTGCTCAGGGAAAGGCCCTGTGCTCTCTCCGATAGCTGCACACACTCCCTTGGGAGGGATTCTCTCTTTTGTTCCCCTTTCAGTTTCTGAAGAAACGATCAGAACATTTGTGCCATCTGCGTTGGGTAGTTGTTTAAATGCAATTTCGTTCCTGTTTATAAAGGTAGGAAATACTCGAGGCTATATTTAAAAGAGTTTCGAAACTGGTGTGACTACACTGTTCCTGCCTTACCTGGACAGGTGGCCGTTCCCGGGGACCAGCTTCTTCTACCTAAGCCGCAGACGTGTAGGATTTGAAGAGACTGATTCAGGCTTGGTGAATGGCTGTGACCATGCTGTGTGTGTGTGTGTGTGTGTGTGTGTGTGTGTGTGTGTGTGTGTGTGTGTGCGCGCGCCGTCTAAGCAGGCGTACACACATTCAGCCACAGCATGAGCTGCATTACACAGGTGGCAAGAGTTCTATACAGATTCAAGGTATCAGCCCTTTATAACACCCTGGGTGTAGCTGGAGCCCATTCTACTAAGTGAAGTATCACAACAATGGAAAAACAAGCACCACATGTACATACCATCAAATTGGTACTAACTGGTCAACACCAATGTGTACACCTGGTAGCAACTAACATTCATCGGGTGTTGGGCAGGTGGGAGGGGGAAGGGGGATGGGTTTATTCGCACCTAATGGGTGCGGTGTGCACCGTCTGGGGGATGGACACGCTTGTGGCTCTGACTCGGGCGGGGCAAAGGTGATATATGTAACCTAAACATTTGTACCCCCGTAATATGCTGAAATAAAAAAAAAGGTGGCAAGAGCGACACATGAAGTGTGTAACAGACCTTCAAAACTATGTGAACAGGCTTGTTTAAGGTCACCCACACTGTTTCTGAGGAAAAGAAACCACTGTCTAATCCCAGATCGTGAAGATTTATGCTTAGGTTTCTTTCTTTGAGTTGTGTAGTTTTAGCACTTACATTTAGGTCTTTGATCCCTTTTGAGTTCATTTTTACACATGGTGGGAGGCGGGGGTTCAAATCCATGTTTTTTTTTTTTTGTATCTGCATATTCAGTTGTCTCAGAACCATTTGTCGGAAGACTCTTCTTTCCCCCATTGAATTGTCTTAGCACACTTGTCAAAAATCAATTGATCATAAATGAAAGGATTTACTTTTGGGCTCCCAATTCTGTTTAACTGCTCTATGTCTCTATCCTTAGGGAAGTACCACTCTGTCTTGATTATTGTAGCTCTGTAGCAAGTTTTGAAATTGGGAAGTGTCAGTTTTCCCACTGTGTTCTTCTTCTCTCAAGATTGCTTTGGTTATTTTGAATTCCTTGCATTTCTGTATGAATTTTAGGATCAGCTTGTCAGTTTCTGCAAAAAAAAAAAAAGGCAGCTGGGGTTTTGATAAGGATTGTGTTGAATCTGTAGATCAATTTGGGGAATATTGTCATCATAAAAACATTCAATCTTCCAGTCCCTGAACACAGGATACCTTTCCACTCATTTAGGTCTTCTTTGGTTTACTTTAACAATGTTCTTTAGTTTTTAGTGTACAAGTTTTGCACTTCTCTTGTTAAACTTACCCTAAGTATATTTTTTATGCTATTGTAGGTGGAATTGTTTCTTATGTTCATTTTCAGTTTGTTCATTGCTAGTGTATAGAAATACAGTTGATTTTTGTATTAATGCATTGATTTTGTCTCCTACAACCTTGCCAAACTCATTTATTAGCTTTAATAGATTTATGTGGATTTCTTAGGGTTTTCTGTATACAAGATCATTTTGACTGTGAATAGACATGATTTTACTTCTTCCTTTCCAACTGGGATTCCATTTATTTCCTTTTCTTGCCTAATTACCCTGGCCTCGCTCTCCAGCACGATGGTGAGCAGAAGTTGTGACAGCAGACATGCTGGTCTTGTTCCTGATGTTGGGGACACGGCTTTCAGTCTCTCACCTTTAAGGATGACATTAGCTGTGGGTTTTTCACGGATGCCTTTTAACCCACATCGGGGTTATCATTCCTAATTTGTTGGGTGTTTTTACCATGAAAGGGTGTTGGATTTTGTCAAATGCTTTTTCTACATCTATGGAAATGGTCACGTGGTTTTTGTCTTTTATTCTTAATACGTAGACAGTGTATGACACTGATTAATCTTCATGTGCTAAACCAGCCTAGCATTCCTCATGAGAACTCCCATTTCCCGTGTACTAATTTCATTTTACAATGTCTCCACTGGGCTTCTGTTGCTATAGCAGTTTAATCTTTGTCTTAGCGAATACCCATGTTACATGTACATGTTAGTTAAAATACAAAAGTGTGTAAGGGAGTAGCACCAAACCGAGGGGAGTGGGGCTTGGGGGCTAAGGGCGGTGGTGAGAGCATGTGATGGGGGCCCACACTTGTAACTGTAAAATGCTTTTATTCTTAAATTCAGTGGGGAACTAACAGATCTTTATCGTAGTATTCTCTATACCTTTTTGAATGTTTGAATTATTTTGTTTAGAAAATCTACACCAATAATGGATATGAAAATAAGAGGTACAGAGGGAGTAAATGATAAAAAATTATTTGGATTAAACAAGTCTAAGACCAAACATAGTAACATGATAAATAATCGTAGATGAAAGGCTATTTGGCTGTACTAAGCTTGTTCTGGAACACTCTTTGCTTCACGGAATAATGATAAGAATGATTCATGTGTATCAAATTTCCTCCCAGAGGATCTAGGATGAGAGTTTTTCACCTTCAGGAATAATGTGTTCTAAATCCATACATTCTCTACTTTCTTTGGTACTCAAGAGCTTCAAGCAAGGAAATGCCTCCAAAATAAAGATCTGGAAGGCATCTAGAGCACTTGGGCACACAATCAGGAGTTTCTAGAGTTTTCCATCCATTTATGGAAACGTAACACTTTTGCTAAATGAGTTTGCAACAGGTCAAGGTTAAGTGAGGACAGGAAATACTGTTCAACTCTCATTAAAAATGAGGAGGCTTTTGGTGAAGACGTCACAATGTGGTTTGAGGAAGCAGGAGTGTGAAGTCTGGACACTGAATGGATGTTCCAGTCTGAGCAAAATACCCTCTATCCGCTGTGCTCCGGAGAACTTAGGTGAAATATTACAGAAAACGTGCTTCCAAAGAGTGAAGAACCCTGTGCATTCTCAGGACGTCCAGCTGAGTGAAACCTTGAGATTTCCAGCTGCTGCTGTGCCCTGGACACTAACATGTACACTTGGCGTGCAGGTACCCAAGGCCGGAGAAGAAGGAATTCCACCAGGTATGGTGAGTGCCCTGGGAATACTGGTGCCCCCGTCCCGGAGGGTAAGATCCAGGGAGAAGCCTGACCTCCCCATTCCTGCCTTCCTCTACCCTTGGTGCTCACACCCACATGTTTGCTCTATTTTTAAGCAAAACACCAATTTTCTTTAAACATCCACATTATTGGTACTCTTGTTTTTGGTGTTTTGGCTGGCGGCGCCTGGTCCTCTCCTCCCTTTACTAAATCGCCCGTTTCCCCCAATTCTCTTTCCACTTTTGAGATGGTTCTTTCTTTCTCCGCGATAATGTATAGGCAAAGAGATGGATGATCTGTTTTAAAATCCTAGCTCTGCCTTGGTAAACATAAAAACTCCACTGTGGCTGTGATGGGGACTCCGTTGGTGACGGGGCAGCAGATGTTGTCTCTACCCTTCCCCATGGATCAGAGTTTATGCTATGAAGCTCATTTTTCCAGGAAGGAAATGGCAGATGCCACCTAAAAATGAGGTGACACTGTAGCAGAGGAAGGCAAGGACGGGTGCCGAGCGCCTGCCTCTTATCCACCACAGCCGGGTGGGGCGTGAAGGTTTGCAACTCGCCACAGTTGTTGAATGTGGCACTTGTGCAGCCAGTTTGCCAAAACCTAAGTGTTCCCACTTGTCCTTGAAGTTTTGGAGTCGCATATTCAATGTGGAGCCAGCTCAACCCCGCGGCATCTGAAGTCAACAAATAACCAGAACGGTGACAATGGCACTTCACAGGTCATGCAGACACGGGTCCCTAAGGCTATTTCAACACCTCTCAAAGCTCTGCAAGCCCTCAAGAGGCAGGAACCGAAGTAGAATGAATCTCGGAGGCCTTGTCTGGACTGATGATTTTAGGATGTTGAAGGACAGTGACACTGTGGGCCGTGAGCCCTTTGCCAACGCGCCCGCAGCCCCCGCTGAACGGCAGGTGCGTGGCTAACGTTATGGAAGATTGCAAATTAGAAACAGAGCAAGGCCCCGTGATAAAATCTAGGCCACAGCATTGTAAAATGCTCCCAATCATCTTCTTGACAAACGTAACTCGGTGTGACTGATTTATGCCGACAGGGTATTGTAGAAAAGGGAGAGTTCTAGCAGCCCGAATGAGTTGTGTCTTGCCCTTGAGAAACCTCACTCCTGTTCTGGGGCATTGGGTTGTTACGGAATAGCAGGGTTTGATAGCTGTTGATACAAGGAAAGTCTGACATATGAATGAAGAAATAAAGTGGAGAAAATGCAACAAGCGACCAACCCCGGACCCTGATTCTCCTAAGAGCGCTTGTTATTCGACGCTGGTTTTGCTTCATGCCGACTAATCTAGTCAGATCTAATCTAGTCAGTAGGATGGTGGCAGATGCTTTGTTGATTTGTGTGTTTAAGAAATATTTATGGAAAGCATATTGTATCAAGCGTTGTTACGAACTCTGGATATAACTAAATGGAAAAAGGAAAATCCCCGATCTCATGGAGTTTGCAAAGTAACTATAAATTCATTCTGACCTTTGAATACTTTTATTTCAGTCTATCAAGTGGGCCTGGGGTAGAACGAAGTCCAACATGGATCTGGGACATCAGGTCGTATCCTGCAGACTGATGGAATTAATGCATTTCTTAAAATACACCTGGAGTCCCACTGAAGGCTACACACATCTGTTTCTTGGTAAATGAGAAATCAAGTTACAATTCTATTTATACAATGTGATCTCATTTTGCTAAAACATATGTGCGTCGGAAAAAAACCCTGAAAGTCTGCATACCTAAATTTTAAAAGCCGCCGTGGGATGATGAGGGCATTTCGTGTTCCTCTGTAGGTCGCTCTGCGCTTCCCAAGTTTAATGCACTGAATGTGTTTCACTTTTTTAAGCAGTAAGCGCTCTTTAAAAATTATACATTTTTGCTTATAAATTTTAAAATGACATTTCACGTTTGTAAATAATTTCGGGATTATTAATTATTCCTTGCTATTTCCCTCAAATAGCAGAATAGTAAGACCACTCTAATTTACTGGTTCACGCACTAGAAACATAGAGTTAGAATTTACAGTCCTAAAGATATTAGGCCACACACTTTGTTCATTCATGTGTAGTCTTCTTATAGGAGGGAAATTAATGCTAGCTGCCTTGTATTAGTTTAGCTTGTTCCGAAAGCAGGGCACTGAGGGGAGGGTTTGGGTGTGGGTAGTTTATTTGGGAAGGGATCCCAGCAAGCACAGTGGGGTGAGAAGGAAGGGAAGCAACGACGCTTGAGCTTCCGAGAAGGGTGCCGCGGTGGGCGACCCGGGCTCGCTCCGGCTTGGGATCCCGAGAGTATACGCGGAGTGTAGCTGACAACCCACTGTCTCCCCAAGAAACAGGGAAGCTGTGATATTTACCCACCAACTTCCACGCCTTGCTGGTTGAGGGCTTCTCCTAAAGGCATTAATTTCCTGGCACTTCTTTCCCGGCCTGTGCACAGGATAAACATCCGCCATGGCTGTAATCCCGGCCATTCTGGCTGCTGAAGGAGGCAGATCACTTGAGCCCAAGAGTTTGAGGCTGCAGTGAGCTGTGATTGCACAATTGCACTCCAGCCTGGGTGACAGAGTGAGACCTCCAACTCTAAAACACACACACACACACACACACACACACACACACACACACACACACACACACACAAAACGTATGTACTGTGGCCAGAGAAAGCCCCAAGGTGGAGAGAGACCTGGTCCTGAGTACTGTCTTTCTCCCCCTTGGAGGAGCAGCGCGTTGGCGCTGTGGCTTTCTGGCCGGCCGGGCAGGTGCGTGTTGTCAGAGGTGAGCCGCTGCTGGCAGCAGCCGTGGGTGAAATCCCTGCTCTGGGTGGATTGTGGTGCAAGGAACAACACAGGTCTTGTGAGACCACAGAAAGCGCAGCCCTGTAGTCAATCCCGTCTCGCCCCCAGGGCCTCGAGCGGTTCTCAGTTCTGCCGTTTCCAGGGCGAGAGGGGCTCTGGGTTATTTAGGAGACACTGGAGACCAGTAACACACGTAGCCATTACAAGGCTGCATTTTCTAGCTAACAAAACAGTGCCCGGTGCCAAAGAACAGGGAAGTCTTTTTTCAGCAAGGTTTGCACAAAGAAGTAGGGTGAAAGACCATGACTTCAGGAAGCACGGCTGAAAGAATCTGACATTCTTATAGAAACAGTCATCCATCCCGAGTCTAATTTATTTCAGAAAAAAAAAAAATACTAGGTGGTGATTTCCTATCAGGTAGGTGAAACAATGACCGTGTTAAGTGGTTTCAGTGACTTTTTCATTCTTCATTCATTTTTTCATGCATTCCTTTATTTACTCATTCCTGGAAATGCTCTCTCTACCTTGCAACCTTAAGAGGTGCAGCCTTTGGGCAAAGGTGGTGCAGAGAGGAGGAAGATCCAGGTGGGACCCAGAGAAGCAGAGCTACCCTCACTTTGGACCTTTGTATTGTGTACGTAAAAGGAAAGTTTAAGAGCTGAAGGAAGGGCGCCTGTATGTAGACCAGCTCTTGGAAGAGGGTAGAGTCTAAACAGTATTTTAAAAAAGGATTGTCCTAGGCCAGGTGTGGTAGCTCACGCCTGTAATCCTAGCACTCTGGGAGGCCGAGGCGAGTGGATCGCTTGAGGTCAAGAGTTCAAGACCAGCCTGAGCAAGAGCAAGACCCTGTCTCTACTAAAAATAGAAATAAATTATCTGGACAAATAAAATATATATAGAAAAAATTAGCTGGGCATGGTGGCGCATGCCTGTAGTCCCAGCTACTCAGGAGGCTGAGGCAGTAGGATCGCTTAAGCCCAGGAGTCTGAGGTTGCTGTGAGCTAGGCTGATGCCACAGCACTCACTCTAGCCAGGGCAACAAAGTGAGACTCTGTCTCAAAAAAAAAAAAAAAAAAAAAAGGATTGTCCTGTAAATAACTGGTGACATCCCATTGCTGCAGAGTGGCCAGAGGGTAATGTTTCCTATGGTAAGTGTTCCCAGCAGTGGTTACACTGCTGTTTGTTTTATACAAGCTATAGATAAAACACACTGCTAAATGAAAACTTCCAGGGGACAGTTTGTTATAATTGTGGTGACTTATAAAAGACCTTCATAAGCTTCTTTACGCTTAAAATCCACACACTAGTGAAAAGTCCTTTACTGCTCTTTTCTGGATTGCAATACGTCTATTTTCCCCCAAGACACCTACATTCTACACTATTTACATTCTACGTTATTTACATTCTACACTATCTGCATTCTACACTATCTACGTGCTACACTATCTACGTGCTACACTATCTGCATTCTACACTAAAAGTTTGGACTGTCTCATCAAAGCAATATTTTCTCCTTGATTTTTAAATAAATTGATGGGTAGTATTTCATTCTGTCTTTGCATTCTCTCTGAAGAGAGTTTGCAAGATTTTGTGACTGCAGTTGACCATGGGTAACTGAAATCATGGAAAGCAAAATAGTGGATATGGGGGCACTGCTGTATATGGAACTCTAGGTTGATAGGGTTTTTTTCTTTCAGCACTTTAAAGTTATTATTTCATTGTCTTCTGGCTTGCATCATCTCTAATGAGAAGTCAGTCATTGTTCTTATTCTTGACACCACATTGTTTTTTATTTTTTTTCAAATCTCACTCAACTGCATAATTTTTATAGACCTGTGTTCAAGTTTACAAATGCTATCTTTTGAAAATTCAAACTACTGTTAATGTCATCCAGTGAATTTTTTATTTCAGATAGCATTTTATAGTTCTAGAATTTCCATTTTGTCCTCTTTCAGAGTTCCTTTTTCTCTCCTGAAATACCCCTTACCCATTATATCCATCTTTTTCTATAAAAATTTAAAAGGATTATGATAATTGCTTAAATATTCTTGCTGCTAATTTCAGTAACTGGGTTTAACTGTGGGTCTGCTTCTATTGACTATATGTTCTTTTGATTATTGGTCAGCATTTCCTGTTTCCTTGCATGCCTCATAATTTTTACTGTATCTAAAATATGTATATAAAATATAACGAAGATTGAAGTTTAATAATGTTTTTGTTTCCCAAAGAATGCAGTCCCTTTCCCTTTGTCTGACACTGTGAAGGGTTGATTATTCAGATTCCTTCTGAAGTCAAATGGTGCTGGGTCTTGGCTAAATCTTTAATTAGATTGAGATCACCTATGCTTAGACCAACCCTCATTCCCATGCTACTGCTGTCTTTTGGATGCTATCAATATTTGAGCTGGTGGGCTTCCATTTTAGATATTTTTCACTTACTTTGGATTCAATTCAGCAGGGTCCTGGAAACCAAGCATCACAGGAATGCATGAGTCTTTGTAATTTTGTTCTACAAATTAGCTGTTTCTTCACCAATACATTTTTGTCAAAGTTTGAGGGCAAGGGTGAGGATGTAAGAGTTATTGGACCAATTTGTTATTGCAGTTGAAACACTTCTGTATTCTAATCCATCCCTCTAGCCTGTACTATCATCTACAGCTCAGCTGAATCCTCCTTCTTGCAAATCTCTCTGTCTAGGATAACCCTGCCATACCTAGGTCAGAAACTCTTGTCAGGAATGGAAGCTGCCTGGCTTTCTCTTTGCCAATGAAGGATTAGTTTCTATAAAATTCAGTTCATTAAGTTTTCCTTTGACCCCTGATTTTTATTAGGCCCTTGGGAATATATGATTTTTTTTTCTCTGAATGTTTCTTGGTGTTACCTTGGGAGCAAAGGTCTTTCGTTCATGCCCTTTTGAAGTGGAAATCTGAATCAAACATTTACCTTTTTAAAAAACACATAAAACCACTAGAGGAAAATATAAGAGAATTTGTTTTATAATCTTAAAGCGGAGAAAGGTTTTTCAAAGCAAGATGCAAACCTCAGAGGCCATCTGGAAAATGATTTAATCAATCTGTCTATAGAATGTATATATCTTGAACTTTAATACGGTAAAATATATTGAAGACACATGACAAATGAAAAAATTTGCAATACATAAGACAAAGTTTACTTTAAAAACATATTAAGAGATTTATTTTTTTTTTGAGACAGAATCTCACTCTGTTGCCCAGGCTAGAGTGCCATGGCGTCAGCCTAGCTCACAGCAACCTCAAACTCCTGGGCTCAAGCGATCCTCCTGCCTCAGCCTCCCGAGTAGCTGGGACTACAGGCATGTGCCACCATGCCTGGCTAATTTTTTATACATATGTATATATATATTTTTAGTTGTCCATATAATTTCTTTCTATTTTTAGTAGAGACGGGGTCTCGCTCTTGCTCAGGCTGGTCTCGAACTCCTGAACTGAAGCAATCCTCCTGCCTCGGCCTCCCAGAGTGCTAGGATTACAGGCGTGAGCCACCATGGCCTGCCAAGAGATTTTTAAAAATAATAAATAAAGGAAGTGTACAAAGGCAGGTAGCTAACATAAAAATCATTATATACAGAGTTCCAACATGGAAAGTCACTCAAGCTCTGGAAGGGAAGGGGGATTTGCTTTTCATTTTAAACCATATTATTATTTGAATTTTTAAAAATCAAGGGCCACATAATTTTCACAAGTAAAGGGTGTAGGTTATCACTATGTTACGGAATAGGGCAGTTAGCAATGTTTATTACCAACTGACTTACACTGGTGCTGTATCGCAGACACATCGTGTTCCCTTTGAATATCTTTACTGGGCCAGTCACAAAGCCACATAGGCAGAGCGATGTGTGAATCAATGAGCCAATGAAACTATGAATTTATTGGCAGCATGTGTGAGACATGCAAGTTTGCAGAATCTCTGGATAACCTCAAACTGCTGATAAATTTAGCAAACCTCATTCTCAAAGTTGGCCAGATAATGACTTATTTTGCTGATTTCAGCAACAAAGCTAATAGTCCTAAAGGCTTTGAAAAGGTGTAAATAAACTTTTGCTTTTGGGTGGGGCTGAGCTGTTCTTCTGTAAGAACAGAGACTATCTTGTCTTACAGGAACTGTGATGGCATTTTGGAAACCAAGGCACGTGGCTCTGGGAGTCCAGGGTGTGGGTTCTGTTGTGTTTGCTGCACCCCTAACTAGCAGGTGCCTTTAATGGGTTACTTTTCCTATCTGGGCCTCATTTGTCATATGTTGGCTGATGGCGAAGGTTTTTATTCCTCTAAAATTATGTAATGAAAAAAGAAAAATGCGAACAAAAAAATATAAATAAGCAGCACCTTCCACATTTTAGACTCGCTCAGATTCCTGTTTTTGTACACCAATCCTGATACTAATTCACTTCCCCAGAGGGGCCCAGCCCAGTTTGTGGACCCAACTTCCGTTCATCTGAATCTGAGTTTTCATCATCCCTGAAATTGCTGGCTCTCTCAGCTTTGGTTGTTTTGATTGCTGGAGGGATGTAAGCTCAGAGACGTGCATTAAATACATGTTTATGGTTTCCCGTGTCGTCTATGGGTAGATAGATGTCTATACTTATTTCGTTCCAAATTTTATCTCATTCATTTAGGTGGAGAAATGTTTGTTTGCTTGATGGGTTCCCAGGGGTCATCATTTAGAACTCCCAAACTTCAGCAGGAAGCTACAAGAAAGCCCAAGTTGTTTTTCTTAGAACTTCACACGAGGTTCCCCAGTGAGCCCGGGGCAGACCACGGCACTGTCAGGAAAGCCATTGCCTATCTGTGTTTCTGAGGTCCCAGCACACAAGCGCTGAACTCAGCCAATTTGCTGCGAACGCGCATCGATTGTCTGATGCTCTGGGCCCTGCGCTGGGGACACAGGGAAGATGAACTGTTAGTTCATTCCGGGGGTTACTTTAGCTCGAAAACTAAAAAGTGAAAGACCATTTATCAGTAGGTGAAACAGAACTGTACTGGCACAGAGCCAAGAGGAGTTCAATTAGGCAGAGACTAATTCGGCTGGGGAAGAGGAAGGGACAGTGCTCGTTCTGCGTGAGGCATAAGCACAATCTCCTTAGAAACAGCTGCTGCAAACAACCGCAGTGCATGCTCTGCCGTGTCTGTCCCCAATCCCATCCTGCAGAGAAGCCACCGAGGGACAAAGCTGGGAAACCGAGGCCCCTTTCGCTGCTGCAGAAAATGAACCTGTAGCCACACGGTCGCTTCAAACACCCTTTAGGAGAGAAGTGCTGATGCCACCTTCTTGGCTGGCTTGTTTGTCTGGCAACAAATGCGATGGACAAAGCCACTTCTTTCAAACACAGAGGATGCTTTTATTAAGTCATTTTTCCTTTTCACCGGATCTATGGTTTTCAAAAATGGGGCTTTCAATTCAATTAAATCGTGCATGTGGGGGGGAATTGAGAACTTCTAATTAAGCTTATTTTTCTCTTGTCCTTTAAAATTGTCTTCCTCCCTATTTTTGGATGTACTAATATCCATATATACACATAATATACTAATATACATTAGTACAATAGTGCATGGTCATTTAAATAAATAATTACGCATTTAACAGAGAGCTCAAGGAGAATAAAAAGATTCAATGCAAGTCATGAGTATAAACATTTAAAGTAAGGATGGGGATTAAAACGATCATTCTACACTTCAGATTATATAACTGTTTACCTGTAATATGTTTTTTTTTTTTTTAATTAGCCATTTCTGGGATGGAGAGGTCCCCAAATGGAGACTCTGGTCCCTGCCTCTCTCTGTGCGGCTGTGGGGAACCCTGGAGGGCTAAGCCCCTGAGTTCAGCCTGCAGATGGTTTGCCCGATCCGCTGGGCACTCGTGGCCCCCAATCTGTCTCACTTAGGAGTCTTTTGACTTGTTCATTGAACAGAGTATTTTTATACTGAATCCTCCCTTGGGCTCTGGGGGGAAAATAAATCATGGATTGTGAAGCCGTGGAACATGCACAGCCTGTGGATTAGCAGATTCCTGGCTCGAGCGCAGAGTCAACTGTCTACACTGCAGGATTTAAGCTGCAGGCATCCAGTTAGGCCCCAGGTATCTCCTTCAGGGGTGTGTTGTGGCACCCACCTCCCTCCAGATTCTGCTCACGGCTCTGACTGTTGAATCTGAATCTCAGGCCGGGCCCCCTCGTTCACCTCCCAAGTTCAAGTGCAGCCTGAGCTGCGAACCAACTAAGTAGCTCAAGGAAAGCTTTAGTGGGAAGAGTATTGATTGATACGGAGGCCAAACACCTACCTGCAAACTCAAACATGTTTCTTTCTTTCCTTTTTTTTTTTCTTGAGACAGGTTCTCACTCTGTCGCCCAGGCTGGACTGCTGTGGCCTCATCACAGCTCACTTCAGCCTCGAACTCCTGGGCTTAAGCAATCCTCCTGCCTCAGCCTCCCGAGTAGCTGGGACTACAGGTGTGCACCATGAAGCCTGGCTAATTTTTCTTTTTGGTAGAGGCGGGGGTCTTGCTCTTGCTCAGGTTGGTCTTGAACTTCTGGCCTCGTTATCCTCCTGTCTTGGCCTCCCAAAGTGATGAGATTAAAGGCGTGAGCTCCTGGTGAACATGTGTTACTTTTAGAGAATATGAATGAAGGAAGCTCAGGTCACTGCTTGGGCACAGAGACTGGGCAGAGATTGGGTGGGTCACACAGTGACAAAGTCGATCACCATGCACTTGAAGCAAGGTGCTGAACCAACCAGGTAGGGTGAGGGGCAGTCCCGGGACCTCCGTGGCACTGGCCACACCTGCTACCCAGTGAGACGGAAAGAGCCCTAGACTCTCCCCACGTGTCTAGGTTTTGTGCTAATGCTTCTCATACTCCACCTATGATCCTTCTGCATAAATCCTCTTGCAGGTTTACCATTTGGCTGTAGATGACTGATTGCTTGTCCTCAGATGCAGTGATATTTCATTTCCAGTTTGTGACATATTAATATTTCACACATTATGGGGATTCCTGGGACGAGCCCCATTTTCAGGAGACAGGAAAGCCACGGTCACTCTAAGGGAGATGTTGCAGTGGCTTTTGGAGCCTTTGGGTTCTAACACATTAAAGCGCTTGGTAGAATGCTGATACTCGAAACAGTGAGCATTTGTTTTCTTTTGTTTTGATTTTTGCTTTCAAGTGGGAATCCATTTTTTTAAAGGACTAATTTGAACTGTGAGCTGCCTCTTGAGTCCCCAAAATGGTGCAAACCTTGAACAGAAAATCCTGCACCCGACCTGTCCTTCTCCTAGTGACTGCAAAGTATTCCAAATACCGCAAGTAAGCCAAGGATACTGCACGCACCATCTTAAAGCAGGAGCAATGTGGGAATAGTGAGAGCATCATTTTTCTTCCCTGTCACCCCGTCCATTTTCCCGGGGTGCATCTATGGACTGAAAACGTCGGTCACAGTGGTAACCCCCTGATGGAGCATTGCCCGGCCGGGTTGCGGGGAGGCGAGAGCACAAAGGAAGGGACCCTGCAACCTGCTTTTTCCAAACTCTGTCCTAACTTCATCTTTGCCCCAATTTACAAATTCTTCCCTATCTTCCTAATCACAGGTTCTTCTGCAAATAATGATCAGGAAATCTGCTTTAGAGGATCATGCAAAGGTCTGAGCAATGGAAAAAAAAAAAAAAAGATGCAGGATTGTGTGTAAGTGCAGGGTTCTCAGCTCCCAGCCGGCTGCAGGCAGCCCTAGCATCTCCCGTGCTAGGGGTGAGCTCTTTGTCCCCGGTGCGGCTGTGGCTGTGTCTAGTCAGTGAGCATCTCCCTAACTCAGGCAGCGCGCCTCTGCTTGGAGCAGCAGTGCTGCACTCTAGAAAGAACATGGGCCTTTGGGGTCCGTCACACTCAGCCTTGAATTCCAGGCTCTGTTACTTATTAGTGAGCAAGTCATTAGGCTTCTCTGAGCCTTCAATGTCTCATCACTGAAATGAGGCTAGACGTGTCCGCCTTGCAGGGTTGCTGTAAGGGCTGTGTTAAAGGTGCCAGGCGTATATTGGGTTTCCCAAAAATGAGCTGTTCCGACGTTCAGACTCTTAAACTGTGACACTTAAGAGAATAGTAAATCAGATTTCTTTTCTTCCATGGGGACTGCAAACAAGGAGGAGGAGCTGGTCAAAATTTTGGATTAATAGGTTCGAGGCTTAGACAAGGTTACAGTTTGAATATTTGAACAACAGATCTCCACATTTACAGGATCCTTAACACTGCAGAAGCGCCCCGTGTTTTCTGAATATCCTTCTCCCTACGGCTCCCGTGTTTGCCCAATGGAGAGACAAAAGTCCACATACTGACAAACTGACACACAAAACACTGACGTTCCTCAGCCACTGTGATAGGCCTTGCCAATGTTTCAAGCCACAAAAAAAAAAAAAAGCCACCCACCCCTTGGCAAGGCTTATAAAAACCGCACAGTAGTTGCAGAAAGTTTCCAAGCAAGAAATTTCTCCATAACCCCAATTATTTGTGAGGTTGTTCTTTTTTTAAACAGAAAATATGTTCCTTGCTTGAACTAATTCCCATGTGACACGTCTGCCTTCATCACTCATTTTTATTAGCAGTCTAAACACGGACCGTTTCGATGGAGGCCGTGCACGGCACACAATAAAACAGATTCATTTCTCATTTTCCTCTTATTATCTTTCAATTGCTCCGGCTCTTGATGCTGCTTAAAGTGGACATTAAGCGCCGTAGCCAGTGCGTTAGAGGAATGCAATTGGTGACGATTCCCAACACCCTCGAGCACACAGATGGGAGACACTCTGTCCCCAGCCCCTTACCTTGTCCTGTTTTTTATCACACTTGTTCCATTTTCGTCTCATCAAACTGCCCATTTTTCACAGGAAGTTCTTCCTCTCCCGTGCGATACCACGTCTCCCTCTTGGTCTGCAACTGTCGCGGGCCCTCTTCAGTGAGCGTAAACAGTTTTCCCTTAAGAAAATACACACGCAAACACCCTCCACGTTACTCACGTAATTAAGTGTAATTTCTCCAGAAACAAGCCGCCCACAATCACTCAAGACTGAGTCAGAGATTGACTCCCAGAGCTGCGTGCAAGTGATACTGTGTGATGTTGTTTCTGGATGACAGTCAGTGGTTATGTCACAGCCCAAACAGAGATAACAGCCCCAAAGGATGCCCTGGCGCTTACTGCATAGACTGTCACCTTCTCCCTGAGCCCCGTCCACCTTCCTCTGGACTGATTCTACCGCACTCATCACTACGTCATTCCAACGCTTCGGTATAGCTTCCTAAAATTGGAATTAATGAGTTTCAGAAAAATAGAGTCTGGGAAAAAAAAACTCACTGGCTTCGGTAATTCAAGTTACTGCCACTTCACTCATGGATAAACATATTTATGTTTTTTGTTTTTTTTTAAATAAGAAACATATGGCAGCTTTCTCTGCGAAGCTCCAAACCATTTATAATCTCATGGTTCCTGTGGGTTTACTTGCACAGGAGTATTTAACTAAAACGTGGGGGTCTTACGCAAAGCAGGCAGCATCCGTGGGACCCTGAGTGACTCACGACTATTTCTCTATTCTTCGTTTCCTCGTTGGCCAAATGAGTATGATGATACCTAGTTCTCCAGGTTGTTGGGAGGAACAAAGAGGTAATGCCCATAAAACACTTAGCACCATGTCTGGAGCCTATTAGACGTTTCATCAGTGTTGGCTATTGTGTCTGTACCCACTAGCGATGAGGTGACTATTCCGTGACAGGCGTTTTTCTGTGCCGTCTTCATTAATCCTCATGATATTCCGTATGGTGTCATTATCCCCATGTTACAAAAGGGAAAACTAGCAAGAAGAAGTAGGTTTCTAGCAAGTGGCAGAACTGGGCTTGGACCCAGGTCTGTCCATGTGCCACACCTCAGATCCTCTCCATGCACCATTATGTATGCAAGAGCCTGAACCCGACATCTGAGAGAGCTGTGTCTTGGGGGCATTGGAATCTATGCCATAAATATCTGGTACTTTCCTGTGTTTGAGTCTGTAGTGGCCACATTGGACATCCTGGGCCCCTCCCCAGTCAGTGGTGGGGCAGAGCTGTCCCACCAAGGCTCCCCTGCCTGGAGCAATGTGACAGGCTCACCCAAGTGGGAACTGTTCATTAGTGATTAAATTAGTAAGAGACAAGGTGCTAGCTTCTGAGAGAAGAACTCGTGGATCTTGGGAGATTTATAGCCCTGGAGGTAGGCAGAGGAAGGGTTAGCAGCAGAAAGCTTGTGTGACACGATACAAATGATGGCATGTAAGAGAAAAATAGGGCAAAAAGACTGTTAGGGTCAACATCAGTCATACAACTTAACTCTGGCTTTTCAAGATATAAGCTGAGCTTCAGAAAATGTGGCAGGGATTTAAAATGATTTAAATATCCATTTCCTTAAAAGGTTGGCTTCCTGGGTCAAACAGTTAACCTAGCTTTGATTTCTAGCCTTGAATAAATCTTTACAGATGAGATCACTTTCAAAAATCCAAAATGTGCACAAATGAACATCAAGTCATTTTGAATAGAAGGGACATCTGGCAGCGTTTGGATTTAGAGCATCCCTCTAGAAATATCACTGACTTAATGATTCATCATTTGAAAGTGATGCAGTTGGGTCTGATGGATTTTAGGCAGCTTCACAAGCAACTTATCCTATTTTATAGAAAGTGGAAAGGGAAGAAAAAGGGGAAGAAAAAGTGGGAGGAAGAGTTGGGAGAGTCTACTATAAAGCTCTAGCCTAGATTCTTTCACATTATCTTGTTTAATTCTCCCATCTGCCTAGGCTGCCAACATCCCTGTAAGCTACTGCACTGGTCCCAGCAATAGCATACCCTGTTCTGCCCTTGTTTCTCTACTTAGGTTCATCTTTTGGGACACATCTTGCCATACGGATTTGATGCATAGGATTGCCTTCCCAGCTACATGATTGGCTCTTCTCAGATCATCCAACCCACCCTTCTTTCATCTCACATTCCACTTCCCATTTCACCTGCCTCCCTCCCCCTTTCTCCAACTCCAGCCAGATCTACCAGGGGCGACCCTGCAGGTCCCACCGCTGCCTGCTATTTCTCAGCCTTGAGAATGACCAGGACGGCACCTCTATGGCTCAGTGAGGAAAGTGAATCTCAGAGGAGTCAAAGAAAAAAACAGAAAAAATGTTGCTCAAGGTCAAGGCCTCATAGCTAGTTTTGGAGCCAGAACTTGATCTTGAATTCATGTGTTCAGACTAGTTAACTACTTAATTAGCATATAAACACAGATCCTTCTGGTTCCAAAACTCATGCTTTTAAAACTCTACCCTCCAAAGCACAGAAAACATGTACTGGTTGGATCCTCTATGGTAATTCCAGCCCAAGGTTTCCACCTCATCAACGCTTCATCTATGCCCTGGGACCTGGTAGGTGCTGATAAAAGTGGCCCGTGAGCATGTGGTTGTAGTTGCGGTGGTAACGATTATGAGTTCCAGTTTAAGGGAGAAAACACTTCTATTGGCAAATACACAGTGGACCCAAATATACCACCAATAAAGACTAGAGAAGGAAAGTCTGACTTTCAATTATCCTTAAATTAAAAGTCTACGCCATGCAGTTGAATATCTGAACAGAAACAATTAGTATCAATCTCTTTATCCATTGTTATCTTCCCCAACCCTTACACCCATATTTCCATTTCCAAGTTAATAAACGTAAGCCCACTTTAAATTAGGACAATGTTCTTGACTATTTTGCCAGCTCTTCCCTCCGAAAAATGGGTGTAATCCGGGTGGTGTTGGTGCAGTCAATAAACGTTAGATGGATATTCTGAGTAAGAGTGTTACGGGGACGGGATGATGGGGGAGGATTGCTCAGCAGGCTGGCTCCTGCCTTTGTGGGGTGCCCTGTTACTTAGCTTTTTCTCACACCCACTCCCCAGCACCAGCCTTCCCACCTGGGCGCCCCAGGAAGGGAGTATTTGGGCAGGAAGGCTCCATTCGGCCATCACGGCTGGCACTTTGCCACTGAGGAGACACGGGCTCATCCGGCAACGCCTGCCACTGGCTGTGTGGCCTTGAGTGAATTACTAAATTTTGCTCAGTCTTTGTTTCTTCAACTGTAAAAATGCAGATAATAACCACCTCCCAGGTTCGGGGGAGAAGTCCATAAAAGAATGCTTGTAAAAACTCCTCACTTTTACAGACACGTGAGGAGGACGTGCACAGTAGATTTCCAACGTAACACGTCTGCTTCCTACTTTCCTTCTTTCAAAAGCCAACATAGCAGGAGAGACAAATGTTTCCTAAGCCCCAAATGAAAACACGTGCTGAAAAAAATCACAGCCGCACGCAGATATAAGCCTAATACTATGTAGCGGCTAGCCCGGTATCTTTTAATAATATACTTTATGCCTAACTCAGCAAGAGAGCCTTGGAGAGCGGGATCAATTTTTCTTTATGACGCTTTTACCAAAGGAGTCCATGGAAAATAGGTTAATAGATTTTCCCGAGCTTAACTAGAATGTGGAAACAAAAACTGGGCTGTTATGAAGCAAATTAAAGACTAAAACCAGCTAGGTTTCTACCTGCTGGATTCAGGATTTTAAACTTTATTAACCAAACCGTTTTCTTAATTGCATCCTTCTTTGGAGAACTACGAAAGCTATTTATAAAACACTTAGGGTGGCTTTTTAATATAGCATGAATAAGTTTGTAACGCTCCAGTCGCCGTGTGTGTTTTTCATGGGATCCGTTGGTTCCTTCAACAAGGAAGGCGTTTGTTCTCTCCTTTGCAAACACAAATATCTGCGGCGGCTCTTCATGTGCTTGCCTTGCGGAGGAGGGCTGTTCTCTCTTTGTTTATGCTAATGTCATAAACTGTCCCTAGGGAGTTCTGGCTAAACATAATATTACATAGTCAGCAACAGAATCAATTATTGTACCAGCAGGAATGGCTAGTTTACTTAATCTCTCTTTTAAAAACAGTCATTTCTGAAAAGGCATTTAATACCTTACTTACGTGGACAACATCAGGAAACTCCACTGTTAATCAGAAGCATGTTAAATCAAACAGACATACGTAAGGCAACGGCCAAGATTTGACAGCTGGATTGACTTTTACAGCACAAAGCTGTAAAAACATTTTATAGGTGGGAAAACCATACAGCAGCCCTGGAAGCGCACACTGGGTGACAAAGCTCGACCCAGATGAATCCAAAGACAGAATTATGCATTAAATACCCAATTTCACTTCAATGCACTATTTTTATAGGGCAGGAGTACTTGGAAATTAAACACTAACAATGGGAAAGAGTATTTAAGAATTAATGAACAGATAGAAAAGATTTTTTGAAAAGTCCGAGATTCTGAATCGCTAAATGCATGGGTTGATTTATTTTGACAGGTGCAGTTTAGTTTTAACGATTTCAAATAGCACTTTGCAGTAGGAAACCGAAAGTCCTGCTGTGTGTGGATATGTATATGGTAATAAAATCTTGGCAATATGCATTTCACCATAAGTCTTAGTGTCTAAATCTCCATTAAGAGTATGTCGTTGTTCAGGTTTATATATCAATGAAGTGAAACTACACAGATCTCTTCTGTTCTACTCGATGATGTGACTTCTTGATTATCATTATTTATCTCAAGTTCATACTACCACTTCTTTCTGAAGAGCACATTGAGAATTTCATCTGCTGGTTGATAAGTCAAGCACTGGTACCAATTTTTTTAATGTGACTTCGATCTGTCACTTTGCTATGTGCCTCAGTTTCCCGAAGAGGCAAAAATAGGGAGTGGAATCTCCCAGTGAGAGAATTAATTAACATCGATGTAAAGATATTTCAGATCTCGTTCAGAAAGAACTCTCCGTGAGGGAGAATGTTATGCCTGTTATGCCGTACGAGATAAAAGGGAGACGACTGAAGATTTCAAACACTGTGAAAGTTATTGAAGAATTAAAGAAAAAAAAATCCAGAGGGATATAATTATCTTCAGAAAGACATATATCACCAGACAGACTCTAATACAGTGATGAAAGAGAGATTAAAAGGAAGCTCAGTGGAGCCTTCAGGGATTTGGGCCCCATGTCGCCGGTGAGACTAGCGAGACTCACGTTATAAAAACTCTAAATCAAATATGATCCAGAAGCCGGAATGAAATGAGATCAGTTAGGTTGAAACCCAAAATATAAGACCACTGCCAATCTCCCCCAAACCTTTTCATGACTTACGTATTTTTCGTGTCTCTGATGCTTTTCCTGTGGGTCGTAACTGAGGCTTAATTACTGACTCAGAGAGCTCTCCCCGTCCTTTCGAATAGATTTGAATAGCCAGAACATTGAGGAATAGAGGTTGAATTCCTCTCCCCATCACTCTTCCCCTCCTTGGTAATAAAGGAACATTCCACATGCGGTTGTCTACATAACTTTGGCTTAAATGAAACTTCTGTCCCCTCTCTTTGTCCCAGAGAAACACTCTTGCTTGCAGAATGGCTGGGCATTTTTATGCACACACAACCCACTTTGTGCAGAAGACATCCAACTTCCATCATGTGTGGGGCAATCTCACGTCTCAAGTTGTCAAGGAACAACTGAAGCCAAAGGGTTCTTTCTGGAAGAGGGCTCTAGGATCTGCTCCAGAGTGGTAATTCCAGCTCTGACGTGCATTTCCCACATGAAGCCAACGCGTCCTCCCGTACAGACGTGCATAGTGACCCTCTCGGGGGGGCTTGTGTTCGGGTGGGTCCCCGTGGTCCTGGAAATGTCTCAGGTTTTGCAATTTTTTTTCCCAGTAATGCTGACCAGTTTTTAGCAATAGGAAATTAGGAATTCTCAAACAGTCATTTAAGCAAGAAAAAAAATGTTTTCTTTGGAATAAAGCCCAGATGAGGAGCATTGATTTTAGAAATTTGAAAGGCATGGCCAGTTCAAGAGGTAAACGCGATGGTGTATAAGCGGAAGTGCAGTGCGCATGCTCAGAACTCAGGAACTACCGGTTGAATCATTTGCACAGGAAAAAACGCGTTGAGAAAGAGAGACCCATATGTACTCTTACAGGATATGAGCAAATCCAACAAGATTCTCTTATACAATCTGGATATAAATTTGGGCTAGTAGGGTTGAATATCAACCATAATCTAAAAAAAATTTTTTTTGAGACAGGGTCTTTGTTACCCTGGCTAGAGTCCAGTGGTGTCATCATAACTCACTGCAACCTCAAACTCTTGGGCTCAAGCGATCCTCCTGCCTTGGCCTCCCAAGTAGCCGGGACTATAGGTACACACCAGTATGCCCAACTAATTTTTCTTTTTCTTTTTTTTCGTAGCGACAGCAACCACGACATTTTTAAATCCAGCCTTGATACAAACTAACAAGCATCACTTTTTTGAGGCCAACCATTTTCAATCTGCTTCTAAATACTAATTAATCATTAACCCCTCCCAAGATGTTAGGATTGAGACCAACCATGTTTAAGTAACCTATAATGGCTTTATCTTCCCCATGGATGGAAATATTAATACAAATGCTTCTGTCTTCCAAATCCAAAAGGAAAAAAAGAAAAAAAAATTCTCCTAATAAATACCTAGCTGATTTGAAGCTGTTTCGAAAACCAACTGAGAAATTAAAATGATGGATAATCATAGTGTACAACTACGCTGTTGCATTTAACATTTATATTTTTAGAAGAGGATTACATTTTAAATACGGTAGTAATTATCATATCATGGGGAAGGCAGCCTACAAAAAATTTATTTTTCCTGCAGTTGCACTTGAGAATTGGAGGAAAAAAGTTGATGTTAGGAAAATTACCCTCACTCAAAGAATACATTTTGCCCAAGAAATAGCAGGAATCTGTAGGGATAATTGTGGCCAGACATATATTAATTAACAGTTCAGCTGGTTACGTAGAGACTGAAGTTACTCATTTCAGCATCACTTGTAACCCCCCCATCCCACAGCCACAAAGTAATTAACACACAAAGCGGTCAGTGTACTACCCCACGTGTAAAACAGTTTTGTATTGGTCTTTTCATAGTTTCTCATCTGGATTTTAATCTTGTGTGTAGCAAGAATTAGCTACGTGAGTTTGGCGTCTTCCACAGCACTCAGTTTTTTCATCTGTAAAGTAAGGAGATTAAAATAGATCCGAGATTCTCAAACTTTTGCGTGCATCTGAACCATCTAGGGATCTTGCTAAAATGTGGATGTGAACTCAGGTGGGTGGGGCCTGGGCACTTCTACCCAGCTCCAAAGTGGTGCCAGTGATGCTAGTCCCAGGACCACGCCGGGAAAGGCAATGGTAATTCACTGGTTTCCTTTCATCTCTATGAGATGTTTCTTTAGATAGCCCAGGGACTCCTGTCTTTGTCATCGCCTGAATTGTTCATGGAGTTTAGATCCCTACTTCTCATCTTGCCTTCTCCCCTTGCTCCGAAAACAGCCCACTTTTGGTTTTACTATTAATTGTTTATAGTGTCTCCTTGGCATGTCTGTAACACCCTGGGCACAGTCAAGTTTTAATAAAAACCATTAGCTTGGAAAAGAATAAATTCAGCTCATCATAGTCGAAGATCACAGACCCAGGTGTTTATACGATCACCTCGCTCTCCAGCCACGTCCCGGTCCTACCTTTTCATGTTCTTTGAATACTCAATTAACAACCATGAGGTGACAAATATTCACTGTATCTCCTTTCAGTTTCTTTGACTGCAGTTTGTCACCTGCAGGTGAGGGAGTGTGGTCTAGACGGCTGAGAGCTGGGATTCAGACCCCTTAGTTCTGCTGGTGACGTTACATAACCCTCTTGGGCATCACCACCACCAGCACAATCATGGTGAGTGCCTTATTAAAATGCTGGCTTTATTTTTATTTGTGTGCTATAAAATACTTTAAGACGCTTATTTGAAAAGTACTGATTTACTAACATAAGAGACACACCACTGGGGCTAGGCTGCCTGCGTCTGGAGCCAAGCTTAGTCCTCTAGCCCTGGGATCATCTTGGGCAAGTTACTTACTCTTTCCGTGTTTTGGTTTCCTTATCTGTGAAACAGGGAAAATTGTGCATAGGCTTGTTAAGAGGATTGAGTTAATTCCTGTCATGTGCTGAGAAGTATACTTGGCACGCAGTGAGTGCAATGAGTATTTGCTAACATTACTGCTTAAGATCCAACTATTAAATCTGGTTTCAGATCATAGTCACTTATTTATCTATGAAGCAGATGTATATTTCCTGCTTGCTGCATACAAATTATTATTTAACAGCCATGATAATCCCTACCATATAAAATCTTGATAAATTATAAATATTAGATATTAAAATATTATTTTAATTTATTTTATTGTGTGTAAGCACTGTGGATGACATAAAATTGTATGGCAACAATTCTGCCCTCCAAAAATGCAGTGTCTTATGGGGGAAAAAAACATGTACTTAAATAAATGTAACATAGTAAAGAAGGACCGTTACCTACCAAAGAGTTGGATACTATGTTTGATGCTTCCTGTCCACTGCTATTGCAAAACAAAGAAGAAAACCCAAGGAAGTATATTACTGCTTCAGTCCTTGCATTTTATTTAACTTCTAAAGACTTTTAATCTTTCTGAAATTATTTTTTTTAAGTGGACCTAGTATTATTGCTTTTGTGATTATAAAGGCAATATATGGAAAAGCATAGATTATCTCAAGAAGATTAAGGAAGACAGAGGTAACAGTAATTACCTTCTGGAAGGGAACCATGGAAAAGAGAGAGCCTTAATTGTTATGATGTTTACTATTTTGTATCCTTTAAGTTTTGTGCCATGTACAAGTATTATCTATTAAAAACAAATATTTTTGTAAATTAACAGATGCATATTTGTAATATATATTTATCACAGTGTAGAAAGTTATACAGTAAGAAGTGATATCACTTATACCACTACCAATGTGCTTAACCTTTTTATGTTTCCAGATTTTACCAGAATCTGTGATTTCAGGCATATGTAAATGGATTTTTTTTACAAAGATGAGATCATAGTATACACAATGTTTTAAAAATACTCTTCATGTTAAAAAACATAAATCTACAACATAATTTGTAGTGTCTGTATTATGTTCCATTGTATGCATATACCTTAGTTGATTTAATCAACCCCCTATAGATGAGTATTTTCAACAGTTCTCTGGTGACACCATTACAACATGCATTGTATGTAATTGTCTTGTTATTGTCTTAGACTATATTGCCAGAAGTTCAATTTCTGGGTAGAGGATTTGCGCATAAAGTTGAGATTTAAAAGGAGCACAGTATGAGTAAAGAAATGAGTCATTTCAACCATTTCTCCCCCACAGAAGAGAGGTGCATTGTGTTTTATATGCAGTAGCTAAAGGGATAAAATCACTTTGCCTCCCGTGGCTGGAAGGGGTGGGGGTTGTTTACCTCCAACACTATCTTTAGGATGCCAGGTGGGGTTATAGTGGAAGGATGGGATTGGATCTTAGCAATCAATTATGATTGACATTCCTGGTAGAATTTCATTTTTGTTTCTCAGCTTTCCGAAAGGAAATATTTCGCTTCATCTTTGAAGCAGCTTTAGAGTTATTTCTGCTAATGGACATAGGCTGTTAATTTTAACGTTGTGGTTAATGTTTTCCCTAATGGCATGGGGGTAGAACTTGAAGGGGATCAGAATAGCTGTTTAGATCTCTGAGCCTACACTTTGCACCTAAGTAGAGAAAAGAAATGGAAAATATTAGATTACATAAAGCCTAATGGCAACTGTTTCTTCTTTTTAACATGAAGAAACTTAGACTGAAAGAGGTTAAATCACTCGTTCAAGATCCTATAGCTGGGGAAAGGCTGAACAGGATGTAGAATGCAAAGCTGTATCGCGGCGTGTTGCAGTTGAACATGTTCCTGCTTTACGCACAAGTGCGGATTCCATGAAATCTATAATTTATATAAAATGTTCATTTCAGTCTTATTTAGAGATTCTGTGTTTATGGCATTTTCTTTCCACTTTTATTCAACAAATATTTATTAAGCACCTACTGTGTGCCAGGCTGTTCTAGAAGTTGGGGAGACAGCTGTAAATAGGACGGAGTCCCTCCTGTCACCATGCTATTCTCGTGGGAGAGACAGAGCTCATAAGGAAGTAGCAATATGACATGATGATGGTGATCACAGTCCCATCTATTTTCAACCCATTAAAAAAATTGACATAGGTGTTGCTCATGAACTTTCCCTGGCTCACCTTTTCATTGTAGCCTTTTCTTGTATTGCTAAATGACCCAAATTCCTTCCGTCTTCCATTCCATGTGCTGTCCTTAGTCTCTGGCATCTCTACTCTTATAAATCTTGGGAGTGCAGTTTAGGGAACTCAGGCTCTAGAGTCAGACCGCCTGAGTTCAAATTTTAGTTCCAACGCTCACCGGCTATGCGTCCATGAGCGCTTTGCTTAATTGCTCTCAGCCCTGCTGTTGGAGTGAGTTAAGACACGCATAGCCCTTGGAGGAAGGCTTGGCAACCACGTGTGCTCAACCAGTGTTAGCTGCTGTTACTGATTCTCTGGCCTAAGGAAGTCTGCCTTTAGCAAATGAACTATATGGCTTATTTGGATATGTGTGTATGTTTTCCAGAATTTCTCATTTGTGCTATCCCTAAGCAGTTAATTTCTGATTTGGTATAACTGCAAACCAAGAAAGGAATGGAAGGTAGGTGAGAGTACTTAGACACAGAGGGCTTTCAGCTGAGCGAACTACAGTTTCCATTGGTTTAGAGATTGGAGAAAATACAGTTCCACTGTTACAAGGACAAGCTGAGAACCATCCTGTCCTTGAGGAGCTTGTATGTAGGACAGATCAGAGTCGTGAATGACGGCAGATGGATTCTTTTCCAGATACTGCACTAACTGCAAGTTAATTAAAGGGGCAGCTGCAAGGCCACAGGTCCTAGAACATATGCAAAATTCTTGGACCTGTCCACGGGGCTCCTGCTCACAGAGGCCACTTGTCCAGTAAGGAAGGAGAGGGAGCTTTCTGCCTTTGCTCACGCCGTGCCGGTTACTCAAACACTGGAGACCAGAGAAATGGTTTCATTCCAGGGTAAGGATGAATTTTCCAAGAGTCAGAGCAGTCCAGAGATGGAACGGGCTCTCTCTGGAGGGAGTGGGACGTCTAAACAGACTGGATGACTACTTGGGATACCGTAGAGATGACTTGGGTATGAGAGAGTTGGTAGACCAGATGACCTTTACTATGCCTGCAACCTAAGAATCTGATTAGATTCAGGTGACCTGGGTTTGATCTCTTGGGGAACACGTGGATTTGTTGTCAAGTAGTTGAACTGATCACCTTGTTATGGCTTCCCACTTGGGAATACTAGTACTCCTTGCTTCATTTAGAAGTTACAACTTAATAGCTTATGCTTATGCTGTTAAATATCATCAAACTTTTATGTAATTTATTCTATCAAATGGGGCCGAAATAATCTCAGGAATTTTGTACTCAGTGTTCCCTCTGCCCAGAGCACTCTGCTCAAATGTCACTTCCCTGACCTCCTCCCATATAACATGTCACCTTCCCCTCCCTCATTGTCACTTTCTATATCTCCCTCTGCTTTACTCTTTGCCATTGTACTAACCTCCGCATGACACATTATATATTCATTTGTTTGTTGTTGATCTCACCTTGATGAAATATACGTGCCATGAAGCAAGGCTTTGTCTGTTTTGTTTGCTGTATTTCAGCTCCTAGAACAGTGCCTGGCACATAGGAGGTCCCCAATAAATATCTGTTGAATGATTAAATGAAAATAGAGATTTGTTTTTATTTTTCATTAATTTTCCTCTAAACCTAATTTGAAAACATTTACCTCCTCAAGAAATTGGTTTAGGAAACCTTGAAAAATCTTTGAGTCCCTCCCTGCCCTTGGTATGAAATTAAAATTAAAACCTCCAAGAATTCAATGTGTTTCAGAGGCACTTACAAGGATAAAAAAATTCAATCTTTGAAAGGATAAGAATCAAACACATAGTGCTCTATTAAAACCTAGCTTAAATGACTCATTTAAAAAAAGGGAGTGATTTTACTTTTCAAAGAAACATGTAAGTACTCTTTATGTCTAACATTCAAAGTATGAATGATTCTATACGAATATATTTCAGTTTACTTATAAGTAGAGCTTTAATCAAATATAGTAAGGACCTAATGCTTCCCTTACCACTGCTATCTGTACTTCCCAACACTGTTTTCATTAAAAAAATAACAACAGCAACAACAAAACTATCTAAAAAATCTGAAGGCAAGTCAATAGTTGTCTCCAGCAGGTGGCGCTGCAAATCAAGTCTTTATAGATCTGATAACTATTGTTCCTTTGATCATGATAATAATGATTTATTCTGTAGCAAGATCATCTAAAGCTACGTATGCAGTGAGAATAAGTATGTCAGGGATTTTGAAGTTGCAATAAAGCTGGGATTGTCCAGCTCCCCACACTGAGTCTCTCATATATCATAGTTGGGCACTTATTAAAGTAATGGGTACATATAACAAGTTGCCCACTGTGCTTATTAATACAATCCCTTTTTGATATGGGATTTTGGTTGCTTGTTTTAATTTGTTTAGTCTATTTTATATTATAAGTCCAACGGGGCACTTTTTACTTCTGCACTGTGCCAAATTCAACCTCACTCAGGCCAGTTAGCATACACAGGAAATATTGTTCTAGGGTCGCAGACCACATCCCTGACCTGCACTGATTTTGTTTTTGTTTGTGTTTGTGTGTGTATGTGTGTATGTTTGCTGATAGACACCCCCAGTCATAAAGGGGTTGGATTAGAAAATGTAAATGGTTCCAGACAACTTAAGCTCCACAACAAAAAACACAGTATGTGTTCTAATGGCACTGACAGTGGATGAGAACTCAGCTTTGTGTGTTTATTTTTAAGCTGTTTGAAAGGGATATTCCATATGATATAGATTAGAAGTTTTTACATGCTATCATATATGTAGAAATACATACAATAGTGTCTGGTGCAAATTAGGTACTAAATAGATTCTCTCTCTCCTTTCCCTGTGTTTAGTAGAGTGGAGGAATAAAAGGCCCGTGCCTGACGGCCAGTCCCTGCTCTTCAACTCCACTATGCCTAATAGAAAGTAAAATTCACCAGTGACGTACATGATACTGTACACCCAAATGTACAAGCCAGTAGCTGCAGAAGCTGGTAGTGACTTTTGTCAGGTTCAGTGGAGAAAGAAGTCATTAGTTGAAACTGGTACATCCACCATAACTCATCTCAGCCCTTTCTGTAAATGGTCCTAGGAGAGGTCAGACGTCGTGCATTTTTTGATATGCCCTGTCCACTGCTGTTTTTTTTTTCTCCTGTTGTCAAGGAAGCCTGAAATGCCTTCAAATTATACAAGAAGCAATAGCAATAGTGTGTTTCTGAAATATGTAGAAATGTATGAGAAAGAGCTCTGCTAGGTGATGATGATTTTTGACTCACTACCCCTCACTGTACTCACTGAGAACTCCTAACCATTTTAGCCAGCCATCTCAATTACCTGGGCTTTTCCCAGAATGACTCTCACAGGTACTCTCACCTGAGCCCCGACACTTTCGTGGGCAACCCCAAACCCATACAGTACATGCAAAAACATGACAGTAATGAAAAGGAGGCAGGAATATGACCTCCGTTGTAGGGCAGAGGGCAATGGAGGGCCTAACACCTTCCCCTACGGATCCTTTTACTTTATCACATATATATTTTCCCCTTGTTGACCCCGGAGTTCACATTTTTGATATATTAAATTGGCAGAGATGGTACTAGAATACTAAACAAGTTAATTTGTGGCTTCGGGTGGCATAGATTGCTAAGCACTCTTTAGAGTCTGAAAGGACTTTACACAACATCAAGTCCAATCCCCTCATTTTACCCCGTAGGAAAGAATGGCTCAGAGAGATCACTGGACTTACAGAGGTCACACAGATAATTAGTGATGACACTGTGACTGAGGTCATTTGGCTCCCAATGCATTAGTCCTTAAGTGCTTTAATTGGGGATGGAAGATAGGGAAAAATGGTGAAAAAAGAAAAAAGTGTGTTTAGGTTTACTCTTCGTGACCTTACGAGGTTGATGGAAAAATACTATCTATGTAGCCCTAAGAGAAAACAAGTTTGGTTTAAAGTCTCCAGTAAAAGAGGGGGTATAGCTCAGTGGTAGAGCATTTGACTGCAGATAAAGTCTCCAGTAAAGAGCAGATGGCCCAAATTCTTCAAATATTGGATTCTGGTCCTTTTCCTTCCTTCGTCCTTTCCTGTTAAGCTGGTTTGTCTCATGTCTCATTAGAGTGTCTCTACATTAAGAACTCTTAAATATGTCATCTTTAAGACATTTCCTTTTCTCAGTAGGAAGTGATAACTTAAACATGGAATAGATATGAGCAAATTGAGCAACATTTTTCTCGATATGAAGATTAATACAGTAAGATTTAAGTAATCACGTCTTCAACAGAAATAAAATACTCTGCATATAATTTTTCAACTCTTCTGCAATACTTTTTGTGAATACTTAAGGAAACAGAATATGAGAAACTTTTCAACTGTTATAGATTTGTCATTTGAGCTGTATCATCAAACAAACGGAATAGCATCGAAATATTTTGCAGTTAACGGATATAATTTTAATATTTTATATCATTTAGCCTCATTCATACTAAAAAAAATTCCCAAGTGCTTTTGAAGGCATAACTTAGATTTGAAGATGGATTTAAAAAGTGATGAAACTCACGGCTTCACTCTAGGAATGAAATAACATCTACGGTGTGATAGAAGGCTAATTTTTGCCAGGATTTTTAGTAAATGTTAGCAATATGTAGGGAAATCTTGTGTTAATCATGAGATTTACGTGGTGAACTTTCTCAGAGTTGAAGTGCATATGGCTTCTTTACTTTGAAAGAGCGTTCACAATTTTTATCGGTGCTTTATCCTGGGCCTGACTATGCCGGATTTCCCTCCATCTTTGAGTGTCTGGTTCTGAAATAAAAATGTAAGTTGAAACGTATTGGAGTGGGAGGAAGGGGCCACGTTAATCGCCACAGGGAATCTCCTAACCAATTTTCATTTGCCTCATTGGTGTCCTTGGATAAAGGAGAAGGAAGGGAGGTTGCAAAAAGAAAGTCAAGGAACGTTCAATAAGTCACGTGCAAAAAGCCACAAAAAAGTGGGTGGGGACCAAACTTCCAGAAATTTCACTATAGGCAGGGATGAGATTCTTCATGATAACGGTGCAACCATTGTGCACAGTCTCACATACTCTGGGATCAGGTGTTCTTTTGCATTTGTTTTTATTTTGATGAAATAACGTTTCGTGCATCATAATGACTTGAAAGTGGTAAACAAGCCTGGAGACAGCGCAATGGCTGGTTGCAGCTCACGTCGCCAGGGATCGCAGAGAGGGAAAACGAGGTCTCCCTCCACACCCGAGCCGCCCGGAAGCCCTGCGCGGGGCCGGGAGGGAGCGCCCGTCAGTCCCCGCGGGCGGAGCGAGGCCGCGCGGTCCCGGGCGCAAGTGGGAGGGCGCAGCCGCGGCCGCCGGTCAAGGCCACGGCCACCTCGGTGGGCGCAGCGCGGGCCGCGAGCGAGCGGCTCCGGGGAGTCGGGGAGGGCTCAGCACTCGGGGCCTTTCCTGCCGCCGCACGCTCTGCGCTTCGCCAGGGCACAAGGCGATGACCTCTTGGAGAGGGGCGCCAGGGTTGGGTCTCCCGCGCCTCCTTCCCCGCGGGCGCCACTGTGTGTTGAAGGAGGGAGAAGAGATGACCCAGGTGTTTGAGACCTGGGGCCGGAGCCGTGGCGAGTGTCTGGAGTCCACACTCTGGATTCCTCGGGGCTCAGAAGGAGGCAGTTCGGGGGTGCAGGTGGGACGGTTGGTTTGAAGCGTCCGCCTTCATCCAGCTTCAGGGAGAAGAGTTCAGGGCCCCGGCTTGGTGTCCCCAAAATTTGTTGACTGGAGAGCTGGAGGGGTCGCAGACGCGGGCTGGAGCTTCAGACCGTGCCGCGCCGCGGATGGCCTTGATCCTAAGTGGCCTGACCCTTCTGGGTCTCGGGCGGCTCCTGTGTCACGTCAAATGGAGGAGGGACAGGCCGGCGGAAGGCGCTTCAGACCTCGCCAAGCCCTCTCCACGGCGGGAGGAAGTCGGACTTCCCCAGACTGGCGGCGCGCGGGGTCTCCAGGCTGCCGACGCCGGCCCTGGGTCTCCGAGCTCGGCCGATGGTTTCGGTGGAGGCGCGCTCCCCAGGGTCGCGGCGTGGCGAGACCCGTTTCCGGGCACGTCCCCCCGTGGTTCTAGAGCAACTCCAGCCCCGCTGTCTGGGAGAGGGGCCGCCGGAGGGGGACCCCCGCCCTTCCCGCGCGCGGTCCGGCCCCGGCGCCCTCACTCCATCGCCAGTCCCCAGCCCTTGGGAGCGTCCACCTGCCCTCGGGGTACCCCACTTGCAGACGGCGCTAGGGTGGCGGGACGAGGGAGGGCGGGCGGAGCTGCGAACCAGTGGACGCCTGGAGGACCTCCTGGCCCCCCGGGGCGGGGCGGTACCGCGAGAGGGGTTCATGGGAAAGGGGTGGGAACAGAATTGGAAGACTCGGGCAAGATTTTATCTCTTGTGGCAACAGAGCAAAAACCCCGAGCAAACGTGTCCATTCTGTTTCCCGGGGAAATACAATCCAGCCCCCACCAGCATCTCCCCGCTGCTCCCCAGTAAAGGCGAAGCCCTCTTCGGAAGCCGTCTTGCCTACCAGGACGTCACCAGGTTTTCTGCACTGGGGACATTTCGTTCGTGCTCTGCCCAGCCATTGCGCCCAAGGCCCGGGAAGCGCCTCTGCGTCCTCCCCAAACGCCCCAACCAAGTGCCCGCAGGCCCCGCAGACCCCCAGCCCTGCGTCGGGCTGCGCTCCCCACCCCACCCCCGCGCTCTCCAACAGATCGCCGGGGGCCGCGCTTTTCTTGGGCTCGGACATGCCCCGTGAGAACCGGTCCCGGCCCGGTGCCCCACGAGACGCCGTGGCGAGCACGGTTACTTCTGTCCCGCCCGGCTCGGCATCTCGAAGCCGGCGGCCGTTCCGGGCAGCCCCGACCTAATTTCCTGCCCCTCCGAGTACGGTCCCAAGCACACCTCTCCCGACCCCTCCGCCCTCCCCAAGGGGCCAGGAAATGTTCAAATCTTCATTGAATGGCTCAATTTCAGTGCGGGGTGGGGCGGAGTGGGCGGGGCCAAGGTTGCTCTTGGGATCAATTTCTCTGCGCTCTTAATGCTTCTGGGCGGATAAAAGCTAAGTTTGTGCACTTGGTGGGCCGAGGGCTTCGCACCGCGGAAACGCGCAGCGCCGGGGAGGTGTGGAGTGTGCCCGGCTGGCCCCGCAGACGGGCGTGCAGAAACCCCTGCGGTGAGAACTTTCCGCGGATCGCGCGTTGAGGGAGCTCCGGGAAGGGAGGACGAGGAGCGGGGCAGGGAGGGGGCCGCGTGGGCGTGGACTAGGCCGGGGTGGGGGGCGTCCGTGTCCCTGGACGCCGGGGGCGTCGCGGCGCAGGCGGAGGAAGGAGTCGACCACGTCCCGCAGGCTAATTGGCTTAAGAAATTTTGCAAGCGCTGGAAAAGGTCGTTGAAGGAGTTCGCGGTACAAAAAAAAAAAAAAAAAAAAAAAAAAAAAAAAAAAATCTTAAAAAAAAAAAAAAAAAAAAGAGAGAGAGCGAGCCGGGCATGCGCACAGAGAGGATGCCATATTGGAATGAGGCTGTAGTGGAGCCGGAGGACCGGAGCGGGCGCGCGAGGAGGTGGCGGGCGGGGAGCGGCGATCGGGCGCGGGCGGGCGGGCGCGGGCCGGCGCGGGCGGCGACAGAGCGAGGCCGGCGCCCTCCCCGGCGGCGCCCGGGGCCCGGGTCCACGCCGAGGGCGGCACAAACTTCCCCAGGTAGGAGCCGCGCCGGCCGCTGTCCCGGCGCTCAGCCCGGCCCGCGAGTGGACCTCCGGCCCGCAGGTTGAGTGCGCCGGTCAGCGTCTTTTTTTCAGCTTAGTGAAAAAGGAAGCCCGGCCGAGCCGCGGTGGCGGGGACGGCGGGGGTCTGGGGGAAGTGGGGAGGTGGGGAGCGGAGCCCACGACAGGGGCGGGAGAAGAAAGCGACAGCACTTGAGCGAAGCCCCAAACTCCGCTGCGCGCTCCGGGTTGTCATTTTTGGCTTCTCCGACCCCGTCTCCAGCGTCTCGCGTCCGCGGAAGGCCCGGCCGTGCGGGAGTCGGTCCGGAGTTGCAAAGTGCCCCCCGCCTCCGGTGCGACCCACCCTCCCGCAGCCCACCCTCCTCCTCGTGCGCTCGTTTTGGCGACGCAGCCTCCCCGGCTGCCTGCCCCGCGCTCCCGCGTCTCCTCCGCGCTGGGGTCTCCTCTTTCTTTTGGTGTGTGTGCGGGGGGGAGGTTGGGAGGGAGAATGGGGGTGGGGGGAGAATAAGGTCGTGGGAAAGGGGGCCTGGAGACCAGCTGGGGGGTCAGAAATCGCACAAACCTCCGAACCGCCCCTGTGGAAACGTCTGCCTGTGCAGCTGAAATCAAATTGTCACTAGTAGTTTCGGAGCGTGCTCCAGCGAGGATGATCTTTTTGTTCATTTTTTTTTCTCTCTTAAAGTAATATCCTGTCACTTGGGGCTTTCTTGTCTCCTTTCATCCGACCCCTTTTGCAAAATCGCTAACCTGATCTGGCCCTGGAGTTTATTTTTTAATGTGCGTGTGTGTGTGTGTGTTGCTGAAATCCGCCAAAAAGCAGCTGGGTGAGCTGGGAGATGTATTTATGGATTGTGACCCGGGGCGGCGGGAGCGGATTAGCCGGGAAAGGGGGGACCCTGGGGGTGGGAAGTGGCGGGTTCGCGGCGGCCGGACGCGCGTCCCGAGCCCGCTGGGGGCTGGTGTCTTCCTGGGGGCGCCGCAGCCGCGGGGACGGGGTGCTCAGACACCGGGCCGGTTTCAACATGGCGGGCCAAGGTGGCTTTTACAAACTGAGAGGTTTTGAGGTGGGAAAAAACCCAACCAGAGTTTCCGCCGCTTAGTTTCGAGTCTCTTTGGCTACCCCAGGAAACGCGTTAGCGAATTAAGTGGGCAAAAAGGGAGGGAATGGGCCGCCCCAGTTTTTCCCGTGGTTGGAGTCAGCGTGTCAAGTCCATTGCTGGAGGGGCCAGGGGTAGGAGGGCGCCGCCAGCCGGGACCGAGGCGGCCAAGCGCGACCGCCGTGCGCGCCCGTGGGTCCGCGTGCAGGCCTGGCTGTGCCGTTGCGGGAGGGGGTGTCAGAGAGATACGCCCCGAATGTGTGTGCGTGCGTCTCGGAACCCAGACCCTGCCTTGATTTGACGTGACAAACTGCTGACACGTGGTGCAAATACGGGAGGGCAGGGGAGTGACTGATTTCGGCTGTCCAGGAGACGAGCTCGTGCTCCCCTTCCGTGTGCTGAACCCCGTGCGGGTGAAGCCCGGAGCGGGTTGAGCGAGGAGGTGCTTGCTAAAAGGATTAACTGTCCAGGGTGTCGGGTGCAGTCGGCTGCAGACGCCAGTGGGGTTTTGTGCGTGCCGGGGGCGCGCTGCACTTAGCGCCGCGCCGGGGTGGGAGGTGCGGGGCCGAGGCGCGGGAGGATGAAAGTGGAGGGGCAGAAGGGCGGGGGCGCGCGGATCCGGGCGGCACTTAGGGTGGAGACGAGGAGTTGCCCCCGCGGCCGCTTTTGGGTTTCGCGCTCTGGCGAAGGTGGGGGATGGGGAAAGCGTTCTGGGAAGAAATTGTCCCTTGCTCCGGTTGGGCACCGACCCCGGGGGCTGCATCCGAGAGGGGCGTCCTCTGCGTGGAGGGCGCGCGGGCAGGGCTGTCCCCTTGGGGGGTGTAGTGGGTGGCGAACTGCCTCGGAAAGGCCCGCATCGTGGGCCCAGGAGGATGTGGGAGTGGAGTTTGGAGACGAAATCGGAGCCAGTTAGAGGAGCCCGAGGGAAAGCAAGCGAATCCGAGCTCAGAGGAGAGCCACTGGAATGCGGGAACGTAGCTCCGCCGGGAGCAGGGGCCCCGACAGAGGTCGCCCGTGGCCAAGACGCGGCGGCCGAGCGGAGAGACCCAGGAAAGCGGGGGCCACGCGGCAGCCGCGCGCGGTCCCTGGGGCTGGCGAGGGCAGGTCCCGGCGACCTCCTCGGGACTCTCCAGCCTGTTCGCGCAGCGGCCAAGTCCCCGGAGACGTTTTTAAATAGTAGGGTTTAAAAAGATAGTGTTGGCCGGGTCCGAAGTTAGCGCTGCAACGTGGTGCCCGGCGTTTGCCGGAGGGGGGCTCTATAGGGTCACTCAGACCCGCGCCGCGCTGTCGGAGGGGCCGCCCCTTCGCGGGTGGACCGTGGGTGGGTGGAGGGCGCAGGCACCGGGGCTGGAGACCCCGTGGCAGGTTTTTCGTCCCTCCTGGGAGGCTGCGTGATGGGGGATGCTCCGGCCACCACGCATCTCGTGCCCCACTCCACCCCGGGCCGAGCGCGCGGCGCGTCCCCGGTCCTTCCAGCCCGCGCCTCGGCGCGTCCTCCTAGGGACAGCTCTCCCGTGGGCTCAGCCGAGGTGGAGACCAGCCTAAAATGGCTCTGTGCTGGTGAAATCCAGTTTCAGCGGCGAACCCCTCCCCTCGTCCTCCTGACGTCGCCGCTGACAAGCGCACAATCCACTTCAGCGCCCCGAACCCCCCGATTTTGTACGGGGCTGTGCCGTGGAAGCGAATGTACAGTCGATTACAAAGGACATTCCACGGGATCCTCCTTCTCGCAGGATCCAAGTTTTCCTTTTTTGTAGGGGGGAGGGAGGAACCGAGACCAGGCAGGAGCCGGGCCAACTACTGCCCCGGCACCGGGGGCCGGGGCGCACGCGCCAGGGGACCGGGGACCTTTACACGTGAAAAGCTGAGGGGAATCTGAGGGTCGCGGATGGTGGCCGTACCCAGCGATGGCCACTGACACTGATACTCGTCCTTGGTGGCGTTTGTGGTGTCCGGGAGTCCTGAGACCACGCCGGGGAGCCTGAGCGACCGTTTCCAAAGTTCTGGAGACCAGCTCACAGTTTCGCTTTCGGAATTTTCAGGATCTGGGGGTTTCTGGAGTTATGCGGGATTCCGAGAAGGCCAGGCGACGTTCGTTCTCCCATGGTGTGGCGGCCTGGACTTGTCGCCCGCCCCGGCGTCCCTGGACCTCGCCGCGCCGCGCGGGATTTGGGGCTCCCGGGCTGCGCGCTGCGTCCTTGGGGGCTACAGTGGCGCTGCCATTGCCGATCCTGAGCCGACTGGTGGGAAACCACTTTTGAAAAGGGCCGACCCCTCTCAGATCCGGGTCCATCGCCGCTGCCCACCACTCTCCTTCACCCTTCCGTCCTTGCAGCGTGGCCAAGGGACCTGGGGGACCCAATGACGTGTCTACACCGAGGGAATGGATCCGGGTTCCACCAGGTCGGACGAAAAGCGAAAACAGGCTGAAATTGGGCCTCGGAGGCCTGGTTTCCTGTGGAGGCAGAGAGCGCGGGTAAAGGGGGTGGGGGAAGGGAGAGGCCTTGGTGATCCGAAGGAGTTGTTGGCTGGGCTCTCTTTGGAGATAGGAGATCTGCTACTTTTCCCCTAGTAAGCATTAAATGTGCACACACTCTGCTCTCTCCCTTTCACAAGTAAATACTGTCTCAGATCTTTATCTCAGCTCTTGCTGGGACCAACCCCCATGCCTGTAAGAGGGCTGGAGACACCCACGCATCCCCCACCCCCACCCCTGCCCCCCCAGGCCTCACCAAACTTCGTGCTGTGCAGGACCCGTTCCTGGGCCAATATTAAAGAAAACACGCCCCAGGCGCAGGAGGTCTCTCTGCAGCCCCCATCCTGGAGGAAAGAGTGACCCACCACCCTTGTTTTGAGTTGCGTTGCTCTAGAAGTGCCAGCTGAGACCTGCTGAGGTGAGAACTGAGTATTTCCCATTTCCCATTAGGACACCCCTACCCTGAACCTCAGACAGGCCATCTGGCTGGGAGATGCATTTCACCAATGGTGGGAGAGTTTTTCCTCTTCGTGTGTTCTTACAGACATTATGGACTAATTTTTATTTTAACCTTGCTAGTCATAAATACCTAGCTTCCTGATTCTTATTTTAAAAAAGCCAGAGTAGGTTCCTGAGTTCTCCCTGTTTTCTTTTTATCGTAAGGCTTTCCTGGGAGTACTCAACATTTGCCAAATCCCATTTCTGCTTGCTCTAGCTGAGATGATAGTTTTTCACTAGCGCCCCCCAAAGACTCCCAAATTTGAGGAGTGATATGGAGTGATGGGCACATTGCTCTGAGCAGTAAGTATATGGGATTCCATTTAATTGATACAGGATGCTCTTGGGCTCTAAGTCCATACAAGCAAAATTCAAACTCTCCAGGGCCTACACTTAAGCCTAAAAGTTTTTTTTTTTTTTTTTTGGTCAGGATATCAGAGTAAAAGGTTTTTTTTTTTTAATAATTTGAACAAATTTACTGTGGGATTTAAATAACTTCTAGTTCTAGTGTACTAGATTTGGACAACATTTCTCTTTGTGTTTCACTGTTTGGAACTTGTGGAGTTCATGTAACAGTGTACAGTGGTCATAAGGAGCTTTTACCCTGCTCTAAAATAAGAACTCATAAAAGTTTTTGTAGCATGATGACATTGGGATGTGTAATTCAGGACACATTTTGTGGTTTTTCTAACCATTCTGACATCTACATTGCCTCGGCAGCAGCTTATTGTACCTATTCAACAACAACAACAACAAATTTGGGGAAATTACACTTGTCACAACAAACCACAAAGTCAACGCGTGCATTCAGTTTGGTGGTCGGCCTCTGTCAACCCTCGCTTGTAAGGAACATTCCAGACAGAGAGGGAGGAATCCGGAAGCCGGGCTTCTGGTTTCAGAGATAGTCTGTGTGGCTGTGTGATCTGGGACAAGTGTCATCTTTCTTAGCCTCAGCTACTTTACCTACAAAATAAGGATGTTGGACTGGAATCTCGCTCAGAGATCTCTCTGCTTCTGTCTGGGATGAAAAAGAAATCCATGATTCAGTACATCTGTGCAGATAGGCCGACGTGATTGACGTTTCAGATTCACTTCCCCAAAGTGTAGTGAAAGCACCACTGGCCTTAGGTGACAGTTGTGGAAGCAGCTGGTGAGGTGTTATTAACTCTGCAGAAGTACAGTGCTGTTTCTGTTAAGTGATTTAAACCCTACGTGGGGTCATGTTTTCGTAGGAGCTCTGGAAAAGGTGAGTGACACAGAAAATTGGAGGCATGTACACGGGTAGCCTTCACAGATCTCCCCAGTTTGGCATGGGCTGGGCCAGATCAGGGTGTCTTTGAATACAAGCTGGGAAGAGATACATGACTTGGTTTTGCTCTGGTAATTCCTAGGATTAGATGAGACCATTCCAAGTAGCACTCTGTGTCCCACCATCCCAGATGCGGGGGGTGTCGGATCTCACCGGCTGAGGTTTATGATGTGGGTGGATGACGGCAGCCTCTTCTGGCAGCCAGTGAGTGAAAAAGTCTGTGTGGAGCTCCGTGCTCTCCATACTGCCTGTCTTTAGGTATGGCCATGGGACCACACTGCCTCTCTTTGTAAGACTAAAAATTTCCTGGGGCAATTCCTAAGCAAAATGATCTTGTTGGCTAAAAACAAGTGCTGGCTGTGTTTAAGTCAGTGTAAACAAGATGTTTAATAGGCAGGACCCTGTGCTGTAATTGAGGGAAGACACTCTGCTTGGAACTTTCAGTATAACAAGGAATGTCAAATGATTTCAAGTAAGATTACCAAGTACGATTCTTAGCTTTGCATGGTCAGTTCAGCACTGTTCTGATGGAAAGATGCGGCAGCACTACTTCCCATCTGCTTGGCCGGTGGTGAATTTTAAAAAGGTAATAGTGTTTCAAGCCTACACTGATGGTGAGGGTACCTAGTGTAATTGATGAGATGACACCTGTAGGCTTCCATTCATGTGATCAGAGAGATGTTTCTAACACTGATTGAAGAAGGACTCCCTTGTGCTTGTCTGTTTCATTCCTTTGTGTTTTGCTGAAAAACAAACATGATACATTTTGAAACATCCAGGGCTTGTTAAAGCACTTGGTGAATTCTGCAAAGTAGGGCAAATAATGTCAGCTGTTGTGACTAGAGCAGAGACAGGCGCAGAGTTGTGGGCACGGTGTGGTGGGATCCAGGAAGAGGAAACGGGTTTTTATACTGTGAATTTTTCCCTGCAGTTGTATTGGCCAAGAAAAAAGAGTATAAAAAGATGTTAAAGTGTATACCTTCTCTGCTTCCTGCTAAATTTGGCAAGTTGTTTTTTCCCCCCATTTCAATCAAAACTGATAAACGAATTGAATCACTTTAAGATATAATGCAAGAGTCTGAAATTCCAAGTACAAGTTCCTACAATGTCTCACTTTAAATGTAATTTAAATAAGCACCTACAAGGTGCTCTTTTTAAAACAGAGCATTTAGATCCGTAGGTCTAGACATTAACAGTAAAAGCATTGTGGATTAATCTGATTTGAAAGTATCCATTTACTCCAAATATTTTTTTTATTTTAAATTTTTATGGATACATGATAGTTGTACATATTTATGGGGGCACCTGTGATATTTTGTTATAACCATATGATGGATGAGTAATGATCTAATCAGGGTAATTGGGATGTCCGTCATCTCAAACAGTTGTCATTTCATTGTGTTAGGAACATTCCAGTTCCACTCCTCCAAATACTATTTTTTTTTTTTTTGAGACAGAATCGCGCTCTGTCACCTGGGCTAGGTGTAGTGGCATCATCATAGCTCACTGCAACCTCCATCTCCTGGGCTCAAGCGATCCTCCTGCCTCAGCTGACTGAGTAGCTGGGAGTACAGGCAAGGGTGCACACCACCGTGCCTGGCTAATTTTTTCTATTTTTAGGAGAGGTGGGGTCTCGCTCTGCCTCAGGCTGGTCTCAAACTCTGGCCTCAAGTGATCCTCCCGTCTCGGCCTCCCAGAGTGCTAGGATTACAGGCGTGAGCAGGCGTGAGCCACTGTGCCCAGCCCCAAATATAATGCTATTGAAAGTAAAAATAATGCCTGCTTATGTAAACATCTCCTGTTTGCCAGCCATTCTTATTGCTTTATTAGTTATATTTAATCTAAGTTGAGTTTTGTGATCCTCATTTTGCAGAGGAGACAGGATTCAGACAGCTGGAGTAATTCAGCCAGAGTGACAGCTACGAAGAGAGCGCTAGGGCTTGAACTCTAGTCTTACGTCGTCTTGAGATTGCCATGACCGCCTCTTACTTGCTTACTGTGTGTGAGACATTTTGCTAGCCCTTTAAACCATTGGCTTATTTGATTTTAATAGGTGAGTGCTGTTCTGTTTATTTTATTGATAAGGAAGTTGAGTCTTTAGAGAGGTTATACAAGGTCATGCAAATAGGGTTGGTTTGTTTTTGGTAGTTAATTTTTAAATGGAGCCAGACTAGAGCATTTTCTTTTTGCATTTAGTTCATATGATCATGGCAGAACAGAGCTTTTGAATGAAGCTTAAATCACTGTTTTTAAGTGTGTAAGTGAAAATGCTCCATGTCCCCGGGTTAGAATAGAATGTTGTTTACTGTTGTCCGAATTGACCATTACAGATTTCAAAAGTGTTGACATTTCATCTTGATTAGAAGATAATTGGTTTTAATATAAACCAGTTTTCTCCCTCACTAATGTAGGTGAGAATAGGTTTTAAATAAGTCTGCAAGTCTGGGGAGAAGTATAGAGTAGAAATCCAAAAGACACTGTTGGAAGCTGGAGAAAGAGAGCTAGAATTTCCCTTTCTAAATAGTGTTGGCCACTGGTAAAAATAGTCTTTTAGGGTCAACTTCAGTTTTTAGTCTGTAATTAGATTTTTATTTTTCATGTAGAAAACTGCAGACAAAAACCATAAGCTGCTCTTTCTGTGAGTCTCAGGTAAACACAGTCCTAGGCCGGCCTTTCTGTGGCCTCATCAGCTGGTTGTCAACCCCCTCCCGGGTACTGTGGGCCTTGGGCCAGGGAGCTGGTGGATCAAAAGGCCTTTAGGTGAGTGGAAGTTAATTTCACTGTTTCTTTTTTTTTTTTTTTTGAGACAGAGTCTCACTCTGTTGCCCCGGCTAGAGTGCCGTGGTGTCAGCCTAGCTCACAGCAACTTCAAACTCCTGGGCTCAAGCGATCCTCCTGCCTCAGCCTCTCGAGTAGCTGGGAATACAGGCATGCGCCACCATGCCCGGCTAATTTTTTCTATATGTATTTTTAGCTGTCCAAATCATTTCTTTCTATTTTTCAGTACAGACGGGGTCTCGCTCTTGCTTAGGCTGGTCTCGAACTCCTGACCTCGAGCGATCCTCCCACCTCGGCCTCCCAGAGTGCTAGGATTATAGGCGTGAGCCACCTCGCCCGGCCTAATTTCACTTCTTTTAATGCACCAAAGAAAAAGTCAAATTTTGCTAGGTTGAAGTGGCAGAATTTTCATAGCTGGCATTATTTTTAGAAAGTATACTAAATATGGGGTAAATAAACCATAGTCTGATGGTTAGAGTGAACCAAGTTCTGGGATTTCAGAAACCTTATTCCTGGTTCAGGGCTTTTTGTGTGACTCTGGGCTAAATCTCTTTAATCTTCAACCTCACCTCTGTTGGATTTTTCCTGTGATAGATGGCAGAATAGAATTCTTGCTAGGTACAAACATATCTTAAAAACATATTTTAAAGAGGGAAAGGCATGTTTACCTAAGCTTTGTGGCAAATACACCATCTTTTTGTTAGAGAAAAATCTGACCATTTTGCAAGGTACACACTTCACAGTTGCAGAGGAAGCGTTTGTGTTGGCAGTCATTTTTCCTCTTTCCCATCTCCAGATTGAAAAGGATGTTTCTCTCCAGATGGGCTTTTTTTTTGTTTTTTTAATGTTCTATACTCAGTAGTAGACATCTTGCGTGTGTACTAAACAGAGCCACTCCCTGGGCATGTGCAACAGCAAAGGGGACCTGTCACTGGATATAAATGGTACCAATCGATGCGTGGCTTAGGTTGGAGTTCTTCCATTAACAAAGGCAGACATTCGTAGGAGATGGTTCTAAACAGCCCTGCTGTTGGTACTCTTTTGGAAAGAGACGCATTGCTTCTGCGAAGAGCTTGGAGAAATGCACGGAATGGAGTGTTGCGGGAGGGGTAGAGCGATGGCACGATGGCACAGTACGATGGCACACTCCCGAAATTGAAGTTGCGTTATGGTGGTGGTGTTTGCATGCGTCCCTGCTGGGAAGGAACTGGGTTTGCCTTCCCAAGGGTAGTGCTGGGGAGAAAGAAGGATCTTAGGAAGGAGGTATTTGGGGGGAAGACCAGGGTTGATCCTGAGATGGTTACCCTGCAGATGTCTGAACCTGAGGACAGGTTCCCCTTTCATCCCTCTATCACTGTGAACTGTTGTGGCTTTGTGCAGTTGATCAGAATAAGTCTTTGAGTAGCCTGCCGGGCCCTGTGTCAACCGGCCACCTTGTATCTGTCGGGTGGTTCTGCCTGTTTCCCTGAACAGGCTCTGGCACCTCAGCCTGTCGGCCCCTTGCCCAGCCTGGGATCCTTGGCCTGAAGGACCCCTGACTTCTCTTGCCTGTGCAAGCTTTGCTGTTTTCCTGAGGCCTGGCCCAAACCCACCTTTTCCGTGAAAACTTCTGTGACCCAGCTCTGACCATGGTGAGCAGTCTGTTCTTGGAGTCTCTTTCCCATCCTAGCAGATGCTATGTCATCTCATCCTACCACATCCACTTGGTTTTAATGAGGAAGGTAAAGCACGCCACGTTTCCTTACATGCTTGAGTGAGAGGTGAGAGTGAGGAAGCTTCTAGAACTATCCCTCTGTTTTACAGCTGCGAACAGTGTTCATTGGGGTGGTCAAAGGCCAGGAGCATACTTAGGTGCATGGAAAGTGATATTCCTCTATCAACCCTGTCTCCAGTAGTGCCCTGCAGAGTCCTTTACGTTTTCCAAGTTCTTTACCAACCAGAGTGAGTTAGGGTATTTTTATTGACTTTGCATAATGATTTTCAGTCAGCCTCCAGTAAAGAGTAAACTTCTTTCATGCATTTAAATGATATAATTTATAAAATTCGATGTATGCCTAATTTTAGGGATACATCAATTGCTTAAAAATAAATACCTGAAACGCCCTACAGTTGCGGTAGGACCCCCGGTTAGATTGCAGGGCTCTGCAGGTGCGGACTGCCCTGTGGCTGCTGTCACCTTGGTGCTGGTGCTACTCATTGCTGGTGTTTTGGTTGACTGCGGAGGGAGAGACTTTCTTCAGGTTCTTTGAACTTTGTGGCATCTCTCAAGCATTATTCCTGTGCCTCTGGCTTGAAGTGATCAATTCATAAAATGCACTCAGAAAATTAGGCACCGATTGCTAGGCATTATTGATGCATGTGGAGCTTACAGAAGGCTGCCTTGGAAGTTACTTTTTGAGTTCTCGTAACTGTATATATAATACATGGTCTAGTTTACCTAAAATGATTTATATGCATATATATATATAATGGGAGGCACAAATCTAATGTAGACTGTGACGTTTCCTTAGCTTCATTACAAACTTGGGTTGATGCTTTAATTTATTCATCTTAGTATTTGTAGTGATTGGGGGAATTCGATCTTTGGGGTTTGTCCAAGCTGTCCAAACCAAGTGTGACTACGTCTGTGCTAATTTGAAAGCTCTTGATTTTTTAATAAAGCCCCTTGAGCAGGCTCAGCCATTTGCTTAACCTAAGGATGCTGTTGCCATTTGTGGCTTGGATGTTAATTTATGTTAGAAGAAATCCTATCTTGCTACCTTGATGCAAAGACCTGCTATGTAGTAGTAGTAGTTGGTTGGATGTTGCAACCTCATCCTTCTTTATAGCAAATAAATAATTTGTAGGCAAATAGTAAATAAATGTCCTTTCAAGATGGTGCATTTTGAATTTTTTCTTCTCTTGAGCAAGTAACGTGGACGGCTCTTGTCTTTTCTTGTTTTGCACGTTTTTGAACAACTGATTTCACTGTCCTTAAACTAATGTAATATATGCTATTTGACTGGGAGGTTGAGAGGTGACAGAGAAAACCGTGAATTAGGAGACATAGAATACCATTGTGGGACCAGGAGGCTGCCACCAGCCCTGGTATTTACCCCTTAATCGCCTGTAAGCCCCCAACATATCTTACTTATTTCCTGTGAATCTGATTGTAAAAAAATTAGCATTTCTGAGGCCGGGGCAGCAATTTGTGTCAGATTTCAGTCCATTTTGAGTGAAAACCAACGAAGCCTGGTTGGAAAATGGTGAGTAAATTGCCGTCCCAATCAAGGTAAATCGAGCTCTGAGCATACGGTGAATGGCAAGATTCCCTGAACCTTCTGCCCCGGATAATCAGTTCATCTCCCTTGATGGTGGAAGGAGGCAGGGCCTGTCTCTTCTTAGAGAGGCTGAGAGTTGGCTGGTGAGCGTGGGGAAGACATATACTTCGACAGGCATTATTAGCACAGTGATCTGGGCGACAGCGTGAGGATAAATAGAGAGGAAGCTGGCCTTGGCACTTAACGCCGCTTTTCATCTTCAAAGCCATTTGCAGACGTGGTTCTTCCAGATACTCCTCCGATTCCAGGCTGTTATTTGCATGTGGCTTCTTAGGAACACAGAAGCCATGATTTTCAGAGCCCGAGTTTGGGTCCCAAATTTGCTTGTAGAGCCTTCAGAAGAACCCTTTTGAAATTTTTCTCATTTTGATTGAAATATTTTGAAAGGTCTTAGCTTAGATGCCTGTGCTCATTTTGAAATTCCTGGAGTGTGAAATGAAACAGCTTTCTCTGTGATTTAGACATGCTAGATTTTTCAAGGGTTGCCTACAGCGTGTCTGGAATTTCACAAGCTTTTCGTTTAGACCTTTGCGTTTTATTTTCGATCTGGGGCGTGTTATCTTTTCTGAGTCTCGTAAAGAAATACCAAACAACTGAAAACCTTTTCCTGTTGCAGGGTAGCAAGCTTGAAATTGAGTATGTTATTAGTAAAAATGCGATTTTCTCAAACTACGTGAAGGCAGATCAGTTTGGAAGGTCGTCATCAGGGGCTCTAACTCCAGAGAGCCCTTCCTGGGTAGGGAGCCTGGGGGCGGGGAATGCGTTGGTGCATGGAGATGAGAATGATTCCTAATGCTTAGGTAGCTTTGTTGCTGCAGTGGAAAGTCTCACTTTTTCATCTGAGTTTGGATAGTTCCAGTTGCACAGTGATAGTTTAACATTTACTGTGTCTAATAAGACAAAATGAAGATGAAAGACTAGTATATTAGAACTAGTTTAAAGGAAGAAGAGAATTAATAGATTTATGCCTGGAAATCTGAAATTGGAGCTGGACTCATCTGTATTGCTTTGAATTTGAATCTAACAGGAAGATCATCTTCATTCTAGCCCACGTTTGCCTAATCTCAGGAAAGAAACTGATTCTGTCTCTTTGGGATGCTTGATTCTGAACCAGTGACGGGGAAACACTAAGCCCGTTTGTACCGGAATGTGGGAGAGTCCTTTGTGTCATTTGACCAAACTAAGAGCAAAGACTTAAAGTCACTAACATTGGGGTTTCCTCCCTGGATGACCAAGCAGGTCTCTCTGCAGTGATTCCTATAATAAACAACTTCCACCAAGTGCTTGAAGATACTAGTCCATCATCAGCCTTTTAATTCCCCACTCTGAAACATGAACAAATAGCAAAGTATTCCCAGACTACAGAGGGAAACAGTGAATGTGAAAAGTAGAAACCAAAACTAACTAAGAGAGAAAAGTAACTTCTATGAAGGAGAGAAGAAAATCTTTAAAAAAAAACATCATTCATAGTCTCAGGGATATAATAGAAGGTTGTGCATCCATGAAGCAAGAACAGGATAGGATGAAAAAAGGGAATATCATGAGAATTAAAGAGAGCTTTTAGAAATTAAAATGTAACATTCAACAGAAGAGCTAGAGAGAAAGTTGAGGGAATATTCCAGAAGGTAGATTAGAAAATGAAGTGTTAGAAGGTAAAGGGGAAAATTAAGGAGATGAAGGAAGTCCAGCATTGGAGTGTCTATCAGAAGGAAAGAGAAGATGGAGAAGAGGAAATTAGCAATAATTCAAGAACATATCTTAGAACCGAAGAACATGAATTTCAATCTTGAAAGACGTCACTCAGTGCCCTGAAACCCACGGATTACCACTAGACACATCATTGTTGGATTTCTGAATGTTAAAAGATGCTTCAATTAGGATGGTATCAGATTTCTCAACAACGGAAGCCCAAAAGCAATGGAGAGAAGCCCTCAATTCTGGTGGAGGATGTTTTTCCAACTTAGAATTCTTTACCCACCTAAACTGTTGGTTAAAACATGAGAGTAGATTAAAGACATTTTCAGCCATCCAATTTTCCGCATAAATCCTTTCTTAGGAATCTACTGGAGAATGTGCTCCATCGATAGGAGGGAGGACACCAAAAGGGAAGAAGACGAGATCCTATAAAAGAGGAAGGGGACTCCAGGTCTCAGGATAACACCTGTGTTCCAGGGACAGAAGCAGTTAGTCTAGGTGAGAGCAGAAAAGAAGACCCTAGTAGACATTACTTGGAGATGAAATTAATAAAATACCTATATACCTCAATTTATGGAGAGTTTTTGGAAAATTTGGATCTGTATCCATGATAAATATGTAGAAAGCTCACGACCTGGAAAAAAAACAAGACTATTATTAAGTACAGGGAAAAGTTGTATAAGAAAAAGATCATCATAGTATACTATGTGGCTCAGCTGTGGCGTGTCGACAGCGCCATAGTAATGCTGTCGTATCTACCAGAAAAATGAGAGTGTCAGGAAGGGGTTGGGGGAGTGTGGCTTTTCATGGAGCAGTGGTTCTCAAAGTGTAGTCCTTGGACAGCAGTGTCAGCATCACCTGGGGACTTGTTAAAAATACAGATCATGGGGCATTGACTAGATCTTCTGAATTGGATCCTCTGGGGGTGGGGGCCAGGAATCTGCATTTTGACAAGTCCTCCCGGTGATTCTTCTGCACATTAAACTTGGAGAAGCGCTGCAGTTTGATGAAATCATAGGTGATGTGATCTCCTCTCTTCCTTTAGAGGTTAGGCTTATACTGGGTCCCCCTACAGTTGGGGGATTCCTGTTTTACAGAACTTATTTTCCTCATGGGTTAAGCTCCTTGGTCAACACTAATGTGAAATGTGATTTTTTTTTAAAAAAACAAATTGAAGACCACACTTTGCACTATGGATAGTCTTTTTGGTAAAAACGTAGAGCACCTACTGAGTATAGCAGTAACAATCCAAGCATCCTAATTATGAGATTATTAAAAAGGAGCATAATTTGCTAGGATTTGGGATTGGCTGTGTGTCAGCGACCCAGAGGTGGAGTGGTGTCAACACAAGAGGAGAGAGAAGCTTACTTCCCTCTGATGTTGCAGCCTGAAGCTGACATCAGCCTTGTAGTCTCAGAACCCAGAACCAAGCTTCCTGTATCTTCCGCCTTACTATTCTTGGGGGCAGTCGTCTGCACGATCCCAGATCCAGGGGGTGATGGGCAGAAGGGTGCCCCTTCCATGCTATATTGAACATGTTAATCTTGCAGACCACCCATTGGCTGGAATTTGGTGACTTGATCACAGCTAGCTACAAGGAAGGCTAGGCAGTAGAGGCATGGTAAATAAATTCCCTTATTCGCCTGATAATAAAAATTACACTCCCATTTCAAGTCATGTTTTCAATGAATCTTAATGACGCGGGAAAAATGCTTTCTATGTGATGTAAAATGAGAAATGGGTTAGAATTCTAAATTCTATATGAACTGAAAAAAAATGCACAGAGATAAACTATTAATATCTGGAGAAGATACTGTAAATATAAAATGGTCCCTGGGTGTTTGAATTACCAGTGATTTTAATTTATTCCTTTGTGATTTTATTTTCTGGGATGTCTCCTGAAAGTATGCCTGTCTTTTATGGGAAGGAAGAAAAAAGTAGACATTGTTGAAAAAGTCAATGTGTGACACGTTATTTGCCAAAGTAAGTGAGTTTTGCAGCCACCTGGGTGGACATAAAGCCTCGGCGTGGAGTTGTCACTTGTCCTTGCAGAGTTGTGTGAGATTTCGCTCTGCTATGCCTTTGGGAGTGTGCTCTTCGGTATTTGTATTGTCACCCTTGAGTTCTACTTAAAGTGATGGATTTGGTGCATTTAAACTGAAGTCTTATTCTGTAGTCCCAGATTACCTTCCTGTAGCCTCTGGTTAGAGGCAAGTGGATACAGTGGAATCCTTGAGGAGCCATAGAGACTTGAGCAAACTTTTTCCCCTTTAATAAGTGTTATATAAGCCACTGATACTTAACTGATTTATTAATAGCTAATTATACCCATGGACCTTTTTTTTTTCCTTTACAGAAAATCTTTGTACCTGATGACATTTTTGAGGTGGAATGATTTTCTTGAATTTATAAATAAATGAAAAAAGGAAATAATATGACACCCATAACAGCGTCTAAGGTTGCTTCTCCTTTGAAATCGTATTTATATAAAAACACAGCACATTCCATAAAAACCTGTGCTGTGTTAGGAAGTTTGCCATGAGTCATTTGTGGAATATTAGGGGGAAACTGTTAAGTCTCCTTATGAAGTTTCTTAGGTTTAAAAATTCCTGTGTTTTCTTTTAACTAGCTTGACATTATTACATTAAAACTTCTAAGAGAGCCAAGAATCGATGGTTATTTAGGACGTGTTCCAAACTCTGAAATTCAGCTTACGGGCGCAGTGGTCTAGTGGGGCTGTCCAGTGCTGTGGCTACTGGGCACATGTGGCTATTTAAATTCAAATTCATTAAAATTAAAATGCAGATCCTCAGCTGTGCTAGCTATATTTCAAGCGCTCAGTAGCCACACGTGGCTAGTGGTTACTGTGCAGGTGTAGAAAGTTCCATTAGATAATGCTGGTCTAGAGATATTCAAAATACATAATAAGCCCCCAATAATTTTTAATTAGTTTAATATCTAATGAGTGTTCATTAGTGCTCATACATACTTGTATGAGCCTTCAATTTTGACAAAATCTCCTAATGTGCGTGTATTTTAAGAAATGTGTAGTGTTCCTAAAAGATATTTTACTAGTTTGTGAGTCGTGGAATATCCCATTGGTAGGGTATAATCCACTGTATTCTTTTTTTTCTTCATCTCTACTTGACCGGTTGCTGGTTTAAAATTCTGTCTACGTATGAAATGAATGAGAGCATTGAATGAATGAGATATTTAAAAACACCACGTTGGTTCCAGCTGCTCCTGCTGTCTCTGGGCTCTGATGTCAGTGAACTAGACAGCAGGATTCCGTGACAACGGGCTCTCACTCTGCCTCTTTTTGTCATATTAGAAGGCAAGTGAGGAATGGCAGTGGTATTTTTATAGGGAACGTCTTGTCCCTATTTCCAGTTTGCAAAAAGCACATTATTTGCAAATGTCGATACTTTGACTGGCTTTGCTAAGAGATCGTGTGACACTGGAGGTCTTTGTTCCTGAGCCGTGTGGTGCGGTACCGGCGTGCGTGATGCTGAGGTCCTAGAGGGTTTGCTGCTTCACTGCACTGAAGCAGAGGCGGGCCTCGCTCCACGCTTCCACCGTGGACTGGGAATAGAAGCATAGATTCTGTTTGTTGGTGAAAAATGTGTCCATCTCACTGGTGATAATGACCTCTAGAAAATTGATGGTTTTGCCATGCTGCGACCTTTGTTGTTGACCTTGCACAGAGGTGCACCCTTTAGTCTTCATTCCTGGTATTTTCTCTTATCAACATTACATTGCATCCTAAATGTTGCAATGAAGCGGTGGCAACGCTGATAGGATCACGTCATTTTTAGAGAGTTTCGAAACAAGTTAATGTAATTCATGTAATTAAAGTGCTCTGACTTGTTTGCTTTCTTTCTTTCTTTTTGGTTGCTCTTAGGTAATTCTTCCTGCAGGATGAATTAAGAGAAGGGGACACTTAAACTCATCAGGAATGGAGAGCGGTTTGTCAGTTTCCAATATGCAAGACCCTTCATCTTCACCCTTGGAAAAGCATCTTGGTTCAGCGAATGGAAATGGAGACCTTGATTCAGGTAGGGTTTTGTTTTCTAGATCCACCTGGCTTTTTGATATATTGACCAATATCTTTCTGAAAATGTTCAGGAAACAGTGGGGCAACATTTCTACCTAGATCTCACATTCTGCATGTTCCTGGGATTTGCTGTCCATTTTATTTATTTATTTCTTTATTTATTTTAAAATCAGGGTCTCTCTCTGTCACCCAGGCTAGGATGCAGTGGCACCATCATAGCTCACTGTAACCTCAAACTTCTGGGCTCAAACAATCAATGATCCTGCTTCATTCTCCCCAGTAGCTTGGGCTACAGGTGCATACCCCCACGCTCAGCTAATTTTTTTATTTTTTGGAGAGATGGGGTCTTGCTATGTTGCCCAGGCTAGTCTCGAACTTCTGGCTTCACGCGATTCTCCCACCTTGGCCTCTCAGAGTGCTGGGATTACTGTTGTGAGCCCCCGAGCCCAGCCTGTAGTCCTATTTAAAAGGCTACATACAGCAGCTTTAAAGTTAATGCAGGATTCGGGTCAGATTAATATTCCTATACTAAGTATAGCAGGCTCAATTATAGTGAGATGACACATCACTTCAAAATCTCAGTGGCTTAAAGCAGTAAATATTTATAAATCATTACACCATCTCCAGCAGACCTCACTGTGTGCCGTCCTGCAGGGTCGGGTGTGTCATGATCGGGAAAAGCAAAGCGGGAGGTCTTGAGCCAGCCATTTGGTGCTCTAGCTCAGAAGAGACAAATGGCTGTCTTTGTCCAGCATCTCTTGACCAGAAGTTGGTCATACGTTTATGCCACAGCAAGGGAGACAGGGAAACAGAATTCTCCCCCCATGTGCCGGGGAGAGACAGGAGAACTGTGTCTGCCTAAAAGACACAAGACATTTGCAAAGTGTTGAGCACATCTTTGGGAAAAGTCTGTATGTGAAAGAAAGATAGGTCGTGGGGGTCTTCAGTAAAGTGTTTCTCCCTTCAAAAAAATCTGAAAAAACAAAATAATCCCCCCCTGCAACACAGCCTTTCATTGAATGTTAATATTTAACTAATGAATTTACAAATGTATCTTTTTCTAAATGTTTACACAATAGATGGGTTTATTCAAAAAGAATACTTTTTTTTTTTTTTTTTTTAAGAAAAGGATTGCCCTTATGTGTACATAACAACAGATTAAATAAGGACAGTTTAGTTGTCTGAGTCATAATCATTTGCTGGGGTGAATTCCTGCAAAAAACGTTGCTCATTAACTCGGTGGGAGACTTGACCACTGTCTAAAGAAATTACAGAGTTTGTCTTCACATTTTGATGAGACCAGTCAGTGACAGGATTACAGATCGCTTGATAGCATTGGACTTGTTCGATTAAGTTTATTAAATTATATCTGTATCTGTAAAACACCTGGGAAACCCTCAAATAAGTGCATGCCTTAGTATGTTGAAAGAGGTTAACATCTGTTTCAAAATCAGCTCAGCTGTCCCAGGTTAAGATTTTCTACATGTACAGTGTATTCGAAGAAACGTCTTCTCCTTCAAGTAGAGCCAAATCGTTACTGCTGGATAGAAATATGGAAATTCTTTTCCGAGAAAGCATAGTCCCATAGACTGAAGGTTCATCCTCATTGTTCTACTTCTATTTAAGTACAGATTTGTCTTTTTAAAAAAGCCTTTGTTGTTTGCCGAGTGACGTTATTTTTCCACGTTTGGAGATCCCGAGCTGTCACCATCGTTTTGTAGTAGATCATCTGCACACATGCGAAGTCTGTCATTGCATCATTCTCCGTGGTGTGTTTTCAAAAGTGCTTCAAGAGCCAACTGTGTGTTGGCTTTTCATGTTCATGCAGCTGCTATATATCTCTCTAGCTTAAGTAGATGCTGAGACTCATTAATGATAATCTGGTGTCAGGAAGATGATTTGTACTGACATTTCCTTGAGGCTGATTGTGTGCGTGGGAAGTCTAGAGTCACAATCATTGTGTCCGCGGCTGGGGGAGTCCGTGCCGAAAGCCCGCGTAGACTCACTTCTTGATTAGTTCCTTGTTTTGGGGGGCAGGGGATGGCCTAAAACATACAAGATGTTCCGGTCTTTAATAGAAATAGTATTTCTCAATAGCTCTAAATTATCTTAACGTTTTTCAGCTATTGGCCCGGATCCCACACCCCTTCCCCCCAAGAGGGCTAATCTGCCCTTTCTCTTTGGAATCCCTGTGTATGCTCGTGCAGGGAGGAGAGTTTTAGATGACGCTACAAAGACAGACACTTTTAAAGCAGAAATAAATGGAAAGCAGGGTCTACGACTTGGGAGCGTGCAGAGGCTGACTTCATTCTAGAAACTCAAATCTCATTTTGACTATTGAAACTATTAATCAGGTATGATTCTTCAAGGAGTTTTTTATTATTTTTTCTGACGTATTAAGACACAAGATGTTTTCAGTTCTGGAATCCCTTGTGGGGATATTTTATTCTGGGACCAATGGGGGCGTGCTTGGGGCTGCACAGATTCTTAGTGCTCAGGGTCTTTTCCTGGTGAGAGTTTCTGGTGGGGGTTTACATGTCCCATATTCCAGAGAAGGCACGTCCAGTGTTCTCCAGCTGGTTCTAAATCGACTGTTGAATGAGGGACGATGGCTATATGAGCACGTGTTCAGACAACACAGCAGGCATCACAATTTCAAGTCCTTTACTTGTGTTAACTCCCTTCACCCTGTCGCAACGCACTGACGTAGCTGCTTTTGTTATCCTCATTTATAGATGGGTGAAATGGGTGGTATGTCAAACGCAGGATTTAATCTCAGGCATCCTGAGACACCCGGGGAGACTGCCCCTTCAGTGCAGGGACGAGTCATCAGGAAATCCTGACGCACACACACAACATGCACACACTCATGTGTGCACACACACATACTACGGGACAGAGGCACAAGTCTGATTCTTTGCAGTTCTTTCCTACATTCCACCGTCCCCTGTCCCCGTGCTGCCTGATGCATCACTGCATCTGTCCAACAAGTGACTCCACTTACGTGTCCACCACTCTTCTCTGAGAAAATCATGGGGTCAAAGAATGGAACAACCTAACCTGGTTGCTCCAGGGTGTTTTTCTCTTGGGTTGTTTGTTTCTCCCCACCCTGAACCCCAGCCGCTGTGATTCCTTGTCGTGAGGATTCCCGGAAAGGAAAACTTCAGCTGAAAACTGCAGACTCTGTGTCTGATTGCAGGTGTTTTTCCCCTTCTTTTCCTAAGGAAAGCTCACATCATAGCCAGGATTAGTCACTGGCTCCCATGTCCTGCAATGGGCACAATATCACATTCCGCCTCCTCCCAGAAGGGCCGAGTACGTGCCTGACACGAACACAGGGAGGTGGAGTAGGCGGAGAAGAAAGTGCTCTGGGACGGCCGGGATTCTGAGTCTTAAATGGCCGTGATCAAAACAAGCAGAACAGTAGGCGAACGCAGTGCTCCACAGACTCCTTGGCACTGTTTTTACAGGCCTGAGAAGTGTCATTTCCTGATGAGGACTGTAGATGAAGCAGCCTCGCACATTTAGGCGAGGCGAGCCTCTGCGTAGAGAGAATTATGCTGGAAACATGGGCTGGATTCTTTTTTTTTGGCGTTGGGATTATATTAACTGGAGAACCGCAGGCTCTTCTATTTGGGAAGGAGAGGAGTCAACATTCTTCTTAGAAAAACTCAGACCCGGGAACTTCTTGTTGCGAATGAGTTCTGTGTGGCTCAACGCTCTTCCCTTTTTTTCCTAACCTCTTTGAATAGTTGCGGCTTCCCCTGGCTAGCTGATTTTTATGTGTGTGTGTGTGTGTGTGTGTGTGTATGTGTTTTTTTCCTTTTCCTTTAGAAAAAGTCTGGCCGTCTGGGTCGTGGGGGTAGCCAGGAGGACCTTTGTGTCAGGAGGACTGTCCCCCCACCGTGGCGTGGTCTTGCATTTGTGGGCTTAGGTCTAAGGTCAGCAGCGGGCGACTGTTCCTTTCTGTCTATGCTGTTGCTTATATATGCTTGCAATTGAACTAGTTTCTAAATCTTATGACAGTAAGAAGTGACTGTCAGCATTTAAAACAAGGAAGATTCAATGTCTTCTTTCTCTTTCCACATTTAAAACAATGCCCAGCACATAAGCATGTGCTCAGTAAGAACTGGGTTCATCCCCAATCTGCCATTCTCAGTTCCTTTACTGGGTCCTGGCTACAGGCTTTAATATTCAGCCTTGTAAAGTGAGTCTCATTTCAGATTGTAAAGTTGTACAAACTCAAGATTTTATTACTTAAAAAAAAAAAAAAAAAAAAAAAAAAAAAAAACGATGTATGGGCCACTTGTTTATCCCATTGTTCGCTGGGACTTCGCTTGTACTCCGACTTCTAGTAAGGTATGCTTTTTATGTTTATTACGAAACACGCTGGTTCCACAAATAGCTTTCTGTTTTCCAAAGCTGGATGGCTGCTAACGAACACGCCTGTTTTCTTTTAAATTGTGAAATTTCCTCCGTCGCGTTGCACGGTTGGTTTTCATGACGTCATGGGGAAAGGCGCCCTGCTGGTTCACTGATGGCGGGGGAGACTGTCAGAGTTTCCTTGGCAAAAGGTTTATGGGTTTAAGAGGTTTATGAATTACCTATAAATATTTGCACTGGGTTTATGAGACCTCTCCTCATAAAACATTGTGTGTGTTTATCTGTTGCTCGTTGAGATGTCTTTGGAGAATCAGCTGCTTAGGGCACACAGACTCCAGGAAGGGTTATATGTGACAGATTTTAAGAGGCTGTATTGTGATAACCCTAAATTTTGTTCATGACTTTGTTGAAACAGCACAGAGTCATCAGAGCCGGGCGTAAAGATTTTGATTGTTTTAAATCCCACCCTGGGCTGACGTTTGGGATGCTTCTTAACATGTGTTCCCTGGGCCAGCACAGAGTGACAGGGCTGACTGTTCTTCCTGACACCCACCGGGGGGGTCCAGTGTCACCCTCTGTCCCCATGGTTAGCTTGACCGAATAAATGAGCGTACTCCGAAGTATAGAGCCCGTTATGTTGGGAAATGTAGTTCGTAATGAATGACAGTTTGGTGGAAGCACAATTTTTGGTAAAATACTAATAGCATAGATTAGAATTGTATGAAGAATAAAGAACTGTGACCAATGGTCTCAAAGTCGAAGTTGAGAAATTTGGGCTCCGGTCACCCCTGATTTGAAGCGACAGTGTCATTGAATCTTAGCGGGTAGTGGTGACCTGGTGCTCTGAGGCCTCCCATCCCAGGCGCTGTGGCAGCAGGCGGTTTCTGACGGTTCAGCCTCGAATCACATATTTCTGATGTGAAGGAACAACTCGCTCAGCAAGACGGCTCGTCCATCTTTCAATAGTGGTTGTTCTTGGAGGCCTCTTGCCTCCTTCGGGCCAGGACTGAGTTTCATGGTGACATCTTCCCCGCAGGTTCGCAGACAGGTTCTGGGGTCGCAGCCCACTCCGCTCTCTCTGTCTTAGCCGCCTCCTGTGTCTTCTCTTTGCCTGGTTTTGGCTGTGGAGTGTTTGAATGCTCACCAACACGGAAAGACAGATGGGTCAGCCTTGAAGTGACCCTTGGATTCTGCAGGTGGAGAAACGGGGTGCTGGTGGTTTCTGATATGTGGGGTGCAGCAGGAGAAGGAGGGGGAAGATGCTTCGTAAGAGCCCTGGCTTTGAAATCAGACAGCCTGCGCTGGGCTCCCGACTCTGGGCTGGGCAGCGGAGGCTCTGGATGACTCCCTCACCATTTTGAGCTCCTGCAGTGGGTTCTGTGAGTGTCCATCCATCAGGGTTCTTGGAAGGCTTACAAGGAATTGCATGGAAAGCGCTGTTGTAGTCCACTTTGTGTTGCTGCGGCGGAATACCAGAGGCTGGGTAAAGAGAACAGGCTTATTTGGCTCACAATTCTGGTGGCTGGAAAGTCCAGGATGGGGCAGCCACATCTGGGAGGGCCCCACGCTGCTTCCACTCCTGGGGAAGGCGGAGAGGATGGGGCTTGGGCAGAGAGATCACATGGCGAGAGAGGAAGCAAGAGAGAGAGAATGAGCAAGTTAGACTCTTAACCAGCTGCTCTCAGGGAACTAGTCCATTTTTTGGAGAGCCAGACCCCACCCCTGCTGGAGGGCATGAATCTATTTATGAGGCACCTGCCCCTGTGACCCAGACACCTCCCACCAGGCCCTGCGTCCCTGCATCGCCACATTGAGCTTGAATTTTGGCAGGACAAGCTGCGTCCAAAGCACAGCAAGCAGGTGGCAGAGAACTGACACCCAAACACAGTGCTGCTCTCAGGACCCTCCGGGGAGGGTGGTGGCTTTGTGGGGCTGGAAGTGTCCACACGAGCTAGCACAAGGGGGTTATGGGTGGGGGGGAGTCTGGTTGAGCTGAGGCGAGACAAGGAGGGTAGAGAGAAATTCTGGACTTTCTCTGCAGCAAGTTCGCTATCCTCAGACACTGTGACACTGTGCTTGGACACAGGCAGATAAATGGTGCTAAGTTGATGTCTCTGGTGCAAGAGAAAGCAAATTTGGCAGTCGATGCCCTGTGCTGTCTGGGGTGGGGGGGTGTTTTGGGCAGAGCCAGCAGGTGCCCCCCTGAGGTGTTTTGCAGAAGGTGACACCGTGGGTGTGTTTCTCTGTGTCTTCAAAGCTCGGAACTCCCTGGCATCACCCGTCCTTAGCTGGGGGCTATGGGCCCCGTTACCTTTTTTGGGGAGCACATTTCTGCCTGAAGAGCTTCAGCCCCTGGATGGAACAGAATGTTGGGAGAGCTACAGAGGGAGGGTTTTCTCCTCAGATGGCTTTTTCTTTCTTTCTTGCACGTTCGATTGTAAGTCACTTGACTGGGATAAAATTGAAGGAGGGGATTCTAAGCAACTTCGGCTTAGAAGCAAAATCCAAGATAACTTTAGCATCTTCTGACTGTACAAAAATTATCCTCTTCTCTCAATTTCTGAAACGGTACAGAGTATTAGGAGAGAATTACCCTTCCTACTTACAAGTTAAAATTTTTTAGTAGAAAAAAGGTAGTGAAAGCCTCCAAAATAAGGCTTTCTTCTTAGACCCAGCTGTCCCTAATTCTCCTGCCCCCCTGAACAAGACGGACACTATTTCTGCACTAACTTGGATGCCTGAAAGCAGTATTTACGCCTGGGTGGTGAAGTAGGCTCCTGCTTATAGAACCTACACGGGTTGGACCTCAGCATCCATTGAGCCTTGTTGCAGGAGAAGAGAACCCAAATTTTTGAAGCTCTCATTTGCCTGTTTGGACAGCTGCTCCTGTTGTATGTTGGTTCCTTCCTTATGACGGCCTTGCAAATATGTTACAATACTGTGTACACCTTACTATTTCTTTCCATGTGAAACCACGACATCACATGTATGCTACCTATCCCTGAAAATGTGTTATTTGGTGCTTTTCAGTTATACAAATTATATCTTATGTACAGCCTTAAAGGTTTTGGGAATTGCCTGGTCTGTGGGAATTTCAAATGGTTAGCATTTTCGGAGCCTGGGTGTGCATCTGATTGTCTTTCTCTTTGTTCCGTGGGACCAGAGGGGCACACGTTCTGTTGGTGTATGCTGCTGCGTCCGGCTGAGAGCTCTGTCTCTGCAGCAGGCGAGAGTCAGGGATCCTGGAGGGGGGAGGCGTGTCATGGACAGACAGCTTGTTCTCCGTACACAGGATGGGTACTCGGTGCTCGATGGTTTCTGGCACCTTGTTCTCCCGCAGCGTGGGGCATCCACCGTCGTGCATTTCAAGCCAACACAGGGACATGCAGCAGACATGCCTTAAAACAAGCCTCGTGTCCTTTACCCGACAGCACTTAATGTTACTGTTAATTTTGTCAGGGTCGTCAAAGCAGAGTTTCCCCGGTGTTGTCCTTTCTTTAGTCAGCGTCTCTAAACTCAGCCACGTGAAGCTCGGAGAGGAATTCGGCAGTGCCCTCCTCACCATGGAATTAGCTTAACCTCTCGCACGCGAGGGTTTTCTGGTCTCACGTGAAGGCCGGCCCCTTTCCTGCCTTCGCTCCAGCATTGATATTCTCCTTTCGTTTTCCAACAGAGGAAGGTTCCAGCCTGGAGGAAATCGGCTTCAACTGGGGAGAGTATTTGGAAGAAACAGGTGCCAGTGCTGCACCCCACACATCCTTCAAACACGTACGTGAAGCAGCTTTTCCCTGCGACCCGCATCTGGGGTGGGAGGGAAGGGATTCTCCAGGGAGAAGCCAGAGAACTGATGGGAAGAGGGACATTCTGCCCAGATTTCGTGGGATAAAGAGGGACCATGGAAATTAGTTTGGTTTTCACAGATAGCTACAGGGAAAATGAGCCACAGGTAACATTGATCCGAATAAATAAAAAGCTAACGAACTAGGCAAGTAGGTATAATGTGTAATGTCTTCTTTGTAGGTGTAATGGCTATATATTGTTATTTTGAATTGATATTTTTATTTTGAAAGGACACATAAAAGTTTTATAGCCATTTGTAGGCAGGTGAGTCATAGCAGAGGAAATAACCATTAAATATGCTGAGAGCATTTGGACCCAATCAAAAAAAAGATGCCATCAATAGTTATTTCTTTGCAAATAATGTGAAGAGTATGCCCAGCAGAGGGCAAGTCCTAGAAAAAAAAAAAATTCAGTTTGTATCAGATTTTTGTGTAGGTGTGAGATATTGGTAATGTGTCATTGGTAAGGAAAAGACTCAATTTCCAGGATCCAAGTTCTTAGGTGTCAGTATTGTTTTTTTTTTTTTTTTTTTTTTGAGACAGAGTGTCACTTTGTTGCCTGGGCTAGAGTGAGTGCCGTGGCGTCAGCCTAGCTCACAGCAACCTCAAACTCCTGGGCTTAAGCGATCCTACTGCCTCAGCCTCCCTAGTAGCTGGGACTACAGGCATGCGCCACCATGCCTGGCTAATTTTTTCTATATATATTTTAGTTGGCCAGATAATTTCTTTCTATTTTTTTAGTAGAGATGGGGTCTCGCTCTTGCTCAGGCTGGTCTCGAACTCCTGAGCTCAAGGGATCCGCCCACCTCGGCCTCCCAGAGTGCTAGGATTACAGGTGGCGCCACCGCACCCGGCCCAAGTGTCAGTTGGAAATGGAGGTTTGACTCTGAGACATTTTTGCACTGGGCTACCCAGGGTGCAGAGATTTAGCCTGAATATCATAAGCAAGTTGGGGCAATTTCTTACCCTCTTCTTCCTGTTGGCTCCTTGGCTGAATGAAGAAGCCAGAATTTTGATTTCTTATTTTTATTTATTTTTTTCTTCTGAGACAGGGTCTGACTATGTTGCCCAGCCTGGCCTTGAACTCCTGAGCTCAAGCAATTCTTCCACCTCCTGCGTGGCTGGGGTTACAGGCATGAGCCACTGCGTCTGGCTTGATTCCTTATGTTAATAAAACATTTTATCCTTTTTGGAGGTGCAGTGTTTTTTTGAAAGGGAATTTAAGATTTCACTTAAATTTGCGTGACCTTGTGAAGGCAGGTGGCTTTCCCCTTTCTTTTTGTCTACTTACCATGCCGTAACGGCTAGTGTATTAGCAATGTGACTGTTAGGAATGTGGCTGTTTAGTAAAACCAAGAGCTAAATATTAAAATGTAGCAGAATCAACACTTTCCTAGCCTACAGCATGGCTGTGTGTTCCTGCAAAAGCCACTGTAGCATTTACAGCTTAAGATGCTGGGATGATTTGGTGGTTTCCTTGGGCAGTTGAGGATAACTTGTTCCTTTCTTTCTGCACCAGTTTCTCTCTGTATGGGGCCACTCCCTCTTTCTTTGATTTGATCAATTATCTTGCCTCCCTTTAAGCCACAGTGTAGTGTCCTGGAGGGCAGCACTGGAGCTTGTCCCACAGGATGCAGAATGTCCCCAGGCCTGTGTGCCAGGTTTAAAGGGAAAGCAGCATTGGACCCAGGGAAATGTAACTTATAATTCTAACATCTTGAAGCAACGGCTGCTTATGGACAGCAGGACATGTCAACTTTGGAATAATATGAAAAACTAGAAAGCTTTTTTTTGGGGGGTGAGGGCTGATAAATAGCAATAGATTATAACCCTTAATTAAAAAAAATACATTTTCTAGGACTATGCTGTTCATGAAGTAGCCACGACCACGTGGATCTTTTGAGCACTTGCAAAGTGTGTAGTCCAGATTGAGATGTGCACCAAGTTTAGAATACGCACCAGGTTTTGGAGGCTTCGTGGGAAAACAAGAATGTCAGATATTTCATTGATGTTTTTTATATTGATTACGTGTTTGAGGGGATACTATTTTGAATATATTGGGTTAAATATAATATATTGTTAAAATTAATTTTATCTATTATATCTTGCTTTTTTTTTTTCCTTCCCCCTTAATGTAGTTATTAGGAAATTCAGCATGACATTTGTGGCTCGCATTATATTTCACTCAGACGAATATATGCCTGTTCTAGGGCAGCAGATGTATTGGTTTAAGGTGCTGTGTTTGTAGTAGTTCTTGTAATCTCCTGGATGCATGTGGCTAATAGCAGCTTTTCTGTGTTTCTGACTCCTGAAGGTCGAAATCAGCATTCAAAGCAACTTCCAGCCAGGGATGAAGTTGGAGGTGGCGAACAAGAGCAACCCGGACACGTACTGGGTGGCCACCATCATCACCACGTGCGGGCAGCTGCTGCTGCTGCGCTACTGCGGCTACGGGGAGGACCGCAGGGCCGACTTCTGGTGCGACGTGGTCATAGCGGATTTGCACCCCGTGGGGTGGTGCACGCAGAACAACAAGGTGTTAATGCCGCCGGACGGTGAGCCCCTGTTTCGAAGGCTTTGATTTGCAAGCGATTGTCCTTCTCGATGCCTGTGGTTGCTGTAGGGGGGCAGAGGGAACCTTGCAGAGCACCCTAAGGGATTTAGCACGAAGATCTTACAGCTCTTTGAACATCGTCTCTTGGGCCTTGTTAGCTGGAGGGTACCAGGGTGAGCAGGGAGAGGATGAGTTTTCAGATGTCAGAGCCGGCTCTGGCGGTTGAGCCAACTGTGCCTTTGGGAAATGAAAGTGTTTGAGCCTCATCCTCTAATTGCTGTCGGAGGGTAGGAAAGGAAGGCTGATGGGATAATACCAGGAATCGAGGTCTTGTTTTCTCTTTGGCGGTTGATTATCTTGTGTTTTTTTCTGCTCTAGTGAGTCGACATTTCAAACAGAACTAGACAGCATCTTCAGCAGGCTTCTCTAATAAGTCTTGGTCTGTCGTGTCGTGGGGAGGCTGTCAGGGTGTGAAGCATTAGAAAACCTGACAGATGAAGACAAATGATGTCGCTCTCGAGGGAATGGTCAAAAGCTCATAGATAAGATCCATTTAGTTGCCACAAAGCTGGGACTCTGGAAGGGGGCAGTTCAGGGGAGATCTGGCAATGTCTGGAAGCATTTTTGGTTGGGGAAGGGTGGGGAGGGGCTTGCTACTGACATTTAGTCGGAATAGGCCAGGGATGCTATGCTGCTAGACCCCCCATAATACACAGGACAGCCTAGTAGCTACGAATTGTGGGCTCAACCGGACATAGTACTGAGGTCGGGAGACCCTGCAGGGAAGAGTGGGTTGCATATTATAATAAATGCATTAAAGAAATGCCTCCAAACCCGTAAGTGAGAAAACCAGAGTTCAGCCAAGTATTTGAGTCTCAACACCCTGTGCTCTATGTTTCATTATGTGATAATGGCAGCAAAGATAACTTGCAGGCTATCGGTGCTACCTGTCAAGCATGTGCCATGTCTTCTTAGCAGCCTGTTTTTATTTTGAAGTGATGTGTAGACTTTTGGAGGTAAAATCCTGAGGTTTGTTTTGTCCGTGATAGTAGCAGTGACCTGAGATTTCAGAGTATCTGAGTTTTAGCATCTTCTTCTTAGGTTATAATACATTGTTTTTCTGGTTGGTGGGAATGGTCGGTGGTTTTTTATTACCCTTTGTTGTGCATAATTGATCACCTGCTAAGGAGGGGGCCGTAAACCATGGCTGGAGTTTCAGGGTTGCATTTATGTGACATTTGTCAGGACTGAGTTCGTTGCCTTGGCCTTAGCTGACATCTTGACCCTGGATTGTCTCAGAAGAAGGAGAAAACAGGTCTGCTTTCGTTCCTTCCCGCTTTGGGTCTTTGCACCTGCTCTCTCCTGTGCCAGGAACCTTCCTCCTCCCTTCTCTCTCCTCCTCCTCCAGCTTCCAGCAGCTCTCTCTTCCTCTGCACCGAGGTCGACACTGATGCTGTCTGTGCTCACGTGTGAGGTCAAACCCTCTCTGTGCCACATGGACGCCTGAGCACTTTGTGCCCATCACGGTTGCAGTTGTGCTTTTCCTTTTGAGATATAAGTCACATACCATAAAATTCATCATGTTAAGGTGTATAGTTCATTGATTTTTAGTATGTTCACAAGGTCATGCAACTGTTGTCACCATCTAATTGCAGAACATTTTTGGATTGGCCCCAAAGTCACTCCCCAATCTCCCCGTCCCCCACAACCACTGGCCATCACTAATTGACTTTCTGCTTCTGTAGATGTTCCTATTCTGGGCTTTTGACATGCATGGAATTCTGCCGTATGTGGCCTTCTGTGTTTGGCTTATTTTACTGAGCGTGGTATCCTTAAGTCTCACCCCTGTGGTGGCATGTGTCAGAGTTTCCTTCCTTTTCAAGACTGAGTAATAGTCCATCGCACGGATCAACCACATCTTGTTTCTCCATGCATCAGCTGGTGGACGTTTAGACGCACTCGTACTTCCAAACGTGTGGTTCTTTAAACAGTACATTCTACCCACCTGGACAGTAAAGCCCTTCATGTGAGCTCAGTGCCCCGGGAACCCAGTGCCAGCACTTACTGCCTATGCTTGAGAACTTCGCAGCGAAGATTCACTGGGTCCCTAGCTGAGTGATGCCCTCACTGCTTACGTAGTAGTCCGAAGTGGTAAGGAAAAGAATCGCTGCTGGTAGCAGGGCAGGAGCTGCCGGCGCTCTCCTTAACCTGTTTCCCTTGTGTTTGGGTTAGACCTGTGTCTTCCATCTGCAAGTGGAGCCTCGTGTCTGACCCCTCTGCTGAAGGGCACTTTGCAGGTGAGCACTGGAGAATGATGGTTAATGAATCAGGCTCTACTTTTAGTTCTCATTCCAGTTGTGCATAAGCAGATCAGAGGGGAAGGAGGCACGTTTTGGGCTAAACAGTGCCCTGTAATGCTTTTGGGAATGCCTGCATCACTTAGCCCCAGCCCCAGCCCACATGGGTCCTAAGTGACATTTTTAAATCTGCCTTTGAATTAAAACCACCACTGGGGTGAGAAGATGTGATGTCACATTTGATTATTTAATCTTCCTGTGATTTCTGATTTGTCATAAATCAGCCTCGATGGGTAAATTATACTGATAGAATATTGGGAAAATACCAGTTCTGGTTGGAGCATTAGAGACCTTCTCCCACTCTGCACACAGACGCCATTCAGACACACCCCCACACGCTCAGGAGGGGACAGACACATGCGTGTCCATTGGGAGGAGTCCAGAGGGGAAGCCCAAGGGGCGGGGGCGGGAGAGTTGGGCTGATGTTTTCATCATCACCGTCACGACTCCCTCTTAAGGTTTGTCACGAGAGTCACTAAATGCCCTTGGAGAGGACGCAAGGTGGTTTCACTTCTTAATAGCTTCCCTAGTGAATAGTTTTAGAGAGAAGTTCTGGGGTACTGAGTCTTAACAATCTGAGAGCTAATGGATTCATTGGTGAAAATCCATGCTGTTGCTTGAGAGAGGGCAGAGTGTAGGAATCAGTTCTTCCTTCTCACTTGGAAATGTGCAGCCATCACAGCTTCAGAAACACCGTCCCATTTGTACCTCACCGACTCTGCTATTAGACGAGACACAGCCCCGTACTTACAATGACAAGTTCAGAGTGAAAAACGGGAAAACCCTGCAAATAGGGAAACCGTGAATGTGACTGAAAGATTGAACGTCTGTTCCAGCAGTCACAAGTTATGCTAATTTGAGGATTTCTTCAGTGATTTTTTTTTTTAAGAAACTTAAAAAAAATTTAGTAGGTAAATCAATATAACTTGGAAATCTTTAGTGCAGAGAACAAAGTCAGGAAATAGCAGGTTCATGGGGCAAGAGGTTTTATTGATTGCTGTAGGACGGAATAATTATTGCTTTGTAACCAGAGGCAGCAGTTGTTCCAGAGGGAATAGTAGGATCTATTTTTTGAGCAAGGATTCTTGTTCGTGTTGTTTTCTGTCTTAGAGAGCTAATATCATTGTAAATTCTGCAGCTAGGCCTGGTCGATCTTCGTTGCAGTTCAACTTGAAAGGCATCGTGGAATATTAGCAGGAGTTACAGCAATCCACGGTGCATGATGTTTCTGTCTGGGAGGTTCCGTGGTGGGAGAGAGATTTCCTTACTGATCCCGGGAGGCAGAGAAGTGTAAAGGGAGGGGCCTGAGGTTGGAGCCAGAGGTCTGGGTTCTTATCCTGCCTGTGCTGTTAGCACAAGTCCGTGGGAGGGTCCGACTTCAGCGATCCATCTTTGGAAGGAGAGGATTGCAGTGCATAATTACCAAAGAGATTTCCAGTGTGAAATGCCTTGGTTTGTGCTCCCTGTGAAGGAAGAAAGATGCTAGTCGTCCTACTTAACGCTTGGAATTACAGTCGGTAGAAGTCTAGCCCAGGAATCTGTCCTAACACAGAAGTGAAGTGTCTGAATTACTGTTGGGGATGATGGATTAGGGGCCACATTCACTAGGTTAGGAAGTTATCGTGAGTGCCTGGGTGAGATTTCCCTCCATGAAGAAGGTTAGACGGCTATTCCCAGCCGGAACCCAGAGAACCAGGAGTGTTCAGTCCTTGACCGAGTCGAGTCTGGGCTGTGGATGGCAGCCGGGGAGTGTTTGGGAATTCTGCCCATTGTTTCCTGGTAGGAGGAGAAGGATGCCTCCCCTTGTCAGACTTAGCTCTCGGAGCTCCAGATCTTTCAGGATGTTTTGGGATTGTCCAAAGCGGTCTCCTCTCTTCTGAAGTTACTGCATTGAAAACAAGCGATTTCATTATTTCAGACAATAGCTTTACAATGCACATAGAACTGTTTATGGTTCTGTATTTTCCTGCCTTGTGATTTACAATTAATTTAAGCTGTGGATTAATGTGGGCTGTCCTCATTCTGTGAAATGTTACAAGGAAGGAGGAGCTCCAGGAGATGTCATTAGGACATGAGTCCCACCAGCAGTCAGAGAACTCCATCAATAAGGACGTGTTCAGAGAGACCTGGATTCAGCGGCCAGTTGGCCGTTCAGACAGCGGCGTTCCTGCTCCAGAGCTAATCGGCACTAATCTTTCATATTAAAAGTATTAAGGAACATACTACATGAAAGCACCACTAAGTGCCGCAGAGGATTATGGCTCTTATTAGCGGAGCAAAATGTGAAACGTTTTGGCTTGGTAAATCAATAAGGCCTGATTTATTCATAAGCACATGCAAAGCTCGCAAAGGGCAGCTGCCAAATAATTATTGTTTATGGTGATAATGTACGGAAATCATTTAATCCGGTGACTGTTTCATTGTTATTTATTGAGAAGTAGCGACATTACCTCTTAATGTCTGGGGCCGGGGAGCTTTGGAGTTTGAGCCGGTGCCTATTGAGTTCCTGCAAGGATGCTCCCATGTGGTTGCAGGTAAATATGTGCGGTGATGCGCATCCAAATAAAACCCCGCGGCTTATAAATGGAGGAGTATTTATGAGCGCTTTCCACTGTTGCAATAAAAATGTTGGAATTACGGTGCCTTAGGACTCCTGCCGCTAATTTTTATTTTCCCCGTTATTAAAATCTCTGTCATTTGAATTGCAAACTCTGCAGTCTTGCCAGAATGACTCAATTTACCATTCACAGTTAAATCAAAATTAGTGGAGTTAGTTAATATATAACTTATTTGAATAAAGGAATGTTTATTCATGAAGTGTTAGGAGAAAGTGTGAAGATGGCCTTCTGTTAGGTGGGTAGATGCTGCCAAGTTTCAAAGCCTGGATTCTTAGGACTGTTTTGGGGAATCGCTGTTTTTACTGGGGTTGACGGGAGAGGAAAAGATGCTGGCGGGTGGGTGGGCCACAGGACTGTGCAGTGGTCAGACAGGAGGACTTGTCGGGCCGTAAACATTGTTTAACTGTGGACCCTGAGAAGTAGAATTTGATTGTGTTTTATGAGACTATCAATGTTTAAAATTTATATTTAATATGTAAATGATATTTTAGTAGCACTAGGGAAGCTTAAATAATCACATTGTTTTCTTTGGTGGTCTTAAATTATAACTGGAATTGCATTTGTTTATTAGAAAATTCAGTGTGTATGCTAAAAACTCAAAGAGCAAGATTAATCCTAACTGGGTGCTCAGAGTTGGAAGCAGAGAGAGACTCATTAAATACTAGATAGCTTGATGTACAGAGAACAAAATACATTGGAATAAGAAAAGGTAGCATGTATTAATATTTGACAGGTATGGTAGTAAATAAGCCAAAAGTCATGGTTATGCATTAAAAAAAGTGAGTTAGTATCCCGTTGTCAAAACCGTTTTTGATAATGGTACGTGAAAGAAGGAATCTTCAGGTAGGAAACAAAGTCACCCTTTCTCTGGAGGCACTCAATGGTCCTTTCAAACCAATTCACCTGGTTTTGAATTCTGTCTGATCAGGTGGAGAGCCTGTATAGACATTCACCCTGGTGTAGCCCATGTGGGCTTGGCTCGGAGAAGGGCGAGTGAGTGTGCATATGTGTGTTTGCATGTTTTGATCTAAATAGGAATTTGAAGTCATTTTAGTACCTACCATTTGCAAGTCATGTCTTTTGAAAATTTGGATTATGGGCACCTTTTGAAAAATGAGAAGACGGGGACAGTTGGATCTGTGTTCCACATGGCAGCCTTCACCTGGATCAGACACCTCTTCAGGTGGACCATTCATTTGCTGTCTGGATCTTCTTACCTGTCTGGAGGGTTATAGACGTCCTTGTCTCGTCTTGTCCTTGTCCCCTCTGGAGCGTGTGACCGTAGGGTTCCATCTAACCCTTCTGGGCTTAGGGGCCCCTCTCACCACAGCCCAAGTGGGACCAGACCGGTCATCGCCAAGGTTTCTGTCAGCTCAAAAACGCTCTGAATATAAGAATTCAAAGAAGAGCAATGAAGGAAGTTTATGAAAGGGCTCTGCAATAACAGGCTCTATGAACAGAAGACCAGGAAACTATGTTTTTTTTTTTTTAAGCCCATGAAAGGAAAAACAGAACAAAGACCAAAAAAGTGAAGGCAGCTTCAAGGATCTTCATATAAATCAAAAACCTTTACAGAGGTAATGGTGAATAACTCCGTTTATGAGTAGAAAATGAGTGGTCCGTTCTCCTAGAAGTACCTGTTTGGTGTTTGTGTTTGTTTTGGGACACTTGCTATACACCATGAACTCCCTTTATTGTTGTCTTGCATGATGAATAAATGAACCATGAATTTTATCACGTTTGTGTCATAACTCTGCAATTAAAAACAGTTTCTGCATCCCCAAAATATTTTTATTTTGTGCCTCCTGTGGTACCAGGTAACTGCATTTAATCCTGTCCTCAGGACAGCCTGTAAGGTGGATGATAATATTCTTATTTTGCAGTTGAAGGAAATGTCACTATGCCCTGGTCGGGCAGCTCTTTATAGATTTTAAGCTAAGGGTGATTCTTCCCAGTTCTGAAATCAATGCTTTGAAAATAGCAGGGGGTCAGCAAATACTTATTGATTAAATTATATCAATAAGATTTTAGAGCTGTCAGACTTCAAATATCAGAAAAATATCACCGAGAAAAGTTGCAGAATCAGCTTGTTGTGATTTTGAGAAGGTTACTGTCCGGAATAGTTTCCACGGTGTCTTTTTTGGTGGCCAATAGACGGGAGAACCGCGGTCTGGAACCTCTTTGCCGGATGGTAATCATGAGATTATGTAAAGTTATGTAAATCGTATCAGATGCTATTTGGGTTTTCTGCACTCCGTGAAAACTGTGAGCACAAAGCGGTGACTAGAAGGTTTTCCTTTTTTGTGCTAGTCAGAAATGAATTTATTTCTTCTGCCTCTCAGTCCGCAGCATATGTAATTTAAGTCAAGCATGTGTTTGGTTCCGTGTGGAATTTGAGGGGGAGTCCGCGCTGTGTGTTTCCGAGGCCTCTTGTCTACATCTTTTCCTCCTCCTTAACTCTTTCATTTCCTTAACTGCCCGTGAATATCCTGAACGGTCCTCACGTGCAGCCTGCAAGGGAAGCCCCATGCCACCTCTGAACAGACGGGTGCCCCCGGCCTCTGGGACGTGTGGCTGCTCCAGCCTGGCCCTACCTTGCTGACCTTCTCTGTGTCCCCTCTGCAGCTCCGTGTCCACGTCCACTCTGCACCAGCTGCCCATGAGTCTGCTGGGCTGGGAGCTTCTCCCGCTGCCCTTCCTGCTCTGGCTTCCTGAGCAGGCCTGAGTCTCCTGCTGCTGCTTCTTAAGCCTCGTGTCATGGCTTGATGTTCCAGGGCCTAGTAGATGCCCCAGGGCCAGGCAGGTGTCCCAGGGCCCTGCCGTGTTCCATTGAGATTCATTTCGGGGCCATGCCTCCACTCCAGGGCATGCTGGCATTCCAGGGCCTTCCTGATCTTCCAGGATCATTCCTCTACCCTACGACTGTGTCCCTGTTCTAGGCCCTGCTGAGTCACATTCCAGGGCCATGCTGACATTCCAGGGTTGTGCTTGAGTCCTTCCCTACCTGAGAAGTGACAAGCCCTCCCTGAGTTCAGTGTTCGTGTCCACAGCCCCTGGCCGCTCATCTGTGTGCCCACTGGGATGGCTTACATGGGATTTGCTGATGTGGATGTAGTTCCCTATGCAGGGTTCTGTGACGTGTGATTAAAAGGGCTGTCGATGATGTGCCTTCGTCGTGGGTCAGCTTGGGCTTCTTCCAGGGGGTGCGTCTTAACTGTGGTATGGCCTGTCCTCAGCTCTGAGAAATAAGCAACATGCAAGTGGTCTTTGATGTGGGCACTACACTGCCACTCGCGTGAGAGGGGCCTCCAGCCCGGGCCCTGCCTTTTACAGAGCTTGGTGTATCACACGCATGGACAGACACGTGTATTGGAGAACAGCCGCCTCTCCCCTGGTGCCTGGGCTCAGCGCTGGGCCAGGTGTGTTCAGTTCATAGCAAACATCCTCCCTTGTGGCTTAAGGGACATGATTCTTTGTATCTCTTAAGCCCTCGGGACAAAGGCGGCTATATCTGAGTGCTGTGAATTTTGTGGGTTGTGGCACTGTCATTGTCAGAGTGCCAGATAAATTGATGGGCAAATCAGTTGTCTCAGAGAGCACAAATATGATAGATTTTTTTACGTAATGAAATATCACGGCCGGGCGTGGTGGCTCACACCTGTAATCCTAGCACTCTGGGAGGCCGAGGCGGGCGGATCACTCAAAGTCAGGCGTTCGAGACCAGCCTGAGCAAGAGCGAGACCCCGTCTCTACTAAAAATAGAAACAAATTATCTGGCCAACTAAAAATACATATAGAAAAAAAATTAGCCGGGCATGGTGGCGCATGCCTGTAGTCCCAGCTACTCGGGAGGCTGAGGCAGTAGGATCGCTTAAGCCCAGGAGTTTGAGGTTGCTGTGAGCTGGGATGATGCCACAGCACTGACTCTAGCCCAGGTAACAGAGCGAGACTCTGTCTCAAAAAAAAAAAAAAAAAAATCACTTTGCAGTAGTGCTGAGCGTGTTTTGATTCCAGAGGTGCTTAATAATTAGTACAGAATTTGCAGCTGTTGTATACATTGGCTAGGGAATATTTTACAATATTAAATAAAATTTAATTTTGTTTTGCAAAGTCAAAACAAAAGTATTTTACAGTTCAAATTCATACCATTCTCACGCATGTATATATAGCCATAGACATAACCTGGATGAAGCTTGATGTTGATTTTTCACATTGGCAGCAGGCTGGACATTGAGTGGTAGAATTGTGGATAATTCTATTTTACAAACATTTAAAGAGATGAAATTATGAAAAACAGATTAAAATGTTTAATTTTACTTACATTTTAGATTAAAATTTTTGATGTCCACTAATTTTAATTTGTATTTTACCCTTTAATGTTAGTAGCTAATTTAGAATATTAGAATAGTAGACCATTTGGAATAGGAGGATGTTTAGAAGGAAAATAGCTTTTTGGAAACAAAATGACTAAACGTTTTGAACTTTGCATTTTCTCTAATGTACATTTTTAGATAAAACATATTAAAACGATGTAGATGAAGTAATTATAATGGATTAAATATTTTAATCCATTAGGTGACTTCCTTGACTAGAACATGAATTTTGTGAAAGTCTTGATTTTTAACTAGGTAGTTAATGGTTTTGCTGAAATGAAGGCAAAGTAGATAAAGACAAAATCATTTATGAATTAGCTAAGTCTTTCTTTGATTACTCATCTAAACATTGCTGGCCCATCAACAGAATATCCAGACACATGTCATCATAATTACATTTAGTCATCTTTGGCACTGTGCCAGTTCCTCATCTATGAGCTATAGCTTATTATGTACTTTTTGATTGACATTATGAAGATATATTTGCCAGTGCAGGAAGATAGAACATTACGTAAAAGCCTGCTCGATTGATTGCTAACTTTCAAATCTTCAAACGTGTGGTATGTGGGCTACATTTGTGCTCTGCACAAGGTACAGGCGAGCCCATTCTAGGTTTTCAAGTGGAGCCCCTGTGAACTTGAAGCCTTTCGAAGGGTGACTTGGGCATGGGTGGACTTAGGGAGTCAGTTTCTACATCCTCAAATTCTGTCTCTTCCGTGAGATTGATCTGCCTGGGACTATACCAGTGGTGTCCTTTTCTTCCTTCTCTGTCCCTGTGTTTACCATTTTGAGAAGAATGTCACTCTGGTGGCTTGCCTTGAGATATCAAGACCTCATACCAGCCTTCCTGCCCATGGCATTAAGATGCATCAGTTTACCTTTTTATGTCTAATCATCACACATTGTTATGTTATTTTGATCAGGACTAAAGATAATTTTAAAAACTAAGCCAGGCTGGGCACGGTGGCTCACGCCTGTAATCCCAGCACTTTGGGAGTCTGAGGTGGGAGGATTGCTTGAGCCCAGGAATTCGAGACCAGCCTGAGCAGGGGTGAGACCCTGTCTCTACTAAAATAGAAAAATTAGCCAGGCGTGGTGGCAAGCACAGGTAGTCCCAGCTACTCGGGAGGCTGAGGCAGGAGGATCTCTTGAGCCCAGGAGTTTGAGGTTGCTGTGAGCTATGAAGACGCCACTGCACTCTAGCCAGGGAGACAAGAGCAAGACTCTGCAACAAAACAAAACAAAACTAAGCCAAAAGAAAATTTTTATTTTATGGTCCAAGAAATTAAAAACAAAATTAGGACAGGAGTCTGAGGCACGTGGGATGGTTCTGTAAGTTCAAGGAGATAAAGGAACTCTATATGGACTGATTGTTAAAGTAGCACTTAGTCATGTATGTTTTGAAATGCAGGATAGAGGGTCTCAGGTCATTCTATTGAGTGTACTTATGGGAGTGGATGGAGTAGCAGTTTTATTCAAAATGTCATGGTTGCAGAACACAGGAAATTTCACCCTTTGTGACTGTTTAAATGAATGAAAAATTTTTGAATGCCAAATTGGAATTGCATGGCGGGGAGACATGAGTTTTTCAAAATTCTTGTACGGGGGAGTGTTTGAACAAGAAGGTCTAAGAACCAGTTTTCACAAGTGGTACTCAACCACGGCCCTTCTTGTTCACCCATTAAGGTGTTGTTGTTGTTTTTTTTTTTTATAATTTATGTGTTTAGATATTCTCAGGGCTTTGGAAGGATTTATCATAATTGAGCTGAGTTTCTATTTCCATTGTTGGATTCCTTTGGAAATATATCTGCAAGTCTTTCTCTGAGTTCTTTGCTAATAGGAAAACGAGAGCTGGTGGAAAGATCTTGGGTTGATGGATAAAAATTCTCTTGTGGCGACCAGCTACTGTTTTGGTCCACTGTACTACCATATTACTGTTGCCATAGAAATGGAAACGTTTTTATGTCAGTCGATGGATATTGAGATTGTACTGTGTGTCCAGTGGTTTTTTGTTTTGGTGGGAATATACGGTATGGTTATGATTATGCATTTTGTATTGAAGCACATTTGTAACACACTCAACTTTGGCCAGCGGCATGTACTCAGATGAGGAACCCGTTCTTGGCGGTGAACGTTGTTTATGGTGAGTCCTAGTGTGCTTACTCATTTGTTGGTCATTTCTGCTTTGCTGTTGACCGTCTCTGTGTCTTGACAGAGAGGCATTGGAAGCTGATTTGTCACTCTGATCTCTGGAAGGTGGGGATTGTCACTCCTCTTGTCTGGGTAGGAACTTTTCTGAGACAGCACCTCTTTTCTTTTGAGTTTTTAAGATAGGCTGTAGTTATGCTAAATGGCTTTAGAGAGCTGTTCACCTGTCATGCAAATTTACAAGAGCGAAGGGGCTGACCTGACCCTGGAACCCGGAGTGCTGACTCTGTGGGCATCTGCCAGTGGCTATGTGGAACAGTCCCTGTACACTGCTCTCTGCTGGTGTTGAAATAAAATGTGGGCGGCTCTAGACCCGGGTTCTGTACATTAAGGGTTCTCTTCCGGCCAGTGTGCAGGGTGGGGGAGTATTGGTATGAGTCATGCTGCCCGGGCTAGTGGCTCAGCTCTGCCTGTCATCGAGTGGAACCTTGGACAAAAGTCACTTCATCTCTGGGCATTACATTCTCATCCTTAAATTGACAGATACCTGACTTTGCTCTCAAGGTGATGGAAGATACAAGTGCTGTCTGTAACCTGTCAAGTGCGAAGGGACCTTCATCACCACATTTTAACTTTTTAAAAAAATTTAATGTAAGAGGCTCTAATGGTCCTTGCAGAGAGGCCGTGACAAAGGGGGTGTGAGTGAGCAAGTGCCTCCCCCTGAAAGGGGATCCTAGAGACACAGCTCCAAGGCCCTGGGGCCTCTCCCTCTCTGCATCTCCTGTGCAGGGTACGGACAAACAGTTGCTTCTCTTCCCCTCTGTGGGCTCGGAGAATTTTGGTCACACCACCTTTGAAATTGTCATTTTTGCTTCATGTTATAATTGTTTATGGATGCATGATCTTACCCATTTGATTATGAAAGTAAGGCCCTGTGAACATTCTGTCACCAGAGACACATATTTCGGGCCTAATGCTACCACTTAATTAAATGTGCAAACTGGGACTCGGTATTTCATTTCTAACTTTTGTGACCTCCGGGGTTCCCTTGTGGAATTGGGATAATGAGAACTGCCCCACGGGATTGTTTTGTGCATGAAATGGGATTTGTATAAACTCCTCAGAGTGGTGCTAAGAACGTAGGCGGTGATCAGTAATGCGGTTTTTTCCAATCCTTCATTCTTCTGGTTCAGGCTGGTATTTTATTTCACCTTTTGATTTCTTGTAGTGCTTTGCGCATTAGTTGCAAAGTGTATAAAGAACAAAGCCTCTGTGCAAAAACAACAACACACAAAACTCATTAGTACCGGTGTGTGCGTGTTATTTATCGGAGAGCTTTTTCTCATCCCACTGCACTCACCAGCAGCAGTAACCGTGTTTGGTTTGGAATACTGGAAGCAGCAGGTTAGAAGCAAGGGAGGACAGCTGTTAGTCACACATCCCAGTATCACAAATAAGTGATAGCGCACAGCCGGATGGCCAGGGAGGAGACAGAGGATCCGGGAAGAGAGATCCACGAAAGAGCAGTCGGATGGCGTTTACTGCAGGTGCCAGTAGCCCAGCGCACAGGTCTGGAGGGCATGCACTTACTGCAGAGGGAAGTGTCAGCTCTTGCACAGTAAAGAAGAATAATTGATTTACGTGACTTAGTCCTCAAAAAAGTTCTAAATTTATTTTATATCTACCAAGTAGGTGGTGACAGCGGCATACAGTGTGGAGGAAAGGAAGATTGTTAAGGGCTGCCCTTCTATGAGTTGATGTGTATTATTATTATAGCTACCGTACAACTCTTCTATGACACCCAGACTTAAAGTATAAAACAGCCTTTATTTTGGCTCCTTAAACATGGGAGGGCCCCACAGCCAACACAGCGAGCCTGGACGAGCTGACCAGGTGTACAGGTTATGAAAGATACTAGTATTTCAAGATGCAGTGCGCTGTGCTGGTCAACTCACAGCCACGTGGGAGGGCGTTTGGCAGGTGAGCAACCAGAGCGGTGCTAAGATGTGGTGGGGGACAGGTGCCCGGAGCTGTCACAGGGATAGATGAGGCCGGCGTGGAAGGGTGGCTGGGTGGGGCTGGCGTTGAGGGAAAGCTCTGTGATAGGTCAGGTATCTGTTGCCATCGATTTTCTGATTTTCTAAGGTGAAGTGTTAAAGGCCCCATCAAGTGGACGGTGTGTCCAGATGGAGAATCCAAGTCACCTGCTCCAGGCCTGGGGATGGGGACCCGCCAGAGCACACATGATGCCATCAGCAGGAGGCCACCTTTGGAAAAAGTCTAGAACCTAGAACAGGGTTGGGAATGAGGCTGGGAGACTTACTAGGAAGGATGAAAGCATGACCGGACCTCGCCACCATGGGGGGCATGAGGTGGGGGTAGGGGGCGTGTGGTACTCCTGGGGCCCTGAGCTGAACACCTGGGTGAAGCCAGCCTGCAGAGGGATGCCCAGCCCTGCGTCTGAGTGGCTTAGTTAACATCGGGAGACACCTGTGAGGTGGTGATGTCGCCTTCTGGCCTCTTGGAGATGCGACTTCCCCGTGGGGGAGTTACAGATGAGTAGGGAGGTTCATACTGCAGGTTTGTGAGACGTCAGAGTCCGAGGGAACACTGAGAGTCGGAGAAGTGGACCGACTGCAGGATCTCAGTGTCCCGGGCTCTTTTGGTCTCACGCTGCTGTCTCCTTCGAGGGTGTCTCATCCTGACCACGGTGATGAGAAGACGTGGTACTTACTTACCGCTTCTAAGCACTTACACACCCTGAGGTCCAGAGGCTGCAGAAGTGACCGTGTCTACTTCCCTGCCATTCACGAGAACTCAAATGTGCCAAAGAGCTCTCGGTCAGGCCCGGGCAGGCAGCCTTTGCGTCAGCGCAGTTGCCTTTCCCTCAGTAAGCATGAATGTTAAGCACTTTTTAAAAACCTGCCTGCTGTCCAGAGATTAGCACACATCTGGTTACATCCAGCAGCTTTGAGTGTAGAATGATGACACAGAAAGACGCCTCGCTGTTTGTCTTTTAAAATATTTGTAGCGTATGCAGCAAGAATGTGCAGTAGCTAACCTGTGTTTCTAAAGAGATTTAATCAGAGGAAGTAGTGAAGAATTGAAGAGAGATGTGATTTTAAGGTTTTTCACAATTATTTTTCCTATTACTTCTTATGAACTCACAGAGCTGTTAAGTAGAGTTGATGAAACAATGTAAACTTTTTTAAAAAGCCCTTAATGACATATACACAATGGTTATAAGAGACCCCAACAGCCCTTTATGGATTATAGGAACAAGTTATGGCCATTAAAATGATCTGTAATTAACTTTTTCACACTAGATAGTTATATCAAGGCATTAGCTTCTGTTCAGCTTATTTCTTAGAAAAAGCATGTGACACATGTCTTTTGAGACCATCCTAAAACGAAACAACTCCCCCAGTCCACGCTAACTTGCCCCTAAACATAAACAAACAGAACCTCTTTGAAGATCTCCAAAGAAAATAAAATGTATCCAAAACATCCTGTCTTGTTTCAATGTTTCCTTGTCCTGTAGAGATCAAGAGATGGTTTATATGCCTTGTTTAGTGTTATTTGGAGTAATACTTAATCAGATTTGTTTGTGAAATGAAGAAAGCAATCTAATGCGCAATTTGTTGGCCCATCAAAATTAATTTTAGATCCCCCATGATATCTTTAGATAACTACTGTTAATGTTTTGTTTTTTGTTTTTTTTCCAGTAATATGTATATATTTATGTGTCCTTGGGTGGATTTCTTTGAAGCATTCTGAAGGGAGGATGTTAACATTAATAACCAACCAGCAAAGAAAAGTCTATTAAAAATGCTATTAACAGAGTGGGGCAGTGGTCCTTTAACATTTAAATACAGTATGTTTAGATCAAATTTGAATTTTTGAGATGCCTGCCTGCCTGGTTTCCCAATTTGACTCATCTTTCTACTAATAAAAGAAACCGTTTAGCATTTAAAGGAGTTTTATCTACTCTACCCACATATGAATTCTGTGTTCAAATATTATGAAGATTTTTGAGTTGTTTGTAAAAACAAAGAGAGTTGGTTATTTTTGAGGTTTTTTTTTCCTTCTAAATTTAATGGTTCCCTTTCTCCTTTCTTCCTGGATCCTTTTTGTATTTCTCTTTCTCACAATTTCCCTTTCCTGAGGGTTTTTCGCTTTCAGCTGATTTGAGGGCTTTGATTGCATGGTTTATATATTTGGATACAAGTGCTGCTCCAAAAAGGTCTTAAAATACTGTGGCTCACATTAATTTAGACGTTCATTGCTCTTCCCTGCGACTTCCGTATCTGCACGGTACAAGCTGGGTTCTCCTTTGTGTCCCCAGTAAGAGAGAGGAAGAAAGAGTCTGCGGCCAGCAGCTCACCTGCCCTTGGCAGAACTCGGTCACCTGGGGTTTCAAAACCTGGCGGTACCTGGTTACAAAGGAGACTGGAAATGGACTAGCCTAGCCCTAGGGCTGCTCTGTAGCTAACATTCCACAGGGTGGGGAAGCTACTTTTACTAAAACAGGGAAGGGAAGAGAAAGGCTTTTGGGGACAGTTAGTCTCTGCCACAACTCATTAAGAAAACATAAAAATCTTAAACTGCAAAACCAAATGACTTTTTTCTTCATTTGGGAGTCAGATGCATTGTCTGTCATTGATATAGCACTTGGATTTTTAACTTGTCGTCTTTGCTATTGATTGAATACAATGTGCACTTTCTCTTGTGTTAATTTTTAGGGCGATGAATGTTCTATATGCACAGTATTTTCAAGAGACAAATGGTTCTAAAAGGCTCATTTTAAAACTAAGTGTGTCTTGCTCACACCCTGCGTGATACCGGTACTCTTTTTCGTTCTGTTTTTCCCTGTTCAAGATGAGTACAAGAGATCGCCAAGACACAGCATCATAAAATTTTAGAACATTGGGGACAAAGAGATCCTTCCAGTGTCCGGACAGAAAATAAAAACACAACAGATTACAAACGAGGCTGCTGATTAAAATATGTTGACTCAATTACTTTGCCCAGAGGGATCAAAGAAAAATTACATAGTGTGTATTATATGATGTATTGGGTCAGATGTGCGGCTCAAAATTAGGCTGGTAGTTCCTGCCATGTGGACTTTAGTCTTGAAATATGTAAGAATAGGGGAATTTGGGGATGTCAAGAGAACATATTAAGGTGTTTAGTGTCATTATTTTTGCCCTAAACGTGGTAGGAATTGAGTGCTCAGCTAAGTAGTGGTGATTGATTCAGTATTTTATTATAGTGTCAGCGACTATTCTTGGCACTTGAAATACAATGTTGAACCAAAAAACGAAGTCTCCACTCCCATAGGATTTCCATTCCAGTTAGTGTGTGTGTGTCCCGGTGAAGAAATTGACGAAGGTGAATGGTGGTTACGGAAGAGACTGAATGGCATGGTGTGATGGTATGTCCCATGCGTCTGAGGACAGGGGAGGACAGACTTCCGTGTTTGTGGCTATTTACTGCTGGGCACACTTGTTGACTGTTCTGCAGTTGTAGACTTGACCATGGAATGAAGGATGTAAGAACAATGTTTGGAATTACTAGTTTATTAAACTGTAGGAGACAACCATCTATTTAGAATGATCTTGAAGGGGCTCGGTGACTTTAGAAGTCACCTCTCATTCCTCTGACATACGTAGCTCCTCCTTCGCTCCTCCAAAAAGGCTCATACAATTCCTCAGAGGACATTTAATTGTCAGTAACCTTGTATTTTAGAAATGTTGCATCCAAGTGGCTTACGTTTCGGATCATTTACTCGTTGTTTTCTGATAGCTCTGGGTAAGACAGAGGAAATGCAGGCATTAGTGATGATGTTTTTAAAAATTGGAGTTAGGTAAATAAACATATTTTCTGTTGTGATTGAAAGACTCATTCCAGCATGATACTTTTGTGGGCTTTCCTTCCCAGTGACTTCTAGAAGGATGTTCCGGAACCCCTATTCCGCTCCATCCACGAGTCACGTTGGCTCAGGCATGCTCTTCAGAATGTGCCTGACACATTGGGAGTCTGCTATTACATGTGACAGATGATAGGAGGTGCTTTGTCTACAAGGAGGAACAACTTGACCAGAAGGGGGGCTTCCAAGAAAGAACAGATGGTGTGTCAAGGGGTCCCCATGGACTGACCAATCAGAAAGAGGTAGAAATGCCACAGAGTGGAGATAATGACCAAGGCCACAAATGAGGGTCTCTGGAGCATGTGCACAAATAAGGTGACAGTATCCTCAAGTGACCTACTCCATTAACATAGCACAAATCACACCCACCAGCACCATGACAGTTTACAAATACCATGGCAACCCCAGGAAATTGCCTTACAAGGTTAAAAATGGGGAAGGTTCCCAGTTCCAGGAATTCTCCACCTCTTTCTAAGAAAAACCATGAATATTCCACCCCCCACTTAACACAGAATGAGAGAATCAGCATAAAAGGGAAAATCTTGTTAAACTCAGGGTCTCTTCCACTTGCGGGGGTTTGACCCGTTCCTTCTCTGGAATGTTCTATGCTTTAGTAAACTTTGGCACTTTGCTTGCATCTGCTTGGTCTGCTCATTTGCTCCCTTGACATTTTCTTCTCTCTGGCTTGATTGTTTGAATAGAGTATATGATACATATAATATACAAAATATGTGTTGTCTGTTTATGTTATCAGTAAGGCTTCATAGGCTGTTAGTTAAGTTTTATTGGAGCCAAAAGTTACATGTGGGTTTTCCACTGCCCTGGGGCCAACAGCCCAACCCCCATGTTGTTCAAGGGTCACCTGTCATTCCAGTGAAGTTCATGCACTTTCCAGTTTGTTGAAGTATTGCAAAAACGATTGTCTTGGGGTAAGCGTCGATTTTGTGAGTTGAGTTAATTTTCCCACTTGGTGGATTTCCTCACTGGTTAGCCCAGAACCGGACAAGCCAGTGTGTTGTTATTTTTCCCTTTAGCTGTTGTTATTTCTGTACCAGGGGAGGCCATGGGAGAAATTGGGCTGGTTGAGGAGGGCGTCTGTGTGGGGCTGGGTCTGTGTGGTTATGGAAACATCAAAGTTTTACAGACTTCCGTGGAAAGATCTGAGTAGGCAGATAGTGCAGTAGAGTCTGCTTTGGTCTTAAACCTGTGCGATGAGGAACAGCAAGGATTGGTATTCCAGAAAGCGTTTTAAGATGTAACTTGAATTGAACTGAAAACATGTGTGACTGTGGTCCCAGCTGTTACAGACCGAACCTTGACATCTTTTGTCTCCAGATGTTCCCAGGACAGGTACAGAGGGCCCTAGAGGAGGTTGGACAGGGCTCTGATGATCCTGGGGGCTGGATCTTGCAATAGAATAAAAGGATGCCCTGGCAAACAAATCCTGTTTTCATGCAGCCTATGTGTTGTATCTTTGGGCCTAATAATGGTAGTTCTGAACAGATATCCACACAGTTGGTAGGACATTTGAGTACCGTGTTATTTTGCATCTTTACAAGCTTTCATATCAACCACGGTTTTAATAAAGAAGAGAGAAGCTACCTCATTAAATCAGCGTACATATTGAGTCCGTGTGCACATTAAGTCACGCTATGTCTTACCAGTGAAAAGAAATGGGCTATTTTATCCTTTTCACTGGGTTACGCCTAATTGGAGACAGGAAGTTCTCCAGCAATTTATATTGTAAATAGTTGGATCTAAGGGTGTGTTGTCTGTCTTGGTTCCTTGAATTTTTCTCATTGAATACCCTCTGTGTCCCTTTCCTCTTCACCCACTTTATTCTTAGTGCTCAGTTTTTTCTCCATTGTTGTGCTAAAACTGCACATTCCTTAGGGGCAGTGGTAGCAATTAGTGCCAAGAGTCACTGGTCTTCCCCTGTTGGCCTCATGAGTCTGTTGCATTTGTCATTTGATTGCTTCCTTGGTTCCCCCAACTTGCTTCTTCCAGTTGTCTGCTCACTTACCATCCTAATACCTTTTTACATCCGATTTCCAGCAATTCCTCACTTTCTTGCCTAGTGGTACCGCCATCTTAATTTGCTAGTAGACACAAGATAAAATAAAACATTCTCCAAAGGCAGCTTTGGAGCGTGGTGGTGTGGCTCTGCCGTTAAGACCACATTAAGTGTTGATTTTCTTTCCCTGTGCGGTCTTAGGCCAGCCAGGCTAGAAGTGCTTGTGTTCAGCTATTGGCTTTTATTATTTGTGAAACTCTTGCATGAGCCAAGTATTGTTATTGTATCCAGATAGAATTCCAGCTAATTCTAGTGTAAAGAAATCAGCGAGGAGAAAAAGAAAACATAATTATGCAGGAAAATAGGCTTTTATGACTCAATTAACATATTTTGCAGTGTTTTATGATTTCAAGGCAATATTTAATTTACAAATGATTTAGGATTTTTAAAACTGTTGGAACTGAGTTAAGATGGATTGAATTATTAAGTCCTTTAATTTTTATATGTTTCCTGATATTTTATATTAGCAGGTGAAATTTGTTAAAAAGTATTGGTCCTTTCTTTGAGGTATTTCCTTTTTTTTCTTTTTAGGGGCTGAGAGTCTATTGGAAAGGCCTTGGTTATATATACATCATGCCATAAGGCATCAGAGTCAAAAATGTTTTGAGGAGAGATGTAATAACTAAAACAATCAACTTAGAGGGCTGTAGCTCAAAATCCTTGGCCAGTTGCTTTCAGGTTTAATCTTTTGTTACTTTTTGGTACAAAGAATGTAGTATCTTTTGCCTGATAGGCAGCAAGTGTCATTTCTGATTTGAATTTGAGTTTAGCTCATTTATCAGACATCACAAAGCCTGTGCAATAGAGCAGGATGGATTCCTTTTCTAAGTCAATGTGAAATGTTCTGTGCAGTTTATGTATGTGTGTATGTGGGTGTGTTTCTGAATATGCTTTTAAGGGTGTTATTTTTTTGAGAAAGAAGATATTTATTTGTTGCTTTCATCATGGTGGTTTGCACATTCTCCGTAGCAACCAGGGGTGCATGCATACTCGAGACACACGCGGCTCCTGCATTGAAGGTGACATTAGTTATTATGGAGAAGTTTCTAGAAGTGGAAGGAGGGCTGTAGGTGACACAAACATTTAGTGTCCAAAGCATTATACACACATCCTCTTTGGACCCTGTGACCCTAGAGACTTACAACACCTCCACTTTGGAAACTGCCCTTTAGGTAAGTCCCAAGAGGTATCACTCATTCACCAGGTAGTTACCAGGTGCCTGTGACATGCCAGGTGTCATGAGTCCTTAAAGCTTTCTTTGAAGCAGCTGTTGGGCTCAAAAGATGATATTTGGATTGTTTTTCCCATATTTTATTTGTGCCAGTCTTCTGTTTTTGTTTTTTTTTTCTCTCAAGTTGATAACATGGTCAGAAAACTAAAGTATTTACTGTAGACTACTGTACAATTTCTCTTTGGCCCTTTCTGCCTTCTTTCGTTAGGTTCCAAAGCATCGAAACACACTGCTGTGCTGTGAATAGCAATGTTGGAGTTCGCTGGGTTTCCTGTTTGTACCTTTGTTCTGGCATTTCTGTGATAGACCTTCATGAAATATCCAGGTTTTAATGAAACAACTCTTTTTTTGTAGAGAAATAAAATCAATGAGCCCAGTAGACTTGTTTTTGGTTCAGCTCGTTTTCATAAAAGCATTTTTATGAGCTGGGCTCGAAGTGGTGGTGGTTAAAATTTCTCAGACATATACTGTTTTATAAGGGCAAATAAACATATGTTAGTTCAGTTGAGAACGTGAGCTTACTGAACAATTTCTAACTTTTTCTGCACCTTTCTTCCCCAGTTAAAGCAAACTATTAAAGACTATGCATGTAAGGAAGAGGTTTTTAATTGCTATTGATATGAATGGCGCTGTTGTATGTTTCTTTTATGTCATGGCTTTGGGTCAACTCAATTGTTGCCTTAGAACATATTTGTGGAGTGCTTCTCACTCATTTGGATGTGGATTTAGAAGCCCTCTTAGCCTCTCTTCCTAACCCTATTAAAGTTTGGAAACACTTGAAAGAAACAGAATTAACTAGAAAAGTCTCAGCTCTCCAACCTACAGTGAAGCGTAGCTACACACAAAAACCCAGTGGCCCATCGGTAACAAGGGTCTAGACGGGTAGCATCTGCAGGGGACCACCACTCTGTAGGTAGGATCGGTTGCAGGTGTAGTTCCTGCAGGAGCTGTAACCGTTCTATCTTTTCACTGAGGGACACACACAAGGTCGCACATGAAGCCAAAGCCATGCTTCTCTGGGTCTGTCACTTCATCTGTGAAATGGGGGATTCTCCTAGCTTATAAGTCTTCAGTGTTGGCCACGGGTAGGGGTGGAGGAATAGATGAATGAACTTTGAAAAAGAGGCCCTTGAGATTCACCAACTACACACTGTGTGTGTGTGTGTGTGTGTGTGTGTGTGTGTGTAGCAGTGGTGGGTGTGGGAGCCAAATGCTGTTCTGAAAACTCCCTCCATGTTGGGAACGCGTTCTGGTCTCCCAGGAAAATACCTGTGTTTCCTTAACTCATACGACTTTCCTAAAGACCATTGGATTCAGGAGCATGACTGGATTGATTACCTGCCTGTGAAGGTGGTTGTTTGAGATTACTGTACTGATCACAACTTTCACCTGGTTTTCCTTTCCAAATGGGTAGTGAGAATTACTTCCCTATTAACAAGTAACCCATTGTGAGACTCGTGGGTAGACAGTGTGTTGGGAATTAATTGTGTGTGCCACTGAGTGGTGAAAGGCAGAGAGAGGGTCTCGCCCATGGGAGATTTATTAGCTGTGGCTCACACTGTAATTGCTATTTCTGCACAATCACACGGCTTATCAGGAAGGCTCCACAGGCTGGAGGACACAGGTCAGAATACAAGTACCAAAGAAGTCACAGAGCAATATTAACTGAGAACGATTTTAAGAAAAAAGAAAAAAAATACCTGCCTTTGTGCTGGGCCAGGCGTGTTGTGGGAGGGACTGATGTTTGCTCTGTCCAAGGCGCGCTGGCTCTGGCGGGATGGTAGCTGGGCTTGAGGACACCTGGGGCAGCTGCCACTCCCCTCCCGGGGAGGAGGTCAGTGCAAAGAGTCAGACAGGGCAGAAGGCACCAGACGGCAGAGATGAGAGACCCTGTCTTTGTTCCTCTGTTTCCTGACAGCAAAAAAAGTTTTGATCAGAGATTGGTTTTGTGGAAGCAGCAAAAGTTGAATAGGCACATCTGACTTGGGAAGGGGCGTGTTGTCTGGGAAATGAGAGAAAGAAGGAGGGTGTCAGGGGAGAGATGGAGAGAGACAGAGAGAGACAGAGATAGAGAGACAGATAAAGGGAGGACGTTAGAACTGCTTTAGCTTAGGCGGCTTGGTGGAGTTTTTCTTGCTTGTAATCACGTAGGTTATTGGTTAACGTGTCGTCCTTCCAGAGTGATGTAAGCACACCCCCCTGGGTCATCCGTGTGGAGGATGCACGACCTAACGTGCCAAAAGGTGGGTGGTGTGTGTCCCCAAGGCCCCCGGGTGCCGGGTGACTTAGTCTGCCTGCTTCCTCCATCTGGGACTAAAGCGGTTAATGAATGTTTGGTCCTCAGAAGTCAGGTGGTGTGATTCCAGTTAATTACGGGGCTGTGCTGAAGTGCAGTTCGACCTTACGAGGTGATGGTAATGGGAGTCTCCAAATAGCACCCTTGGAACTAGCTGGACTAGGAATTTTTAAAAATAATGAGAAATGTTATAAAGTTAGCTGAACGTATTGATTTATCTTTCGGGTTGTTTGAAAGCAGAATCTTGAGAAATAGGCTGCCGCGCGGTTGGAAGGGGATAATAAAGAGAGCTCCATCGCTTCATTCGAAGTCCTTCACCAGCAGAATGAGAAGGGACTTTTACAGCCGAGGGGGCTCCCCGGGAGGCAGGTTGCCGTCGGCAGCTCTATCAGTTCCCGGAAGCCGTGAGAAGGTTTCCCTAGGGGCTTCTCAGACCCTTAGCAGGCGGCAGCTAGGGTGGTGGTAAATGTGGCTCCAGAATTCTTTGATGTTTCTCCCATTTCAAGGTGGAGCCTGGGTCTTCTCTCCTTGAGTCCAGGTGGGACCCAGCAACCTTGCGATTGCTGGGCCCTGTAGGGTACAGCCACAGTGACCCCGTGTGACTTCCAAGGGGTCACATGATGGGAGGGGATGCACCTTCCACGGCATTTGCTGGAACACCTGTACTTGGCACCGGCGTCATCTCAGAACAAGTGTGGCTTCCCGCCGTGGGGACGCCAGGACACATGGGGAGGCCACGCCTAGGTACCCTTGTCAGCAGTCTTTGTGTCTGTCCACTGTCAGTCACTATGTCAGTCTGTGGACTGCTGCTGTGATCGCACTTCTATTCGGGGTAGTTTTCTATCTTTATTAGCTCCGTTGTATCTGTTCCTACAACATGAAGAGAGCTGCATGATCATATCATAGTAGTGAGGGTTCAGTGTCTGTTAGCCTCATGTGAATTCAGGAGCAGGCGGGGAGTTTGGGGGAGAAATGAAAGATGGGACCAAGCTCTCAAGTTTTCCAAGCCTCGTGGGCTGTTTGGATCTCACGTGGCAAATGTGTGTTATGCTAGAGATTGTCCAGGGAGGGGATTGCCTGCGGTTACAGACTTAGAGGTTGCTCGATGGAAAGATTATAAATCAACAAAAAGAAGAAATGCCTGGATTTAAATCACTGGAGAAGGCAGCTTTATTCTCCTCTGTAGCAGAATTGGGAGACTGAAAGTTTAAACTTTTCTTCATCACCTTATTCTTATAACAGATTTTTTTTTTAAGGTACAAATATCTTAGTACATAGAGAAGCTTTTTTGTTTTAAGCGCAAAAGAAAGGATGGCCTTAGAGAATGAGTTCCATCTGGGACCACGACGATTTCAGCACTTACTTTATCAAAGAGGAAATTGTTTATTCAGAGCCCTGCAAATTGAAAGTGAATGTAAACCTCATCTGTTATATAAAATTTAACTCAGCCTAGATCTAGATGTAAGACATAAAACTGTCAAACTTGTAGAAGAGGAGATGAGAGAAAAGCTTTGTGAATTGGGGTTAGACGAAGAGTTCACAGACATGAAAAAAACAAATTGATAAAGTAGATTTCATCAAAATTAAAAACTTGTGCTGTGTGAAAGACACTAAATGAAAAGACAAGATACAGATTGAGAGAAAATATTTGCGCGTCACGTACCTGACAAAAGACTTGTAGCCAGAATAAAAAGAACTCTCAAAACTCAAAAAACCCAATTAGAAAATGGACAAAAGACTTCAAGACACTTCACCAAAAAAGACTTGTAGTTGGCAAATAAGCACGTGCAAAGATGTTCAGTGTCATTAGCCATTAGAGCGATGCAAATTAGGGCCACAAAGAATATTATTACACACCTTTTATAATTAGCAAATAAACAATTGCTGACAATACCAAGTGTTGACGAAGGATGTGGAGGAACTGGAACTCTCCTATGTTCCTGGTGGTGACACAACATGGGAAAGCTGTCCTGGAAAACAGTTTGGCAATTTCTTGTAAACTTAAACATACACTTGCCATATGACCCAGCAGTCATACTCCTGCATACTTACCGTAGAGAAATGAAAACTTATGCTCATGTAAAACCTGGGACAAATTGTCCCAAACTGGAAACAATCAGACGTCTTTCGGCAGCTGAGTGGATAAACAAACTGTGGTGCATCCATGTGATGAAATACAGCTCAACAAACAAATAAATAAGCAAACGCACACCCCACCAGAATGAGCTGTTGACACTTGCCACCCCTTGGGAGGTTATATATTGTTAGATTCCATTTATATGACATTCTTTCAAAGGGAAAACTATAGATCAGTAGTTGCCAGGGGTTTGGGGTAGAGGGAGCAAGTATTATAATAAACATGCAGCTTTTCTGGGAGGTAACAGGAATCTACCCCCAAAAGGTCAATTTTATTGTATAAGAGGGGGGGAAAAAAAGAAAATTAAAGAAAACAATCCTAGTAATTCCTTTTGTTAATGCAAGAGAGGCACAGGGAGAACATTTCCTTGCCAGGAAAGCCTGGCTCCCCCCTGGCTGCTGAGGCTCTTACCAAGCGAAGTGAGGGAAAGGAAGTACTGGCTGGCAAAGTCCCTGCAAAGTCTCTGGTGCGGAGGAGGGCAGGGAGGTCGCGGCTCGTTTCACAGTAGCCTCCAGGGTCTGGTGACATCCTCAAGCTTGTCTTTTATTTACAATGACCATCCAAAAATCTTACCCAGAGAACTGTGTGGAGAAACTACAGTGCAACCTCCTTCCCCAAGGGGAACCAAGAAAGGGAATTTGGTTTGGTTTCAAGGGCACATTTGGATGAGAAAGAAGAGAGGTTGCTTTTGGGACTAGGAGACAAAGGCTTGACTTAATGTGATTCTAAAAGAGCCGGACATGTGAAATTTTCATTTTCCAGTGAACTTTGTAGAGATTTAACTACGAAAATCCAAACTAAGGCGAATCAGACTCGTACAATGAACTTACCATGTGCTGCTTAGAAAATTAAAGGGTAAACGCCCTAGTCTGTGCAATGTGAAGGATTTATCTTGAGACGATGCAAATGGCTGTTATTAGCATTCTTACTGCTAATAATATTTACACGGGATGCCAGGAATGTTGTGAGTCTTCAGAGCTGTAGCTGCCTAAGCTGATTTCAGAGATGAACGCAGAGTGGAAGCTATTAAAAGAGGTAGACCCGTGTTCCCCAGGGGTCTACAGGTGAGGCTTAGGAGTTTGGGAACTTGCAGGGAGTTGCTGATGGGTGGGTGCCACTGGCATTTCCTGGGCAGGGGCTAAGGATGCCACATGTTCTGCAGTGCCCAAAACAGGTCCCGTACCGTGAAAAATTGTTCCTCGTGATCTTGGAATGTCCTGCTAGGCACACAGTTGGAAATCCTGTGTGCAGTTAACGGAGCCTGGTACCTAATTCTAAGTCATTTTTGTGTGGTTTATATAGTTCTAAAACAGTCTGCATGTTTCAGGAATACAGTAAATCAAAGGAAGATTGCTCTTTTTTTGTTTGTTTGTTTGGATCCTTAACAGGTGTTGTTTGCTCTTAGAAAGTCATCTTTTCACTGACCGCTGTCCCCGGTGGTATTTGAATACATGCTGCACACACGCATCAATGTATGTTTGTTCTGGTTGTATACAGAACTGTCTGTCACAGTTTTCTTCGTGATAGACACACAGCATTTTGCAAATTTTCACTGTCACGAACAGCGCCATGGAGGCTGCTCTTGGAACACACGTGTTCCAGTTTCCTCGTGAGAGTTTCTCTGATGATGATGAGAGATGATGAGAACATTGCTCTCTGCAGTGGTTACCCGCTAACCAGCAGCACGCAGACAGATGTTCCACTTTTCCCATGTCCTTGTCAAGGCTTGATTTTTGCCCATCGGATAGATGTGAAACGCTATCTTGCTGTGGTTTTTGTCTGTTTTCCCTGATTGCTTGCTGGATTTTGTGTCTCTTCCTGTGTTTGATGGCTGTTTGGGTTTCCGTCGCCCATTCTTCTGCACACAGGGGCCCCCTCCTGTTTGAGCACAGTGTGTTTTATCAGACCCTCCTTCGTGCTGTGCCGTGTGTGTGTGTGTGTGTGTGTGTGTGTGTTTCCTATAAGCATTGTTGCTCTATTCCAAGTTCGTAAAACTTTTCTCATACATTCCTTGTAGAATTTGTAAAATATTAGAGATCTTCAATCGTCTGGAATTGATACCTGTGGACAGGGCAGGCGTTGTGTGGGGTTGACTGTTTCCCCTGGAAGCTTTCCCCTTCAGTACAGTGTGAGCCCAAACAGGGCCGTTTTCCATGTGTGCCGTGCTGTGGAAAAGGTGGGGAAGTGCTGCTCCTGTTTGCAGCTCTTTGACATTCTGCGCAAACTTAGAGGTCAATTTGTCATGTTTGGTGAAACCCTCTCCCCTTGGAATTCTCACTGGAGTCGCATAGAACTTAATATTCATGGAGGCACTGAAATCATTATGGTATGAGATCAGTTGCATTTTCTAAAAACATGCATTGCAAATGAAAGCAATTCTATTTTAATTGTCCAAGACTCAGTGCTAAGTGTTGAAAAGCATCCCAGATGAGTAATAAAGCCCGACCCTCCAGGAGTTCACGGTTTAAAGCTGTGTCTTTGGAAGTGGACAAGACAGAGTGACAGATATCAGCGGTAGATAATTGTGATTATCCTAAGAAACATACAAACTCTTGTGTTACAGAATTCAAAGGAAGAGGAGACCGTATCCTCCTGTGTGTCTGTTTACCTAACGATTTGGCAAATACCTCCACTGTGTGCCTTGAGATTGGACGTTTTATCCCTGACAGTTTACCCTGAATCATTATGGTGCCTGTAATGCTTCAGTGAAAACTTAGGTTCCCCTCTCCTTTCAAAAGGAGAGATACACATTTCCTTTTCTAAAGAAGAGTCTTCCTCCTCTTCCCTCCCAGAAAGACTGTTAATTTGTTTTTTCTATTGAGGGATCATGTAATAAAACTTGTCATATTATTAATTAGAAAGAACCTATGCTGAGTCCCAAGGAAACTCAATATGGGGAAGAACATTCAGTGAAATTTGGAATAGGAGTGGTTTTTAGCCAATTTAAATCTCTATACTGTTCCGACGGGTAGAGGAACAGGGTGGTGAGGTGGGCAGGCTTCAGTAGGAATTGCTGACTCTTCATAATAGGGCAGTTTGGAGTTACAGAATCAGTCACTTTCACCTCCCAGCGAAGAATCATGTTTGCAACTGGCCTGGCGTAGCACAGGATGTGGACTAGGGGACCGGAAGAATCCAGACCCTGAATCTCTGCTCCGGCATCCCTCAAAATGGAGGTTAGACTTTTGAAGCTTCACTTTCTGCATCTGAATAATGGGGGCAATATTCCTAAACCTCCTTGAATGGTGGAAAGAATGCAGATCGGGTCTGTATATCGTTGTGGATCTGGCTATCCGCAGGTGGGACATGCACTTTTCTCTGCCATTGTTCATCTTACTTCCCATAGTGAAATGGGCCCCTTGTTAAGAAAATACTGGAGTGATTCTCCAGGGGAAAAAAAAAGAAAATCGAAGGCAAGAAGATTTCCAAGTCTCAGCTCATTTCTCCCTCTCCCTGAGAAGCAGCCTCTGTGCCCTGCTTTTCTCTTGATTTATTGTCTGAGTTGGAGAGCGTGTGGCCGCGACCCTGTGGCCCTCCAGTCTGTTTCATTTACACCATGGGGCAAGATATTAGAGAACACTTCATAACACGATTTGAAGTCCTTTGAGGAAGAACTAGATAAAAGCGAGTCATTAATTAATTTTTAAGAGTCAGCAGCTGCACACTCAGGCATCCGGTTTGATAGGGAAGGAAAACAAGTTCAGTGAATTTACATCACCGTGCATGTGTGACGGCGTATTAAAGTAATGAGGGCAATTCATCTTGCCAACTTGGGCTTGTCAGGCTTTGATTTCTCTCTCTCTCTCTCTCTCTCACCTAGTTTAATTCCTATAGTTTATGTACTACAAAAAGATAAAACAGCAACAACAAAGAAAGCAAAACTTCATGCGGTACCATAACCAGGTATCTGTGACGTAGGAGATTTCTTAAGGTAATTCAGAGACAGGTGTATGTTCGTGGTGAATATTTGTTTCTCCGAAGGTCTAGGTCAAATGAAAAACAGACCTGGATCCCTTCCGGCTTGAGGGAGTACCTACGCTGGTTGACACTTGAGTTCACTCAGGGACCTTGTGTTTGTGGCATTGTGACAGTGTTTGGTCTAAAACTTCAGATTCGAACACAAGTAACACTTTTGCAGACACCCAGGAAATAATCACTGCTCGGATTTGAAGAAAGGCAGCCTGCACAGTTCCCAGCTCTGTGTTCTTACCCTAGGACTGCTGTGAGCCTGATGAGTTTGGTTTGGTAACGTCTATGCAAGCAGACTTCTATTTTTTGTTTGCATATTTATTGCTTTGCCTTGGTATTCTGAGGGACGTAGTTTAAAGATGTCCTTCTGTGCGCCTGCTTGACAAATCTACCCACGTATGCTTGGCCTCCACGACTCTGACTTCGTCTTCTGTGATCCATCTTCATGACTCTGCTTCGTCTGGTTTGGCCTCCTTCCCGCTCCTCAGACACGCCAAGTTCATTTATACCCCCGGGCCTTTGCACGGGCCGTACCGTCTGGCTGGAACACCCATCCCCGGATAATTGCACAGCGGACTCTCACTTCTAATCTCTGCCTGAGTTGCACTTAAGTCTCACTGCCGTTAAGTCTCTGTCACTTTTTCCATGAAGAATTGAGGACTTGTGTACAAGTAGTCTGCCCCACTATGGGAGGTTTATTTCTCTTTTTATCATTTATCATTGTCTGTCAAATACGCACAACGTATTTGCCATTGACCCTTCCTCTCCCTGGGCCCAGAGACAGTAAACGTCACTATGTCCTCCCTGCAGCCCCCTCAGCACCCAGGCTGTGTGTTTACCGAAGGAAAGATAGATATTCTTGGATCGATGTCATGTTGTGGCCCAAGACATATTTAACAGGGTCACTGTGTCAATTCCAGCTAATGAAAGGTAAATGTTAAAATTTAGCTCGTTCAAGTCGTAAAATTCACGACCAGACCCGGGTGCCTGCTGAACTCCGAGCACTTGGGCATTGGCTGTGCTGTGGGTTCGGGCCGTGCGTTTCTAAGTGGGGACAATATTGCCCCCAAACAGGTGAAAAAAATCATACTTTTTAAATGTGCAAAGCACAGATACCCAGTACAGTACATAGAGAGATGTGTGGTACATGTGGTTTTAAAGTTTCAGGAGGGAGTGATTAGAAAACACGTCTACAAGGGCTTCTTCCGAGGGTGGTAATGAAAGGAGAAAGGCTGAGCATCCCTGGTCTCTGGGCGCAGGATATCGGTGGAAACAGGCAAGGATGATTCTGGTAGAGGGCCTCCCTCAGTTCCCAAGAATTTGCCGGTTATTCTTTCTGATCCTATTCAGAATTCTCTAGTCCGACCTGCACGTGTGACAGCTCCAGTGCACACTTTTGTGTTGAAAATAATTTCTCTCCACTCAACGTTCATTATAATTCTCAGAAAAAAAAAAAACAACCCTTTCTTAAGACGGTACATGTCTTCATGGTATCGTGCTGCTGTTTGGGGATCATTTTCCAGTTGTGATTGGGAGAATATCGCCTTGTCCTCAGGAATTTATAGCAAAATCAGATATTTTTCATCCAGAGATAACAGTTTCACCCTCCACATCACCCTCACTGGGGGTCTTCAAGCATTTCCTTGTTTGTTGAATAGAATTCGGGACCTTATTGTGACGTTGCTGATATGTGCATTTTTGCTTTAGTTGCTCATGATGCGGTCTCATGACTGTACCAGTCAACCCGTGTCTGTGTGCACGGTCCACTCACTGCGCTGTTGGTGGCTCTGAGCTCAGACTGCTCGAGTCCCCCAGCCGAGCCCGGCGCTGCCCCCGTGGGAGTGAGGTGCTGGGATTTGTGTTTCCAGATCGCTGGGGAGTGCGCGGTGCTTCCTCTGCCCCCCCACGGTGTGGGATACTCCTCCCCGTCCATATCCACATCTGCTTTGGTTTTGAGACGGTTAACGGTTAACGGTTTCCGAGGAGCAGCATCTGTATGCAGGGGGCTGGCGGCACGGCGCTGAGTGGCCGTACGTCAGAGATGGAGAGGAAGACTTAAGTGCTGTCTATTCTTAGCTGCAGTTTTCAAGGTGGGGATGGGAGAGTTTTAGACTTTCTTCAGACTCATTCCCTTCCAAACAGTGCCTTAAAGGTCCCCAACACAACAAGCACACCTTCCCCCATGCAAAAAATAAACAGGGCGTGCCCCAACAATTAGAATATGGCTATTTAATTATACGAGAAGGGACGAGGTGAGGGGAGCAGAAGGGGGCGGCGTAACACCTGCCTTTTTCTTTGCAAAGGAAAAGAGAAAGTCCGCTGTGACCTCACTGGCTAGACCTTGGACTCAACCATCTTACAAGCTTAGGAACCTAGATTGACCTTGTTTCTCTCTCTCGCTGCCGTGCAGTGTGGACGTGTGGCATAATTTATGTCATCAACATGGAATATTTGCTCCTTCTAGGTTTTTATCACACACAGCGCTGCAGGGGAGGCAGCTGTATTAGAGTCTTCATATTTCATTATGAAATGCATTTTCTGCAGGTTCTTCTGGGCTTGGCACATTTGCACCAAGCGGTGAGAGGTTGCTCTGAGGATGATCCTTCCAGGGATAATGGCTTCAGGTCACATTTGGGAACAGAACTCAGTGTCGTATTTAGTTCGGTTCTCCGAAGGTGGGTGGAGGGCTTTGCATCCTCTCACTTCAGCTGTGTGACGTAGCCAACACGGGAACACCCCCCAGGTCCCAGTACATCTGGCCAGTGTTCACTCCTGTCTTTCTTCTTCTGGAATTGGGTTATAGAGTCTGTTTTCCTGGTAAGTAATTAAAATCTCAGCTTCAGGGCTTTATAATTAACCCTAGGGGAAAAACTACCTCCAGTATAACTTTCTATTCTGGGAGATTCAGTAAATACCATTTCGATCCACTGATACCCCTTACGAAGACCGTTAACGTGGAGAACAGAAGTCGCAAAGCCGCACCAGTCTATGAATTTGCTAATTCACGATGGGTATTTATTTATGTACGTATGTACAGATGAAGCTGCTGAGTTGGCTAAACACGAGGCCGTTTCTGGCCTGTTGTCCAGGATGTGGGATCCAGGGCAATATTTCTGGGTTCTCACAATCTTCTTTCCTCTATTAATTGATTTCACTCTGGCTTTGGCGCTCCTCTTCCTCCTCCTCTGTGCTGCGGCATTGCCTACTGATGTCCTGTGCAGATGTGGGGAGTGGTCTGCCGGGTTCTTCACGCACTCCTCCAGTTCCCCAGTGCTGGGTGACTGCCGTGGGAGGTGGCCATGGAGCTCCGTTTATGTCCTAACCTCAGCGACCAGAAGGAAGTAGGGTAGTTTGCCTATGGCTTTTGCTTAAGGATAATCTGGTTTTTGGAAATGGTTAAAAAAAAAAAAATTGGGGGCCAGGGGAATGAAAAATCTTTTTTTCATTTTCATCCAGGGAAATGAAAAGATTTTAGTTAGCAATTTTCTACAGTGAGAGGAAATAATTTGAATGAGACACAGTTGATCTTTTCAGGCGTCATATTAATACTAGCCTTTTTTCAACTGTCTGCTAACTCCAGCACTTAAATAAATCCCTTTTTTTTGAAAGTGGCATTTAAAAAGTGCTGTGACAAGTGTAGTTACAGCAGATAAATTTAGCTCATGTGTTTTATCTACATAATCTGATTGTAATTTATATATGTTCAGCCTAGATAAAGCAGAGCCGTTTCTTATTACCGAATTTTTCTTTTGTCAACATGATGTGAGTGGGATATTGACTCTAACTGAAGGGTAGTGATTCATCATAGCAGCTTGCAGGGAGATCATTTATTGTTCTCTGTAGCTGAGTGGCTACTGGCAGAGTCGTGAGTCAGTCAAGATAAACCCAAGTGGGGTAGTCACTCTTGGGTGATGATGGAGGATGTGATAGATTTATAAGCCAAATTCTCTTTCAAAAATTACTTCACATTCTTAGCAGGTGAATTTGCAAATAGAAAAATAATGAGTTGCTCTCAGTGGCAGAATCTGTTAGCTTGCAAAGTGGGGGTGATACTAGGGAATGTCACAGTCAAAGATAAACTACCAAGAGATAGTCGCTGGAAATGTTAAGCCCTAGATTCATCTTGTTAAGTTCAAAGAGGGCAATTATGTTCTCAGTTATTCAGGTGTTTGATAGACTGGGAAGAAGAGATTTGTCTTGTGTACAATTACATAGATTATATAATGTGACTTTTTTTAAATTTAGAATTAAATACTGGATTTTGTTTTTTTTTTCCCCATGGGGGAAACTTTCTAAGCCAGGCTGACACCCTTTGTGCATGAAGCCTTTTCCTCTAATCTGCCTTTTTTCTCTCCAGAGCTAGTATGTAGTCAGGAAATGCACAGCAACTTACCCTTAGTTAAAGAAAATTCTAAAGCAAAGAGAAAAAAATATAGACAGACCTTGCCAAAGGTAAATGTCCATGATTCCTGAGTTATCTTCTTTTTTCATCAATTTTATCACAATTTTTCTTTGTTACAGTCTCCTGCAACAAAGAAATATCTGGCCCTGGGTGTCAATAGTGCTGAGTCCGAGAAACCCTGGTCTAAACTGTAGCCATGTCTGGCTTACTAAGGGCATGTTTAGGTCTTTCAGTCTTTTCTGATTTTCCTGGCTGAGTTGTCTTTGGTTTTTTCATCGTTACAGACATCCTCCCACCCTTTTTTTTTTTTTTGAGACAGAGTCTCGCTGTGTTGCCCCGGCTAGAGTGAGTGCCATGGCGTTAGCCTAGCTCACAGCAACCTCAAACTCCTGGGCTTAAGCGATCCTACTGCTTCAGCCTCCCCAGTAGCTGGGACTACAGGCATGTGCCACCATCCCCGGCTAATTTTTTCTATATATATATTTTAGTTGACCAGATAATTTCTTTCTATTTTTTTAGTAGAGACGGGGTCTCGCTCTTGCTGAGGCTGGTCTTGAACTCCTGACCTCGAGCGATCCACCCGCCTTGGCCTCCCAGAGTGCTAGGATTACAGGCGTGAGCCACCGCACCCGGCCATCTCCCACCCTTTGTTGAAATAATTATTATGGGTGTAAGAGGCCATAGGACATTTAATGACTTGTTATTTTAACACTAGAATATGATGAAGATATATATTCCTTTAGAAAAGTGTAGTAGGGTAAGTAACCAGAGTAAGTCTATAGAGTGTCTCGCTAGCTGCTGAAACAAGTCAAGCTGAGGGCTCAGGGGCTTGATGCTGTTACGTTAATTTTATGGCTCACGTCACAGTCCACTGTGAACTGGCGGACAGCCATTGATGTACAGTTCCATTCATGGGCCACACATCTTCCATCCTGGCACTGTGCCATCTGCTTAAGGCAGCATTCTCTTCTCCGTTCAGCTGGGAAGGAGAGAGCTTGGAGAAAGCACAGCTTCACTTTTCATGGGCAAGAACCAGTCCTGTGGCCCCGGCCAGTTGCAGGAGACCCGGGCAGGGTACACCCAGCTGACAAGCTTGCAGAGCTACAGAACTGGGCCAGCCAGACGCAGAATACGTAATAGGTATTGGTCGGCCAACAAATATTTATGAAGCTCCTTCGAAAGTGCAGTGAAGACCAGTGTCCAGCAGTCAGGCAGGAGGTCACTCTCACTTCAGGGAGCAAGGTCAGCTTTTTGTTCTGTTCAGGTTTCAGCTGATCAGATGAGGCCCACCCACCAGAGGGCGCGCGATCTGCCTTGCTTGCTCTGTGAATGCAGATGTTAACCTCACTCAGGAACACGCTCACAGACACACCCAGAGTAACGTCTGACTGAATATCTGGATGCTCTGTGGCCCGGTCAAGTTGACACCTGAAATTAACCATCACAACCGTTCTGCTTGGGGATCCTTTCACATGTCTTCTGGCCACTTGGATATTCATTTCTGGGAAGTGCTTAAGTCTCTTTGTCCTTTTTCTATTTTTTTCCCCTTTTTCCTGCCGACTTATCGTTCTTTATTGATCTTGTATTCGTCATGCATTGCAAATAGTTGGTTATGTTATGATGCAGGCATCTGTAACGTGAAAGAGTTCTCATGCAGCTGCTGCGTGGGGCATTGATGACTGCATAATGTATTAGTAAAAGTTGTTGTGGTTCCTCTGCAGTTTCTCTAGCATGTTACTGTTTTATACCAGATAATAACAGCTGATCACAAACTACCTTAGCACAGCCCAAGCGAGTGAGCTGCAGGGGTGCAGCTAAGGACTATGGCATTGCTCATTCACCTCACACTCTCCCTGTTGGTGGCCTTGGGCCATGTGCTTTGTCCCTTTCATCCTTGGACTTTTGTCCTTGTCTCCATTGATATAGCAGTCTCAGCCCTTCTTCATATTCCTCTCCATCAAGTTACCTTCACCTTTTACTTTTTTTTAAGGAAAAGTTGTGTGTTTATTGTAGTATTTATTAGGTATGTAACATGTCTTTTAATATGTGCTAATGTTATGGTTAGGATGGTTATTATTATTGTCAGTTACCTGGCTTTGAAAATTCTTCCCTAAACCTTAGTTTTCATAAGCTCTGTTGGTTTCAGTACAAGATTTTGTAAAATGAGAAGCTTTTCAGGAACACATATAGTATAACAGCAGAAATTCATGCTGCTTCCTATACTCTGTGGGTTGTTTTGCATTATTTTGAATGGCCTTGTTGGTGAATGAAAATTCTTAATTTTACTAAGCTGATCTTAATTGATCTCTTATGCTTTCTGTGGCTCTAGTAAGCAATCTTTTCCTCCTCCACATGGATGGCATAAATGTATTCTCCATTATTGTGAGTGTTGTAGTTTTGCCTTTCATGTATAAGTCCTTAGTTCAACTGGAATTGATGTGTGTGCAGAGCATGTGGTGGAAGACTAATTTCTTTTTTCTCCATATGGATGAGCAGTTGTCCCAGCACCATTTATTGAAAAGTCTGTTCTCTCCCCACTAATTTGTGCTGTTAGCTATAACCATTAATCAAGTTTCTCTATTTGTTTGACTTCTTGGTTCCATTTCATTGGTTCGTTTATTCCCTTTACCATGACCACACCTTTAACATTATTACAGTATGCCTACTTTTCTTATCTGTATGGCAGAGTTCCTTATTTGTTGTTGTTCTTTAAGAATGTTTTGGCTGTTCTTGGCACACTGTACTCATAAATTTTAGAATCAACTTACCTCATTTTATAAAACATATGTGTTGGGATTTGGATTGGAATGGCATTGACTAGATAATTTTTAAGGAAAAGTTACAGCTTTATAATGTAATCCATGAACATAGTATACAGTCCTTTTATTTACATTTTCTTTAATATCTTTCTATAAAATATTATAGTTTTCTTTGTAAGGATTTTTTACATTTTGTAAGATTTATTCTTACAGATTTTGTTTTGAAGCTAATATAAATGGTATCTTTTAAAATTTACACTTTTAAAGTATTGTTTACATGAATATTTTTATATAAATTGTGACCCTTCAAGGAAATTTTTTCTTAAGATATGCCATATTCACTTACCCATTGTGATTAGGGATGCTTTAGCATGAAGAGGGAGGATTGGTAATTTTAGTTATTGTCTCCCCATACCCAGTAAAAACTACATATGCACTTTTAATTTCAACCAGTGTACCCACAAATTGATAATCTAGCAGTTGCTAGCATTACACAACATGTCCTGGAGCAGTGACAATGTTTTTTCTTTTCTTAGTCATTTGTCATTATTTTCTCTTTCTCTTTTTTTCCCCCCTTTTTGTTCGTTTCACCTTCTGTATCTTTTTTTCCTCTTGTTGCTATTTGCAGCATGTATCAATAGATTATTATTAATTATTTTAAAGCATTCCTTGATTTGATGAATCATAAGTATTAGCTGACCCTTCATTTCCTACCTTTCTAATACTTACTTCTGGGAACTCCATAGCAGAGGTTAGCCAACTTTTTCTGTAAAAGGCTGCAGAGTAAATATTTTAGGCTCTGTGGGCCATCTGGTCTTTGTTGCATCTCCACAGTTCACTGTTGTAGCAGGAGAGCAGCCATAAGCAACACATACATGAATGAATATGGCTGCGTTCCAATCAACTTTATTTATGGACAGTAAAATTTGAATTTCATGTAATTTTCATATGTCATGAAATATTGATTTTTTTCCCCCAACCATTTAAAAATGTAAAAAACATTCTTGGCTTCTGGGCCATACAAACACAGGCGAGTGGGAAGGATTTGGCCCACCACCATACATAGTTTGCCCAACCCTGCTCTATAGCATCCTGTGTATACCTCTAACCTAAGACTTATTCCGTGAAGTTGTCATTGACTGATGTATTTTTAATGGCTTGTTTTTGACGCCCGTGATCATAAATTGAATCTTCGTAAAATCAAGATACAGGTATGTTTTAATAATAGGCTTTCTTTCCAACTCAGTTGGAAAATGAATCAAGTTTAAGTTGATTTGAAATACTTAGAGTTTAGTAAATACATGAACTATATCAAATGTGTATAATACTGAAGACTTAATTTCTTTCAAATCTACTTAGAATTGTGTTTCGGGAATTGGGGCAGCCCTTAGAGATGGTTTTGTTTAGCTTCCCTGTCCCACCCCTGCTTTGTTCTGAGTGAGGAAGCTGGCATTTGGAAAGGTTAAGTAATTTCACTAGAGTCACAAAACGTGTAGAACTTGGCATATAACCAGTTCAATCCAGTACTGTCCCTAATTTCATCGCTTTGTCTCTCCTGTATCCTTGTAGATAAATTTGAATGTCCCTAAAAGATTAAACTTTGATAAGTCAATGTACAGTATTGGTATGACATTACATTATAATGTTCATGTAAATATTGCTTAGGTGTCTGTTTTTTCCCACGTTAATTTCACGCCCCTCTGGATGATGTTCCTTCATAGCTGGATGAGGCTGTCACTGTCCAGATACTGCCTCGCATAGGGGAGCACCTTGGGAATAGATCCTTGTTAAACGTTACCAAACCGAACTGGGTCTGTTTGCCCGTGTGCAACAGAAAGCCAGACACCGAAGCACCGGATTTTTGTGAGAGAAAAGTTTATTGGAAGGCTGCTGAGGCGGGGGTTAGATCTGTAACCCAGAGCTGGGGGCTGGGTTTTATAGCAGGTTTTATAGCAGAGGGTAATAAGGTGCAATCTGATTGGATCTTGCAGTGAGGTAATGCAAGGAGGCGTGATCTGATTGGATCGTGCCATGGACACCATCTGATTGGATCACAGATGTGATGTCCGCTTCTTAATTGGGTCCCTGTTTTTTAGTCCCAGCACTTAGGTTCCTCCTGTGGTTGCGCTCTTGGCTCATCTGGGCACACTCAGGTTCCAAGACCTGCAACCTGAGGGTTCCTGGCAACTGAAAAAACAACTCAACCATTTTATTGCACAAAGTTGAAGCAGATTGGGCTGGTTCAGCGGTTACAAATACTTGTTGAACTGGCATCACGCCAAGTCAGAGACAGTTTGGTAGATGCTAGAAGTAGGTCTGGTAAAATATCCGTGTTTCTCTCAGGAGTTTATAACACAGTGCAGAGTGGAAGCTACCTTACCCATCAATGCAGATTTAGTAATGCTTTGCTAACTGGTAGTGTCTACCTCTTGTCTATTCCAAACAAGAAATTTCCTTCTCCTTTCCTGAATTCATTTTTGACACGAACATTGGTAATTAGGAATGTTCTTTATGATGGATGGCATTAATAGGATGCTTAGGCATAGTTCAGATAACATTCAGTATATTTTGTATCTGTAGAGTTTTATGGACTGGCCTGGCATGCAGTTCCTCTCAGCAGTATTGCTATTACTAAAATGTGTTAGGGACTTTTGAAACTGATTTATTAAGGATCCCTAGGAACAAAACCAGTTTGTTAAGTTGGGGGACTCCTTGTGACCGTAATGAAAAAAATAAGCCCATTAATGAGTCATTTGCTTGGGCTCTTTCTGTTTCTTTGCTGCCCCTGCAGAAGACCAGTTTCTGTGGCCCTGACTCATCTACGTGAAGAACACATGACTAATCGTGATTTATCCGCCTTTCTGTCAGCTCCTTCTGTTAGGCCACACGGGATCCTCACTAACATGCAGGAAGAGGACTGAGATGAACAAAAATGTAATAATCTTGATTTTCTCCATTCTCATGTAATCTGTCATCGTCGTCTTTTTTTTTTTTTTTTTTTTGAGACAGAGTCTCGTTCTGTTTGCCCAAGCTGGAATGCCCAGCATCAGCCTAGCTCACAGTAACCTCAAACTCCTGGGCTCAAGTCATCCTCCTGCCTCAGCCTCCTGAGTAGCTGGGACTACAGGCATGCGCCACCACACCTGGCTAATTTTTCTATTTTTTTCTAGAGATGGGCTCTTGCTCTTGCTCATGCTGGTCTCGAATTCCTGGCCTCACGTGATCCTCCCACCTCTGCCTCCCTAAGTGCTGGGATCACAAGTGTGAGCCGCCGCACCTGGCCTGTCTTTTTCTAATGTGATGAAAGGAGATAAGTTCCTGTCTGGCTCTTCTGTACGACAGTGTTTATATCACTGCTTATAAAATCATCCTAAAATAGCACTAAAAATATGCTAAAAAAATAAGAATTTTGATAAGGAGCCATGTTGGAGGAGACATGTTTCCATATTATTACCATTTGGGGCTTGTTTTAAATCTTAGTAGTTTATTGAGTTGGGATTATTAAAATACTGGATAAGCTGACAAAATTCAAAAAGAGGTTAATGATTATTGGGCAAGTGGATTCTAGGTTGTGGTTAGATTAAACGTCTAAATAAGGTCCTGTTTTATTATATCACCCTCTCTCTTCTTTTTTTCTTTTCTTTTCTTTTTTCTTTTCAAATCTCAGCTTAGCCCATCTTCCCAGGTGGAAGGGATAATGGTTACAAAATGAGTATGAAATTTATTTCCCCCTACTTATCTGGCATGAACTGCTCCACATAAGTTGATGAATTACTGCTTCCAAGGCCGACATAATAGTTTTTGTTTTGTTAAACAACTATAAATTTCACCTAATATAGTCTTAGTGTTAACAAGAAGAAAACTATAAGTTAATATCTGTTACATTTCATTGCTTAAAAATAATTGTTAGTAGTAAACCTTCATTTTTGCAAACATAATTTGATCTCGTGTAATTGATGGAAGAAAATTCAGGGAATTTGTGCAGGCTCTGTTTACAGCTGACTTTTTCAAGAACTGCCACACGTAATAATCCAAATGAATTCTGTTTGTGTAATAAAACAGGCAGAATTTATAGTCAACACACAAAATGAATTACTGACAGCTCCAGGGGTGGCATATTTTATTTTACATATTCTAACCCTTTTGCAAAATTTTTATTGAAGTGTTTTATGACATACTGTGGTAGCAGTTTTGATTTGGTTGTCTGTTTGGGGAATCACAGAGGACAAAACCTTTGGGACTTACTTGAAATTTCCTGTTTGGCTATTGAGAAGAAAGATAGGTAAGTAGAGAGAGTTGGATGCACACTCAAATATACCTCCATTGTTACTGGTGGCGCTTGCAGACCAAATGCAGTTATTATTTTAGGCACTGTGACTGCTCAGGTTTTTCCGAACTGGGGAGGAAAAAGCATGCCATAATTTTTGTCCTTTCTCAACAATTTTCCTTTAATAACAACCTGATTTATAGGTTTGAATCATTATTGCAGCACTTTGGAATGTTCCTTAGAATCAATCACTTTTACTAGACTTTCCTTCTCATAAAAACAGAAAAATCAAGACAGTTAATTGCCCAGGTGTCTCTGCTTATGGAATGGTCATGGAAGCCCCTGTTTGTCATATTAGGAACGTCACCTGGGCTACACCAAGGGTCAAAGGTCAATATCACGGCCAACATTGGAGCTGTGACTTCCTACTCAGCCCATGGTGTGATATTTGTTCTCTCTATGAATAACTGATTAATTCCTGTAACTAATTCATGCTAATTAATTCCCACAGCATTCCTATCAAAGCAAACTCTGTTGGGCAATATTAAAATTTCAAAGATGAATTCAAACTATAAGAACTGAGTTTATTGCTGAAATATTTCAACCACACAAGTGGAAGAGGGAGGGTACCCAGCCTTATTAGCGGACAAGTAACTCTCTGGTTGTAGGTTGTGCAGGGACTTTGGCAAAGGGGATGGGCTGAGGTTACGGGCTAGAAGATTTAGGTTAGAATTAAGAAGGAAGGCATTTCTTACACGTGGAGAAATGAAAAGGCAAGCTACAAAGGTAGATCATGAAATAACCTCACCTGAAGATACGTTTTTTTTTCTCTTGTTTTCTGGTAGACCGTATGTTTTCTGACTTGGAGTTGTTGACCTATAATGAGACCATATCGAGGCTTATAAAAAAAATCTCTGTTGCTTCCCTCTGTTTGTACTTGCCCTGTTTCTTGTGGTCAGTGGCTGGCAGGCTGGTCACTCGGGGGAGGGTTAGCTGCAGTTTGAGTCCAAGGCCATGTGCTATGGCACCAGGGAGAGAAAAAGTCAAAAGACCTGCTGGAAGATTTTCTCTTTTTCTGGGGTGGTTGGTCGTTTGTTCCATTCAGGCTCCCAATTGATAGGATCAGGTCCACCCACATTAGAGAGGGCACCTTTACTCAAAGTCCACCAATTTAAATGTTAATCCCATCCCAAAACACCCTCATGGAAACATCCAGAATAGTGCTTGATCACGTATCTGGACCCAGGCAGGTTGACACAATAAAATTAACAATCACGGACAGTGATGTGAATACGGTTGAACCAACAGCCTGGCCCATATCATTAGATATATACAAAGGGCATATTAATGCACATTTTTTGCAAGCTTGCCTCTTTCTTTCTTTTTTAAAACATGCACCTAAAAGGAAAAAATTTGAATGGAAGCTCTTTGGCTCCAGGAAAGAAAGTAATTTTGCAGGAAGAAGTAATCAAGTATGAGAAAGAAAGAGACCTAGGAGAATAAAATCTTTAACAAGCAGGTGTCTTATTTCATTGAACTTAGAGCCCTGGGTTTGTGTGATATGTCAATTCCGTCTTGACAGTTTCTCTGCAGAGTGAGCTAATAAAAGACCTGTAGGAAATTTTTCTTAGTGGAGAGGGGAAAAAAAAGTGTCTGCCTCTTTGGAAGGGGATTCTTTAAAAGCAGGAAAATGTTTAAAAGAGTACCAGAAATGTCTATAAAAGTGAGATATTGGCAGTTAGAGAAGGGTTGGAGAAAATGTGCGAGAATAATAGAAATTCCATATTTCACTGGATAAAAATCTCTAACCAGTGAACACCAATAAGGTGTTAAGTTTCATCTAATAGTTTTAGAGGTTATTTATTATCTGGGCTCTTAAAGATATGCTGCAGAGTAATGTGTGTCATGCTTGGAGAATGTCGTAAACAGTTTCTGTCCCTTGTGGCTTTTCTTCTGCAAATCCTGGTGGTTTCTGGTGCCAAGAGCTTCTTGGGCACTTGAGAGAAAGCACTAGGTCTCTTGGGGATTAAGATCCTGTTGTATAGTAGCTGGTATTTCTTTAATCTCTGGGTGCCTCCCTTGTCTGGAATGAGCAGTATTGTTGTTACTTACTGGGCTTTCGTGTATAGAAGGAGAACTCCAGAAAAATACTTACTGTCTGTCTCTACTTAACATCTTATGAGGTAGAGACAGACATTAAGTGCCAGATCAGTCAAATGGACCTGTTGCTGGCATTCTAGGTCATATATGCCAACACTAGAATTATAAATGGTAACTTATCTCTTGTGCAAGCAGTTACAAAGCAGGCAGATACAAAAAAGAAAAAAAAAATGGCGTACATTTGTGAATGCTTTTGGCAGTGCCATTGAATTAAATTGTATTTTAATGAAAAATCTTTGTAATGAATATTTATGGTAACAGTGGCTCTTAATCTGAATTCAACAAATTCTGTTTCATCGAAAGATTACTAAAACAGAAACAGTTTATAAAACCCTGTAATCTGTCAGTCCTTCCTTTGCAGCGACAGAAGTTCATTAACGACCTCCTGTGTGCCAGTTGTTCTAGTTGTTGGGTGTGTGGCTGTGGACGCAGGGGACGTGGATGGTCCCTAGCCCCCTGGAGTGGACAGTCAGGTAGACTGCAGACAATGAACACAAACTTGTAATTATCATGACTTGAATGTTAGCTTGGATTGCATGCTTGTTAGAAACAACCTTTAAGTGGAAAATCAGTTTTTTCCTCACGGTGGATATAGAGATCACTTCTCTTAAACATAGGACCATTTATTACTTGATGATAGCTGTCATTCTTTTGTAATGAGATATGAAATACATATTTAGGGTACAATTGTATATTTTCTGAGAACCTTCGTTAGTCATTTCATATTATCTCCATTGTGCCTACAGTTTAGATTATTGACTTACCTGTTTACAAAAGCTTAGGAGAATCAAGAGATTCTAGTGGAAAATCTCCCATGTAGGATTTGAGGCTGGCTCTGGCCCTAGTTTTTTTCTATGAACTTGGGCAAGAGTTAATTAAGACCAAAAGCTCATAGCACTGTTAGGAGGATCAAAACAGATAAAGTAAATGAAAGGTCTTTGTAAAACATAAGGTGAATACAAATTTTAATCTCTTATCCCGTTTTTCTTTGCTTTTGGTCTCAGTAACCTTAGCCACACAGAAGGGACAACTTAAAAAAGGCTGTAGCGTTTAAAAATGATTACTACATTTTCTAATGATGGACAAGAACACGAGAACAGATTTTTTGCCCCAAATATTTGTTTTTCCATGTGAGTTTGCATGTATAAAATAATGAAGGTGGTATTTTATTTGAGAAAAAAAATCTAGTTATAAAAGATGAGTTGTTCTTTGATGCAAGTGTGGTAAGGGTAGGACATTGCTATGCAAGGTGAAGCTCAACGTTCCACCCTAGTTTACCCGAGTACCTCCCATGTTGGTTTTCCTCTCGGTCCTCATGATCGTTCTTGGGTGTTGGGCGGATGTTGGCTGAGGTGCATGTTCATGGTTGAAATAGCAGGTGCTGCCACTGGTCTCCATTCTGTTGGCGGTTCTGCCAGAGCTTGTTGGAGGTTTCAATTTGGAAATTGTGGGAATGAATATTATAAAATAACCGGAGGGTTACATAAGTATATGGAATAATTTAGCATGTACTTACAACAGCACAAGGGCTAATGTTTATTTGTGGCTTAGTGTGTGCCAGGGATGGTTATATTTTATTTGCATGTAGAGCACTCCCTGTAAACAAAATACTGTCAACACCTTTTATCGATGAGGAAAGAGTCTAAGAGAAATTGAGTGAATTACCCCAAGTCACGCATCCAGCGATGGCAGAACGTATGCTGGAGCCTGGGTCTGCCCCACACCCTTAAGGCCAGCTTGCCTTTTGCCCATAACTTTGTGCCTTTATGTTTGGGCTAGAAAGGGTGACATCAAGCCTTTGAAGACCCTAAATAATGGTTCTTTATCAAAAGCTAAGTTAAGTACCATGTGGATCCCAGACTGCCGGCTCTCCCTGTGCTGCGAGGTCAGAGTTGCAGTGTGCAACGGTGGGATTCTGGGACAAGTGTCTTGCTCTCACCTTTGCGGGCTTTGCAAATTCCTTGGTGCCCTGGAAAGGCGTAGGCCCCTCAGGGATGTGGGTACCACCAAAGGTAGGTTTTTCTTAGGACTTGGTTTCTGAGCACTTGCAGAATGTTGGCTTCGCAGATCTGATAGTTCTTTTTCAAAAGATGTCTCAAGTACGTTCCTTCCTTGTTGGTAGTGCTGACACCCCTATTTTGGCCTATGTCCTTTATGTACTTGGATAACTGCAGCAGCCTCAAGTTTCCCTGCTTTTAGACTCTTTTGTTTCCATTGAAACCTTTATACTATAGCCAGATTCATTTGATGCAGAGATCTCCTGTTTATTCTGTGTCTGTGTTGACTTCCTGGGCCGCCATGGTTTTATTTCTATCACTCAACATTGTTTCCTGCTGCTGTGTGCTCCAAGTGAGCCTTGGTCTGGCTGAATACAGTACAGTTGTCCCTCTGTATTCATGAGGGGTTGGTTCCAGGACCCCCCAACAGATACCAAAATCTACAGGTACTCAAGTTCATGGTATAAAATGGAGTAGTATTTGCATAGAACCTACATGCATCCTCCCATATAATTTAAATCATCTCTAGATTAATCACAATGCCTAATACAATATAAATGCTATGTACATAGTTGTTACATGGTATTGTTTAGGGAATAATGACAAGCAAAGGAAGTCTGCACATGTTCAGTACAGACGCTGTTGTTTTTCCCAAATAGTTTTGATCTTCGGTCGGTTGAACTCGGGGATGTGGAGGGACGATTGGACTTTTCTCCGTTTCTCCTTCACTCCACCCTTCTCATTAGCACACGCCAGTTTCTTAGTCTGCACATCCCTCCTCCTTCTGTACCTGTGGAAACGTTTTCTATACTTCAGGGCCTGGTTTTATTTTTCCAGCTGGAATACTTCTCTCTGAGTCCTCCAGCCTTGCTGGTCTGTTTCTTCTTGGACTTCCTGGATCACACACTTTATAACATCTTCTTTGCTGTTTGTAGGAAGTTTTTGAATAAGTTCTAAGACTTCAGAACTTCAGAGGCTTTCACCTCCTTGCTGCCCAGGTATGTGGTAGGTGTGAAGTCACTACTTGTTGGCAGATTTGATGTCTCAATTGCAGTATTTGCTTTAAGTATGGTGCTTAAAATTAAGAAAAATACTGAAACAATACCTACCTAAAGAAAATGCCTGTGGTTTTAAGCTTCTCTGATACTTTGCTGCTGTGTTGAAGTGTTTTTTTCTCCCTTATCTTGCCAGCAATCAAAGAGAAGTACACGGACTGGACGGAGTTTCTCATACGTGATTTGACTGGTTCGAGGACGGCACCTGCGAACTTGCTGGAAGGTGTATGTATTGTCATTATACGTCTAACCTATCTCAGAAGCATCCCTGGAAGGTGTATGTATGGTTAAAATGTATCTCAGAAGCATCCCAGTTACCTGAGCTCAGACCTAAGAGCACCTGTGCATATATCCTTCCGCAGATACATGCCTCTCACAGATAGCTCTGTGCAAATGGCCTGCCTTGCTGTTGTCCTGAATTACTTAGGTGACTGATTTGAGTGGCATTGATGATGTTTTTCCTGTGATAAGTGGAAAATTTTCTCGATGTGAATGCATTTTTAAATAACAATGTTAGGATATCTTCCCACTATCCTATAATTCTATTTCTTATATTAGTAAATGTAAATAAAAATCTTGTAGAATAACTGTTTTGAACAGGTGACCACTAAGCGTGTATATGCACTAATATAGTCTCTTGGAGTACGTTGATAAATGATTCCATTAATATTCTACTTTAGATGCATAACCCCAAGATTTGAATATATGTGTGCTAATAGTTGAATTAGCTTCCTTTGTTAAAAACAAGAGGAGAAATGGTAGACCATATTTAAATGTAGTTAAGGCAATTTTAAGATACTAAAGATACTAAAGAACAATTAGTTTAATCTGATATCTGATGGTTTGTTTGAAAGTAAATTTATGATGAAATATTTTAATATTTACTATATAAGATAGAACAGGAAAAGAAAGGGTACTATGTCATAAATAATTGTTGAATTACCAAATCTGCCTTTTTAAGAGTGCCCCTAAAAAGGGGAGAACTTAATGAATAACAAGGAATAAGGTTTGGATTTTGACAGAATCATATTCTCTTAACCTTAACTTTCCCTCTTCTCATAAATGATATTGGCACTTTAGAGCGTCACTGTCTAATACAGTTAAGCAGGTTGTGTTTTGTAAAGATTTTGCGTAATGTATTTGTTATATATCTTAATAGCTTCTATTTTAATTGTTTGGTTAGCAAATCAAAATGACAATGGCTCACCCTTTCAAAGGGACAAATTGTCTTACTATGTTAATTTTTCAAACGTATTTGCCTACTAGGCTGGCTGAACAAACACCCTTTTCATATGCTAACATATGCTAAGAAGGGGCAGTAATTATAATTCTCTAAACCAATTATCAGGTTAGGTGTAGAAATAACTTTACATAATAGTCCATTTAGCCGATCATTAATGTCATCATCGACACACAATCAAGCTTTACTCACATAATCAAAGCATGAGAGGGTCTTGGGTATTAGAGCAGTGGCCATGGTAAGATGCACGAATGTCAAAGAATCATGGTATAATTGGAAAAGTAGACATTTTGCTGCCATACATTTTTCTAGCTCCAGGCAAATTTGGGTATGACTCTTCTGAAAAGCATCCTAATTTCTAACAAATGCAATTTTAGCTGGGAAGGGTGATTTGTTTGGTGAGAATTTAGCACCAACTGTTATTTTCTGTTGTGATGTTGGTTGTTGGGCTGGGAATTGGGTACATGGATGTGTGAGTGGGAAGGGGGAGGGCCGGGGGGGGCTGGCCGTGCCCGGGGTGGGGGTGGGGGGATGCCAGACTGTTGCCAGTAGCTTGGATGATGGTGTGAAAAAGCATTATCTTCTGCTGTCATCTGTTTCCATGAGAACCTTAAAAGAAAGTTTAAAATAAGGAGTTTTGCTTCTGTTTAAACAGCCTCTGCGAGGGAAAGGCCCTATAGACCTCATTACAGTTGATTCCTTAATAGAACTTCAGGATTCTCAGAACCCTTTTCAGTACTGGATAGTTAGTGTGATTGAAAATGTTGGAGGAAGATTACGCCTTCGCTATGTGGGATTGGAGGACACTGAATCCTATGACCAGTGGTTGTTTTACTTGGATTACAGACTTCGACCAGTTGGTTGGTGTCAAGAGAATAAATACAGAATGGACCCACCTTCAGGTAAGAGCCAAAGCTTTTCCTGCTGTGTAGTGTTTTTTTAAAAAAAGATGGGGTATTTTCTTGGATGTGTCTCTGGAAAATTTGTTAGCTCTGTGGTATCTTTTATATCTGAGGATATGAATATTAAGCATTTTAACTTCACAATACTTCCTATAGAGAATAAAACCAAAGACCTCAATCAGTAGTGTTCTCAAAAGAGAAAATAATGTTGGAGGCCTCAGGGAAGTTGATCTGGTTCCTTTGGAATTAGTGGTTCAGACAGGAAAGGTACAATACATTGAGAAGTGGGCATATTCTCCACTTTTTTCTTTAGAGATTTTGATAGCCTTGTAAGTAAGCTCTAAAATCTCCATTCATCTGGGTAGCCATCTGTCTATCCATCCACCCCTCCATCTAGCCAGTCTTCCTTCCTTCCATCCATCCATCCATCCATCCATCCATTCACCCACCCATGCCATCCCATCCATCTATCCATCCATATACCCTTTCATCCATCCATCCATCCATCCATCCATCTGTCCACCAGTTCATCCATCCATCCACCCACCCATTCATCCATCCATCCACCCTTCCATCCAACCATCCACCCACCCGTCCAACCATCCACCCACCCATCCACCCACCCTGCTACCCATCCACCCACTCACCCATCCAACTGTTCTTCTTTGTACCCATCCATGCGTATTCATCCATCCACCCGTTGATCCATCCATCTGAATAGCCAAACCACAATCCATTCTGATCAGGAAATAGCACCGAGAAGATCATCATGCTTTTTCCCTGGCACATCATAGATTTTCGTTAGCTTCAAATGCACCGTCAAATGACTTTGCACAGGCTTAACTGGATAGAATAGTGCATTGTGTTCTGACATACCTAACTAGTCAAAAATCTCACTGTTTACAAAATAACCATTGGTGAATGTTTACTATGTGCCAGGTGATTTTACATCTGGTATGTTATTTATTTTGATTCCAAAAAAGTGCTGCACGTTTGGTGTGAATTTCATCTCCCAGCAGAGAAAACCGAGCCTGGGGTTAAGCTACCTGTCTGAGGTCCCCTGCTTCAGGGCCAGGTGATGCAATTCAGGTTCCCAGGTGCCGTGCCCATCCCACCCCGCCCCCCTGCAGCCCCTCCTTACCAACCTTTTAGTAGGAAACCCCAGAAGAAAACACGCTGGATTCTTTTGGAATCAAAGATGCCAAGGAAGAAATACATCTCTTTTAGAAACTGCTGATCTTTATTCTGGTCAGTTTTTCAGATATGTTTAAAATAAAGACTTGGCTCTTTGCTTTATTAAAATCAGCAGCGTATTTCCCTCCCATATGAGTTGCCGATATTAGTCTTGGGTACATGAAGGTGAGGAGTTATCTGTCTTTTCTGTCACTCAGGGGCTTTAACTGAAAAAACTTCCTGGCTCTGTATTGCATGCGTTTGCATCTGTGTTAAATTTGACAGGCACATGGACGAGTAACGTGGTATTTTATTAGTAGTATTGTTGTCAAAATTTTGCAAAGCAGCCAATACCTCCATTTATTTCCTGAGTGATTTTGGGCTATGATGACAGACAAAGGGCCTGTCAGTGTTGCGAGAAGAGATCTAAGCGCAGATTTGCCCTGGGATTCATAACCCAGCAGGAAAAATTTACTTTGTGCGGGAAGTCATGTGTATAAATCTCAGCTTAGTGTCTAATTGCTTTATAAATTTTAGGAGGAATATATACTTGCCAGTGTACAAACCAGAGGATTACCATTCGCCTCTTAGGTTCTCTGTAATGTTTCTTTCCTATGAAATCAGGGGACTTCGGATCAAAAGCAAAAATGGAATATGTCTCTGTAGAAATTCAAGAAATATTTGCTACGAGCTCTCTCCTTCTTTAGATAATTTGGCATCTTTATAACATGAGAATAAATTGTGTTCACTTGTCTTAGAATTTTTCTGGACATAAATTGTCCATTTCACTTAAGAGTTCATGGGGGTCCCTAAAGATTTTGGAAAAGGCACTCTCATCATCATGAACTTGACTTCCCCAATATTGAAATTGTCAGCAGGAAAGGTTACATATGGGAAGAAGAAAATAAAAGGCGAAAAGACATTTAAATGTGACTTTGTGTTCCTCAAATAAGGTAGTTACAAGATGAAAGCTGGGGTCTGTTATGTCCTTCCCCGGGGAGGAGAGGCTGTTATTGTCCATGTTTCATACATGGGAACAGAACCTGATACTTTGGATTTATATAAATTAATTTCACATCCCAGTGTGGCTTGTACAACTTACATGATAGCACCATTTCCTTACCTGAATTATAGAGGGGAATAACATTTCAGACCTGCCTAGGAAATATTAGGCCAGTTTTCTGCTTCCCAAATACCATTAAAACCATGCAGTGTTCAGCAGTAACTGATAGTGAGAAGGAAGGTTGGTGTCGAGGGGAGATGAGAGAGAGGCCTTGTGAACTCGTTCCTGCCCTCTGGGGGGTCCTCTGCTCGCACCTCTCACTAATACTGCCACTGTGGTCAAAAATAATCTTTAGTTTTATTCTTTTTCATTTTTTAAAGGTCATAATATTTCTCACCTGTTGAGTACAAATAGAAATCAGCTAGGAAGTTAGTCTTCAAAAACTCTGGGGAACGGTACTGGATTGTATACTCTGCACCTCTGAGCAGCATATAGTCATGGAGCCTTTGCATTTCGGGCAGGAATCAGAGAAATAGCATTCCGGTGCCTGGGAGGAGGGAGGGAGGAAGGAGTCAAAGAAGCCACTGGCCTTACACAACGGGGATAGTTACACATTGGCTGGGCTGCTGAGTGGCATGATACATGTCAAGGGATTGGCATTTTCTAGGGATCCAATCCGTGATCAGAGTATTGTGTTTACACTTCGGTTTTCTGAGAGGTTTAAGTAGCTCCTTGAGGCCCCTGGTCTGTAAGAGGCCCCCCAATGCCCTCTCTCTGGATGTGTAGGAAGCAAGGTGAACTTTGAGGTGTTCTTCCAGATGCTAAGGAGCGGAAACCTTTGAGGTTTTCTTTTTATTTTCTTCTCTATTTATAGAATTTTATCCCCATATTTTTTTTCCCTTCAGAATCCTTTCAACCTCTTTTTTTTTTTTTTTTTTTTAATTCTTGTGTTAGGTAGTTCCTGGAGTCAGGAAGTTTCTGAATCTAACTTGAAATACTTCCTTCCTGAACTGTTTCTTAGTCCAAAAAAAAAAGTTGTTGCTTTCTATATCAGTCTGTTCAGGTTGCCAAAACAAAATACCTAAGACTGCGTGGCTTAAACAATAGATGTTTATTTTCTCACCATTCTGGAAGCAAGAAGTCTGAGATCAAGGGGCCAGTGTGGTCGGGGTCTGGGGAACGGCTGCTTCCTGGTTTGCAGAGGGCCACCCTCTCACCGTGTCCTCACTCTGTCAAACAACCTGCAGCACAGTCATTTTAAGGAAATGTTTTATGCTCTTTTAATGGTGCTATTCATCGTCCGTGAACTTGACAGCGCAGCCAGGGCGCCCGTGTCTCACGCAACGCTCTCGGGGAGTCGGGCTCTCCGCGCACGGCGTCTGTTAGGGGGTTGCCTGTGCAGGTGGTTGAGCCCACAAAACTGCAGCCGATGGCAGGGTTTTAGAAAAGAGGTATGCCTGGCCGTGGAGTTGGATTCCATTGGGGGATTTCATATCCTCAGGAAGAAGATGGAGAATCTTCATATTATAGGACAGAGGCAGAAACCGCCTGGAACCTGGGCTCCTTGTGACATTTGTCTCTGGCGGGGAGGGAGAAGGATGGCACCGTGTGGACAGAAGAGTCAGCATTGCAGGGAGGACGTGGCGGGCAGCCCTCCCTGGGCCAGCATGCGGGGTCTGCGTGCCTCCTCGCTGGGTTCTGGCAGTTTGGGTCTGACACTGGCCTCTGTTGGATTTTCATTCCTACTAGTCTTGAGTGATTTTCTTGACCACTCTTTTATGCTGGTCTCTGTCCCAGGGCCTCCGTCCCCCACTCCAAGACTCCTGTGATGGGTCAAGGGTAATAGCATCCCTGATGACAGAGCTAGAGAGCCAGGGGGCTGCTTTTCCTTTTTCTCCATTTTTGTGTCTTCGGTGTAGTCTTTGGAAACCCCCATCGTTTTCCGTGAGTTGGTCCTTTTCCTACCGCGCCCAGGTGGAACTCCCTCTCTGCCTACTTCCAGATTGCTGGAAAAGGGGGTTTGTTTTTGCTCCCCTGGACGTGCAGCCTCTAGTTTGCTGGTTCTCTCTGGGCCCTGCGCTGGTGTCCTGCGCTTTGCTCCCTGGAGTCCCCTGAGTGTCGTCCCCTCGCTAAGGTTGGGTGCCGGGAGTGCGTCCCTGGGTGTCCCTCTCACCCTTGTGGAGCACTGTGTAGGGCTCTGGGAGCTGGTCCCTCTGCCTGCTTTGTGGGCCCCTGTGATTAAGCAACGTCTTCCTCAGCTCCCCTGTGGAGGTCGTGCAGTCTCACAAGTGTGCATTGAGGCCCCACTGTGCACCCTGAAATATGGTAGATGCTACTTAGAAGAGTCACATTCTCTGTTGGTTCTGACTTAGAAATGCCAAATTGGAAAAAAGAATCCCCCCAGAGGTAGAAGAGTATACATGAAGTGCTAGAAAGGATTATAGACAGTAGATACAGGGAGAGGATATGTTGTCACAGACAAGCCTTTGTGTGTGTTTGTGCAACTTAACAGTGACTCCGGGCAGTGAGCACGTTGGTGACTTGGCTAGTTCTGGCAGCATCTCAACACCTATTGTTAATTCTGTCCTGAAAAGATTGAATAAACTGCTAAAACAGGGGCTTAAAGCTCAAGGTGAGTTCAAAAGCTATGAGGATCAAAATATATAGCTCCATGTGAAAAAGCAGACATGGAAGAAATTAAAAATATAGTCCCAAAGGTTTAATGTTGCCTTTTAACTGTGCTTAAATTCATATTCATATCCTAAGTGTCTATCTGAAGTCATCTGGGTTGATATAGTGAAGGTATAAACATACCTACTTCCAGCGAGCGCTTCTGCAAATCCTATTTTGATAAGGCCTTAAATCTGTTGAGACCAGGCCATAAAATTGCCTTGCTGTTTCAGCAATGGGTAAAAACAGGGCTCAACTGTTTTTTTATTTTTTTTTTCCCTTTTAATTTTGCATTCTGGCTGTGTAACCTCCATCCATAAATCTCTCTCCCCCCGCCGCCTAGGGAAAATACGGGCAACATGTGGTGTGTTAAGCAACATTTCAAGTGTAAATATTCAACTTGGTTGGTAAATTTACCTTTTAATAATTTTCTGACTTTACGAGGACTATTTTTAGTGCATGAGAGCTTAGAGATTTAGTGAAAAATATGTTGTAATAACGGCAAATGCCAGACAAGCGTCATGTGCAGTTTAGGAATGTACCAGATAATAAGTTCCTCGTCAGCGGGTGTTGCTTCCTGGGTGATACGTGGAATTTTGGCCCGTGGATGACTGAAGATTTTGCTAATGTGATTAATACCATTAAATTACTTACAGAATGCCAACAAAATGCATGTAAATAGTCCCTGAAGAAGAGTCCTATTAAGTTGATTCTTCATTTCTGACAGCAGAATCCCAAGTTGCCATTTAATTTCAGAAAATCCTTTTAGCAGGTGGCGGTTTGTGGCCGGCGAGGTGTGAACTCTTACGGTGTCTGGGCATGCTGAGCTAGTAGGATGGACCGAGACAAAAAAAAAAAAAAATGCAAGAAGTAACCACCCAGCAGAACATTTGAGTCCTTAAACTCTTCATGTACTTTGCTGTTGCTACAGAAATCTATCCTTTGAAGATGGCCTCTGAGTGGAAATGTGCTCTGGAAAAATCCCTTATTGATGCTGCAAAATTTCCTCTTCCAATGGAAGTGTTTAAGGTAAGAAGTTGATTCTTAGCAGTCTATCTACTCTTTTCAAGAATAAAATGCTTAAAAAGTTTTCTACATCAAATCCCTTTCCACTTTGAAAAACTACCTTTTGACCGGCTTCCCTTTTAAATGTTTAAGGTTTTATCTGTTCCATTTTTCTATTTTTTTTGTGTGTGTGTGTGAGATCTTCTTAAAGACCTATATTACAAGATGCTGATTCAGTTTTTTTAGGTTTACTATTTTTCTTCATAATGAATTGATATAGAAATCTCAATTTTACCTGCTCACTCCCCACCCCAGAAATAAAAGAAAACATCTCAAGTCTGATTTTGCCATTTGGTAAAAATGGTAGAAAGTGATGCTTCTCGTGACGGTTCAATTTTCCTGCTGGGTCAGGAAGCTTGTGCTGAGTGTCTGCTAAGTGCCAGGCCTTCCGCCAGGTGTCCTGCGGCGTGAAGGGCTGTGGAACATATCCCCAGTGAATCGATCGCCAAGTTCTTGATGCTTCTAAAATTATGCTGCAAACTTAGATGAAATAGAACATTAAATTGTGAGCAGGAGTGATCCATTTGGGTCAGAGGAAATCCTAGCACAAACCCCGCGTATTTGGAGCTGGAGCACGTGGGAGGCCGCTCCGCCCCGCTGGTTTCCTTGGACGGCTCTCAGCGCTGTCATGGTGGAGGGATGTCGGCTTGCTGCTCAGCCCCGAGGAGATGCATTTCTGCAGCGCAGCTGAGGTTTCACAGGGAAGGTGAAATGAGCATGGTGTTTGGGCACAGCAGGACTTTCAGGCTTTGGCTGGGGCGTGGGCTTCCTGGATTTTAGTGACAAGTAAGTCCTCACCCAGGCTGTTAAGCAGTCGCGGCAAATCATTGACCTTTTTTTTCAGCACCTCCCCTGTTTGTAAAATTGGATGCAGTTAAGACCACTTCTTCTTACGGAAACCAGGGGTGGCCACGGTTGCTCCCTGCCAGTGTCCCAGCAGCCGGGAGGGGAGGAGGGGGCTGGGTGTCAGCCCTCAGTGTGGGTCGGTGCCCCCCACGCCGCAGACCGGGCACCGTCTGTTCCAGCCTCTTCAGGAAGGACTGGGAGGGGGCGGCTGGTCTCATGGAGGGCTCAGGGAGGACATCGAGGGGTGCAGCTGCTTCCCAGTCGTCTCCCCACGCTTAGTTCATGAACTCTCGACCACCCTGGTTTCAGGTATTCCGGGCTTGTGGCAGCTTCCCTCTGTTCTCTGCCTCCATCTGCACACGTCCTTCTCTGCTCTGTGTCTGTCCCGATTTCCCTCTACTTATAAGGATGCCGGTCATTTGATTAGGGCCCTGCCAATCTCATGGGCTTTCACCCTCGTTCCATTGTATTTGCAAAACCCTGTTTCCAAATAAGGCCACAGCCCCAGCTTCCGGGTACACGTGAACTTGTGGGACACACTGTCCAACCCAGTGCATGTATGTTCAGTAATTTAAGAAACAACATACTAGAATTCTCTACTGAGTCCCTCTGCCTACACGGAGGTCATTAAGTTAGAGAAACTGCATGGGCACGTGGGATAAGGACCAGGCTATCTTAGTTGCTTCATGTGTTAAAAAAAAACAAGAGAGACTCTCAAGTTTTTATTTCTAGCAAATGATATTCTCCTGCATGGTCCAAAAATAGAAATTTTATATGTGTGTGTGTGTATATATATATATATAAAATAAACATTTTAAATGCATATAGAATTTTTTATATATAGATAACTTTCATATATATACATAGAGAGAGAGAGAGAGTTTTTTGTTTTTTACTCTGTCACCACTGTTTGATCATCACTGTTTCCCAGCAGGCAGCCTTCTTTCTAGTTTCTTTCATTACGGTAAAAGGAATCTATGTTTGAATTCGACAGTGAATCACCCGAGATGCATGTTGTTATGGAAAATTGCCATAGTGTTCAGCTGTTACGAGACAGAAGTCAAAGCTAAGCACGTTTAATGGCCGGAGATGAGCAATATTTCCAAGCAGTTCTTTTTATTATTTTTACATGTTAGATGAAATGGGTGTTTTGGTGGAATGAATCTCCTTACTCCGTGCGGTTCTCCGTTTGGGAGACGTGTTCACGTCTCTGTGGTGGTGCCCGTCTGCGCCCGTGCACGCGGCCTGATCGAGCTCAGAATACAAACAGAAACGGGGTAGAAATCAAGCTCATAATTAGTATTTCTGCTGTTATTTACTCTTGATTTGAGAGATCGCTCTGAATAGCTTTTGGATACCACATTTTACCTGGAATTCTGGCTTACCTTCTTTGGGAAATGCAGGTAATCTTCAAAACGTACACTCAGTTAAAAAGTAAATAGTTGATAAAATGGATAAGAAAAACGTGAATGACACTGAAAAACTCATTTTATTGAAAAGTAAATAATGAAATTTTTTCTCCCAAAAAACCAGCCTCATTATTTAGAGGCCTAAGAGATTCACCAGAACTATCCAGGTACTGAAACTAATTTACTCTTCAGAAATCACAAGTATATAGAGGTAACTGCACTGCCTGTCACGGCGGCTCCTCCCTGGATTTTAATTTAGAGCAGATCTGTCTGCATCACACAGCTGGGTCATTAGGCTTCCAGAACAAAAAGAAATCTGCTTTTTGAGAATCAACTTAAGATATCTTAAAAAATAATAAAACCTTTACTTGACATGGTCACGTTTCCTGATTTTGAAAGCCATCGTTTAATTAATTTATGACACATCCCAGTGTCTGCTCAAGTGAAACGCCCCAGTTTCCATAGAAGCTTTTTGTGTTTCATAAAGACCCGCTAGGATGTATTTCTCTCAGAGTTTATTTCTGTAATTCAGCAATGAACTTACTACAGGACTAATTCCGTCTTTTGGTCAACAATGGCTCTGTTGCCTCAGTTTCCAATTCACTAAGTGTCTACTAAGATATAGTGGAAGGATTTGGGGTAATTTAGTAAATTTTAAAAATAGGGCCAAAGGGGCCTAGAAAGCAAGAGTTTATCAATAATTAATGTAAGGCTTCATGTGTCCGGCACTTACAAGCCTTCTGTGATAGTTACTTTTCATTCTCTGCCATTCTTGTAATTGGTCTTACAGCTCGTTTGTAGATGTTAAATTATGGAAGTTTCACTGACAACTCTTATATCCATCAGAAAGATCTACAAATAAGAAACAGCAGTTCCCAATTTGCCAGTGAATGGAAATAAAGTATTTTTTTCCTTAGAGGAATACAAAAATACAGCCCAGGGAAAAACAAATGCTCTCCGACCAAGTTCATTCATGACCACACCTCGTTGTGGCAAGGCAAGAACATATTTGAAATGTCCCTAAAGTCTGTGATCGTGTTTTTATCCCTTAAAGAAGGGAAACTGAACCTTTCTGTGTTCATTTAAAAAATGTTGAAAATGTCAGTGTGTTTGAAATTCCAAATATGCTGTTTAGAGATTTGCACTAAAGTGAAGGGAATTGAACTTGAGGCCTCCAAACCTTGGCCTTCCTCCCGAAGCCTCTCTTCTTTTCATGCCTCTCTGCTGGGGACCCCCACGTCTGCCCCCAGGCTTGGGAATTGACTAGAAGGACTCACAGGATGCAGATGTTGTTATACTCACAGTTACAGTTGCTCACAGTGAAAGAATATTAAGTAAAATCCACAGAGGGCAAAGGTGCAGGGGGCAACGTCTAGAAAACCAGGCAGAAGCTTCCAGAGTTCTCTTCTGGAAAAGTTGCACAGGACACTGTTAATTCCTCCAGCAGTGGGTTGTGACAACAGGTGCCAAGTGCTGTTCTCCCAGGGCAGCTCCTGGGGATGCAGTGCTCAGGGTTTTTATTGGGGGTGGGTCACAGAGCCACCCTGTACCTGGCACATACCAACATCCCAGACTCCCGTTAGGAAACCAGCTGTTTTGTGTAAACCCTGTGGTTTGTACTAACGGGGTAGGCACAGTGAACTGCTCTTACATTTAGGTGTTTTATACTGGTGTAGGCTACTGTCCACAGGCCACACTCCCAGGTGCCAGCCTCGGGCCCACCTTGCAGGCAGGGCCCTCCTCGAGGACAGTGGCCTCAGGCCTGCCAGGTGAACTCCTCCGTGGGTCTCCATTCCGCCCACCAGCAGATCCTGTCAGCTCCCTGCTGAGAGTACTCGGGCTGCTGTGACACCCTGAACATGCCGCATCCTGTGATTTCTTCGTGTTTTTTTTTTTTTTAGCTTTGAATGATGCACCTGTCGGTGGGAGTGTAGATGTAACCCTTGGGAGGGACTCTCTCTGTGTTTTAGCAGGTGAGACCTGCATCAGAGGCCAGAGAGCGATTAAGTGTGGCACAGACAGAGAAACTTTTCCTTCTTGTTCCATCTGGTGCAACCCAAGCGGCGAGAAAGACGTGAGGACCGAGTGTGAGGTTGCGGTTTCTATGGCGACCGATCTCTTTTTCTCCTATTCAGCAGTGAAATGCAGCAAACACCAAAACACTCCTTGCCGAGCGTGGCCTTCAGTTGGGGCCCTTAGATTCTCCCAGAATTTGCTTCAAGCCCCCCATGTAGAGGCAGAGCTTGATTTCTTCAGCCAAGTCATCGAGCGGGACACACAGTCGATACCTCATTCTCATCAAGCTATACCCAAATGGCTCTTTGAAAGAAAGGGTGTTTTGACAGTTGGTCGTTTTGTTTTTGGACTGATGGCCGATCCTCTGAGATGGCTCAGTGCTGTCGATTTCACTCGTGAGTTTTCTACCCAGTGGCGGGAACCAGGCTCGGTTTCTCGGCCTCACCTGGGCCTGGAAGGTTCTGGAAGATGCCGCGACATTTCCTCCTCCTGCTGTCCTGGTCTCTTTGCAGGCTTGAAGAGGCCTGTTAAACAGACTGTCTTTGGGGAGGCAAATCCCAGAGACCTTTAGTGTATTTAATGCCTGTCCTCTGCCGCTTGCCGAACTGAGAGGCGGGGCTTGTCAGGCTGGTTCTTCGTGCATTCTGGGTTCTTGCACAGAACCACATCCATTCCACAGCCGAGAAAGGACCGTAGGGGCCTCGTTTTTATGAGTATTGGAGAAAATCTTATAAGAGGCGTACTAAAGAGGGCAACTTTGGTCAGACAATAAGTTCAACTGTAAAAATCGCAAAGTCCAGATACACAGAGAGTTTCCCGCCACAATAGCTTGATCACAGGGGCCTGAACTCTGCTGCCTGCAGTCTCTTAGATAGCGACTGGCTTTTAACTCTGCACATTAAGAATTTAAGAATATAGTCAACTTCCAGTTATCTGCTCCAGGAGTTAGTGCTCCCCAAGGGCTTCTGTTTACCACCAATAATGGTGGCTCTTGCCAGCTAACTGTGGTTGCAGAGAAGGCGAGATAATGTTAGCGTGAACTTAATGTCATTGGTGTATGGGATTTGGGAGGCGGGATGCGGAGGGAATGTATCTCTTGTTTATAATACTAGACACATTTCAAAGTGATTGTTGTGCTGTATTTTTTATTTTTTTCAGATTTTCCATTCCACTCTCCATTATTAAAAATCATTAAGAATAGATTGTAATTCTTTCATCTATGGAGGCTTTTACTGTGGATTTAAACCACAGTGAAATGGTGTAGAGGCAGGTTTTTTTTTTTACCCCCCTAAGAATACACGAAGATCCTTTGCAGATTAGGTCATTCTTTTAAGCTAATAGCGCCTTTCACAAACAGGCAGTTAGTTGCAAATAGCGATGTCTCTGGTGAGGAAACTGGGTCTTCAGAGTTTAAGCTCTAATGAGAATGAGGAGCACGTGTAATCCCGCTGGTAACGTGACCATGCCACAGACTCTGACCTTCAATGTGCTCCCTCCTGCCCCGAGAAGCGGCACCCTGAGGAGGTTTTGGCGTGCTTTGCTGGATTTAAATAAAAAATGTGGCGATCGTTCAGTCCTGTTTTCTTTCTCCACTCCCTCAGACACCCGCCTTGCTCTGAGTCTGCTTGTCTTGATGGTGTAAGGTCAAGAATAAGATAAAATCTGTCTCCGGTTTTGTCTTCAGTTCCATTTATAACCAGAAGGGCCAGCACGCACAAGGCAGATCAACCTTGACATGAATACGTAGTGTTCTGCATTTAACAATTAAAAAAAAAAAAGGAATGAATACGTTTAGAAGAGTAGAAACCTGACGTAAAGCTCCTTAATATTGACCAAGGTGCCACACTGCATTCAGGGGTCCAGCAGAAGGGGCCGCCTCTGTGATTGCCATAAACCGTGTGGTTCAGGTTCAAGTGTAGGATACTACCGTTCTACATTTTCTCATTACAGTTTTTTAACTTGGTTTAAGGCACGGCACGACTGGTAGATAAAATTGCTGTTGACAGCTGTAAGTAAAAAAATGGAAATGGTTATTAGTGTTCAGCTTATAGATTTTTTTAATTACCTCTTTGTTATAAATATTTTACTGGCTAAATTTAAGCAAGTTCAATGGGATTGAAATGTCATAGTACTATGGATTTAATAAATGCTGGCATCTTGATGTCTGTTTTTTGATGAAGCTAATATTGCAAGAGTAATTTTCTAATGACTAGGTCATGGCTGAATCAAAAAGAGGAACAAGATGATCAATAGCCTTGGATTGTTTTCTTAGCAAGACACATCGTGCTGATAGGAATAAAGGAATTAAAGCACAGTTCATTATATACCAATTTGAATGTAATTAAAACCTTCCTTTGACTTTGCTGAAGCCTGTTCTTAGAAATTATGCAAATTAATTGAGGCCTTGAAAAGAAGCACATGCAATGTTTGAGTTCCCTTAGACCAAAGAACTGGTGTGTTGGGACTGAAAAAATTACACTGTGTGGTATTTTTGTATAAGTACAATACTCTAAAAGATTTGGTACTTAAAAAAATTGGGCAGGGTAAAATTGCATGTCTTTTTTTTTTTTTTTTTTTTTTTTTTTTGGTCTATTTGATTTCATATCAACATAAGCAAGAAGGAAGAACCAAAAGATTAAAGATCCTTGTAGCTGCCAGAGGTCAGAGAATTTCCTGCAGCCTTTGATTGTGGAACTGGGGTTAAGAATTTGGCTTCTGGCCGGGCACAGTGGCTCACGCCTGTAATCCTAGCCCTCTGGGAGGCCGAGGCGGGTGGATCGCTCGAGGTCAGGAGTTCGAGACCAGCCTGAGTGAGACCCTGTCTCTACTAAAAATAGAAATAAAAATTATCTGGACAACTAAAAATATATATAGAAAAAATTAGCCGGGCATGGTGGCACATGCCTGTAGTCCCAGCTACTCGGGAGGCTGAGGCAGGAGGATTGCTTAAGCCCAGGAGTTTGAGGTTGCTGTGAGCTAGGCTGACGCCACGGCACTCTAGCCTGGGCAACAGAGTGAGACTGTGTCTCAAAAAAAAAAAAAAAAAAAAAGAATTTGGCTTCTGCACAGAAATGATTTCGCTGCTTTTCTTACATTAAAATTCTCACCAAGTACGTTTTAATTTTGTTGTGTTAATTAATGTGAATATGTTCTCCCCATGCCACATTCTTTATAATGTTATGCCATGTGAGGTGTATTTATCTAATGAAGCATTAGCTGTTTTCAGCGTCCGGGATAGCCAGAGTGCATTGTAAGAGCGTAAGCTGCGGTTCTTCAAGCTTCTAAAGTCAATGTGGAGATGAGTCAAGTTCAAGTAGGCATGTGAGACATGAGTGTTTGCTTTTTCTGTCTCCCCTTTCTCCTTGCTCTCCCGTTAGTGATAACTCCTTCATCATCTTCCACGGATTATGTATACTGTGCCTTATAAAGAACTGTAACATTCACCCCAAGCTTTCTCACCCTGCCAGATGAGTTTGGGTTGCTGCTCGCTCACGGTGACTAGGACCAGGGCCGCCCCAGGGCAGGTGCGATCCTGAGGTGGCTATGCTGGATTCCTCCGGAATCACGTCCCGCCCTTTTCCAAGCATCGCAGCCACTTCCAAGAGAGATTTCGCGGGAGGTGGATGTTTAAAGCAGCGGGTGACCGTGGGTGCTTAGTGCGCCCGGGGTGGGCTCTGCGGTTGTCACAGCCTCCTGACCGCCGGTTCTTAGGTGAGAAAAGTGAGACCACTTACACCAGAACTGTAAACCCAGGACACCAATACACTGTGGTTTGTCCAGACTGCTCTTTCTAGCCTGATGCTCTACTTCCTTTTTCTCACTGCTCAGCCCTTTTCTCACTAAATTTCTAGCTTCTCAGTGTCAGGAACCAGACCACGTCACCCACTTTCCTCTTCATTCAGGGCAGGGTTGAGCCTCACACATGGTCTTTGAAATAACACGGACAGGTTGAGATTGGCGTGGATTTCGCAGCCAGCCACGTGTGCTGGATGAACCGCATTGATCAGAGTCACCTGTCCTGGTTAACATTGATAACATGATGAGGAAATATGTATCGATGAGGGATAATTTATGAAGCACTGTGGGCATTTCGTTGCGTACGTTTCTTAAATCTTGATCGATTAATATACGGACGTACTAAAGTAGTAAAGATGTTTGTTAATTGTTGGTGAAGGCTGTGATTGTCTGTATATAAGCATTTTGGGGGTCCTTTTTAGGGTTAGAACGCTCTGGCATAACTTTTTTCATAAGCCATTGAAAAGTGTTAGGCATTAAGAGCAAAAATTGGAGGTTTTAAGTAAATGATCAGTATTACCTGGTAGTAGCTTTCATTGAAATAAAATTTCAGGAGCTTATAGGTTGTAGCGGTTTTGTACATTTGTTTTTACATTGGTTAAAAATAAAAGATCCTTTTTGGCCTATGTTTCCCAGTCTGTTATATAATCTGGTGGCTGGATCCTGGACTCAGAGTCAGACGGCTTGGGTTGGAAACCTGGCTCCTTTTATTAGCTTTGTATCCTCACTTAGGTAACCTAACCTCTCCGTGTCTGAATTTCCCCACTGTAAGGTGGACAACTACCCGCAGTCTGTGGGGGGCAGAGTGACAATGTGACAGTACAGGGAAAATGCTTACAAGTATTCACAGCTTGTGAGTTGCTACTGTGTCTACTCCCTTGATAGTACAAGTTGAGTATCCCTTTTCCAAAATGCACGGGACCAGAAGTGTTTCAGATTTCAGATTTTGGAATATCTGTAGTATGCCTACTGGGTGAGCATCTGAAAATCCAAAATCCGGAATATTCCAGTGAACATTGCCATTGGGCATCATCTGGGCACTCAGAAAGTTTGGATTTTGGAGCATTTTGGATTTGGGATTTTCGGATTCCGGATGCTCCATCTGTATCTACCAAACCAAGTTAGTCTCAGCGCAGAGGTGCCGTGTCTCAGGCCGAGAGAGCGAGACGTGCGTGGGCCTTGGAGGGAATAGTGCTGATGAAGCCCGAGTGGAGAAAGGAAGTTGGTGTCTACAGAGTCTCTTTTACGACGCCATTCCACCGAAAATAAGGTTCCCCGAAGAGAGATTGCCACAGTCGCCTGTTAAGACAGTCCTCCAATAAAACGAATGGCATTTTACTTTTGATCAATATAAAACTACTTCGGGGCAAAAATAAAAATGGATCGCGATAAATGTGGACGGGAACGACATTGCTGGCATTTATTAACGGAGAATAGTTTTTCAGTAAGCAATTTAACCGGACTCTGGTACATCTGAGTGAGCAGTATTTCCCGACTGTGACAGGCATATTTGTAAGTATGCTGAGGATGTCGTAATATGTCCCCATCACAGGAATAACATCATTCTTGATCCAGTAATTACCAAGCGCGAATGGTTCTCCAGAGCTTTGCGAAGGCCAGAATGTCTCTCTCAAATCACAGTGAATTTTCCATTATTGCTCAGGAGATAATCGGTTCTGTGAATCATCTTCAGGAACCGGGAGCTCTGTCTGTCCTTCACATTGAGAACGATTAGCTGGGGGTGTCTGTAAATGAACGCACGCTCTCAAAGTCCGATTAACAGTAAGTGGTCCAGGTGATCACATTTGCTTTACAATGAGAGTATCTGCATCTTCGCTCGTAGATTAATGCGGATGTGCACTTACACCCACGGAACCCAGCGGATTTGTGTATTGGCTTATCTGGAAATTCACTGCTGTTGAATTCCTCAATTATCGTAAAACCTTATTTCTTAGGAGTGTCAAATGACTTCTTTTGCCTTTTAGATCATACTCAAATGCCTCCATCCCTCCGGTATTTAAGGCCCAAGCCTCCCTGAATAAATTTACTGTGCGGCTCTCCCGGAGTCTTTCCTTTGTCATCAAGTCGAGTGATTTTCATATTCCAGGTTAAGATTCACTCCCATAAATCATTTGTCTGCCGTGATCATGGTGATATTTAGTTTTTATATGCTAGAAGTAAGAGAATTTGTTCCGAAATTTGGATCTTCTGTACCTGTTCTTGTTTCCTTCTGCCTTTGACAAATGTAGATTTTTTTTTGTGTGTGTGTATTTCATGCAGCATTTGGTAGCCTGCTGTGGCATACCTGTGTGTGTTCCGTTTTCACGGAGAGCAGAGCGAGAGGAGTTCGGTGGTGGCCGTGTGAGCACGTGCACTCCGGGAGAGAAGGCAGGGACTGTGTGCCATCTGCAGGAAGCGGTCCCTGCTTAACCCAGAGATGGAGGTGGATGCAGAGGACACTGAAGTCATTAGCAACGAGCGTTTATAATGCAGTCTGCAGCTCCAAGTGGAGAAGGGTTATCTGAGGAGCAAATTGCTAAGGAGAGGAAGCCGTGGCCTGGTCTCTGCTAGACACTCGTGGCCCCAGGGAGGCTGTTCATGCAGTGCTCCTGGGCCACAGAGTCTCAGCACAGCTTCGGGAGCTGCAATCGAGAGGCCTTCCAGAAGAGCTTGGAGCCAAGGCTCAAGGATGCATGTGGCCTGGGTTAGGACTGCACATCAGTGGTCCAGGTCAAACTGAGAGCCTGGGGTGTAGAAAGGAGCAGAGGTTGTGAGTCAACCCTGCTTAGAAAGCCGGCTCTACTCAGAGAGCAAAGATCAGGGCAGAAGTATCCAGAGCAGGGAGCGGGCATGGAATCCGGAATCGAGGGAAGTGAGAGGACAGCCCTGGTGGTGGGCATCACCGGGCAGGTGCCCTTTCCCCGTGGCTCGGAGCCGGATCTCAAGCGGGCCAGCCTGGTAGCAGCGGGTGTGCGAGGGAACATGGCAGCAAGGAAGGAGGCCCCTAGCAGAGAGGGAAGCCGACACTTCAAGACACTATCAGGTTCATCTGGGCCCTTTTTTATAGTTGCAGATGCGGCATGAGTGCCCGAGGGCATTTCTGTGTTGTCACAGGGCATAATGATGACTGCTCCGGCTTGTTGAGTACATTCAGACAAACTTCTGTTACATCATAATTTTAGAATAATTCCTCTTTTCAAAAGATGAAAACATTTCATAATTAAATAGAGATAAGATATTTACGTGCAAAATCCATGAATGTGACTCGGCCCCCACTGATTTGGGTACTGGGGCATTGGGTCTTGACAGGAACCTGAACTTTGAATCCTTTTTGGACTTTTTAAAAAAAAAATTATTTTTTATTGTTACATAATAGATGTACATATTTTTGGGAAATAGTTTAATTCATTCATATAATTTGTAAACACCAAATTGGTGTCGTTGGGATATCCAGCACTTTAAATATTTGTCTTTATGCCTAGAAACATTCAACTTAACTGTTCATCTTTTAATATGGATGTCAGTGAGTCAGTTCTGGTTTCGTTTTGGTGTCTCAGCACTTGTGGTTTTCGGCCCTGCCTTGGCATTATGCTCTGACACGGTTGTTTTCCACTACTTCCCTTCCCTGGCCCACCTTCTGCCAGTCACCTTTAAAAATAAATGCTTTATTTGCCACATAAACAATAAAAAGTCATCACCTGCCTGTAAGAATATCTTCTTGTGCTTTCCCTTATGCAGGTAATTTTTTTAAAGTGTTGATTGTAAGTGCTTAAGGGATTTTTGAGGGTTTGGAATGGGCCAGTTCCTTCCATTGGTTTTTGTTGTATTTGGCCACATCCTTTCTTGTCCTGGTTGGGGCAGTGTTTGCATCACGCACACTGAACAACACTTCCTGGGCGTGCACGCGTGCCGAGACCTCTGCAGGCTGCTGTGTGTGGGGACCTGAGAAATGCAGGGGTCTGGCGGGTCCTAGAGGCATTTACATTCTGTAAGTTTCTGGCAACACAGTGGAGAGTTTTCTAAGCAGCTCCTCCTCCGTGGTCTGCCGTGGCACGTTGACAGTGGGGCTGGCAGAGCCGGCGCAGCCCGACTGCGCTCTGTGCGAGCCTCAGGGCTGGATCCAGAGTGGCATTGTTGAATTAATTAAAAATCCACTTTAGGTTTGTAGTTAAAAAGAAAGTAATAGGCCCCCAGATATCTTTTTGTACTTCACACCTCAATGGATGTGTTTGGAAAGCGCAGGATTTATTTGCAGCTGTCATTTCCTCAGGGACAGACCGCAAAGTACATTTATTCATCCACTGCTGTTTATCCAGACTGAGTTATGGGGTGACCTCCATCTCAGCAAGATGAATTCTGGCGTGCGGAGTCCAGCCAGCCTCATCCACTGCTGGATAGCTGAAGTGGGTATTGAAATTTGTTTTCTCGAGGAGGCAAGCCCCATCTGCTCACATAAGGTCGCCGTGAGCGGGTTGTAAAACTGTCATACTCCTATTAAAAGAGGGGTGTTGCTCATCTTTATTGAGTGATTGAGATTCTGATTGTCTGCATGGCGGTTCTGGATTCTTGGGTGTGCACATCTCCAAGATCTTTTGCTCACTACCCGTAACTGGTAAGCTGTGTGCACTTAGATGCAGGAAGTGGGGGTGACGGTCACCCAGAGGGTCCACACGGAAGCCCTGTGATGTAACTCCCGCAGCAAGAGGCCACGTTTTCCGAAGACACCCTGCTGTGTTCAGGGTGACTGATAGCCTCCATCACCCTGCCGGCTTCCGTCCCTAGCACCTGGGAAGACCAAAGCTGTGTGATATGAATTTTTTTGCTCAGTGCAAATTTAAGCGTGGCCACGAAGGCTTGCTACCTCTCCCTTGGAAAAGCAATTTAGGCTGCAGAAAATAATTAAATCCCCAGTATCTTGCAATAATTAGACATTTGAAGCAGGGAGGATTAATTATTTTCATCCGATTTCAGTTGCCCAATGAAATGCTCAAGGAGAACCTCCGGGCCATTCCCGGGTTAATTCCCGATGCCACCTCTTTCAGTATTGTTCTCTTTCTCCCTGCAGGATCATGCAGATTTGAGAAGCCATTTCTTCACAGTTGGGATGAAGCTAGAAACCGTGAACATGAGCGAGCCCTTCCATATCTGTCCTGCATCAGTGACCAAGGTGGGTTTTCCTCCTCCGCTCTGGGCCCTGGCCCCCAGAGTGGATCAAATTAAGTCTTTCAACTCCAAGCCAACCAGATGAAATACATTCGCCCAGGGTATCAGCAATGCCGGGCGAACCAAAGACAGATTGCGTCTCTCCAGCCCAGCAGTGCTTTAAGCTCTTTTTATTACGGGTAGCACAGGGCGAGTCTAATCAGATGCCTCCTCTTATATCACACAGGGGCATTTTTCCTTGTCTTTGGATAGTTATCCACCAACGAGTGCGTGTCGTAATCATTATAAGAGTAGCTATTTTCTCCTGCACGGGTCGTAGTGAGTATGATCTATTTATGTTTAGAAAATACTTGAAAATAGTGAAAAGCAAGTTCTCACCTCCCACATGTCCTTTTTCTCATCTGCCTTCATTGATTGAAGACAAACTCGTGCTTCTAAGATTTGCAGATTCCAAATGAAATTACCTTTTCATGTAAAGGCATTTTTATGGTGATCTGATAATCTCCTGCGATTATAATATCCCTTCCTCGCAAAAGATATCTCAGTGACATAACCTATGGTAAAATCTAAATTGCCTGTTTCTGCAAGTTTCTGCTTATGAACTGTGGGAGACACTGGGCCTTCTTAGCCAACCTATGTCTTGGTTTAAGGGCCTTTTGTGTATTTCAGTGGAAGAATGTAATTAAAGATTCAGAAGTTAATTTTATTTTAATTCCTTTTTCTTAAGAGAACTGGATTTGTTGATGCAGTCATTAGTGTTTTAAGGTTGAGTCGAGAGTTTTAAAAATTAATGATTGGGTGAAATCGGAGAAATTTAGTGATGATAATATATTGAAGAATATGGAAAGTGATTATAATAATGAAATACTTTTTTTCTTTTCTGAATGTTTATTTCTTTGGTGAACATCAATTACTTTTATAACTGTTTATTTAAAGGGTAACTTTAAATATTTAAGGTAGTTTATTTAAAGAAAGTATCGACTCACACTTTGTATGATCATCTTGAGGTTAAAACTCATGCATATCCCTTCATTTGCCATCCATTAAAAACCTATGTATTTAAAATGGCCTTTGAGGTTCTTTGCTGTGTCTTCTGGTGGTTGTTAGAAGTTTTTCTTACACAGAAGCCTTGCGCCTTGCTGAATCCTGGCCAGAAGTCCCCTTTGTTCCCTCAGTGGGTGGCACAGTCACGCCAGCTGCCGATCACATTGTCCTTGTGCGGAAGGGCCACAATGTCCACCTGACCTGGTATTTAAAATAAACTAAGCAGAGCTGGTGTGCTTAGCTGTCAGGGGTAGCCCCTCTCACATTTTTGTACCTGTAAATAATTGCAGTATGTAATGACAGAATGTGACATACAAATCAAAATATCTTTAGTTGGATGAACGTCCAGTGGTAGTTATTTGGTCTTCACAATAAATAATTTTCTCAAAATAGACCTCACTGGGGGAGAGAGAGAGAGTAGGTACTTTTACTCATTTTATTAGTGTTTTTCTTTTCATTTTACTTTTTCTTCCCCATCTACCAGTGATAAAATAAGTTAAGTCATGCAGTTTCTCTGCTTCCCCCCACCTCCTCTTACTGTGTTGCTACTGCTTGGGCTGGGGCGCGTGCTTCTGTCCCTTGGAACCTGGGCAGGCACACCCTCAGGTGCAGAGCTCGTCTTCCTGTCATGAGGCATCAGAATATTCTTAGTGTAGGAGACGTTTATAATTAAATGCATTTCTCTGAGCACTAGAGAATGTTTTAGAGTATTACCTTTGAGAATATTACACATTGTGCTGTCATCACTCATCACAATCCAAATTTCATTTACCCCTCCCATGGGGTTTTTCTTGGCATCCCTGAAGACATAAGTAAATAACATTACAGCAAACAGACAAGCGTGTAAAGGATCTAGTATTAAATGGCCAACCTCTAGCAATAAAGTGGGCTAGTGTTTTTGGTGTTCATTACAGGGTAAGATACTGAGATGTGGGTAATATCCTCTGTGTTAAGTGAGCTATGTTGCATTGACAAGAAGAAAGAGGAAAGGATACTAGAAGGAGAAGTCTCAGGTTCTGTTTCTGTGCTGCCGTCTCTGAGCTGTGTGGTCTCGGGCAAGTTGGTTAACTGCTCTGAGCTTTTCGTTCCGAGACTGGTAGGTTCTGGACCGGATGGATCACAGAGCAGTCGTTCTCACTACTCAGGAACATGAACCCTGGTGGAGTTGATGAACCTGACTAAGCTTTTCCCCGAGAGGTGTGCCCACGTGAGCGTGGATTTGAACAGGTTTTGGAAATTCCTCAGTGCTCATCTTTACAGGGTCTTGAAGCTCTGAGAGATCCGGGCACCAAAGTCACATGTTTTAATATACATACGTGTCTGGGTATGAGTGTCTGTGCAGGACAGACCCGATCACAGTGATTTAACAGGTATCTACTGAACACTCACAGGCACTATACCAGACAACGGGGACATTGTCTCTGCCATTAGGACGCTTATATTTTAATAGGGGAGAGACAGACAATAAGCAAAATTAAGGAATAAATAAATATAGTACGTTATATGTCAAATGCTAGGAGAAAAATACACCAGGGAAGCAGCATTGCTGTGCAGGGAGGATGGGATTTTCAATAGGGCCATGGGGAATTGGCCTTCCTGGGTGTATTTGATCCTTTGCTCCCTAAAGTTGACTTTCAAGGCAAAACCTCAGGCAGTAGAATTACAACTTTTTGTTGGAATTAACATAGAGAAGAACAGAAATGAATTTCTTCTCCTGCTTATCTCTGAACTAGATTGCTTCCAGAAAAGAATGAAAGACCCAGGAATCACAGCTTAGTAAAACTCTTAAAGTTTCCTAAGAAGTCTGGTTTGTGTCTGTTGAGTTGGGAAAGGGATCTTTTTTTTTCTGGCCAGGTTTGCGTACTCGGTTCTTTAAACCCGTCATGCTTTTCCGTTTGGGCGCATCTGATTTTGTCCTCTGCTTTTTCTGTCAACAGGCCTTGTTCCTATTTATTTCTTCATGGATGTTTTTTCTTAGATTCAGTGGACATTTATCCAGTTCCTGTGGACAAGGCATTTACTATGCACTTGAGAATACTTTTCATGAATAAAAATGAGTCTGCCGTCCTCAAAGAACTCAGGATCTACTGGGGAAGACAGATGTGTTGTCAATCCACAGGAAGGAAGGAGGATTTTCAACACGGGTTCAAGTCTGGTGCTCTGGGAGCACAGAGCAGGGTCTCTTCCTTCCAGCCAGACCAGCAACATTGGGATTTGAGACATAGCTTGAAAAATGGGCTGTAACTTGGGAGCTTAAGCATGGAGTTGGGGTATTGTTATGCCTGAAAACGCTGAGCAAAGGCAGGCTTAGTGCACCTGTCTCCTGTCGGGCTAGAGGGCAGGGTGTTCGGAGGGATGTGCTGCAGAATGAGGCTGGCATTCCCCAACCCAGATCTGGGAGGTTCTGGAAGGATGTGGTGCAAGGAGTGGGGAGCCCGCCGTGGACACCGAGAACCCAGTTTGACCCTTCACTTCCCACCTTGGTTGTCAGCAAAGCTGGGGTTCGTCCGACTTTGCCAGATTGTGTCTTCCATCTGGGGTCATCGGGGTTTACTTCTCTAAGTAGTTAATTTTTTCCCATTCTCTCTCTTCTATTTATTCTAGTTATTTGTTTATCTTTCCATTAATGTGACCACAAGGATCTATTCTAATGTTTTAGCAAGTTAGATTAATTTAGTAATAGACACTGAAATCCCAGTTCATGCCCGGATCATTTTGATGAGACGAATTAACCGCCTTTGGAAGCCGTGCCAGCATTTTATTCCCAGCATTCTATGTGATTCCAAGGAACTCACCGTTGGCTCTGTTTTTTTTTTTTCTTTTTCCTTTAGGTTTTTAGCAATCATTTTTTTCAAGTGACTATTGACGACCTACAACCAGAACCTAGTACACTCTCAATACTGTGCCATGCGGATTCTTTGGGGATTTTGCCAGTACAGTGGTGCCTTAAAAACGGAGTCAATCTCACCCCTCCCAAAGGTTTGTATTCTGTGAAAATTCTCAGGGTTTGGGTGATTCAGGAGGGTGTGTTACTGTCACTGAAGTGCTGCCCTCGTTAATCTGGAGAAGTTTATACTGTGAAAGATTTAGATGTAGTGGAAGTACAGCTGGCTTCTTCATTAGCTTGACAGAGGCGTCAATCATAAGCAGCTCTGTGTCCTGATGGAGCATGTGGCCCTGGGCTTCTCTGTCCCCTGGAGGTTCCCCATCAGTTATTATGGTGTTATTGGCAGCTTTGCTGCTGCTGTTTTCTGACAGAGAGTGCAATGTCGCTAGATGATTAGGGTTAAAGACTCGAAAGTGTCTGAGAAGTGACTTTAAAAATGCAACGTGATACTAATGAAGCCTTTGTTTAGCTCTTTAATTTTCAACAAGATAAATTTTCCCCAGAGTCCATTTGCTCTCAGATATCCAACAATTTGATGCTATAATACATTAAAATAATTTACAATTGGGGTCCAAGAATCACATCTTTAGTAAGTGTCACACTTACAGTTTACTAATTTGATTTGTTGTCCCTTGTAGGTCTCTCATTGGTATCTCCATAAAATTCATCCTTCTCAGTAATTTTGGGGGAGTTTTGAGGGCTTTAGGCAGGACTAGCTGAGGTCAATGGACTATGACTTCTACGTGGCTCAAATGGGCCATATGTGAACGTAGTCAAAGAATTACAATGTTAGGGAATAATTTTCCAAGGGTCTGTGGTTATAAGAAAGTCAGGCTTTATTTTTTGAGCTCCCTTACCATCTTGTGAGAGTGCAATGTATTTGTTTTTATAATTAAAATGAATTAGCATTTAGAGGCAGTGGTGGTTGCGGTCGTAGTGGTTTTATGGTTTCTTTTTGAGGGAACCTGTTACATGTCTTACAACTCAACACCAGGACGGAGAACCATGCTGTAGAATTTTTCCAAGCACCGTTCTTTACTGTAGTAACGTATAAAAGTCGAGGCTTTGTAAAAAGTTTGTTGTTTTTAACTTAAATCCTGAGATTTATGTAGAGAGTATGTAGGATTTATTGTGTATATTGCCAAGTGATGTCAGATGTCTTCATGTGTGTATGTTTTTCACAAATATATGTTGTTGTTTAGGTTTCTTTTAAAACCATGAATATTGCTATGATTATGATATGTTGCCTGATCCCAAAGAGATACAAGGTAGAAAACAGCTCATGAAACAAAAAAGTCTGGAAGTATAGAAGAGATGTGAAAAGAACGTAGATTTTTTTTTGTTAACACTGTTCCTACTTAAAAAAAAAAAAAAAAATCTGTTCCCACACCTTAGAGACAAGTAGTCAGAGCTAGAATGGATAGAAATTTTTCCGTGTGGCTTTCTATGTAAGTGCCTTCTGGGTAAGCGAAGGATAGAACCTTTGAGATTTCACCCCGTTAGTTTAAACCAAATAAACGATAAGTCAATATTGTAAGCACCATGAAAAGTGATCAAACAAATAAATAGATAGACTCAGCAAAAATACGTACAGGTTATCAACCTTGACTCGCTACTTTTAAATTATGTCATTAACCTTTCCGGCATGGACCATGAAAGATTAATTATAGAATCAGAGGAGGAAAAGTTCCACCCAGGGGCATCTTTTGTAGCAAATGTTAAGCCTTTAAATTTCTCTTGTAAAAGGCGCGAGCAAAGGCTGAAGTAATTGGCTTACGAGAGCGCTTTGATTTGTCTCTGTTAGGCTGGCCGTTTAATAGACACATAAACTGTTAACACAATTTAAGAAGTAAAGGTGTATTTTAATGATCACGGAGACACAAAACAGGGAGCCCTAATTGGTATTCTCTTTTCCTAAAGAAAAATCTCAGACATGGACTGATGCACTTGGTCTGTTTTGTGGTCCGTTATATTTCACACATACCGAAGCAGACAGAACATAATACACGGACGCTCATGGCCCTGCTGCCCCGCTTCAGCAGATGCTCACGCATTGCCGTGTCGATTTACATGTCTAAAAAATGAAATATGGGAAATGAAAGCATCACAGATACAAATGAAGACTGAGTGGCCCTTGCGTCCTTCCTTTCTCATAGCCTGTGTCAAACCTATCGATGGATCCTGTCAGAAGTTTGCAGAATCTCACCACTGCTTACCACCGCCACCTGCCTGGCTCAGCCCACCGGCGAGTCTCACCCGGTTACTGCGGTGGCCTCGGGTTTAGCTCAGGGGACCTCAACACAGCAGTCACATTGATCGTGTTAGAACATAGATCACAAGTCCCTCCTCTGCTTGGACTGTCCAGTGGCTTCCACCTCACTCAGTATCTAGGTCAAGACCGTGGACAGCTGGCCGGGCGCGGTGGCTCACGCCTATAATCCCAGCACTCTGGGAGGCCGAGGCGGGAGGATCGCTTGAGCTCAGGAGTCCAGTGGCCTCATTTGTCTAGTCCCATTTTCACAGACCAGGCAGCCACCTGCGGCCAGCTGTCCTTGCCCTCTGTGAGCTGCTGGGACGCTCAGCTCTGGGTCACTTTCAGTATCTTCCAATAGTTTTGATTGTTGAAAATGAAGAACCCCGCCCCCCCTTTTTTTTCATTTATCCCTAAATTCACTTCATTCTTCAGGATTTTTAAGATGGCTTTGCTGTTGACAGCTGATACTTATTTGATGTCAGGCTCCATCTGGGGACATATCTGTGTCCCTTAACATTATGTTTATAATTCAAAACAGCACGTTGAACATGCCCCCAGACAATGAAGTATATTAAGTGTCACACCATGACTGATAATTAAATACTTGGCAACATAATTCTTATTTTAAAAGATAAGGGAGGTGGTATGGCTGGTGTTTGTACTAAACCGACTGGTTTCTCTTCTCTTTCCTTGTTTTCCATTGCTGTTTTTTCCTGCACTGTTCCATGAAGATAGAATAATTCAATTGGAAATTAGCAAATGAGTAGATTTTAAAGATCTGCATCAGGGAGGCCTGACAATTGAACATCAGCTGAGAATATAGGGGAGGTTGGAAGATTTCAAGAGGGAGGTTGTAGTTGTTTAGCAAACAGCGTGGATGAGAAGAAACGCTTGAGTTAGTTACTGGGGTTTTTGCCGTCCTGCCTGGGATGTGCAGAAGCTCCTTCATGAGACAGAAACAGGCAGTGTTTCCAAAGGCATCTCCAGAGTAGACAGACTGGCTCCCAGGGCAGCTCAGCCAGCTCAGGGCTGTGGGATATCACCTCCAGGGCACCCGTCCCGTGAAGTGACAAGATTGAGCATGTGGCTTCAGCAGGTGTTCAAGGAATTTTGGTTCTTTCAAAAACAGTGAAAGCTTGGACTTGAAAGGAGAAAGGTCAGTTTTCAATCAGAAGAGTAATGCACTGAAAAAATGCCCAAAGGAACAGCTCGATGAGTCATGAGATTTTCTGAACGAGGACCGAGAACCTGATCTTAGAACGTGGGTTATGTTACGTCTGTTTCGTTCAGATATCTGGATCCTGGTATTTGCTGATCTTCGAAGATTATTGTATCACTTTCCCTTTCCAAACAAGATTTGAACTAAAAGTTAAGCAAGCTTGCTATTTGCACATGCTCTTCTAACATTTAATAAAGTAAGCGTTCTCGGGGGTGAAGATGATCTCTCCCCCAGGGCTGTTTGCTGTTGAGTCCCACGTGGTGAGATCTTCAGAGCCATCTTGCCTAATTCTCCATGTCTCTCTCTGTCCTTGCTTTACCCCGCTGTGACACTGCTGCCAGACTACGTGTCTGTCACTCCCAGTGACTGCCAAAGCCTTTTCCACCCTTATCACACCAGCAACTAACCAGAGTCTGGCGAACTGGAGACTTGCAGTGAATATTTCTCGAAGAGGAGCTTTTATTCTGGCCTGTCTCTTTTATCAGAGGGAGAGGTCTTTTTTTCAAACCTGTCCCTTACCCCTGTCTCAAGCCACAGGCAAGGGGCAGGCAGCCACCACGATTGTCTCAGGGTGGTTGTGAGTCACTGATTCGCTTCCTCCAGGAACTGGGTAAAATCCGGATCCTGTGGGCAGACAGGAACCTGGAGGCAGGCGGTTCAGAGGCGGTCGTGGTGTGGTCCACACGCCGGACAGGCCCTCAGCCGAGCGGCCAGTGCCTTGATGATCCTTTAAAACAGATCAAAGATGCTGTGTTTCAAATACTTTTTATTAATGAAATAATTGTGCCATCGTTATTGAAAACTTGGGCAACACAAAGAGGTAGAGGAAAAAAGTAGCCAAGAGTCCTACTGCCCAAACGATGATTGTGATATTTATTACTAAATTCTTACATTTCCTCTGGTCTTTTTCTTTGCACATTTTTATATAAATCTACTAATTCTGTGTGTGTTTGTAGCCCAGTCTTTTGATCTAAAGCCATAGCTATTATTTTTTATGAGTATTTTTTTTTAACTTACTACGTGCGATTTCATGCCTGTCGTGACATTCCGTGGGCCTGGATACGTCCTGTCTCTTTTGCTCTGACTGCATGGAAAGTTGTTTGTTTTTATCCCCCTATTAGCAGTCACGATGCCATAAATATCTTAATGTATAACACTTTTTCAGTTTTTAGGGCCGTTTTTATGGGTTAAGTTCCCAGAAGTGAAATTGTGTCAGAGGGTATGAACAAAATAGTTTTTCCAAAGGACTGTCCGTTGGCACCACCAGGAGCACTGCGTGCCCAGAGAGCTGTTTTATGTCCGCACATTTGTATCAGAGGGAGAAGGGTCGTCCACCTCTTCCCTTCTGGACCTGTCCCAGGGGGAGCTTCATTCAGAATAAACACTAATAAAAGCTTAAATAACTCTAATGGTTGTGGCTCAACAGTCTCCCATGGCAGCTTGTTGCAAATTTTAATAGCCTGAGGGGTTTTATTTCCTTTTATTTTCTTCTCTCTGCTGTTTCCCTCCCTCCAGGTTTAAAACATGTTTTCCTGGCTGCAGTTAAGCCTCGGTACTTCTTGTTCTGTCTTTGTTGATTAATGAACGTAATTGGCCCCTGTTGTCTCTGTTATACAATCCACAGCGATTTGTTTTTACGCAGCAGTTATTTTTCTGAGCTGTCACAAAACTGCCTTACAAAGAGAGCTCATTATCAGCCCAAAGGAAAAGAATTTTAAGTGATGGAAGTGAATAAAGGTCTTTAAGAGAAGGAGGAGTTATCCTCTACGCTGTTCACATGTTCAAGAAAATGAGTGCGTTGTAGGGGCAGAATAATTAATTGTTGCTTAGAACACACTCGGCAAGACTTGATTGTATCCAGAAATTATTAGATTGGAAATGGCTCCCCATAGTCAGAGGGTTGAGGGCTGGATATATATCGAAGGGTTAAATGTATTAACAGATCCAAGATAACATGGAACTTGATATTTTATATCGTGGGTTGACGTACATTAGAAGTTGGCTGTAGACAACCCAGCTACGCATTGATATGTAAGGACTAGGGGTGACTTCTAACTTGGAAAGTTTCATCCGAGCAGCTACTGACCATGAAGAGCACCCCAATGTCATGCTGTATCAGAAAATGCTCTGCTGTTCATCTATACAGGTTTTTCCTATCCTGCCTTTCTCTGCTGCTCACAAAACTAACTCAGGAAGTAGTGGAGGTCCAGGGAGGAGATGACAGAACAGGAAATCTTGACCTGAACAGAGTCAGTCTGCCAAGACCCCATTCCAGTGGGATCCTCGTGTTGCGGAGGTTCATCTCGTCTCCATGGATTGAGTTGTGAGGTCTCCCAGAGCAATGCCTTGTTCTGGAACCTCTCTTTGTCCAACCTCGGCACACTTTTCTCCCCGAAGGAGAGAAGGGAATTAGTCACAGAGAGAAGGAACCAAGTCCTTAGTAGCAGCACTGAGATAGTTAGTAATGGTGACTCGGAATCATAGAATGCAGCAGCCACAGGGCCCTAAACCTCTGCTCTTTGTTTTGGGAGTTTGTGGATGAGGAGGGTCAGGCACGGAAGATTTAACTTGCTCTCCCGTGGTCCATCCAGGGACTGGTAGGGCTGGGACCGAAACCCTGCTACTATCATCTCAGAGTGGGTGCCCCTTTTACTGCTAGGAAACTCTTGCCAGTGTCAGGTGCCTTGGGACTAATTCTTCTGTCCTTCTACAATAATGCAGGGGTTAGATCAAAACCCTTCCAGAGAGACTGTGCTCAAAGTGGAGGATTATACTAATTGTAAAGAAACTTGCATTGTGTTACCTTAAGATATGTTTTGTTTTGTTTAAAAATGTTCAGGAGAAAGTCAGTTTGGTCCCTGGCAGAAACCTGTGACGCAAGAGCCATTTAGCTGGAGGGACAGCTGCGAGGGGAAGGGGGGTGGGGAGGGAAGGGCAGGTGGAAGGAGTTGAGGAACGAACCTCTTTGAAACTAGCTGGAAAGAGTTTGTTAAATGTCTCAAAACTCTTGACACTTCTTACTGCCTTTTGGAAAAGGATCGTCAGTCTGTACAGAATGAAGCAGATGTCTCAGGGGAGAAGGGGAGAGCTCTGCAGCCCATGGCAGTGTCGGGGTCAGTGTGTGGGACCGGAGGACGGCTGCTTTCTTGGTCAGTTACCCGCCTCCCATCCTTAAGCAAATTGGGTAAACTGAGCTTAGTTAATGGAAATAACACCTATCCTGTGCTTGAGAGCACAGATGGGGGTAGGAGGAAACCAGCATCTTGAGTTTCTTTAAGAAAGAGTCTCTGTGGTCCTTCTGCCACCATGGGATTCAGCACCTAAAGTCCTCACGTCAAGTGAGTTTGCAGTTGTCAAATTTATGACAATATGAGGGAAAGAAATTGAGAGATTTGGGTCAAAAACAGAGTTGAGAAATCCCGTATAGATTTATTCTGCGTACCTCTCAACCCATGAAGAGAGCACACAGTGAGTGAAGACAGCGGTGCCATTCTACACGCTTTCAGTTAAGTGTAATTGGACTATATTTTTCATTTCCATTCCGTGTTTCCAGGAAAATTTTAAAGGTCTTTCTCCCTTTTCTGTGGCATGCCACATTGGTTTGATTTCGTGTAGAGAATACTCATATTAAGAGGCATTTTCCTACCTGGGTTATGTCTTCCTGATCTCTCATCCGTGACTCTTTCTCCGTCTCCTGTCGTGTGTGCCGTGGTGGTCACAATGGATAAATATACTGTGTAATTGCAGCCCCCCCATGAAGTGAAAAGAAAGGAAGGAAAAGAGTGAAAGGAAGGAAGAGAGAGAAAACAAGGAAAGAGAAAAGAGACCCCTTTGGTGGGCTCCATATTTAGTTCAATTCGGTATAGATGAATAGCTGTTTTTCCAACACCTCCCGTGACCAGACTGTCCCCGGTGTCACGCCGGAGGCCAGTCTTTCCAATACTCGTTTTCCGTCACCCTCGAAGCCCAGTTCCAAGGTTGCTTCCTCCTCTTCCTTCCTTTGGGCGCCTCATCCCTCCAACCCCTGCTCCTTCTTTGCCCTCTTCTGTTACAGTTTTTAAAAACCATCCCTTGTCTTGTCCCCCCCCACCCATAAAATCTCGTGATTTCCACAAGATACCAAGAATTAAGTTCGCATGACCTGAGAATTTACTTGCAAAGAGGTTGCAGGAGGGGTCTTTGTCTATTTCTGCAGGTTGGGCTGTGAGCGTGTGTTTTGTGCCATTTCTGTCTCTCCACCAGCAGGTGGCGCTGCAGGTGAGCCCACCCTCCTCACCTGGGTTCAAGATAACGATGCCTTACCTGAGCGCAGTGCTAATCAAGTCACGTTTTCCAAAATACTTCATTTGACTTCATGCACTCTGAAGTGCTGTTAGGCTTAAGAGAACTTTCTTCTTTGGGGACCTGCACCTACACCCCTTCTTATTTTGTCCATTTGTCTGGACTGTAGCTTGGCTAACGTGGTGTTACCTGCGTTTTGTCATTCACAGGTTACTCTGGCCAGGACTTCGACTGGGCAGATTATCACAAGCAGCATGGCGCGGAAGAAGCACCTCCGTTCTGCTTCAGAAATGTAAGACGCTTGCAGAGATGTGACCACCTTTTTTTTTTTTTTTTTATCATAGATGTTGTTGACCGTAAGTTTTATAAGTCACTTTCTATTGATTGAGCAAAGCTGGAGTACCCTGCACTGGAGAATTACAAAACTTGTAGAGTTTTTGAAAAGTGCCCCGTTCAGGCTGTGTGTGTGTTAGGGTGCGGCTGGGCTGTGGTAGCAGATTGACTAGTAAGTACACGGTGGCTGGAGGAAGTTGAAAGTCAGCGGCAGAGTCTCACTTAAGGAAGAGCCCACGGTGTTCCTGATGGTTGAGTCTGGGGCTAGAGTCACTGAATCTAGCCAGCAGATGCGAAAAGAGACCAAGTTCTAAATGCTGTAGCCCGAGAATGACTATATTATCAATACTTCTGTTTACCTTCTACTGGTGGCTGCACGATGCCATCAATGAGGCCAGGAAGTGGGTCTTGCTCTTCTTTGCCCAGATACGGTTCTGTACTGTGGAAGGAAGAGGACAAATTTTGAGGGACAGCGAGCTGTCTGTGCCCCATTAGGCATGCCTTCACTATGTGGCGTTGTATCGACAAGCTCACCCATAGATTCTTTGCCCCTGAGGTCGTCTGTTCTTAAAATACGGTCTTCAGTTTTTTCTTTGATTACTGGTGAGGTGCTAGTCAGTCTTGTGCATTGCTTACTTTAAGCTATTATCTTGTTCAAGTAGAGCGAATTGGCATGGTGCTAGGATGTTTGTGATGTGTAAAATAACAATGAGTATGTGTGTGCACACGTGTGTTCTTGCATAATTATAGGAGGTGGTTTTATAAAGTACAGTCGTGTGTCACTTGATGATGGGGATACGTTCTGAGAAATGCATCGTCAGGCAGTTTTGTTGTGTGAACATTGTAGAGTGTACGTCCACAACCTAGATGGTGCAGCCTGCTACACCTCAGCTATAAATATATGGCATAACCATTATAATCTCATGGGACCACTGTTGTATAATTGGTCCATCCTTGACCGAAATGTTATTATACAGCACATGACTGTAGTTTGTAAAATTACAAATAATTCGTCAATTCTAGGAACTGTGAAAAGAAATATGAATTATTATCTCTGTTTTTAAGAATGAGGCTTAAATGCATAGCCTGGTGTGTTCAGCATAATTTTAGTTATATAAGTTAATTCCTTATGCTGAGAAAAAGATACAGTCTCCGTTTTAATTGGGATCTGCAGATGAAACGGCGGAGAGCATTCCCAAATCAAAGCCCTGTGTTCTGAACACGTTCTCCGAGAGCTGCTGGGTCGTTGACACCCCACCAGTAATTAGTACTGTGGAGATAACAGAATATGAAAAATGAGATGAGAAAGGGTTGGCTTCATAGGAAGAAGCTCAAAACCGAGTGTACGTGGAAATCAGATTTTGGACTATTAAGCAGTTTGGTTCCTGGGTCAACTTGTGCTGGTACATTCTGGAACCGAGCAGTGGCAGGGCTGGAAATCAGGGCTGCTCACATGGTCGAACGACCTTTGCACTGGACGACTCCGCCTTTGCACGACAGCAGCTTCTCTGTAGCGTGGAAGAACTGTGCGGCGTGTGTAGGTGACAGGGACGGCTGGCTGTGTCACCCAGGCCCCACGAGGACTAGGACTGCAGCTGGTTGGTTCCTGAGGCTCCCAGGGCTTAATACATCCAGCGCTGTCTAACCTGACCTCTCCCCGTGTTGATACTGCTTTTGCAGAATCTGCCGGCCTGTCTGCCTTCCATTTAGGACTGGGGAAACCCTCTGTGATACCCCAAACCCGCCTGAGATGGCGCTTTGTGCCCGACAAGAGAAATGATTCCTTCCCTGACTCTTTAGCTTTGGGAAGAAAATTCTGGCATCTTCCCTTATAAGGAGTTACTGCTTCTATGACAATGTAGCTCCACTAAAGCTTTTAACACGCCCTCTGCTCCCATTCAGCCAGGACTTGTCCAAATGGCTTTTAATTGTGGGGCAAGTAGCCACGTTCCCAAGTGGCTTCTGCACTTGCGGGATTTAGCTACCAAGATTAAATCTGTTTTAATGACTTTGCTGCTGTGTTCATTAAGAGCGCCTTTGTTTCCGGCTCTCTGTTTATTTAATAGACAGGACCGTTGGCATGTGCATCGCATTACTGGTGCTTTGCTGAATGTGTTAGCTGGCTACAAGTGTGCTTTAATGGAATGCTTATTATGAATTCATTTTTTAATCACACATCTCGAGTGTACTGGAGGAGAGCTAGTGTGGGATTGGATGCCTGGAAGACATTTCCCCCGGGGATGCTTAACAATCAGAGGCTGTTAGCAAAGGGAGGGATGCAGCCAAATGCTTAGGAAAATAAACTCCCAGCTAACAGTTTTGGTATTGATCCTTTATCAATTACCCTCAAGCTGTGGACTGAAGCGAAAATAGGTTATGTGGTTGTAGTGTTCCCTTATTAAGTAGGACAAAATGCATTTTAACTTACTTAGAGCTTTTCCAAGCAGCCTGTCGAGTTGTATTATCAGAAAGCAGCTCAGTGCGTAAGAGCCGTGGATGAGGCAGGATGACTTGCAGAAAAAAATTGCCCACCTAGAATATCCCAAAGAGACATCAAGAAAAGGAGCCAATTGATTTCATAACATGCATTGGATAATTTCCTTCTGGTTATATGATAATACAATTGTGTTTTTCAACTTAAGTTTTATAAAAACAGATGTAAATGTGAAGTACCTTGATTTCTTTACATGGGTCACATAAATATGTATTTTCTTTTACCTTATAGGAAGCTATTTATCTTGGGGTATATATTTCAAAATAAATATATGTATATAGTTTTGTAACATGTCTGATTATAATTTGTAGTAGTTGGTGATTTTGGAAAATTTCCTATTTATTTAAAAATCATGTTAGGAAGGAGTTTTGCTTTCAGTGTTGGCTGCGTAAGCTTGGACTGAATTGACCCCTCTGCAAATACAACAACTAAACTCAGGACACTGTACCAAAAACTATGTGAGGGAAGTGGAGAATGAACGAAAGCAGGCACATTGTGCAGGGGAGCAGGTGGTTGGAAAAAAAGGAACAGCATGGGGTGATTGTCCCATTTATTCAGACTTTTAGCCTGAGGGCAGCCGCAGTTGGCAACATATGGGACGACTTAAAGAGTGATATAAAATTTATGGCCTTTCTGGCCTGGTGAAGCAGATTACGGAATTTGGGCAACCACAGACACTGGAAAGTGAAGGGGCACTCAGACGGTAGAGAGCCAGGGTTGGGAACCACAAATTCTATGTATAAATTCTGCCTGGATCTTTGGTTCATCCCTGAATTATGTATGTACCAGGCAGACTCCAAGCAGCCTTGATAAGGATGAAAGAACTCAACTGAGATTTGAGCTACTTCTCAAGAGACAGAATTTGTAGTTTGAGCGCAGCCCAGTTAATTGCTTGCTAAAGCAGAAAAGCGGACACTCGTGGGAGGAATATAACATAATCCAGAGTCTCCACAGCATAACATTTAAAATATTCATGTTTCAACCCATCGTTTCTCAGGACATGAAGAAATTGAAAAATTAGACTCATTCTCAGTAGCAAAGATTATCAACATGGACTAAACCCAGCATGACCCAGATGTTGGAATTAACAGACCAGTATTTTAAAGCCCCTGTTATAACTAAGCTCAGTTATCTAAAGTAGTGTTCTCAAAGTGTGATCTTTAGACCAACAGGCATGATTTTATCAAGGAATATAGGAAAGTAGAAGAAATGATGTGTACCTCAGTGATCCCATAGCAGTAAGGGTGCATATGGAACTAGAAAAAGAGAATATATTCATACTCTCACTCATACAACCAATATTATTAGACACCAACTGTGTGTCAAGCACAGTTCTAATTTCTGGGATACCTACATGAAGAACACCTGGTTCTTGTCTCATGAATGATGGGAAAGACAAACACGTCAACAACCCTGTCTTATAAATAAGTTGTGTGTGCAGGCGTGTGCATTTCTGTTTCTTCATCTGGCCGGCTCTGTTCTGCCCACTGTCTTGCCCTGGCTGTTGGCTCAGTGTTAGTTCTGTTTCTCTTCCAGACATCATTCAGCCGAGGTTTCACAAAGAACATGAAACTTGAAGCGGTGAACCCCAGGAATCCAGGAGAGCTCTGTGTGGCCTCCGTTGTCAGCGTGAAGGGGAGGCTGATGTGGCTTCACCTGGAAGGTACGCACAACTGGCGGTCATTGGGAAAAACGTGGGGCCCATCTGGAAACCGCGGGGTATGGGGGGATTCAGCACTTCCCAGAAGCATGTCTCCTGCTTCCCTTATGTTTAAAAGGATCTTAAATTATTCAGTGCTCTTAAATAAGTGAAACTAATCAGATATAAATGTATTCAGAGGCTCTCATCTTAACTAATGATTTCATGAAATGAGATGCTGGTGAGATAATTGTGTTTGGAACATAGTGGTCTTTTTACATCGTGATTATAAGAGCTAATGTCACAATTAAATTAATATGAGTCACTAAAACTGGTATTTGAGGTCTTGGTTATAAGGATAAAATTATGTATTGGGATTTTAATGTGCATAATACCATTTACTTTGGTTTCTTTTGTAGATGTTTAATTTTTCCTTAAAATGGTAACTAAAGGGTGTCTTTCTCCCCAAATATATAGTAAATAAGATGTAGGCTTGTTTATTCAGTGATGTCAAAACTATTCTTTATAGCTACAGTTTATTTACAAGTGTCCATATTTTGTGAGCAGAACTTAGGTCAGATTTTGGATTTAGATAGAAGACTGTATTTTCCATATGTTGTATTTTCAATGAGAAATAATTAAAATGGATTTGATCTCTGAGGTTTTCACATCTTTCTATGATTTATAATTCTTTGGTTTTTTTTTTTTTAAGATTTCACAGTACTCAGTAGTTACTTCAGGTGTATATGTGCAAAAACAAAAAAGCATAGTTATGAATAGTAAAATAATGTTAAGTTTCCTGGTCCATAGTTTAAATATTATGACATACTCATACCACCATTGGAATAAAAAGTTAAGAAGGAAGGTCATAGAATTGGTGCAAATATCTTCTCTGTCCTTACTCCCTCAGTAAGCAAGTCTAAAAGGCCTGGAAAGTTCTTAGATCGGCCTACAGTCTCACACACTGCAGTCAAAGGCACTGCAAAAGTTAGAGAACAGTAATTTTTTAGTTGATATCATTGCGTTGCCAATTTCCAGAAAACAGTTTAAAACATTACTAAAATGTAGGGTTTCAAAATCTATTTGAAATAAATAGAAATTCTCAAAAAGTTGATTTCAAGAAGAATGGCCTCTATTTGGAATTAACCAAAATGTAGACACAGGCAATGTGGTGGTATTTCTGTAGCTACCGGAATAGAATGTGACTTTCTTTTTGTTGCTCCATCTATAGTTGAGTCAACTGCTCTTGGAGAAACAAGATCCCTTCTGTGCTTCCTGATCCCTAAATTTAACTTGCGGTCTAACACAACGCTAAGCCATATTTATGAGACTGGAGTCTTATTTGCACTATTAATTTGAAAACAAAAAGTGGTAACATTAGAAGCCCAGGTTTCGTCATTATTATTTAGCACATTATGGTTAGAATTCTTCGGCAGTCATTATTTATTTAGCAGTTTCCACTTTCAGCGTGCTTTACGCCTACTAATTACCTAACACAAACAGCAGCAAGGGTGTCCTGATTTTTATAGGTGGAGAAACTAGCTAAGCCGTTAAGATCTGCCTGGGGTTCAAATTCATGGCTTTTGACATTTTCTCTGTTGCTTAATTCACCTGACCCTACAGCTTTCCACTTAGAAAGAGTGATGAGCGACATTTAGTGTATATTTGACATTTTTGCTGGTGTTTTCTCCTTTTGCTGGTCTACCTTTGGTTACAAATGTTTGGTTTTATAACAAAGAACTGGAAGTCAGCTCACATCCGATCTTCTTCTTATTCCCTGGAGTGCTTTCATCGTATGGTAACGAAAATTTGTTACCATTAGTTGCCATGTCAGAAAATAGATTGTCTATTTTTGCAGACCTTACACGGTTTAAAAAAAAAAGTTTTTGTGCACTGGACGCAGTGGCTCATGCCTGTAATCTTAGTCCTTTGGGATGTTGAGGTGGGAGGATGGCTTGAGACCAGCCTGGGCAATATAGTGAGACCCCTTCTCTACAAAAAAATAGAAAAATTAGCCAGGTGCGGTGTTGAGCACCTGTAGTCCCAGCTACTAGGGAGCCTGAGGGAGGATTCTTTGAGCCCAAGAGTTTGAGGTTGCAGTGAGCTACGATGAGGCCACTGCACTCCAGCCTGGGCAACAGAGCAAGACCGTGTCTCTAAAAAAGAAAAGCTTTTGTAAGCAGTCTTTTGAATATTATCTGTTTAATGTTATAATATTATCTGTTGAATATTATCTGTAATTATTGGTCAAAATTTTGCATCTTTGTTGTCACTTAAAAAAATATATTGCACACAAATCAAATAAAATTCTAGCCAGTTTCCTTGGTCTTGCTTGAATTTAGTTTTTTGTTCTTGTTTTGTTTTGGTTTTGGCCCTTACAGAGCATTTACCTTTTAAAGTGGCAGCACAATGTCACTTAATTTCTCATTATTTCACAGTTTTATGTAGAAAGGATAAAATGGTAGAGATTCATCACGGTCACTTTGTGGCTGTTAAATTATTTTATATGGCGACGATGATTCTGATTATAAACCGTTTATTTGACTCTTTATAAAGTACTTTGTAACAATCTTGTTAGTTATTTTTATGTCTTAAATGGATCTGAAGTCTTCTCAACACAGCTGATTGACGACTTTTAGGTAATTAAAATGATTATTTCTAGTTAATATTTGACTTCTCTTGAAGTCAAGTCACTGTTTAAGTATCTTTAAAAGGGGCTGTCGTTGAGGAGGGAGCAATGAGTAAACTGTGTGAGATGAGTGTGATTATTTTAGGCGCATATTTGAAAAGAATTTTAAACTCTCACAAAATCCCAATGGTAGTTAGCAAAGGTCATTTATGATGATGGAGGATGGCGGTCAGTGTTTTGGAGAGTATTCTGCTGCTGTGAGTCATCATGTCCGTGGTCACAAACGTCCATGTAACTAAGCTGCTTTCAGTTTCAATGTCTCTGGCATAAGTGGCTCACATAGAGGCACAGGTCTGCCTTCTCACAAGCCAGGGGACTTTCTATGTATTCCCCATTGTTTTCTTATGGGACAGATGTTAACTTGTTTTAACCCTAAGAGGATTTTATATCTTTGTGTTGCCTTCTCTGGCTTCTCTTGTGGGGTCCACTTTCTCAGTACCATTTTTTTCCTGGACACTTTACTAAATATAGACACACGCCCCACCTATTTTGCACTGCCAAAGAGACCAAGTAGGTTTCTAGCTCACGTTTTTAGTGGTTCATGCAACGGATAGACAAGGACTTTGAAGAGGTTAGCATTTTACCCACAGTTCTACAGGAGGAGGGAGATTTTATTGAAAAGAATTATTTTATTTTTTTAAAAATGGTGTTAAAATATATGTAACGTCCAATTTACTGTTTTAACTAACCGTGTTTAAGGCCACAGTTCAGTGGCACTAAGTCCATCCACACAGTGGTGGAACCACACCGTGTTCATCTGTGAACGTTTTCATCTTGCAGAACTGAAACTCTCTGTCCGTTAAACTAAGCTCTCCCGCCCCCACCCCAGCCCCTGGCAGCCGCTGTTCTGCTTCCTGTCACTATAAAGTTAGCTACTCTGGGGACCGCAGAAGAGGAGAATCATTCAGTGTTTGTTTGAAAAAGATTTTTATCAAGATGTATTAATGATAATAATGCTTTATGTCTATATACTTTCATCATAATTCGCCGTATTGCCTTTTTCATCCTCATGGGCCCGGCTGCTTCATTGGCAAGAATATTAAGATGCAGAAAGCCCATGGTTGATGCAGGGTTAGAGAGTTGGTTGACAGAGTGGCCACTCGCTAGTCCTGGACTTCTTGGAAGTGTCCCCAGGGTCACATTAAAAGGGTTAGGAACGCAGAGGAAGAACAGGTTTGGAGGGAACCAAGTTTAAATTGAGACAGTTGTGTTTCAAGACATGGATGGGACTTCCAGGTGAGGATAGGTAGCTGGGAGCCAGAATTTTGATTCTGAAGACCTCATCAGAGGCTTCAGAACATATAGGGATAGTGACAATATGCTTTGTTTAAACGAGGAGACTTTTAGGAACAAAAGGGGTACTAAGGAGATGGGACACCGAATGGGACAGCAGGCAAACTGCGTCATCACACGGGTCACTGTGATCTAGGGTTCTGCAGGGGAGACGTAGCAGCAGCAGACGGCTGTGCCCATGACAGTTTGGAGCCCGACAGAGCCAGGTGTACCTGCGGGTCCCTGACAGCTCTGTGGCCTCGAGCAAGTTGCTAAATCCTCTTGAGCCCTGGTGTTCTCGTTTCTGAAATGGCAGTGACTTAATTACTCACACCAGGGACTTTGTTTGCATTAAAGCAGTTAGCATAGATCTCAGGAAGCATTTGCCAGAAAGAGTGAAGAGAAAATCCCTAGGAGTCAGACAAAGACTCAGCCGTGAGCCTGGTTCCTCCAGGACATGCTCAAGTCGTCCTCGGCACTGAGCCGCTTCCTGGTGTCCGGTTTGTCTTGTGTGGTAAGAGTGTGTGGGGTCATCCCTAGGAGACCCCCAAGCCAGGCTGAGTGGGACTTCGAGGAGGGAAGAGTGAGATTAAACCTGTCAACAAGCTGCCCCTGGTGCTCGGGCAGACCCACTCTCTGCTGAGTTTTTGCTGCCTCTTGGGGGTCCTGCCCCCAGGGGTGGGAGCCGTGCAGGGGGGCTCGGCGCCTGCTGTGTTGGAGGACACGGTGCTTGGTTGAGCAGAGCAGTGCCCGGACCCCCCCCACGTATAAAATGGGGTAAGACACCACCTGCCTCGGAAGGTGGTCATGTGCATTATGTTAATTGATCCCTGGGAATCACCTAAAACAGCTTCAGAACTGCAGAACAACTTGGTAAATGTCCTCTGTTATTTTTGTCCTCATTATTACTCATATTCTTTTCCTTCTGCTTAGAAGAGATGTGTTATGCTCTATGTCATTTTCCCAAATACCGAGTATTTTAGTCTTTCAGCCGAGGCCAGAATTCCTTTTGCGTGATAAAAGTCATGGTGACAGGCAAGCTTCATCACTGCTACGTTATTTAGCTGTTTCCGTTGTGGCCACTGCAGAAATGTTTGAAGAGAGGTTTAGAACGTGAACAGTAAAACCCAGTCTTGCAGTTGTAAATTAAACTTATAAATTCAAACAGGTGGGGGCTTTGCCGTTACTGTTTTTGCACTTTGAATGCAGGAAGGGAAAGATGGCCCCGTAGGATTTCTTATCCAATCTCTTTCTTTTCCAGTTTGTCAAAAACAAATATACCGAGCACGAAAAAACAAACAAACAAAAAAATGAAGAAGACCCAAAGTTCTCAGGTCTGCGGAGAAGTGTCAACATTTAAGTTCAGGAAACTTAACCCATCAACTCAAGTTGTTACTGGCATCTCATGATCTTTGCTTTTTTGCTGCCCTCTGAAAGGAAATTTAAAGAAAGTACAATTTTTCCACAGTCAATAATGGCAAAAAACACTCCGTACATGCCTGTCTCCGTCTCTGTCTCCCCTGTTCTCACTGCCACAGGCCAGCTCTCAGCCCCTGCTGTCACCATGTCAGGAGTCTCCCTCCAGCTTGCTCGGCCGTCTTCTCGGGGCTCTATGATTAAGTCTGTATTTTTCTCACGGAGTAGAGACTAAACTCCATAGCACAGCATACAGCAGCCTTTCCCTTGGGGACACACAGATGCTGCCTGGAGGTGTAATCTTGATACTGTATGAGTTTAAAAATCTCTTTTCTTATTTGTGCTGGTCTATAAAATGTGTCTAATAATACAGTCTACCCTGTAGGATGGTGGAGGGGGTTGGCTGAGTGAATTAATATCCATAAAGTGCTGAGTGTTAGAATAGTGAAAGTGCTCAGCAAAATGTAGATTGCTGATGACATTATTATTAGGTGACACCTCTTCTTTTCAGATTTGCTACCCTGCAGGAGCCTGTGCTCCATCAGAAAGGGCCACTTGTGTCCGTGACCGTTGTGATACTGTCACTGATGCTGTAATCTGCCACTCGGGGCTCCACTCCATCTGCACATTTCACAAAGGATGTTTTTACAGGAGGTCATGGTTACTTTGTTTGCTACATGGCTGCTGAGTAGATACAATGTATATTCCTGAACAAAATAGCGATTTAAGATACAAGGTTCCCTTAAGAACTGCTGTTTTGCCAACCAAATTTTGAGATAGTGAAATATTTTATACTTGAAGCTAAATTTTAAAAACTCCTTGATAGTTTATTTTTTTGTATACTTGGCTCAGTTCCAGTAAACTGCTCCTCACACTGTAATCAACTGGGGTCCTACTAAAATGCACATTCCTGGGGCCACCCAGACCAGTGCATCCAAGACTCTGGTAGCAGGGTCTGGGAATCTGCATTTTTACCCAGTGCCCCTCCCGGGATGTCTCCTAAGCACTCCAGGGTTTGTAAGCCACTGTAGGAGGTCAGTAGGCAAGACATGCAAGGCGTTTGCACGGACCTCATGGGTTTAGGAGACCAGGTACAGAAAACGGCCCCTTTAACTTTTCCATAATTTGTGAAAAAGTCAGGTGTCTGATAAGCTTTTTGCAGATACTTGGAAAATTGAAACAAGGGAAAATGCAAATGTGAAAATAATTATATTTCAAGCCTGTGTGGGTGGTTTTAAAGTCTTCAAAAAGAAGTGTGGCCTGTATGAAACATTTGTGGGAGAAGCTGCTTCAGCAGGTCAGGATACGGGAGCAATATTTCCTGGACAGTTAAAGAAAGCAGTCCAAGAGCAGAAGCTGTCTCTGGGAAGAGGCTTGTAATACTACCAAATTTATTGTGTTCTGAAAGTAGGTGCTTGGTTAGGTGCTTGGTCACCAGCAACAGAACTGCCTCTGGCTGTCTTAAATTAAGCTAGGAATTATTTTGGAAGGCTGTTGACCTGGGACCGATGCAGTCAACTCTCCAGAAGGCCTTGCAGCAGGAACCAAAGCAAAGTGTCGGTTTTCCAGCTGCCACTGTGACGAACACATCTTCTGGGTGACATATTCTTACTTGCGGGGCTGAACTCCTGGAGAGAAAGACTAAGCCTACCGTCATCTCGCCGTGGTGGGAGGTGGTGGCTCCCTCATGATGGAAATTCTGTGCAAGGGGTATGGGGCCCTAATGGGAAGGAGACAGATGCTAGATAGCCCTGTCCCCCCACCAAAAAAAAAAAAAAAAAAAAAAAAAAGGAGGAGGAGGAAAGAAAATGAAAACTGCTCAGCTCAAGTGCTTGCTAAGGCCCTGGAGTTAGATTAGATGGCCCATGTTCAAATCCCGCATCTGCCACTTACCAGCTGGTTGAGCTTTCCCGTGCCTCAGTTTACCTATCTCTAAAATGACGATGAAAACAGTCCCTATCTGTTAGGGTGGTTGGGAGGATTAAACATGGAGGAGAGTCTGGCCCGTGGTGAGTGAGTGCTCTTTGCTGCTGTGCGAGTCCGTCGGCATCCGCAGAGGAGACAGCGCGGAGCTGGTGGGCAGAGTGTCCGGGTGCGGTTCTTGCTCACGGCTTCTCCGACTGGCTGCCGGGGGTTCTGCCGGGGGTTCACCTGTTCCTCTCCCGGCCGAGCCTGTCGGCACCTGGTGTGCCCTCTAACTTTCAGTGGGGATGTTAAGCAAGATTAACTTGTTCCCTGAAATATCTCTTCCCTTTCTTCCCGTCCCGGCTTTTAGCTGAGATGAAGATGTAGTTCCAATTCTATTACTGTGCACGTGGAAATCATTTACCTTCCTCGTGGGGGGGCGTGGCCCCTGTGTCCCTCTTGCCTCTGGTGCCCACGAGGCATCTTTCTTCTCAAGTCACCGCTGCCTACTCTGTCCTCTTCGACTTGCTGGGAGTGAGGTAATGACATGACTTCAAGAATTGATAGGATTGTGTTCCTAGGAGGACACTTGAAACCATATGCTGTCTCCTTTTGTCATCCCCGTGTTCTGGATAGGACAGGTCACCCACTTGGTCACAGTGCCCATGTCACTGGTTAAAGGGAGCCACGATACAGTCTCTGCAGTTAGAGGGACAGGTAGAACTTTGATCTGCTGGTTCGAGGACAGCGTCTGCAAGGAGATAGCAAACTGCGCAACTATTTTAAGGTTCCAAAGGGGATTCTCACTACTGTGTATGCTTGTAAATTGAGTTTGTGAGCATGGAACGTCTTTGTTCTCTCCGCAGTGAAATGATTCATGGCTGTGTAGTTTTGTTTTCATTTATGGTAACTTGCCCCTCATTAATTCAGAGCTCTATGACAGCACCATATTTATGGCGGACAGCCTCCCTTCCTTCTCTGGGTGTCTTTCGTTGTGTTGTCATTGTGGTGCTCATGGAGGTTGTGGTTGTAAAATTAGTAAGTCATTCACAAATGCCAAAAACCCATACAAGTATCTTTAGTCGGATCCTCCCTCCCTTCCCTGTGCCCCAGCCCCCGGCCCCTCATTCCTTCCCCGACAGATGCCCAGGCGCGTCAGTATTCTGCATTTCCTTCCAGATCTATTTTATGCACATATGAATATATGTTATTTCCCCCTTTTCAAACAGATGGTAGTGTACTATATATGCACAATATTCTGTGCCCTGCCTTTTTACTCAACAATACATCTTGGAGATCTTTACATGTAAGTATATAAAGAGATGTCTCATTCTTTTTTATAGCTGCAGAATATTCCATCATACGAGTGCACCCAAATTTACTTAGGCACTTTCCCATAGCTGGAGATTTAGGCTTCCTGGCGGTTTTTGAGGTGAAGCTTCTGGATAAAGATCAACGAATAGAATCTATACTGAGTGGATGCAGCTTAGCATCATTGTATGTTATTATAAGGGATTTTTCTAGACTATGTTAAAGAATATTGCAGTGGTCTTCAGTGGAACATCTGGCTTTGCATATGTACTTTTGGCAATCCCAGAACAATCGAGGAGATGCACTGTACACACTTTTAATGGATTATTTTGTAAGCTATTGGGTTTGGAAATGAATGAGCTTGTCTTAAAAGCTTATTGTCTGAGTCCAGCCAGATGAGTCTTGTTTTCATAAGGTTGATAAAAAGAAGTGAAGAACTAGTACCCATCATTCAGAATGGGATTTGAACAGTTTTGGGGTCAGGAAAACTTTCCTCCTGCAGGATAAATAACTCATTTTTCCATCAGTTCTCATTGAATAGATGCCTTAATGAGCTAGACTTGGGATGAGAGAAGGCAGGACTATAACTTTCTTGAGGGAAAGGTGGCTGACACATCTGAGCTCGTAAATATTGTTTAATTGAATGGGAAACAGGATCAAAGAATTGTAAAGTATGGTAAAGACAGCCTTAGCTATATATTAATGTATACATTGTGCAGAAGTATATGTATTAAAGCCTTAATACGATGTGATGTTTGAACTAGCAGAACATTGGAAGATGAAAGTCATAATTTAGGAAGGAATAAGCTATAAAGTTCACTTTACACTTCCTTTTGAAGTACTGCTTTTAATGACCTTGAAAATCTTATTTGTAGCTAAACATAAATCTGAAAATACCATGTAGGAGATGATTTTAATCTGTTAGCAAAATTATTGAGTTGCTAAGAAACAAATACTTTATTATTTTTGTGGGTCTGAGAAGGAAACAGTGACCTCGTGTGATGGGAAACAGCTCAGTGTCCTCTTTGTTGGACGCTTTGGAGAATTATGTGACCTTCAGGACAGGGAGAGTTACTTGTACGTCTGAAGATACTGGCAGAGGTTTTTTTTGTCTGTTTTGAGTATAATTTTTCTTGTTTTTCTGATGATTCCTTTAGTACTTAGGTTAAATATCTGTTGAGTCATGTAATACTAGACAGAAACAATGTCTATTCATTCAGTGTTGCGCTCTCTAGCCCAGGCGACAGAGTGAGACTCTGTCTCAAAAAAGAAAGAAAGTGACTCTAGTCAAACCGATAAGTCAGCAAGTTCCCTAGAGAGGTTGCTTTGTCTTTGTGCACCATCATAATCACTGTTTTGAGTTTTACTGGTTCTGGTCAGCTGTGATGTTTGACTGTCTTTAGCTGCAGGTTGATCCTTGGTGTTGGGCGAAGCACGTCGTGGTGGCTTAGGTGTGGGCCCTGTGGCCCCTACCCCAAGCTGTGCCAGGTTCCCTTGGTCTCAGAGCAATTCCCAGGCAAAGGAGATGCTGTTCCCTCTTTCAGCATCTCTGGCTCAGATGCCCGTCTGTTCCAGAGTCCTCCTTTCTGCTCCATGTTGAGGGGGAAGTACTTTTCCCAAACCCCCACTTTATTTGAACGCCTTGTGTTCTTGCCGTTTACATTGTGAGCATTTATACCTGTCATAAGACTGAAGACTCCCTTAAAACCATACCTTGCACACTGCCATTGTCTCTTTTGTTTTTGTTTTTTTAACATTCAGAGGAATGTTTTTCTCAGTCTCAGGGATGCTCTAGTTTTTTTTTTTTCCTTCTGTTTCTTTGTTGGTGAAATCTGTATCTCTCATCTCTCAGGGCTGCAGACTCCTGGTCCGGAGGTCATTGTTGACGTTGAATCCATGGACATCTTCCCCGTGGGCTGGTGCGAAGCCAATTCTTACCCCCTGACGACACCACACAAAACAGCCTGTGAGTGAGGCCTGGGCGAAGGGGCTGGGGGTGACATCTGCGACTTGCTGAATAAATAGGCAGTTTTGTAAAGAAATTAGAGCCAAACTGTAAAAAACAAAAATGGTTTCAGATTTTCCATTGAGCACTAATGTTTTTATCTTAGTTGTCGTTTAAGTGTCTGCATGAGATGAACATTTGGAAGCATGTCACAGGTGGACAAACTATGTCGCGGTTGAAGAGAAAAAAATACCTGCAATCTTGACTCCCAGTGTTGTACACAATCCATTGTTTTGATGGGAAAAAATGCGTTAGATGCTGTATTCTTGTATTATCAGTTCTGAGAAAGAACTAAATATTCTCATGAAGTTTCTCCTAAAGGAATTATAGTTGATCCCAGTGATTTACTGACATATTTATAAACACTTTACCTACTCTTGACACTAATTGGTGAGATTTCAACTGTACTTTAAAAAGTGTATTGCCTCACATGCTTTAGATCACAGAAATACCACACGAAACCAATATTAGTAGTTAAACAATTCAGCAACACGCATGCATGCACACACACACATACATTTATACACATTTAAATGCATACAGCAGTGTGTTTTCATGTATGTCACTGTAGGTCATTATCATGAAATGGTATCATTTAAAAATCTTCAAACCTAATACATCTTTGCATTTATTATTCCACTCTAATGTGTATCAAAAGTATTATGTAAAATTACGGGTCCTTAAAGAGATTGCATTTCTGTTACTTTCTTTTTGGAATTTGTATGCTAGCTTTGCCTCTTTCTAGCAGCCTGTTCTGTGGTGCACTTCTGTAGATTCTCAGAACATTCCTTTAAACAAAGTTCTATCTCAAGGTTGGCTTCAAGTTCCCTGATGGATTTCAAGGGCCCCCCACTCAGTATTGATTAAGAACAGTATAGGACATTCTCTGCAAAGCAAAGTGGGTAGTTCAGATTACAGACAGAGGTCAGAGGTGGATTTTCAGGGCTTCTTCTTTCCCTATACCATCCTGTTGAATAAATCTGATCCAATTTGAGTAATATTTTCCCCTCACTTTAAAATATTTAATATTTCTAAAACTTTGAGCATGGAATAATTATTTTAATCTCAGAGGCATTCTTTTTTCCTTCTGATATAAAATGATGAGTTCTTCTCTCACTCAGCCAGCATGGCCAACAGTCGGGCTGTCCCTGGGTCTGTCATGGGGTTGGGGCTTCGTCATCTCTGTTGTCCCTGCTGTCCCTCAGACAGAACCTAGTGTCCTGGGGCCTCTGCCTCCTTTCATACGGATTTGGGAGGATGGAAGTGCTTTGAGTTTTTCTGGGGCACAATCACACCTGGGTTAAGCTGAACACAGTAATGTTTCCTCTTTATTTTACACTTTGCATCCTCGCTGCTTCCCCAGAGTGTCAGTCAGGTGTCCGCACCCGATGAACAGAGGCCGAGTGACACAAGTTATTCTGCACCCATTTTTCACCTTGGAGATCATGAAGTTTACAGCTTTTCATAGTAATAACTGGAATTGAGTACCAAATAAAGTCAATAGTGGATGGAATTTTGTTAAATATTTTTTCTCATTTATTTTTGCTTGTATTTCTTACACATGCATTTTGCTTTAAAGAGGCAAACTCCCACTCTAAACCTGCCAGACTCTAACAGCTTTTAGAAGTTGTGTTGGAATTAATTTATGCTTATGTTGGAAGATGCAGGGTTATCTGAGCATGCCAGATTAGATTAGATGCCAGAAGCTTTGGTCTATTTTTGTTAAGGCGATCCTAATCAGTTATAAATATAAACTGGAAGTATTCGTATCCAAAAAAAAAATATCATTATTTGTTGGTTTATGTCAGTATTCAACTAGATGTATTTGCTAGCCACTAATTCTCCTTTTGGCAAAAAATAATTTTAGTCTAAATGCATGCCTCCGATCCTACTTTGGGAGGGTACTGTTATGGTAACATTATCTCTTTCATCACAATCTCTATGGGGAAAAAAAAATCATTCTTGCAGCAATTTATCTTGAACACATGTGTTTACAGGAGGTATAATAGCTGTAGTCTTCTTCTTTCTTATTAAATGCACATTTTAAAATAAAGAAACCACTATGGTGATAAGATTAAATGTACTAAGTTCTATTAAGATCTCACATCTGAGGAGCCAATGTCCGCTTTATGCTAGAAGAAATTGATTTAAAATTGTGGCATGAGTGAAATCACTTTTCGGTATTTAAATTGTTCCTTTAACACGGGCACTTTTTTTACACTATAACCCGTTTTTAAAAATGCATTTGCTCCACTAACAAAGCTGATTTTCTGTTTTCCTTTTTTGCCTGTTTTACAGCACAAAAGAAGAGGAAGATTGCAGTTGTGCAGCCAGAAAAACAGTGCGTGTTTCTTTTTTCTTTTTTTTCTTTTCCCCAGACTGCATGGTAAATGGTAGAGTGTCTTTACGGAGGGTAGGAAGCATGGCTGTTTTTATTACAGTTAGCTAACAAAGGGTGCACTAGTCAAGATGGTAGTAAAACGTAGCTGCTGCTGTTTGTTGTGTACCTGTTATGCTCAAGACACAGTGCTTGCTTAAAAGGAATTTGTAGTCCAAACTGTCACTTCTCGGTGTAACTGATAAACAGCCCAAACTCACACATGGATAGCGATGACTCTGTGTGCTTGGCAATTCTTAGCGCCCCCGGCAACCCAGTGTGGCAGGTACAGTTTAGATGTGTGGCCGCCTCTTTCCCCCACCAGGACGTTGTCTCTCTCCCTCTCCACTCTCGGCTGGGCCTGGGAGGTGGAAAACGAATCCGACTCCAGCTCTGCCGCTTCCCAGCTGGGGGAACTTGAGCAAGTTGCTTGAGTTCTCTGCATCTCAATGCCCTCACTGGTAAAATGCTTATTTCAGGGTTTTTATAAATATTAAATTAGATTCCATGTGAAAAAAATACTGTGAGCCTCAAACTGCTGAAGACATATAGGTTACACTCCCCCCACCACCCGTGTTTCAGTTGTAATTTTATGAGCAAAGAGTATCGGGGCAGAGTGCGTGCAGGCAGGCAGTATGTTTTGGAAAAGGAGTAACTGCTGGTAACATTTGTATATATTTAAAAATATTTAAAACGCACTAAAACGTATATTCCATGTTGAGTGATTCTGCCTGCTTAAGTAAATAAAAATACATGCTTGGAAAGAGAGCTGAAAATGGCATTTTTCATGTGCAGTACTCGAGTTTAAAATTTTTAAAAAATGAACACTAACGGCATTGTTATTTGAATGAAAATAACAGTTTCGTGGGCATATTTTGTGGGTTCATGTCTAAATGCAATGTAAATGCAGAAAGATTAGTGACAGGCTCACGACTGAATCCGTACTTGAATCCCTCATTCCGGCGTTTGTGGTCCGTGGATTAACGGTCTCCCCTTCACGTGTGCCAGTCGCCTGGAGAGCTTGTGAGGACACAGCTTGCTGGGCCCATCCCCTGAGTTCCTCATTCAGGATGTCTGGGGTGGGGCCTGAGAATCTGCATTTCTAACAAGTTCCCAGGTGATGCTGCTGCTGTGGGTTTGGGGACACACTTTGAGAACCGCTGCCAGAGAGAGCTGAGCCCACTGAGATCTCTTATACGGGTCACCTTTTTGTCCGTGTAGCTTTTCAACTGTGTCGTTTCTGAGCGGCCAACCTGGGTGCCCCTGTGAAACCGAACTCACCTCTTTCCCCCTAAGGCTGCGTTTAAAAAAATATATTTATTCAGCAACATTTTTACTGAACTATAACAGAACTCTGTCCTGGAATAAACCTACTTTACATTTCAAGAATCATGAGTTTATAGATTTTTTTTTAAGGGCTTGTGTGGAGTGTGGCCATGACCCACACGGGCACAGAGATCAGAAATCAAAGATTAGCAGAGGGTGGTGTCCAGTCAGACATGTAAGTGGAAAAGTCTAACTTTAATTGCACATAAGTTAATGTTTCTTGTCTAAAATATAATTGAAGACATTACTGCATTCTAGGAGAAGAGACAAAGCCAGCAGCCAGCAGCCACCCAGAAGAAACTCACTGATCACTGGTGGCCACTCGGGGGCACATGTTCCATAGGCTTTGTAGGGTCATCAGAAGAATGCGAGAGCAGCTTTTCTGAAACGACCTTTTTACCCAGCCTTACTGGTGTTGCTCCTGTACACACAGCCTATCTTATGATGCTCTTACTTAGATTTCTGGAATAGTCTCTTTAAATTATGGCAAGACTTTGGAGTGTAACCATTTCCTCTAAAGTACAGAATCCATGACGGTTTCCTTTTCTCTATCGACAGGTTGCCGTCCACAGTGCCTGTTAAAAAAATACCTCATGAGCTTTGTTTATTCCCTCACCTGGACTCGACAGGTAAGTGGGTCCCATTTAGGGCTCTCTGTCCCTTCCCGCCTTGTAGCTCTGAGTGGAGATGTCATGTCTCTACTTTTAGGTCAATATGAATATATCTCAACTTTGAGCTTATTTTTTTTCTCTATTACTATTCATTAACAGACACCTATCATTTTTTGATTTTTTTAATATCTAAGCTAAATTCCCTGTTTCTCTTCTGCTCTTGGCCGGTAGCTCTAGGTAGTTCTAGTCTGCAGGAAAAGGGTCCATGTGCTATTTGGAAATTATGAGCCAGGTTAGGGCTGTGTGTTGTGAACTGCCACACGGAGCAGGGAATAGTTGGAGGTGTCGTCATCAGGCATTCTTTTTGTGGCATGTTATCACAGTTCCGCTGGTATCTTTACACTGATGGTTAGTGCTTAAGTCCCTGCTGGCTTTTGAATTGTTCCCTGAAACCCTTTGTGTTTGCACAGTTGCTTATGAACAATGTATGTTTTTTAATCTGTAAAGCCTTACATTTTACAATAACCTTTGAAAATGCAATTGTGAGCTGCCCTCTGACCACCAGATCCGGTAATAGACATGTTTGCGCACTGTCATACTTGATCAGAAATTCTGTTTTCTAAGCCAGAATGAAACCTGGTCTAAATTGCAGAATGAAAATTTACATGTCATGAAAGAATCCTATTAGTCGAAGTTACCTTTGCAGTAAAGAGAGCAATTTTATGAGTAGGCTTCTCTAAAGGTCTAGGTGCTGGTAATCCTACCAAAAAATTTCCGTGTAAGGGCAGGTATGGGCTTATTATTTTGCCTGTTGCATAGAATTCAAACTTCAGAATGGTTTTTAAAAGAACCATGTCAGCTACACTTTTACAGTCTGTCGTTGATATTTTATTCCTTTTCTCTTATATCCAAAAAAATAGCATTTCTACCTCCTACCTGTTGGTTCTTAGTTGAAGTCCTTATGAAAGAAAATAAGCTTCCCTAGACCGTTTACATTACCTTCCCAAATTACTGACAGTATTTATGCAGAAATACCCGTGTTTGTGTCGCTTAGCTTGGAGCTTGTGTGCAACGGGGGCTGGGTGGTGAGTCCCTTAACCAGAAGTGAAACCTCATTTTCCACTTACAGACATCAAGAAACTTTAGAGTGAAATCTTATCATTTAATTATTCTGCTTTTTGCCTATGGCAACTTGAGGTACAAGACCAACAATTTGTCCTCTTCCCTTTCTTAGTTGAAAGAATAATAAAGGTAATGCAAATTTAGGGTACGTTTTACCTCCACTGGATTCCAAAATGGAGAAGCCTAACAGTGTCGAGTGTTGGCGTGGCTGTGGGACAGCAGAACTCTGACCTAGCGCAGGGAGGAGCATAAACTGGGGGTAGTCACTGTGGGGGAAAATTGGCCACGTCTAGTAAAACAGAAGATATGCAGACCTGCAGCCAGGCAGTTCCACTCCCGTTAGACACTTGCAAGGAAATCTTGCCCGTGTGCTGAATACGATTTCTATATTCATAGTCATTAAGGCACTGTTGGCAATACTGAGAAAGCAGATGCAAGTAAGGATCTGTCAGTAAGAGAATAGAAGCCTAAATTGTGGCATATTAATTCAGTGGGTTAATATACAGAAATGAAGAATAAATGAACTTCCTAGATACACATTTACCAACTTGGATGTATCTCCGAAACATCATATTGAGCAAGCAAACAAAATGTTGCAAAAAATCATTTATGGAATATTTAAAAAATATCCAAAATGTCATATATCGCTTGTAGGCACACACATACTCAGGTGTGCAGAAAGTTTATAGACCTGCAAGGGAATGATAAATGCCAGATGCAGGTGGGTGGTTACCGCTGGGGGGATGGCGGGGACAGTCACCGCAGTAGGGGACACGGAGAATTTAGCTGTGCAGTTGGTGTCTTTGTTTTTGGGCTGCGCTGTGACACCTGAGATGCCACTGTCTTAGTCTGCATCTTTCTGTGTGTCTTGAACACTGCGTAAGAAACAGTTTGTATGGTGGAGAAATCTAATCCGATTTTCTGAGATACTATTAGGGATATAAAATGTCCTGAAATTTGGACATGATGTGTCTTTCTTAAAAGAAAAAAATCATCCGGTTTTCTCTACTGCTCTGTCACAATTTGGAAGCAGTGTGAGGCCTCTTAATGAGAGCGCCAGTGACACTAGCCCTCGGGGCTGTCATGGCCACCCAGAGCATGGTTTCTTTTGTAACTCTGGAGGGCCCGTCAGTCAGGACCTCGGACAGCTCCGCAAGGTGGCTCTGCCGCCTTAGTGGATCAGGCAGGTGTTTCTCTCGTCGGTCCCCCTGGGTCTGGAGTTGTCCTAAACTCGGCTTTGCTACTCTTCCCCTGCAGGAACCGTCCACGGGAAGTACTGCTGCCCCCAGCTCTTTATCAACCACAGGTGTTTCTCGGGCCCTTACCTGAACAAAGGGAGGATCGCGGAGCTGCCCCAGTCGGTGGGACCCGGCAAATGCGTGCTGGTTCTCAAAGAGGTAAATCACGTGCACGGCCGCAGTCGGCTTATTTTAACAGGATCTTGAAGCTGCAGGCACAGTTGCCAAAGGAGACCCTAGACATTTGAAGCAACTGAGTTAACATTTACCAACCATTCCTTCCTCTCAGTCCTGGGGATTGGAGGCCAGAGATGCAAAGATGGAAAAAATGATGTTCCTGCCCATGGAAGACTCCCAGTTTAGCAGGAGGGACACACGTTCCCTGGGAACTGTTGCTCTAGACTTCAATAAAGTGCTCTGGGAAGACAGAGGAAAGATTTTCGTGTGCAGAATGAGGGTTTAGGATTGAGGAGTTGGGTTTTGCAAAGAGGGGTGCCAGCCTGGAGAGGGACGGGGGACTTCACCAGGCAGTGTAGAGCGTCTCTGAGAATGGGTTGGGGGTGGCATCTGTTTTTGTCCATCCGTCCCCAGCACCTGCAGCCCGCAGGTAGGAGGTAATGATAAATGCTGTGACACAGACATTTTCATGAGATTTATGGCATGGGCCGTGTCCCGGCCCAGCCTAGGCCGCCCACCATGTGGAGGGTCTTATTTTCCATTTTTCTTGTGGCCTTCGAGAAAGGACTTGCAGAGAGAGAGGTGAGTCCTGAGGGTGTTAGCGGAGCCGCCTTCTCTCCGTTGCATTTTTATAGCTTAGCTTCGGGCAGTGCTTGGAGGCAGGTTGGAATTTTGGAAGAGTTTCCAAACTCTCCTTGGAACTCTGTCTCTGCCCTTTTTGTTAAACACATCTCAGTGCTTTCTTTTAAGAAAGAAGACACCGAATAGAAGCCCTTTATCGATACTGTACCTTGATGAATGTGTTTTAATTGCACGGGCACAACAGTCCACTGATCCACTGAACAGATAGATGTCTGTTAGGTGACAGCTAGTGGCCGGGCACCATCGGAAGCGTTGGGGCAGAAACCAAACATGCTGTCCCCTCTGCCTGTTGGGGTTTTCCCTTCTTGTTGGGGAGATGACATAACCCACAGCTAGACGCATAGTGGGGGCCCCTTGCGAGGGCCAGGAGCACAGTGCAGTGGGGACAGAGCAGAGGTGACAGATACGTGACAAATGACTTGATCTGGCTGAGGCAAAGCGCATGGAATCTTGGTGGCACGCACAGGTGAGGGTTCAAGGTACTCGGGCAAAGGAGGGACAGGGGTGGCTGGGGCACAGGAACTCAGGCTGGAGACGACTCATAGGTACTAAAGGTGCATTATATTTTGAAAAGAAAAGCAGAGCAGAATCTGGCCCGCCTGATGCTTCAGTGCGAGGTAGAACCGAGCGGATCGGATGGGCCTGCCTGGGAAAGGTCGTCTTCGGTGTGGGAAGCGATTTGGGCTTTACTCTCTGCATGATGGAAAACCCTCGGAGTTTAGGGGGAAAATTCTGTTTGAGAGGGAAAGTAGGGGTTACAGTTTAGAAGAAACCTGCAAGAAACCGATGAGGCTATTATTGCGGTTATTTATTTGGGGGGCATTTAGCATTTAGAGTGTTTAACAGGTGGTCCCTGCCCCAGGGGGGCTTCCAGTCGAGAGGGTAGAACAGACTAGCAGAATCTGGCCACATGTGTCCCGGGTGCCGCACCAGGGCCTCTGTGAGATCCTGCAGGAGTCGTTCGCGGAATTAGGCAGTGGCTCCAGGAGGGGGAGCAGGTGCAGCGGGAGCATCCCCAGTGCCGGGGATGGAGGCAGGGAAGGTGGGAGATGCTCACGGCACTGAAAACGTCAGGGCCACCAAGGGTGGACACAGAAAGGGCCCAGATCTACACTGGGAGTCTTGTCCAGGCCTGGCCGTTGTGCTGGGTTCTTCACACATCATCACTGGGCAGCAGAGTGATGCTTTCACCCTATACCTCGGTGCAGTCGGCATCCTGTCTCGAAGCCAAACAGTGCATCTCGCTCAGTGAGTGGGTTCCGAGCTCGAGACATTTGCAGCTAAAGAAAAATGGTGACTGAGGGGAAGGCTCCTCGGATGGGCCCTGGCGAGGCGGTTAAGCCCCGGGACCCATAACCGCATACGCTGGCACAGACCGTAGATCCCTGCAGATAGATACCCTACTTCATCCAAAGGGAAATCAAGCCAGGATACATGTAAAAATCTCTGTCACCGTACGAAATAAAACCCCAGAGCTGAGAATTGGCTTTCTGCAGTCGGCGACAGCTGTCAGCCGTGGACCGGTTTTTGCTGGGCGATGTTGTCTGCCTGCCTCTGTGCCTGTGTGTGTTGTGAGTGGTACAATATGGACAAAAACTGCCACAAACACGGGGAGCCGATGGGTTTCTTTGAAACTGCCTGCAAGCCTGTCTCCCTGGCATGTTCGGTTGTTAGAACAAGGTCCCCCCTTTCCTGCCAGGTCTGTTAACAAACAGATGACCCCAGCTGAAGCCCCTCGAGAGGGGTGGGCCGTTTCACTTTACTAAATGATGGGTTTTTTTGTTGTTTTTTTTTTGAGACAGAGTCTCGCTCTGTTGCCTGGGCTAGAGTGCCGTGGCATCAGCCTAGCTCACAGCAACCTCAAACTCCTGGGCTCAAGCAATCCTTCTGCCTCAGCCTCCCGAGTAGCTGGGACTACAGGCATGTGCCACCATGCCCGGCTAATTTTTTCTATATATATATATATATATATTTTTTTTTTTTTTTTAGTTGGCCAGATAATTTCTTTCTATTTTTAGTAGAGACAGGGTCTCACTCTTGCTCAGGCTGGTCTCGAACTCCTGACCTCAAGCGATCCACCCGCCTCAGCCTCCCAGAGTGCTAGGATTACAGGTGTGAGCCACCGCGCCCGGCCTTAAATGATGTTTTTAAGTCAAAAGTAGTTATCCCTCATCAGTTGCCCGAAAGGTGCCAGCAGCCAGATTTAAAAGCTAGGCCAGAGCAGTTTTCCGATGACAAAACTAGTTTTTTGCTGATGTTCCGCAAACGCATGCGGCAGGAGGAGGAGGGGGCGGCACTTCAGTTCCGTGAGTGCAGGAGAAATCTGAGTTCCACCGAGCCAATATTTATGCTAATGCTCTTCCTTCAGCACCAGAACCTCCGTGTGGCTTCAGATTTCATTTTACTTAAAGAGAATGAAGTAATTGAAGCAAAGACAGAGCGTGTTGCTTTTCCGGGCCATCAGTGGTCTACGGAATTTAAACGCTTCTAGAGAATGTAAAATGCGAGCCGTCTTCCCTGTGTCTGGTCTGCTGGAAATAGACAGTGTCTGGGGGTGTGGATGCCGGGCTGGTCTTCGGCAAGTTCAGTGCAGGCTGCGAGCGGGGTCCGGGGCTCTGTCTGAGCTGGAGTTTCCGGCAAAAGTGATCGTTAGTGCGTGTCGTTAGCACTCACTTTCTGGGTGTTAGACGTGCGCAGGCTTCGGAGGGACTGAGAGCAGTGTCTGGCTGCAATTCCAGAGACGGTGCGGTGAGGGAGGGTGGATGACCTGGAAGATGCTGGAGCAGACTTAGTAGATGGTCTGTTCAGGTCTGGGCAGCCCCAGTGAGCGAGCTCAGAGCAGGCCTTGGGGTGGAGAGGCAGGCAGGGCCACCTCGGGTTCAAACCGATGAGTCGTGCACTTTCTGTTGAAGGTAAAGGTAGGACACCTGACTTTCTGCTGCCTTTTTTCTTCTTTCTGGTGCTTGCAAGAAGGTTTACAAGAAAGCCATGGAAGCCAGGAAGTTGGAGAGGCATCAGGATTTGGGTTGATTCAGAACTGAAGTGAAGGTGAAGATTTTAAGTGCAGACTACTTGTTCTGAGAAGTTTGGTTCTGAGAAGGAGACGATAGCCAGGAAGTCCAGGAGCGTCCAAGGACAGTTAGTTTTTAAAGATGCAAAACTGGGACCTATGTACAGGCCAGTGGGGACAGAGGGGCGGAAGGGGCAGGGGACAGTTGATCTGAAGCGTCAGTAAGGACCGCACTGATAGTGAGAAGACGGCTACCTCTGAGTGTTTGTCGCCTGCTGAGACATCACCTCGTTTACTTCTCAGCACATCACTGTGCCCCAGACAGATGTCAGGGCCCCTGTGTGCAAGCCAGGAAAGTCAGTTACTCATCTTGCCTAAGGACTTACAGCTTCCAAGGGATGCAGCTGGGCTTTGGTCCCAGATCTGTCTAACTACCTAAGTTATTGACTTTCACCCATAATACACTGTGGGGGACTTGCGTGTAGAAGTATGTTCTCAGGAAACATTTCATGAACTCCAAGACATCCAATGAGGTCTTGTTTTTCTAGCGTGAATTTCCTTCTCGAGGTGCCCCAAACCCCTCACACCTGTTTCTTGGGAATATCGTTCGGTGATGTCACACCTAAGATCTCCTTAGTTAACGGTGACAGGGTCCATGCTGCCCTGTCTGATCAAGAACATGATGCATTGGATTCTGATGTTTTGGAAAGGTGCAGTGACTCAATCTAACCCTGCGTAGTAATAGCGGCTGTCCACGTGGTTATTTTCGAGGGGTAACTAGAATCTACTAAGATGTCACATACACGGAAATTATTCAGCTCGAAGTTCCAAAGTTTTATAGGGAGCTTGTTGAATTTGGAGATGAACGATACGGCATCGAGAAAAGCCAAGCAAAACATATTCAATATCAGATGCTTTTTATGATTTAATTGCTGCCTGTGTCCAGGCTGACGTGAACTCTGGAAGGCATTTGCTTTTCACAGTCACAAAATGCATCTCGACGTGCAGCAAATGACATGTAACTCTGGGGTTTTCTCAGCTACACACAATGAAAAGACTCTGTCGAAATTTTATTGTCTGTTGATAAACACCGTGTGCATTATTGCAGTTACTTCTAATTAGGTTTATTTTTAAACTTGGTGTCTGTAAATCATACTGACAGTAAACCATAAAATCAGACGAATGTTCTAATATAGAGAACGTGAGTGTACCCAGACTGCTGGGACGCCTTGGCTGAGCCTCGCTGTCTTGGTGGGTCTTTAATGGGGCCTTGGAACATAGCAAAACACTCCCCAGGCAAAGGAAAGACAGTTGCCACGCTGACTGCATAGTATGAAATATGTTAAAATCGAATCCTTAGTTACAACATGAGAAAGCTTAGTTGTTTTCAGAAGCCATTGAGGGTACAAACCAGGCTGTTACATTCCAGAAAACTTCAGACCCACGAAAACTGCGACATGCAAGTTCCAGTGACGTTCTTCGTTGTCCACCCTTCCCTTTGTGTTGAACTGGTCTCTATCAAACACAGTAGAAGTTCAGGCAGTCGTGCTGGGCTCCCACCTCAGTGAGGTGTATGCCTTACTCCCTCGATGGTATTTTGCTCTGACATGTGAAATGTGGGCCCTGTGTCTGGCATGTTCTTTTATACCTCTTCTGGGCTGGCACAGATGCTAGCAGGGGTACACACCACGTGCTCTTCCTGTCCGTCCCTGGCGCCCGGCGCCCACTGGGGCCTCATCGGATGGTCATTTCATGGAACCCAACCCCATAGGTCTCCACTTTGTGCCCTCACATTTTTTAAGCTCCCTGTCCAAATAGCAGCCGCTCAGGAGTGCACCAGAACTTGTAACTGTTAGTAGTGGATGACTTGCTTTTTGAAAGGCGGTACCCCAGGGGTCTAAGTTCCTTGTCCTTCTTATTAAAGATGCAGATAGAGGTTATCTGGAATGTCTTACCTGCCCAGAGCCTGCAGTTGGGAGTCTCAGAACAGAAATCCCTGGTCTTTCTGAGAGCCCACCATAGTCAGTGACCTCATGCTAATCGTCTTGGACTTGGGACTTGGGGGTGAAGGAGCAGGTTGAGGAAATGTGATGCTGGTTGGTGTTAAGATGTTCCAGACTATATTACAGTACGCTCCCATCTCTAAGAGAGTTGTCCTAGTGTGTTAACACATGTCTGTAAAACTGAGCCAGCACTGGGTGAGTTTCACGTAATTTGCCACCCTCCTTACATATACCTAAAATCTCTCCAGAAGTGTCGGCACTAATATTATCCCCATTTCATTGGTTTCTTATGAAATTAAAAAAAAATAGAATGAAATTCTCAGTAGCCTGTCCAACCAAAGAGTACTCCTGTTGAAGAATAATCAATTGCTCTTTGGACGAAATGGCTCAGTTTTCCCACAACCAGAAGAGGTAATGAGAGTCCGCCACCCCTCTAGGGAGAGGTCCGGGCTCTCCTAGCCAGAGGGATCGGATTTTACCCACTTGTATCCCCGGATGGCGAGTTAACTCCGAGTTAGCCAGGGCAGTGTTTATCTGACTCATTCACAGTCCTGCACTTCATGTGGGTGTGCAGTGTCAGCGGTGTGGTTTTCAAAGCATTCTTGTGCTAGTAGGAATGGATGCCGTTGAAGTTCACTGTGCACGTTTTTCCCCAACAGGTTCTTAGCATGATCATCAACGCTGCCTACAAGCCGGGAAGGGCACTAAGAGAACTGCAGCTGGTAGAAGATCCTCGCTGGAATTTTCAGGAGGAGACACTGAAGGCAAAGTGAGTGTTTCCAATTCTGGAGGGCAGGGGTGTCTGTAATACTTCGCCCGCTGCTTCGAAACTTGTCATTCCTCTTTGTGACGCAGCCCAGAGGAATGGCAAAAAACTGAAGGACGTTCATCTGCAGTTCTAGTCCTACATGTAGATTTGTTGGCATTTTTGCTATTTGCACAGCTGCCTTAAGCCTTCGGATTCCTTTCGTGAAGTTGAGATTTGCTCAACTAACATTTTATTATGTTAAACATTCAGAATAAAAACATGCTGTTTCAGGGCCAACAGATTATTTGATTAAAAGGGGGAAAATTATAAAGAGATGTCCTTTATCATTATTATACTATGTTCATAAACAGCTCGTGATGTTTGATATTGTAAAGACTTTATGCCAAATGTAAACGTCCTCCACTCTGGCTGTGGACAGTCGTAAGAGATAAAAGGAACCAACACACATGTTTGGTTTGGGTTCAGTAAAATGACAGTTGACACTGGGTTGACATCGAATTGGGTGACTTTGTTCTTTTATTTGGAAATAGGCTCATAGGAAAGGTGACATTTTTGCTTTCCTTTAAGTTTCTGAACCTTTGAAATGAGAGCAGGGACGGTATCCATGTGCTTGAACTCAGCTGTTTGTGTACATAGGAGAAGATCCTTTTCTCAAGATAATTTCACATCGAATTATTGCTTAGAGTTCTTGAGAGGGCTTTTAATATTTATGGTTTTCAAATAGAATGGATTTTCCTGGCTGACTTCTTAAATATCATGTAGATGTAACATATGAGAAATGCTTTTTCAAAAGAGCAAATCATTTTTCAATGGCCAGCATATTATCTAAACTCTCCTTTAGAGATGGCACCTGTCCTAATCATAGTGAAAATCGAGAAATATTAAATAATTTATATGACCAGTGAGACTGTGCTCTGAAGTTAGCTCACACTGGTGCTGGGCAGAGATGCTGAGATGTTGTGCTGCTAGTCACCATGTCCTGCCAGCAATCCGCTCAGCATTCCTCATGTCGTTTTTGAACGGCTCTGGAATTTTAGACTCAGTAAGTCATTTATGGTCGAATCAGATTCTGCCAGATCACAAAAGTGAAAGAGAATGTATGTAGATCAGGAGAGGGTTGGTTTGTATCCAGTGGCATGCCAGTGAACGGTGGTCCTACATTTGGTCATTCCCTTCCTTCCCAAGAAATATTTAAATGAGTGTTACCTGTCTAATATTCCATATTTTTCTACTTTATCTAAGGAGATTATCAGCAATCGAACATTTTCTTGTAAGATCATAGTAGTGGGGGCAGAACTGATCTTCTTACATTAAAACTTTTTCTGGGGGCTGGGTGGGTGGTAGATGATGAGAAATTACTTAATGGGTACAATGTATGGATGATGGATACCCTAAAAGCCGTGACTTCACCACTGCATAATCTATGCATGTAACAAAATTACACTTGTGCCCCGTACATATATACGAATTTTTAAAAAATAACAAATGCAAAAAAAAAACCCCAATTTTTTCTGCAAAATTCAATGCAGTCCAAATATACCTAATGAACACAGAAATAAAAATATAACCATCTTAAATTCCATTAAACTCTCCCCTACTCCTAAATAAGCCAGAAGCTCGCTGCAGATACTGCCAAGACGGGAGAGTTCATTTTGCAAGTGTTTGCACTCATTTTCGTGTTGCCAGGTTGATCAGAGCTCTTATTAAATCCAGCCTGATGCAATCAAAACAGACACGATGAAACCCAGCCCTGCTGAATTGCAAAGGCGACATATTACCTATTATATCGAATATGACAGTACGTTCCATAGGAAGATCTTACACAGCAGCTCGTAACGAGAAGACGTTTGTCTGAACCGGCTTTCAGCTGCGCTAGATCATAGCAGCGTCCCAGAGCAGCTGCTAATGATGACAGGCGTGGAGGTGGCACACACTTTCCTGCGGTACCACTGCGTGTTGAGTCCCTGCTTTCCTTCTGATGTAGAACAACAACTTTTTAGATCTCGACAACTTTGCTGTTTTCTTTGGTGCAAATGGGAAGGGAGAGAGACAGAGAGAGAGAGAGAGAGAGAGAGAGGGAGGGAGGGAGAGAGAGAGAGAGAGAGAGAGAGAGAGAGCTGGCTTCTTCCCATTCAGCTGAAAGGCAGAAATGTTTTCTGTCATGAATAAGTTAACTTGAAAGAGGAGAGACCTGCATTTTAGACACTCAGTGCTCTCGGTTGCTTATGGGAACTGGATTACAAAATTATCAAGAGTGTTTGCAGGAAGAGCGGATGGGAGCCCGGCCGTGGGGTAGTGTGATTGCTGTCCTTGAGCAGCTAGGGTTTCTGATGGGTTTTTTCCTCCTCTGAAGAGTTAAAGACCCATTTGCTCGAGAGGATGAAGGTATCTTTGAAAAGATTTTGACCTGTGAATATGAAAACGTACAGTGTAATCTACAGTTGTCCCTCAGTGATTTTTTTTGCTATTTATGCAACAACCATACCTTTTGTAGTACTAAAGAAGTGATTGCAATATTTGAAAAACGTGTAAGGAGTCTGTTATATTATTAGTCCTCAATGTGTATTGAAAAGCAAAGATTCGCTAGCGGTAGTGCCAGAGGAAAAATGGATTCTAATGTAGTTCATATCAGCTGTTTTGGAAGAGAAAATGTCTTTCTTTCCAGTGAGTATGCTACACTGACCTACATTATTTTGAATTTCAGGAGCAGGAATTTAGGATATACCTTAGGGGGATTAAAAAAAGAAACAGCCTCCAACTCTGTGCATCTAGAGACATTTAAATATGTTTTTCAACATGTTATAGACTCTTCATAAGAAGAAAAAAATACTATTAACTCTTCTTTGAATGGCTTTTGTGATAATCTGTATACAAACCAGGTGGAGCCTTAATAGTTTTTCCAGTCCTTAGTTATAGTTATTCAGAATATTTAAAGAGGCAGTATCTTGGTATAATTTCACGTGAGTTAGACTTTGCTGTCATTTGGCAGAGGCGAGAAGATAAAGATACATTTTTACTTTTAGGTGAGTGGTGCTTAGCTCTGTGGAAATATTTTGGTTTCTTCTTTTTCATATGCAGTGGCTAATTTTATGTGTGTTTCTATTTATTTGACCTTTTTTTTTTTTGGCCCTTTACTCAAGCCTATATTTTATGAACAGTGGATGCAACATTTGGCTATAAAGTGATTTATGTAAAAAAAGGATTCTGAAACTGAGAGACTTTTCATGGCAAAAGGTTTTTTTGTTCATTTGTTAGTTTTTGTTTCCCTTGTTCAGATGTGTGCAGTTTGCTCTCCTGAAAATGTACAAGGTGCATCGAGCTCGGCATATCAGAGACATTGAGGAGAAAGGGAATAACAGGGGCTGGAGTATGGAAGAGCAGTGAATAAATATATAAAGTACATTTTTATTCCAAGTTAGAATCTAATTTTTTTGCTGTCGATACTTTTAAAAAAATGATTTATTAGTGGAAAAGTATTTTTCCGGTTTTTAGAAAGACATAAAAAAAGAAGTTGAAGTTTCACATTTCAGTAGCTTCATGAGATGTAAACTAAATAAAGACCTGCAATCTTTGCCAACTGAAAAGTCCATTGTGATTTGCTACCTGGGATAGCTTTAAAAATGTGTTGAAAGGTGATTGAAGCTTATTTTCAAGTGCTTGTGTTTTCAGCCAGGCATTATATACATCACATTACCAGAGATATTTGGATAAAGGCTGTTCAGTACCTCTTTTTACAACAAGAACCCACCCAATCTGCTTTCCAGGAACTCTGGTTGCTGGTCTTATGTTGGTGACTTCATTGCACGTGATTTTTCCTGAGATAGGAGAAAGGGTTTTTTCCTCAAAAGTGATGAATCGGAAATGCCAATGTCCAGATTCTGGAAGCAAGTCTCAGTCTCAGTTCTTTGTCATGTTGGTGGGTGGGAGGCAGGAGGGGCAGGGGCTTAATGTTTATTTTTCACCCAGCAGTTATGCTCAAGGAAAGCAATACTGCATTTTCCGCTGTTGTTACCAGGCCATGGGGAAGACATGAGATTAATTAATATTTTAAGTATTGTGGCAGGAAAGTAGCCGTCTCCGTAAGCAACGTCAGCTGTAGTTTTAGGATTCAGATACCATAAAATCAGTTCACTGTGGATAAGTACAAAAGGTGCTTGAATTTCTAGGTCTTGCTTTTCTGGTGCATTGAAAAAGTTTTCAGGGAAAACTTCCACGCCTTTAGTTCTAGACTGGTCTTTCCCCTAAGAGCAAAGAGCTTAAGGATGCCTTCAGAAGATGGTTAGAAAATGTAAGCCAAGAAAGGGGGAGGTGGATGCTGCCCTGGGGCCCCGTCCCTGTCCCTCCTCTCCATGTGGAACTGTGAGAGTAGCAAAGAGCTGCAGGCTGGATGGCTTGAGCAGCAGACTTTTATTTTCTGACAGTTCTGGAGGCTGGAAGTCCAGGATGGAGGTGCCAGGGCTGCACCTCCTGAGGCCTCTTTTTGGCTTTCCGATGGTGCCTTCTTGCCATGTCCTCACTTGGCCACTTCTCTGTGCGTGTGCACCTGTGTCTTCATCTCATCCTCCAAGGCCATCAGTCCTGTTGGACCAGCACCACCCGCATGACCTCCTTTGACCCTAATTCCCTCTGCAAGGCCCCATCCTCAGTTACAGTGGCGTTGGGAGTTGTGAAATCACAGGAAAGTTTACAAACAAATAAAACTGAAACCAATCACATTATACGCTTCGTCGTTAGAGAGTGAAGTGACTTGGCTGTGTTTGGAACGTGCTGTACCCGGGAGGCCCGAATAGTATAAAACCTGGTCACGCCGTTGTGTTGCCCTCCTGTTCTCCAGGTACCGAGGCAAAACCTACAGGGCTGTGGTCAAGATCGTACGGACGTCTGATCAAGTGGCCAATTTCTGCCGCCGGGTCTGTGCCAAGCTGGAGTGCTGTCCAAACTTGTTCAGTCCTGTGCTGGTTTCCGAAAACTGCCCCGAGAACTGCTCCATCCATACCAAGACCAAATACAGTAAGTACGAACAGTGAAAAACAGCGTGGGCCCAGAGGCCTGACTGCAGTGCCGTGCATTTGGTTTTTCTTTCATTTTCTGTTTGGGAATCTTTTGAACACTTTTCCATGGGAATTACTATGGAAGAATTTTTTTTTTTAATTTGCTGTAGCAGCTGCCTGTGTGTTTTTAGCCTGGCATAGGGACAGGGTGGGGCGATTAAAGCTTCCAATCACCTTCTCCCCACAGCCTATTATTACGGAAAGAGGAAGAAGATCACCAAGCCCTCAATTGGGGAAAGCAACGTGGAAAGCGCACACCCCAAGCCCACCAGGCGGAGGAAGCGGCGGAAATCCATCTTTGTGCAGAAGAAACGGAGATCTTCCGCGGTGGACTTCCCCGCAGGCTCAGGGGAGGTATGTCCTGCCCTCTGGCACCTTCCCAAGTTCAGTGAGGACGCGCAGCCCCTGCCGCAGACGGTCACAAACACGGAGTGCGACGCGCCCTGCTCCTTATTGGAGAAAACGGTTGACGTGTTCAGTTACTCTGGCTGAAAGGGCCCGTTGGGACAACGAGGTCTGTCTGTGGCCGCCTCCCAGGACAGACCTTGCTCAGGGTGTGCCCGGGGTCCTGGGGCTGCTGGGCCACTGCTGTGTCCCCGCGGGCCCCTCTCCACCCGCCCCGCCCCTTAAGTCCCCTCTCTTCTTCCCAGGAAAGCGAAGAGGAGGACGCAGACGCCATGGACGATGACACGGCGAGCGAGGAGACGGGCTCCGAGCTCCGGGATGACCAGACGGACACCTCGTCCGCGGAGGTGCCCTCGGCGCGGCCCCGCAGGGCCGTCACCCTGAGGAGCAGCTCGGAGCCCGCGCGCCGGCCGCCCGTGGAGAGGGCGCGCAGGGCCCGCAGAGCCCCGGCCGCCGCCGCCGCCGCCGCCGGGGAGGGAGAGAAGTGCGCGCCCGCCAGGCCCCAGGGTGCAGAGGTACCGCCAGGGCCGAGGCTTCCCGCTCACTTCTCAGCAGAGCGCGCACTGCAGTCGGGCTGTGATTGGGGAAGCCTGTTTCATATCCAAAACAGTAGCGGGTGCTTTGGCCAAATTCCTGAGTTGGGGACAAACGCTGGCAGCGATTCCGCCGCTGGGCAGAGGGGTCGTTGAGCATCAGAGCCGACCTCCGAGGGCATCGCCTTTTCTGGATGGCTTCAACCCCGCCGGGGCCCTTGTCAGAGAGCCTACCGGGTCCCTTCCACCCCTGGGTTTCCAAAATTCCGTCTCTGCATCTCACATGACCACTTTGTATTTGGCTTCCCTGTTGCCCTTTAGAGGACACCGCTGTGGGGTTATAAAGCATTAAATCGTAGTGGAAAAGGGGACAGGCACCATCGTCACACAGAGCAGTGGGGAGCATCTAGCTGTGCCCTCAGCAGCTCTCGGCTCTCGTTGGAGATGCTTTGTTAATAAGCAGGTCCGGGATCTCCCAGATTAGGGTTCGAGAGTGACTGTCACTGTGCCCATATCTTAGCCTCTGAGGGCACAGGAGTCACTGCTGGGGAAGTCATCCCAGGACGGGATGCTGGCAACTCTCCAGAGACTGGGAGGTGCCCGGCGAGAGCCCCAGCGGAGGCAGCCGCTCCCGGGCGGGGATGGGGGGGTCTGGCCGACCACGCAGTGGCTGAAGTCAGGCCTGCCTCCCCCTGCAGGAAGCGAAGCAGGAGGAGGAGGAGAGGCTCGTTCTGGAGAGCAACCCCTTGGAGTGGACGGTCACCGACGTGGTGCGGTTCATTAAGCTGACGGACTGCGCCCCCTTGGCCAAGATATTTCAGGAGCAGGTACGGTGGCTCGCTGTGTGTTCATGGTTTTATGTTGTGGGGTGGTGGGTCACCGCAGGCCCCCTCTGAGCTTCTAAGTGAACGAGAAGGAAGCCTGCGACTTTACTCGCTGGCGTGTGAGTGAGACCAGTGAACAGGGTAGGGTGATCGTAGCCGCGTGCGCTCACGCCCTGGGCGTCACAAATGCAGAGATTATTATAATCACCAGGAGCATTTGCAAAAATTATAAACTTCCCATTACCGGCATCCGTACCTTTTATTTCTGAAATGTTACGGCAACTGCTTAAAAATTCCATACTCTATAATTTCATGCTACAAGTTGGATACATTATGCAGTAAAAATCCACTCATCTGTAACTAAGAAAACACAAAACTCCCAATGAAATTTTGCCTGTTCTTCAACTTTCATGAATCAGAGATACACGGTAAGCAGACTGCCCAAGTGAATGGTTGACTTTGATAAAAAACAAAAATTCAAGATAGTTTACAGGTTTAGTTCAGACTGAGAGACAGGTGTCTCCTCCCTCCTGTTCCGTAGACCTGAACTGCCAGATCCTCAGCTGAACTGTCTACCAGAAGAAATTAAATTTTTCACATGCTCAGCATAACTCACATTGTATATCTTACCATGTTTCATTTCTTTAAAGTTAGTAGTCGTCCAATTTATAGTAATTCTTTGTTTAACATAACGAGTGCTCTACCTATGTGGTATAATTCTGAATTACATAGGAGCATATTTATAAAAATTGCATCAGCTGTGAGTTCTGGTATGTTATCTACATAATGCTTGAATAAAGCTTCTTACACGCCAAAGTGAAGGCTACACCCGAGAGGGATAATGTGGGATTCTTCCCTCGGTCCTTGACTTTTTGCAACATCATGTCTGTAGTTTTCTCTTTTGCCCAATCTTTCATCCACACGCCCTGCCCTCCCTCTGCCCCGCGGTGAGCTGGGGGAGTGGCTGTTGGTGACTGGGGGTCCCAGGAAAGAGACCAAATGCTCTGTCCAACTTTGTAAGATAATAAGGCAGTTTTTGCATTTAGTCTCGAGACCTTTGTTTTGGGAGATCATCATTCAGGAGACACTTGAGTGTCTCTCGTGTGCTCAGCACCGTGCAGGGACTCGCACATGGATCCTGGGTGACTCACGGTCACGTCTGGCAGTAGCCGTCACTCTGGTGACACCCACAGGGTTAACCGTCGGCTCGTGGGAGTGAATTAGACTCTCCGGGTGTGGAGGCAGCCTGTCCTCCCGCTGTGTCCGCCTCAGACACTGGGCACCCAGGGTGACAAGCACTTGGCTGTCGGGGAAGCGTCCGCGGTCCTTAGTGCTCTCCAAATGCTGCACTGACCACAAAGTAAAAGCCCTGTCAGGACCATTTCGAAGAGCCTGGAATGAGTTGGCCTTCTTGAACTTTGTATCTAGGGATTTGGAGACCTGGAATTAGCCCTCAAAATCAGATGTGAGATTTTATTTCGAGTGTACACACAGCTTGATGGAGTTCAGCCTCATCTTCCTCGTTTCTCCCCACGTAGGATTCCCATAAAAGAAGGAGGCTTCTTTGGGAGCAGGGAACTTGCCGGAAAGGGGCTCCTTCCTTGGCCCCTGTCGGAAAGCTCTGGGGGGCGGGGGTGCGTCCCCACTCTCCCTGCAGAGCCTGACGCCACTCTTCTCTGGAGTGTCAGGAGCTCCCCCTGCTCTTGCCTCTCTTTCCATCCACATGTGCTCTCCCCCGTTCTTTACCCATCTGACAACTTTTCTTAGGACCCGTGTACAAGCCACACGGCACTCTGGGTGCTGTGTGCCCAGAGAGAGAGAGAGAGAGAGAGAGAGAGAGAGAGTGAGAGTGTGTGTACGTGTGTGTACGTGTGTGTGCATGCGTTCCTCTGCAGAAAGATCGTGCTGTGCAGCGGGCGTATCTTTCCTTGAGCATCTCCTCACCTGTCCTGGTGGTGAAATGTCAGACTGTGGCAGGGAAGATGAGAGCTTTTTCTTTCGGTGAAGAGCCCTCTGCCAGTGCTCAGATTAAGTGACAGCATCGCATGGGAAGGACCTGGCCTGGCCGTGGGCGGGGGGTGTGGTTTGCTCTCCCCAAAAGGCGCGACAAGCTTGGGAAGCAGTTCCCGCAGCAGCCTACCCGGTCCAGCCCTTGTACCTGCCAGGGGAGGCGTGTCAATGTCAGAGTAGCCCAAATGTTCTTAGCAAACAGATTTCGTTAACATGAACATAGACAGTCATCAAGCCAGGCTGTCTCTGCCAGGGCTTCCCCAAATCAGGTGAAACCAGAGCAGCCTCTTCTCGTGTCGGGCCCCGGGATGAAGCCCGCCACACCCTCGGTACACACGGCCCCTCTCTGACCTGCCTTTCTCTCTCCCCTCCGGCAGGACATCGACGGCCAGGCCCTGCTGCTGCTCACGCTCCCGACAGTGCAGGAGTGCATGGAGCTGAAGCTGGGGCCGGCCATCAAGCTGTGCCACCAGATCGAGAGGGTCAAAGTGGCTTTCTACACCCAGTACGCCAACTGACCTCTCGGGAGGGCCCGCGGTCGCCGCGATGCAGTTTGTGACGGTGTCCAGGACCGGAGCTTTGACTCTCTGGGATACGTGAAACGGTTGGTACCTACGCGAAGAAGTATCACCAAAAAGCCAGAAGCCCGGGGCCTCCTTCCCCCACCAGCCTGTCCGAGAGTTCCGTGTTTTCAGAGCGCACCAAAGGACACAGCCGCCGCTCCGGGGAGAGCAAATGAAAGGTCTGCGTCGGGCCCCGCTGGGATGTGCACTTCGCTTTTCTTTCACCCCAAACCGGGCAGCGCCCTCTGAACGGTGTTTTCTAAACAGAGGCCCTTATTCCTTGAAAACGAGAGTGTGACGAGGAGGACACCTAACCCGTCGCCGCCGGTGCTTGCTGCAGTCACCCTCGGGCTCACTGAGAGATTCTCTTTCCCACCCCGCATCTGCCTCCGGCTGAGCAGCACATGCCGTCGCCAAAGTTTGATCTTGGTGGCACATCCTTGCTCCAATGCAGCTGTAGGTGAAGTTTCAGGACATCGCTGTCAAAAGATGTGCTAAGGCTCCATCCCCTGTCAGAGGTGCCTTTTAGGGAGTGTGGGGAGTGAGGAATGCAGCATCTCATTGTACTGGGATGGTTTTTCTGGAGTGATTGAAGCCTCGTGCAGAGGTAGGCTGGATGCACAGTCTTTTGTGCAACCTCGGCTGTCTCCAGTGTCCTGATTTAATCATAGTCAGATCAGGGAATGACTCCTTTAGGGAAGTGTTGAGTTACATAGTGAAGAAAAAGCTTAATTTCAGAGAGCAGGAGTGAGAAGAAATTCGGGGCAAGTGTTTTGTGAACCGGCTGATCCCGTAGCAGGGTCATCGCAGCAGACCACTGCGAGAGCCCCTCTGAGCAGCGCTCAGTTCCACGTGGCTCGCTGCGTGTACAGGAGGCGTCCCAGTGAGCACTGGGTCTGGCGTCAGCCACTTCTCATCCTGGCTTTGGTCATGTAACGACTGACGCTGTGATCCCGGGTGACTCCTCGTCACTCTGGGCCTCAGGTCCTGCGAAACGCCGAGTGCGCACACCCAGGAGTGTCGTGTCACTGTGAACTCACCGTCTCTCCCTTGCCCACACCCCGCTCACGCTGGAAGGAAACATCCAGATAGGCCAAGACTCGAAAAAGAAGGAAACAGACCTGTGCGGCGACAACTTTAACCCTGCAAGTCCTGCAGCTCACTCTGGCTTCGAGGTTGTTTATTAAATTTCTTGGGAAGCTTCATTAAATCCACTAAGTCACGTGCAGAGGAACCCGAGGCTCTGAGAACCGGCTGCATCGTGGGCCAGATGTCATCCGCACGCTCCCATCAGCAGTTCAGTACGTCCATTCAAACCAGGTGGCTTGTGATTTTCTGATGTGGTGGTTGCCTAAGTACCTTTTTAAAGGTATGCAGGAAAAGCAGACCTTCACGAGAAGGTTTCGAGGTAGACGCTGGGAGCAGAGGCGTCCCGCCCTCCTGTTGCTTTTCTGCCAGGATGACCTTGCGTTCCTCTCTTTGCCTGGAGTCTCGACAGTTCCCAGAAGGTTGTGGGATGGGCTCGTTAGCTGCTTGCATTTTCTGCAACATTTTAAGGCGTGATCGTCTGTAGGATTTTGAAGACTTTGCTAATGCTGACTTTTCTTAACATTCCATAACAGTGACCAATGAATAATGGAAAACTAATATTTTGTGGTTGAGGTTCTTTTGTCTCCCCTGTAGCTGGTTTCTACGGTCAAGTGTTGAAGTTTGGGGAACGTGTCTGCCTGCGGACCCCACGTGGGCGGAGCGTGTCACGCACGGAAATGTGCCTGGCATTCGTGGCTGGCCTGGGTGGGTGGCCTCTCTCCTAAGTTCAACTTCTGACCTCTCCTCGGTTTCACACGCCTGCCTTCTCTGCCACGCGCTGTTGGCCTTAAATGCTCAGCCCTGTGGAGTGAAACCCTGTCACACGGTTGGAAAGGGTGCCCATTTCAAGGTCTCTGGCATTTTCTCCGCACGGGCTCCTTCACGATCCTTCACTGTGGCCTTTTCAAGCTGAGCTGTTTCTGTGGCGTCTGAGACGGGGAGAGGGAATGTGATGGCCCAGCATGGCATGTACTGTCGGCAGGAATATCACTTCTCTCGCCCTTTCTAGCAGTGGCGAGAGGAGGGGGTGCTGCAGCAGAGTGGGAAGAGCGTCCGGGGGTCCCTGGAGCCTGGCCAGAGCACGGAGGGCAGCCCAGACGGCACGCAGCCATCTTTGCTGGAGAAAGACCCTCTTTGTCCTCCAACCCTGCAGTCTCACTCCAGCCTCCCTCCGCGTGGTCGCGGTCACTCGTCAGTACCGGCTCCGTGGGCGCCTGGCGAGGAGGAGGAGGCTGTGGCCCAGGCAGGAGAGGGCCCAGCGGGGCCGTCATCACAGAGGTCACCACGAGCCATCTCTCCCACCCTTGGGGAGAGCCGAGAGCCGTTTCAGGACCAAGGACGTGCTTTGCCTCCAACAGCATCCTCCGGATGTGGGTCTCCGGGCATTTCCGGCAGAGCGTGTGTACCGCTTCCCATGGGCAGTGGTTCTGCTACGGAATTGCGATGTGGTTTTCATTTCTCTGTAGGATGCCCCTCTCACCAGCTTCTGTCTGAAAGATAGGGCCAATTTTCCAGGAATATTTTGCTGTGTTATCCTCGTTGCTTATGGCAGGAAAACTGGATTTGACACGTGTTACCCCAGCACCACTGCAGCCCCGAGCCAAATATGTCTTGGCCTAAACGCCAACAAGTGATTCCCGGCCCCCCCATCCCCTCCCTGGATGGCACCGTTTCTTCCGTGTCTCTCTTTGATCATCTTTGGAACCAAAGCTCTCTCCTTGGTGCCCCTGGGCCTGTGTACTTCGTGCCGCGCTTTACCTCCCGGGACCTGCCCAGCAGGCACCCTGCGCTCTGTGCCGTGTGTGTGTGCCCTGAGCAACAGAAACGCCACCTCGACTTCAATAACGAGAGCCCGTTGCTCAGCCTGCCCTAAAACTAACAGAGCTTCTTTTGCCCCAGCTCCTCGGCTGCGTTTATACTGTGTTGTAAAAATATCCGGCCAGCAAGAATACAAACGTAACAACCTAAAAAGAACAGGGTACTACTAATATTGCAGAACTTCTTTGCTTTTCAAACACAAAACACAGTTAACTTCACTGCAGAGCTCCCTAGCACAGAGAACTCCTCTGTCACCTTTCAAATTGGATTCATTTGATCAAAGTTTGAGTCACATGCAGTATTTGAGCTGTACAGCTACTAGGTCCCTCTGCCTTATTTGATCATATTTGAAAGATTAATTCCTGGCTTCGCTTTGATTTGTTCCTCAGCAAATTAAAATGATCCAGACCTTTAGCACTGCCACCTCTAACCCTTATGATAATCTCTGGAGGGTTTATTTTGATCAGCCCTTTAAAGATTGGTCTCATTTCCCTAATTTATCTTACAGAATTTTGAGTGTTGTGTTAGGTTCTGGGATTTGCCTTCTATCTTATGCCAAACACTCCTTTCTGAGAGCTGTTCACCCTTTAGTTTTAGAAGCACTAGGAATTTTCATAGTTAATTTTGTAGAACACCCATCTGTATTTATTTCTGTACATAGAACTAAAACACAAAACAGCAGTGTTAAAATCTTCATCATGATTTGAGCATCAGTGCTGCTTTGGGGTTAAGATGGTGAATCTAGACTTCACTGACTCTATTTTCTGTCTGTAGAAAGCTGTGATCAAGCGTGCAATCATTTGAAAGGAAAAATAGTACATTAAGATATATTTAGTTTTAAAGAAAGAAATCGCTGGAGAGATGTCCACACTGCCATGTCTCTATGGTGCAATAATTAAGTAGCAAGGGAAAGTGACATTGGCAACTGTTAACAATCTGATGATTCTCTTATTCGTTTCTGTCCAAAAGTTTTCTGAAAATACTGTACTCCCTTTAACTTAGTTGAATTTCTAAGCTGATTGATTCTCATAGCTTTTATCACTGAGTGGTCTACAGATACACAACACCTGAGATGATAGAATGGAATTGTACTATTTTTGACCCACATAATTTACCTAAAAATTGTAATTGCTGCCATATAGTGCTGCCATGGATTTTGGTTCAAAGCTTCTCTAAATTCAGATGATAAGTGATAACTGAAATAGTTTCCTGTGGTGAAGTCTTTCCATGTTAGTGGTTTTGTTCAATGACAAGGATCCCGTCCCACTGAGCATGTGGGTCACATCACCTAACAAGGGCAGGGCAGTGCTTCGGGTGGCTGAAGAGATACACTGAAGAAAAAGCAAAGTTCTAGGACAATCATTTGCTAAAAATCACCTTAAGATGGAAAATTTGGGGCAAATTTTTTAAACGACGGAAAAAAATAATCATCTCACTTGTTCAGAACGGGAGCTAGCATGATATCTAGAAGCATAAACTACCCCTCGTCGTGAATGTCGAAAGCCCTTTTACTGTTTTGCATTCCAGTTTGAATAGTTGGTATTGAAATTGGGTTCCTCTCTTGTGTATGTTTTGGTGCATAAAAGGGAAAAATTGGTGTCTTTACTTTTGAAATTTGCAGGACAGAGGGCATGCTGTTAGTTTGCTGTAAGATTGTATTCTGTATATATGTTTTCATGTAAATAAATGAAAATCTATATCAGAGTTATATTTTAATTTTTATTCTAAATAAAAAAAAACCCTTTTTACTTGAAAAAATATTGTAAGCCACATTGTTAATAAAGTAAAAATAAATTCTATGGTGGTGTCTGTGTCTTTGTGTTGAAGGTTACTAAATATGATTTTGAGGGTTTGAATGAGTTATTTTTGTTGTGAATTTTTGGTTTGGTTTGGTTTTTGCCATGTGCTAAGCCTCTGTCTCTAGGTTGTTCATAACCATGTCTCTCAGAGTCACCTCCTAGCTTTGGAACTTTCTGCTCAGGGAACTTGTATTTATTCTTTTTAAGAAAAAAAATAAAAAATAAAATAAAAAATTTTAATTAATTAATTAATTTTTTAGAGACAGGGCATCACTCTTGCCCAGGCTGGAGTGCAGTGGCACGATCATGGCTTATTGCAGCCTTGAACTCTTGGGCTCAAGTGATCCTCCTGCCTCAGCCTCCTGTGTAGCTGGGACTACAGGTGCCACCACGCCCAGCTAATTTTTAAAAAAAATTTGTAGAGATGGGGTCTTGCTGTGTTGCTCAGGCTGGTCTCGAACTGCTGGCCTCAAGTGATCCTCCTGCCCCAGTCCCCCAAAGTGCTGGGATAAGAGGCCTGAGCCACCACATCTGGCTGCCTCTTTTTCATTGTTAAAACATTGTTGTATATCCTCACCTGACCACCTCTAGCCTTCCCATTTTCAGTCATTTTAGTTATTCTAGTATTACTTGATGCTTTAGTAAAATGGTTGTTTTATTTCTACGAGAGCGGTAAGTAACCATGTTTATACATACCATTTCCTTTTAAGCGTCACACATAGGCTGTAGACATCCAAGTTAGGAAGAGAGAGCTTTGCTGTCCTCTGCCACTGCTGGGATCTGTCTCACAGGCGGAACCTGCCCCCGTCCTGTCGCCGCAGATGCAGGTAAGGTCACGTGGGGACAGGGACAAGGGACAAGTGGATGGGAAGCACTTGGGTCATGGAGCTGGAACAGTGCTGAACGATTGCTCCTTCTCATCCCTCCTGGGTCATCTCAAGTCTCTTACTTCACTTCATACTTCACTTCAAATATACTGTTTAAATATATTTATTTTGCCTTGCTGACAGTCAGGCTCTGCATGGAGAAGTTTTTGTTTTGCTTTAATTATGGAAACTTTTTTTTTTATAGCAAAGCTTTAGTAGCAAAAAGCCTAAGTGGGTAGAGTGGGAAACATACTCATGTGTTCAAAATACACCAGACGCAACAGGTGAAGTGTGAAATGTCTGAGTAAATGGGATCATTGTGTCTCTCTTTGCACTTGAAGATCTTTGAGAACAGAAAGACTGGATAGAAAATAAAAGTGAAAGCTGAGCACTGTTCCGATCCTCTAAATCGAATGAAACAAGGCAAAAAAAAAAAAAAAAAAGAAAAGAGAAAAATCTTTATTTCTTTTCATGTTGCCACCAAAAGCCATTTTTAATTCTTTTGCTCTCTGGCGAGGTTGTTTATAACTTTTAGTTTGCTGGAGGTTACTTTCCCTTTGACCTGGGTTTGTGCTGTGACTGTTCTGAGTCTGTGAGAGAGCGTAGAGCTTTCTGGAGGTTCAGAGACTACATTTAGAAAATGGTGTTTATGTGGACGTGACCTTGGGTGATGCCATGTGAAGACTGGATTTTATCAATTTGGTGAAAATACTACATCGAAGTAAGAAATGGGCCACAAAGGTTTGCTAGGGAATAATTTCCACAGTAGGCATTTATGATATGAACCCAAGCCTGGGTTGCAACACGTCCCATTTAATGTAGTTTGTTGTGTTGAATGGTTAAACTTTGTCCCGATACAGAGCTATACATTCAAACACTGTACAACTGTTAAAAAGGAAAAGGCTGATTTTTTTTTTTGCTTTATTGAGGGTTAGCTTTACCTGTAAGGTATCATCTACAAAGAGTAGGTTATCAAATGATATTAAACTATGATCTCTTTTGTATAAGAAATAAATATATATGCATATATGGAATTTATATTGATTTTTACATTTCAAAAGTCTTGAAAAAGAGAAAATAAATTGCCACAGTGTGACTTACCCTTGGGATTACAAAATTACGATGATTATTAATTGAATAGGTGGCAATTATATTTCTATTTTTTAAAGATACAAAAGGGGCTTGTCAATCCTTAACACACACACATGCGCACACACACACACCCCGAATGTCTTACTGTCATATACTAGTGGTATGCCAGGAAGAGACTGTTGAACCGTTAAAAGCGAGTCATCGTTAGGAGTGGATCCTTGTTCTCGTTATCCCTTAGCAATGGATTACATGGTCTTTTTTCTTCATCCACGTGTTAACATTCTGTCTCTCCTCGGTGTCATTGACTCTTTGCTCGGCTCACAGACCCCAGTGACAGAAGCCCTCAAGCTAGGAATTCTCATTGCCATTTCACAGAAGAAGAAACTGAGGCCTTAACACATTGGGCGACTTGCCCCGGGTCACACAGCCGGGTCCCACCCTCAGCAACCAGGTATGTAATGAACAGTTATTGATGAAAGCAGCACGGGACACGCTCAAAAGCTTGAGAAACATGAAAAAAAGGGAGAAAAGGCTGCAGAAGGGACGTTCAGATCAAATGATTTCTTCTTAGGGATTCAGGGTTTTGGCTGGAAGAGGTGGGAGGGGATCCTTCTCTTCTCACCAATCGCCACCATGGACAAGTGTCCCAGCTGTGCCCCAGCCCCTCCGACTGCGGTGTAGCGTTAACTCAGTAGCCGAGTGTACTGACACAGAATATTTCCATCTGGAACCTGTTGTCATTTAGAGTGTCAACTTCTATGACAGGCAAAAGGTGTCCCCCTCCGCGCAAGCTGTGCACATCCCATTAGCACTAACCACACCGGACTGTGCGCCACTTGGAACACGACACCCTCTTATGCGATTGAGCATCTGATGAGAAACAATCACAAGAAACAAAGTAATCCTTTTAATGGGGCCGGGTCCTTATGAACGATGCAAGAACAAATGCTTTAGTCGGTCCTCTGGTAGCAAGATTGGCCCAGGGGGGACGATACGCGTTTGTTTTTTAGAAAAGAGCCTTCAGAAGTGATCAGATTTGCATAAGGAGAGAGGAAAAAAATGGCAGCGGCACAGATGAGAGATGTGAATGACAATTAAGACTAATCACGACAGCAGAGTGTGACAATTCCAAGTCATCATCTCAAATCAGTGTTCTCCCAGACATGTTGGCCGAAGTGTGCTCCAACTCCAGGGAAGTGGAGCGAAAGCGTGTGCTGATACAGTAGCTCAAACTCACCTGTGCCAGGCACCACCTGAGCAGGTGTCTCTTCAGATACTCTGCCCTCCCTGAATGTCAGTCCCTTCCTCATGCGTCATACCCCCTCCCCTGTCGTTTTATTTCTCTTCCTAGTTCTTATCACTCTGTAGCATACTATAAATTGTACTTATTTATCTTACTTATTTTCTTTCTTCCCCACCAGAGTGTCAGCTCCATGAGGGCAGGTAATTCTGTCTGTTTCTCTTCTGCCGTATCGTTAGCATCCAGTACAGAGCAGGTGCTCAACTACTATTTGTAGAATAAATGCAGGAGCTGAGATCTTTTGGCGCATCATCTTCCTGAGTCATCACAGCAGTTCTTTGAGGTGGATACTGTTTCCTCCCTTTACACCTGAGTACAACTTGTCTGTGACCAGAAAGATCAAATATCAGACAGAGGCTCAGGATCAAAACTCGAGTCTCTCTAAGTCCAGAATGTTCTTACTCTCTCCTCTGAGAGCTGTAGGAGGACAAGAGCTGATTAATAAGCAGACTTTGGTGGAGAGAGATTTTTTTCTGTTTTCAGGATAATCAAACTGTGTTGAGAGGTGTGTGGTGCAATTAATACAATGCAGGCTATTTCTAGCCTAAAAATATTGGATCAGGTACACCTAGCTGTGCTTTTAAAAAGAGTATTTCTTAAGAAAACAGCTTAATTTATCTTCTAGCAAGAGTCCTTTGCAGCCAGGGTTGATGGAAGGCAGGGGAGTGCTTGCTGTCCGAGCTAACGTTTGTGGGGCAGGTACCATGTGCCAAATTCCTTGTGTTTATTTCATCCAAATTCTATCACCCGGTGCTGACAGCAGTGCTATGAAATGTGTGGTCTGAGGTGTGCTCCTGCCTCCCTGTTCACCCAGAACGCTGGGCGTGTCTTTATCCACGGTATTCCACAGTCTGGCTACCGACCTATCCTCCTCACTACCCTGGGAGCATCCTGAAGGAAGGCTCTGTGTCTTGTTCCTTGTTGAACCTCAGAATCGAGCATGTTGTCTGGCCCCTGGCTTTTAATACATGTTTTAAGAAACAGATCGAATTACTTACTGTGTACTGTCTAATTTGGAAAATGGAGGTCAGCTAAGCTTAGGGGTTTTATAATTTAAAGAAGTGAGATCATCACGTACATGGAAGAATTGGAAAATAATGCAGGACGTTACGTAGTCTGATGCTTGGTAATGTGGTGGACAAGTGGTAAGAAGTAAAGCCTCCAAAAAAGGGAAGGGTCGTTGTGGGCTGAGGCGAGTCTGGAAAAGGCTTATTTCTTTATTCATTTATTCAGTGCATTCAAAATACTTATGACGTGTCCTAAACTCTTGATTTTGGACATTAAAAGACATAATCCTTGACCTCCAGCTGTGTCTGTTTTGATGGTAAAATCAGTGCTGTGTAGGGTACGTGCTTTGCGTGCACACCCCACCCACCACGCCCTCTCTGAAAACCCTTTCACTGACAGCCCCCGGTGTGTGCCACACGGCCAGAGCAGAGCAGACCCCTGGTTGGCACCTGGCCAATCTGATTATTAAAAATGTGAACCCGGAGACCCAGAGACCACAGTATGTTGATTTAAAAAGAATTGATCTGAAATTGGTGCCGTGGCAAACCAAAACCATTTTGGTGTCAAAATGTGTGGGTAAGTAGAGGAAGCTGGTTCGCAGAGAGAGAGAAGAAAGTGGGCATGTCTCGGGTGGGATTTCCGAGAAACAGCCTGAGAGGGGGATTCTCCCGGCGAAAACCTGGAGAGTGGCGAGGACGGTGGGAAGGGCAGAGACGGTGCCAGGCGGGGACGGGTCCTATTATTATTTCCATTTCACCGATGAGTAGCTGAGACACAGAAGTTAAATAACTAGCTTCTGGTCAACAACTAGTAACAGACTAGGGACGTGAGTCTTGCTCCAGAGTTCATGCACTTGACCTCTAAAGCACATGCTAATGTATTGCCTCTTAAAACACAATCTTAATAAGCCATGCTATTAGCATATAGTTATCTAATAGATTGCTTCTAAATTTGTACATATTTATGTTATAATTGTTGTCATCTGCCACATACGTCAAGCTCATAAAAATTGCTCAATAACAACTCTAATGGGTAAGAAAAATAAAGGTGAAAAAGCCCCATTTGCTACCCCATTAATCTGTGCTCTTGGTTTGGGGAACTGGGACTTTGAAGAAGGAGCCTGAAAAAATCCTTCAAGGATCTAACAAGCCAGCAGCTCCGAATGTTGCAGAAGAGTATTTTCAGCACTCAGCTCCAGGGAGGCGTTCAGTAAACACTTGCTGACTGGATGGAATTAGACAAACAGATTTTCATGATTGATGTGACATCGTCACTAATTGCAAAACCTATTTGAGGAACAACTTGATGAAGCGGAGAAAAATTAAATGGGCTGGTGTGGAAATGGTATAATGGTGTCAGAACCTTCCTGTGGCTGGGGCTGGAAGGGGGCCAGGGAGGACATTGTTATGTGTGGACAATGTGCAGGCAGGGGCCAAATAGAATTTCTTTGACTTAATTTTTGAAAACTGTTTATATGATTGGTATATTAAATGCAGTGGAAATTGTCTGAGTCTTTGAAAGAGAGTTACTGCATTGAGTTCCACGTAAATCTGTGTGCATGTGTAATGCAATTGCAGCATATAGCAAACTTAAAATAACTGCGTCGTCTACCTTTCTTATTTCAGCATTAAAATAATATTTAAGGTTATATTATTGAAAATTTTATGGCAGCAAAATGAAATCAAATAGTTTAGCATCAGGTGGGGAAAGGAAAATAGAAGGGGAACGTGGTTTAACAAATAGTAATGCTGAGTTTGTATTCTGGAGAAATAATGGTCGTCTTTTCTGTTTTCAATTGAAATGTGGCCCTCTGAGATTCTTCCGGAGTTTGGGAAGTCAAATTGTCTTACTAAACTGTGCAGAAATTGATGGATCCCAAATAGTGAGAGTAATCATTGGAGAGTGCACAATAATCTGGCAATATGGAAATTACAAATTATAATATATTCCCCCCAAGTAAATGAAATATGCAAAAGAACAACTGCACACTAGAGTAGACTTTGTGTAATCCCTGGGTAGCTACTGTTAGCAAGCTATTTTATCACAGTTGCGTACTTCCTCAGTTAATAATGAATGCACAAAGTCAGGTTTAAAATGAATTGTAAAATTCTTTTAAGAGTTCAGTTTTTACATTAAAATGTCATTGGGAAGTATCAAAATGCTGTGGCCACCAGTGACATAAATCTTGTAAAATGTCTGCGCACCTCACTGAACATTTTGCATCTCTTACTGTAACACTAACTCTTATTTATGTCAGGGAATCTCTCTAATCTGTTTTCATCCTATTACTGTACACAGTAATGTTGGTCCTAAAGAAATAGAAAAATTTAGCTCTGCCAGAAATGTTTTTACAACCCTGATATTATCTTAACAAGATTGTGTCTCCTTGTATTTATCTGTGGAAGATGATACAGAAATCCAGTCCTGGTGGTGATGATAAGATTAATTCAGTCTCTATTCAACAATACTTTGGTGCACGCTCTCTACTTACAAGCCCCTGAGCTCGGTGTGACGAGAGATGTCGTAAGCTGAGCACATGGACCTGCCTTTGAGGAGTTTACAGCCATCTAAGCAGCTACTGGAATAGCAGTTTTAACTATGGGTTGTGTTCTCGTTCTCGAAACAGCATTCACTGCAAGATCAGTGTCCGCAGACAACTCCTGATTATTCGCAAATCTCACTCATCTTCTCATGTGCTCAGACCCTGCCTTGTCAATGTCACCGCGCATCCTTTTCTCCCACGGTGAAAGGACACAAAGAACGGAGAACTCACAGCAATATGGATGTGAGTAATCTGATGAAAGCTCCATAGGGAAGTATCTGAACCCTTGGGCGTGGAAGATTGCTGTCTTTCCTTCACTGAGTAACCCGGAATTGCCTGATTCAACGCAACTGTTCGTGTCTCAGGTCACGTGTGAACTTGGTGTGGGCAAATATTCCTTGTGTATTTTCATCTTGCAATTGCCAACTCTATCTTTATTATTATTTCCTATAAAGCTTTGGGTAAGTCTTCGTTTCTCCCCATGAGATATAGGAAACATCCTTTTCGGCTACACATCCTTTAATAAATGAGTCACATAATATTTTCAGAGATGGGATGCCAACCCAAAGGAAGCTTCTGGAATGTGGAGACAAGCAAGAGGCTGAGGCTAAAATGTTATGCTACAGGCAACACTTTAAAGGACTAGAGCAAAGCAAGAAGTCACGACCTTACAGTCAAGTAAGTATCAAATGCCGGGGGAGAGTACACGCGCTTAGGGTAGCAATCATTTCCAACATTGGCTCTAAAAGTAGTGCTAGGCAGAGACGAGTATGTGCACAACAGAAGCACAAAAGCTTCAGAAGCTTTTAACCAAGGAGATTCTTGTGTCCTCTGATAGGTGCAAAGCCAGTTACCAAGCAAAGACTAAGCAACAGCAGAATGGTGGAGTTTTACAGAACTTGGCAAACCTAGCAAAGGTGCTGTCTGGATATCCCACGGATGTCTACTCTGCACTCAATCCTTGTGACGCATAAAATGTATAAAGCAGGAAACTTCCTTTAATGGACGCAAGGTGTATGAAATGCAAGGTATATGAAAATGAATGCTTAATTAACTGGAAGGGGAGTCTTATAAATTTTGGGGACTGTTCAGAATTACACTCAGGCAAATGGACACAAGGAGTAAATTGAAACCGAGTAAAGCATGCACTTCTGAAACGTGCTGAAGAGTGTGATTCAGAAATCATTTATCCATTTGAAAGTTCATTCAGTGAACATCTACTACTATTGCATGATGTTTTCATGTTGTGTGTGAAAAAGGAAAGGTTCTGTTTCTCAAAGAGCAGCATGCGAAAGTGGCAAAGTCAGTGAATAAGCAGAATAGAGGGTCCAGATTAAGAGAGTGGACTACAGCCCCCTCTGGGGCACGCGGGAGGCTGCTCGGTGGAGAAGGTGGTTTGGAGATGACAGAGCTCGGGCTGAAGGTTGGGGTGCAGGAGATGGGCACGCTGAGCAGAGGTGAGGAAGAGTGAGCCCAAGTGCAAGCGAACAAGGGGCAAGCTCACCTGTCGGGCTTCAGCAAGAATGTTACTGGAAGGTGACAGGTGTGTGCACAAATGCAGGGCAAGGACATTGATGAAACCCCCACATAGGGGTTGGGAGAGAGGAGTAGGATATAAGTGAGGCTGAAGATGGAGACTTATTGATTACAAAAAAAAATTAGTTTCAGGGTAGTATGAGGATGATATGCTAATACCAGCTGTATTAACCTCTCCCAGCAACCTTGGAAATGGCACATATTTGGAAACTCCTAGTAGGACTCACCCAGACCAGCCGGAGACCCGTGGGCTGTTTCTATGGGCTCTCTTGGCTATCAAAATTTCAGATCTTCTCTACTGAGTACCACTTATAACCAAGCATCCAGCACCGTTCCCCACCGCATTCCGTGTGTTTAGTGTACCTTTGTTTGCTGATGTCCCTACTAATCTGTAAACCCCCAGAGACCACAAACCACATCTGCTCTCTTCTTTCTGTGTCTCCAACCAGGTATCAGAGTTGCTGCTCCATCACTTCTTGTCCAATTCTTGTCCTGATCTAGGAGCCTCTAAACACCTGTGTATTTTTCGAGTGCACACGCAAGAGACGGTAAAGTCTCCCGTCTCCTATGACCTGATTAGCAAACCAGTACCCACAGTACACCAGAATCGCTCAGAAGGAAAACGGCTCCAACGTCCTCATTCCCGCAGTTTGAAGTCTCTGACGCAGCTTAAATGGAGGGACACGGTACAGCTCATTTAATTACTCTGCCATTTTAACTGAATGCTCTTCGACTTAATTTTATCTCAATGAGTATTAAGCGTCGGGAGACTCTCCCATAAACACAGAGCTGCCTCTGACAGCTTCTGGGAAGCAGCCCCCAGGGGAGGAGGAGGGTGATTTACAGTACACTAACAGTGCTGCAGAACAGCTTTGGCACCAGAAGTTTCTAGGGCTTAATTACTGCCTTTAAAATTTAAGCCAGAGCTAGGCACTGAGCAGTACCCACCAAAGGAAAAGAGAGGGGAAGAAAGCATGATTGCATAGCAAACAAAAGACTTGCACGAGGATGTTGGTGTTAAATTCTCTGTCTTATGACCTATAAAAACACCAGCCTACATAATTCATTCTTCCTTTGCCCAATTTTATCCATTGTTTCTATGGTCCCCATCTTCTATATAAAGAGATCTGACCCCTTTGAATCCAGCTGGAGTAGTCCATCCATTCAGGTGTACCTGCCCCTAAAAAGATATCAGGATTTTTTTTTTGTTTTTTTGTTTTTTTTCCTTCCAGATAGTCTCTGGACAAGGATATAGAAATTCCAGTAGTCTCAGAAAAAAATGGTGGTAAACTTTTAATTCTGTGACCCACCCATTCCCCTCCCACCTCCCACTTAACTGTTTAAAATATGCTATATTTTTAGGGGAATTCAGAGATCCCAGAATGAAACACATAAACAAACCCGCAAATAATGTTGGCTTGCTAGCTGTTTGAACACATTGACTGCCATGTGAGTTGTATGTAACTCAAGGCTAGTTTTGCGCCTGGGCCTCATGAAGCAAAACCCTGCAGTTGGTGTGTGAAAATTACTTGTTAATGTTCTTATTGTTACAATTAATAGTGACAATTTAATTCTAAAAATGTGGATTGTGTTGCATATAACTCACGCACAGAAAACAATAAAAAATAACAAATCAGAAAGAATCGTTTTGTTTTAATGAAACCCTGTGGCCCCGGGGAAAAATTTTTTCTAGTGTGGCAGCCAATGTGTTAAGAAAGAACAGTTTACAAAATAAAGGTATTTTTCCTTTTCCTGTTCCTTTCAAATGGGAAATTGCTTTTCATTAAGAGGAGTTGGATAATGCCCCCAAAGATCTTCATTTAATGGGAAAACGATGCCTCTCGAGTTCCCTTCTGTGCTCAGTTGATTGTACTTTAAGAATTTAGTGGTTTGGAGCCTAAAGGCAATATTCAGGAAACCAGACGCTAATTTCTTGCAGTCCTTGGGAGAGGCTTAAACTTTAAGTGAATGGGAACTGGATTTCAAAGATGTCTAGAAATTCTGAAATCCATGTTGAGCAACCAAACTAAATGGACTGGGTGATCTATGGCATTCAGGAGCTAAGAGCTCTGTGGGAAGAGTCTATGGAGGAGGTGGGGTTCACCACTTTTTACCTGGTTCACCTTGTTTCCTCTAGCTCCTCTCCCCTCATGTAGGCTCTGGTGATATTAGTCTCCATATGGTCCCCCCAGGTTCGGAGAACCCCACATGTCTTAGTGTAAGTCTTCACCACTGCCTCCTCTCTCTCCTTGGCTGTTGGAAAATAGCTCAAACATCACCTTCCCTGGGGGGAAGGGAAGAGCCCCCTGCCTTGTCACTGCTGCCCTCATCATGGCAAAACCCTAGGCAGCTTTCCTCCCCATGGAGGGTGAATTCTAGAGATCACAAAGATCTGCATGTAGCTGCACAACCTAGCACACAGTAGGTGCACAACAAATATTCACGGACTGTCTTTGTCCATTTGAACATCTAGAACAATATACCATAAACTGGGTGGCTTGTAAACAAGAGATATTTATTTCTCCGGTTCTGGAGGCTGGGAAGTCCAAGATCAAGGCACTGGCAGACTTGGTGTCTGGTAAAGGTCTGCTTCCTGGTGCATAGATAGTGTCTCCTCACTGTGTCCTGGGCTGGCAGAAGGGACAAGAGAGCTCTCTGGGGCCTCTTGTGTAAGGAAACTGATCCCCTTCAAGAGGGGTCTGCCTCCAAGACCTCAGCACCTCCCAAAGGTCTCTAATACTAGACCTCCTAATGCCAAGTTAGGTTTCAACATGTGAATTTGGGCAGAGCACACACACTCGGAACACAGTGCTGCCAAACAGAATTCCCAGTGACAGCAGCGTTTTTGTTGTCTACCTGACTTCACATGTCACCCCTCTGCGTGTGCACTATCCGTATTCTGGTATTACAGAGAAATACCTGCCAAAATATGTGCAGGTCATTTAAAAGTACATCCCTTGTGGGTGCATGGATGCTGACCTGAAATTTCCTACCTTCCCGGAAGACAAAGCAGAAAGAAACTGGGTGTGACTAAGAACAGCCCCGTCCCCGACCCCTCAGTTAGGTTATGTGACATGAAATGGATAGTATTGGAATAAAAATGCTCTTGAAAAGCTGCTGCCAAGGAAGGCCCGTCACCGAGCAGGGCTTTGAGAGAGGAGAAAGAATCATTTAACAGGGCAGGACTGTGCTACGCTGCAAGCCTCCTGGGAGGATTAAATGCATGAGTCACGGCACCCGTAGTGGGCTCTCTGTCCGCTATCCCACGAGGTCCCTGAGCCTCGCAGCACACTGTGTCAATTACACGCTCCAGGATTTATGTCAGACCCGCCAGGAGCCAGAGATTGTTCTGTGAGATCATGAGCTAAAGGAATAGACTCCTGAGTATAAACAGTGGAGGATAATATTTGCATTCTGTGATGCATGTGTGGTGTGTCTGTGTGTGTGTGTGTTTAGGGGTTGGACAAAATAGGTTTTCTATAGTCTTGGCATGATCTTTTTTTTTAATGAATCCACTTATGACAGAAGGACTCAAAGGAAATAGTTTAGGTCGCTCAAGGATACATTTGTAGCTTGCCAGGAGCCCTGCGGTAAAAGGAACTGCTCCCGCCCACAGCCAAACGGGGCCCCCGTCTTGGTACCGTTGCTGTTGGTTGACCTTGAGAATGTCCTGTCACCTCTCTGGGCTTCAGTCCTCTCCTCTGTGGAAAGAGGCGTTTAAACTAGACGGTCTCTTTCCAGCTCCCAAATTCTGCAAGACGATGTCTCTTCTTAATATCGTTTTTAACACTATAATAGAGCATTTTGGCTCTACCCACTAAGGATTTATTATATGTTATATTAATAAATGTGCAGGTGGTTAATAAATGGTGAGTTGCTGAATTTTAATTCTAAGTTTTAGGAAGTGTTGTTCTCACCCTAAATTTAGTACGTATAACTCATTATATAAGGACATAAAGGGGGCAGAATGGACATCCAGTGGGCTCACTGGATAAATGTCCACCCTGAGCAAGGTCTCCATTAGCCGGTTTTCAGGAAGTGGCATCTCTAAGGCACTAGAGTCACTGTTTATTTGTATTTTTTCCTAAATATTTTCAAAACCATTGTAATCAAAATACTATTGATATACAAAGTGTTCTCATTTTCTCAAGTGTCTGGGTTCTTAGCAGTCCATTAAGAATTGGCTTGTGTAAGGCACAAAACATTGTTGCTGTGTCTTTTATGAGTTTGAACATATTTGTGATCACAAACTGGAAACTGCTGAATGAGTGTGCACAAGCAGTAAGAAACACAGAGGTATATTGATCACTATGAAAAGAAATGAGCAGTGAAAAGTGCATGCCTACGTTTTATAGATGAGCAGACGGATAAAAAGGTCTTGCATTTTATTATAAAGTGAATTAATGGGGTGGGGGGAGGATTGGGGTTTCTGACTATCTAATTTAATGTCCAGTCCTAAAAAAGAAGACCCCCGTGTCAGACCTGGGCTCATCGCGTAAGGAGTTTGAGTCTGGGCTGAAATTTCCCACACTGCAGACTCTTGGCGGTGACGGAATACATTTTAGTTGAGCAGGAAGAGTGAATGATTGGAAATGGGTTTTTACGAACTTTTATTGTTCTATGAGTAAACAGACATCATCGGTCTTCAAGGCTTTTTTTTTTTTTTTTGTAACCCCAGAGTTCAATGATAGTGTAGCTATAATTCCAGAACTCTCTGAACGGCACCTACATATTATTCTCTGCACAGATCTTTAACTTTAACAGCTATTCATTAGTTCAAGAGATCTTTGCTTTTATATGAATCACAGTTTAGTGGGCACAGGAAAAGGTATTCATTCTCCACAGCTGCCACTTTATGGGAACAATCCTTTTTTTGTTGTTGTTTTGTTTTTTAAATTACGCTCTGACCTTTTTGAAAATGGAACAGACGTTTCCAAAGTTTTATTGGATATTTTCTGAAAAGCTGTGACCCTGTTTTGGCTTCTTGATTTGTACAGTGGTTCTTAGTAAAATCTGTAGACCTTCCCACGTTAAAAGGGAGACCAGCTGTACATAAACACTGTGCAAATGATACCTTCACCTCCATGCATCTCAGCATCTGCATATGTAAAACGAGGATCCTCATATCCGCCTTGCAGGATGGTTGTGCGGATGGCGCTCGTGTGGGTGGAGTATCTACCTACGTGCTGTAGAAATGGCCTTCAATTATGGTAGCTCTAATTATTATTGTTGCTAATGTGACATTTTTGTTGTTGAAATGCCTTCTATTTCCCCAAAGATATGCTACTCATTGTGTCATAAAGATTTGTTTCCCTCAATATCGCAAACAGAACAAATCAAAACTCCCAGGAAACTTCAAAGTGCCTCCTGAAGAGCATTCTAGACTTTCCCAGGTCACTGCACATTGCTGCCCTCTAGAGGTATTGGGTGAGGCGACCTGCCCCCAGCAGGGATCAGAGAAGCAATAGATTTCTGCAAGATCCCGCTGTTGCCATGTGGATAGGGGAAGCTGTTGTAAACTTAACAGCCGCTGTTTAAAAGCTACTGTTTCTCGAGTGCTTGTCAGTAGCCGGTGCAATGCATAACTTATTGCATCTTCACAACGACTTTATGAATTAGGGTCACCTTAGACTAATTTTACAGTCCAGAAAAGGGAGGTGCAGCATTGTTAAGTCTCTTCCCCAGGGAGATGCAACTATTATGGGGTAGAGCCTGGACTCAAACCTAGACACAACTGCTTCTAAAACACCCTTGTCTTAAACATCACGCGGTACTGGTTCTCATGGGCATGCTCCTGTGTTCGCAAAATCTGCTAGAAAGGTATTGCCAACCAAAAATAAGAAATAAGAAGTTGTTTGCTCCTACCCTGTTCTTTTCCTTTGCGAGTAAATAACTCTCCTGAAAGCCACTGGGGAGTCTGTGCTTCAGAAACAAAGAAAAACCATATTCCTTGGTCCTTATGGTAAACCTCTTTCCTGGCACAGGTTAACGAGCATGTTTATAAGATGCTATCTTCTCTCGTGGCCAACGTGGCTGCTCCTGTAATCATGCTGAAAGGGAAATAATCATGCTTCTGTAGCAGCTTCAGGAACTGGGAATGAGCAGGCGATCAGGGTACCCCTTGGCCATTCTGTTACCATAATGATTCCAGCATTTATAAAAGAGACTAATGACTGAAACTGCCATCAACATTTGCAGCGAAAAGACTGCACGTTGGAAATCGGATTTTCCTCTCTTCTTGCTAATGAGCTCTTTTCTCAAGGTGCCGAAGCCTAGAGTGTAAAGGGAGATTGGTCATTCTTTTCCTGTGTTTTACACCCGCTAATGCCTGTCCTGAAGTTCCAGCAACACCTCCGTGACAGGGGAAGCTATATGCAACCATACAAATATTGTCAGAGGATGTAGCTTAGCTGGGCACACCATAGCAACTTAAGAAGTGGAATCTTTCATTGGACAAATTATTAAGTGTTTTCAAGTGGGTGTATGTATGTTGGGTTGTTCCACCACAGTAGTTGCCGTGGCCAGGAAAAAAGAATTCTTTCTGTTTGTTTATTTCATGGCCTTGAGACGCAGTTCAACGGTCAATGCCAGATGGTTCTAGAAGAGTTGCTTCTAAAGGTAGCCCTGCTGTTGTCTTTTCTTTAGGTTCCCATGGCAATGCTGTGGGGACCCTGTTTGGACACGGGGGATTCTTGCTCAGTAACAAATGCTATTCCACTTGGAAAAGACTCTTGGTATACGTGAACAAAATGTGTAGCTAGAGCCGTATTTGGAATTCACTCCTGCACTTTTTGAAAATGTTTCTTGAGGTTTAAATGGAGGCTTTTGGGCTGAGTCATGAACCGTCAGAGCATTTCAACATGCTGATTCCTTGCAACTGTAACAACAAGGCGTGGGATGAAAGTTTGGTGAGTCTCTGTGGTCCATGTATCCCAACTCTCCACCCTACCCGGGGGCTCCCGGGTAATCTGCCCCATCCTTTCAGCCTGACAGTTTTGCTTCAAGCCAGTAAGGTATATCCTGGTGACAACTTTGATAAAGTTCCTAACCAGAAAATTTTCAAACTCAACAGAGATAAATGTAGGCCCATTTCCAGAAATGATAGTATCTGATAACCCAGGTATTACAAATGACAGTGGAAAGTGGCGATTTTCACAGTAGCAATCTGGGTCGGGGACAGGGAGCCTAAAACAAGATTTTCAGAGCCGTTTTGAAGGGACTTCCACAACTGGTGTCCAGCCAAATCAGTGTGGATTCCTAGCTAAAACTTCTCGACTTCCATGGTGACAGCTAGATTTATTTATCAAATTCTGTGTGTAGGTCCATCCAATGGCTGATGCAGCTCTTACGAGGCATTCCAGCATTTGTGGGCAAATCTACCTCTAATTCCTCAATATGGTTTTCAATTTTAAATGTGCTAATGTAGTCTACACAGAGTTGGCCTTGGAGAAATAAAAGAACCCTACCTATTTTAAGAAATGAAATTATGTTTTCTGTTAGAGGTAAATTACTGAATGATGAGCAGGCTGACTGCTGGGCTGAGCACGTCACGCACCTGGCGACACAGGTGTTATTACTGTCTTCAATTTTTCACATAAGGAGGCTGAGATGCAGAAAGGCTAATTTACCTCTCCAAGGTGGGAGAGCTCTAAGGGGCAAACCCAGTCTGCCTTACTGCAAAATCCGCATGCCTTGCTCTGTATACACGTACTGCCAAGTGCCTTAGAGAAAGGTTTAAAGTTAGGGGGGGAAACCGTAGACAAAAACCACCCCTAGCTCCAGCATGGATCAGCAATATTTTGGTCTATTTCCTTCCTCACGTCGCCCCTCCACGCATGCTTTCTGTGCCTTTGCTGCAGGTGCTTTGCTTTCTGGGCAGGTACCTTGTGGGCGGCAGGTGCCTGAAATTGGGTGGAGGGAATCACAGCTGCATGAGAGGTGCCCCAGGAATGTTTCTCTGAAGCCTGGTAAAACTTCATGCACGGGAGAACAACAGCAGCAAAATCATCCGAATAGGTAGCAAGGAATAAATGAAAACTGGAGATTGTTTAAAGGATGTGATGGTGAACCCCTACTTCTTATCTTTTCTGAATTACTTTGAACCTACTTTCTTAAATTCATCAAATATTAAAAATTCTGGGGTTTAGGACCCTTTGGTAACCTAGAATACAAAATCCCTTTATAAGACAATTTTTTAGCAATGAATACAAATAGGCATAATTAGGCTTAATTTATGTTTGTTTTATTTTATTATTTGTTATTCCTCTTTTTTTGTGTAGCTTTATTGAGGGATAATTGATATACACAAAAACCACATGTATTTAATGTGCATGCTTTGATGAGTTGGATACACACATACACCTGTGATATCGTCACCACAGTCATGGTAATAAACACATCCAGGCTCTGAGATGACACAAGTTTTGGAGATTCCTGTTGGTGTGGAATTCTAACCTATAGGACATCAGTTCCTAAATATGGGACCGTGAGCCTCTGGCAGCTCACAACCAATTTCCACTGGTCTGGGACAAAACGCAGAAAAGGAAATAAGAGTTTTTCATAAAGCTAAACCCATCCAATTTAAGGAAAATTGTTCTTTATTCTCAAATATGTTCTCCTGTCCTATTAGATGGTAGGGTTTTATTTTCAATGGCTTTACTCGACTAAAATATAAAGTGGCCAACCCCATGACAATACTCCAGATTTAAACTTTTAGTCTTGGATGAAATGAGGTCTAGGCATCCCAGCCCGTGGCTGTCAGCAGAGGGGTACATGATGGCAGCTGGGACGGCCACCCAGACCGCGACAGCAGAGTCACAGCTCGCACCGCAGAGTGCTTGCTTTGCCGGGCGCTATTCCCAATGCTTTGTGCAGCCCCACTGCTTTAATCTCTACAAAACCCTCTGAGGTGGGTGCCCGTAAGCTTGCTCATTTTCCAAAAGGGGAAACGGAAGCATAGATCTCCAGAACCCTGACATTCCTGCATTCTTGGGATGATTCTCTGACCTACTTTAATTTTGCATCTCATTCCACCACCGATGGCTGGAACACAGTGTGTGGGATTGAGGCTGATAGGAATGTTCTCTACGTCCCGGTCACCACCCGGGTCTCCTCTGAGAAGCCTTCAATGGCTGGCCCTTGCTATGACTTCCTAAGTATGCCCCCTATTCCATTTTCATTCCACTCGATTCAGGCTACGGAGGCTGTACGTATTCTTTGGAAATCACCCTTTCTGTCACCTCTGTGCTAACACCCAAGCAGCATGGTCCGCAGGAAGATTCATGGGGTGAGCCTGAGGGTTTGCTCGCATTGTGCGCAGCTGAGAAATGGGGTCCTTTCATTTCCTTCTCCATCCTGGTTACTTATTGCTGGTAGATTTCCCAGTGTGAAAATTAGTTTCAATATTTATTTAGAACTCAACACTTTATTATTGCGTTCAGAAAGTTGCAAAAGTGTATTTTTCCTTCCACATCAACGAAATGAAATCCCCCCAAACACACATTTAAAAAAAAAAACTTGAAATATTTTTAGAATAATATTAAACCTCAGCAAAAACTTTGTCTATAAATTTGTATGTCGTGGAAATTTTTTCTCTTGACAGACTGTTTCCAGTGTATTTATAGTGTACGAGAATCGAGGCCGGCTCGCCTTGGAGCTGGTAGCATTCTTGTTCTTTGCAAAATGCAGTTAAGGGTCCGCTATGTCTCCAGACACTATTGGGCAGCCTAGCATGCTGGGGATTCTTGTGGTGGGCCACCTCTTCTAGAATGATTGTAGTAGCAATTTTCATTATTGTTTTCTTGGAATAAATCTCTGACTGTAGTTATACCCCTGGGATTTTTGTCTTTGTCCTGTTAAGCAGGTGACACAAACAAGATGCAAATCTGTCTGTGCAGAAGAGGTTGACCCTGCCAGTTAAATTTAAGGCATTGACAGCGTTCAATGCAAGGCTGTGTCTTGGTCTATATATTTTCATGGGATTGTGAGTAATTCATTTGCTGTTAAATCCTGACTGTTCCATGTTCTTTTCAGGGATAGTTCGAAATGCATGAACATTATGACAACCACATGTTCTGAATTGTTTGAGCAGTGTTTATTTTAAATGCTTTGTGCCATTGTCCCAAATGTACCCTGAAATTCAGATAGCATTTGTTCTGATTTGGGGAGCTGAAAATATAGAAATCTTAGTCAATAACTAAGAAAAGTATGCGCTGTTTCCCACAAGGAGAGAGGAATTTCAGGTTAAAGGTGGTTCTGCCCCTTGACTGGTTGTATAAAGTATAATCCCCCACCCTGATTGAGGATTTGTGGGTGTCAATAATTGTGCTAAGCACTCTGACTGTCTTTATCTCTTTCGATTCTTACAATATCCCTAGGAGATTGTCACTATTATTTCTCACGCTTCACAGATGAGAACATGCAGCTGGACATGTTCGGTCCCTCACCCAAGGTCATGCAGCTAAACAGTCATTAAACCTTTAGATGAATGTCAGCGCCCTCGATCCTCACTGTTCTGCCAAACTGCATTTCTACAAGAATTTGGATGATTTAACATCTCTTCTATGGTGCTCAATTCCTGGATTTAGGAGGTTCTTTTCTCCCCTCCGCAAATCAGATCTTTCCCCTCCTAGAAACTACCATCTGGCCAACAGGGCGAAGCCTCACCTCCTAACCCATCGCTGTGTCTCTGGGTTTTGTTCCGTTTCCCCCATCCAGGGGTGCCTTCCCACGCTGAGGTTGACATGTTAGAGGATAAGAGACTTGGGCAGGCTGATTCGTGCTCACAGGGTAACACGCCTCACTGTGCAGGTTTCAGTTCAGCCTTCCGAAAACAGGATGATGGACTTCGGAAACGCAGGCTCCACCGGCAGATCTCTGGAGCAGAGGTCTCGGAGGGCAACGTGCTCTGAAAGAGACACTGCAAACCCACTGCAGACTTTGCTCCCACAGGATGCAACTGCTGTGCCCCTCTTAAGAAAGAGTCTCACTGGGCAGGTGCCAGGTGCCATCCTCTGAGGATGCATCCCAGATCCCTTCAGGAAAAGCAGGTGTGCACACAACTCCATGCAGTGTTTTGTTATTATTGTTATTGTTAATTTTTTTTCAGTTGCAGATTCTTGTCTGTTGTAAGCCCGAGGTTGAGATTTATGTTGCTGGGTGCTGGGTTTTAAATTCAGCTTTGCCGTCAGGGGTGAGTTTCCCAAAGTATCTTGTTGCAAGAATGGAGGTCATTTTATGCATTTTTGGGACACTGCATTTGTGTTTGAGAACACCTGTACCCCGAATGACTCCTGTGTGCTGAAGTTAACTGAGAACCAAAATCACTCTGCAGGGCACGGAGAGAGAGGATGAGGGACCTCAAAGGAACCTCAGCCAATAACTCATCAAACTCCATGTTTTCCAAACAAAGAAATTGAGTCCAGATATTACAGATGACTTGTCCACAGCTAGCAAAGGCACTATCTATGGCAGAGAAAGATCTGGACTCCAGATAATCTAACTTCCAGGCCAATAGCAACACTCACTAAGCTCTCTCCACCCATCACCGCAGAACTGAGCATTACTTGCAGGATTCATTCATTCATTCATTCATTTCTATTTTATAATCTATTGACTGACCCAAGCCAGAAAACCTAGAAAACTTTGACTCTTTGTTCTCCATCACCCCACATATGCTGTCACTTAAATATTGACAATTCCACCTCCTAAACATCTCTCCAATCCCTGCCTGTCATCGCTGACATTGTCTAATTTCAGACTAATTACCTTCTAACCAGCCTTGTAATAGCCTCCTCTAAAGATGACATTTCTTCAATTGTGCAACAAAATGCATTGAGAGGCTCCTCTGTGCTGCATAAGCACCGGTCGCTAGGGACCCTCAGTGAGCCGGCCGCAGGTGGCCGCCGAAGGTGCTTGTGGGCCAGCGACAGACAGGTGCTTTCAATGCAGTGAGAGGAGCAGCTCTTTGGAAGCAAATGCTGGGGAGCTCCCAGGAGGGAGGATGGCCAGAGAGGGCTTCCTGGAGAGGGAAGCGTCCCTGAGATGTGGGTGACAAGCGGGATCAAGCAAGTGGGGGCAGGTAGGGGACAAAGGGGGTTCCAGAAGAGAGAAACAGCTCGCACAAAGGCCAGGAGGTTGGAGAAATGACAGCAGGTAAGACTGCAGGGGACAGTGTGGGTTGTGGCTGGGGAGAGGTGAGCAAAGCAGCTGGAGAAGGAAGCAGGGTCACACCTGGATGGTTTCTTATTCCAGATTCCTCTATGGGAAAGAGTTCAGGACTCTTACTCTAAGACAGACGCTGATGTCAACACCAGCGCTCCAGGAGACTCTGGTGGGGAAAGCGCACACCAGGGGCCGTTGACAGCGTGTGTCCTTGCTGCCCAGCGATTTGGGGATGAGTGGGCTGGAGAGAACAGCAGCGGTTTGTCGTGGAAATGTGCCGCGTCGTTTGTGGGTTTGCTCCGCTGGCTGACTCTGGTGGTTCGTGATAAAGAGATGCACATGGGCATAGTTGAGCAGTTGATTTTAGATTAAAGGAAAGCTCACAGTTAACTGCTGGGTGGGCATCACATTTTACGTAGCCCAGCTCAGGAGACACTACCATGATAAACAGGTGCCGATATATTTCAGACCTTTGGCCCCGTCGTAATTCACTGAGGCCGCCATGATGTGGCACCGCAGACCAGGGGGCTTAAATAACACAAATGTATTGTCGCACAGTTCCGGAGGCTGGAAGTCTGAGATCAAGGTGTTGGTGAGGTTAGTTGCTTCTGCGGGACCTTAGGGCGAACCTGTTCCACGTGTGCCCCCAGGCTCTGCTGGTTTGCTGGCGACACTTGGCATTTCCTTGTTGCAGATGCATCACCCAGATCTCTGCCTTCGTGTTCACATGGCGTTCTCCCTGTGTGTCTGTCTCCAAATTTCCCTTTTTGTAAGGACACCAGTCCTATCGGATTAGGCCCCACCATAATGACCTCGTTTTAACCCCATCACCTCTGTAAAGTCCCCATCTCCAAATAAGCTCACATTCTGTGGTGATCAGAACTCCAGCACATCTTTCTGGGGGGGACACAATTCAAACCACAGCAGCCCCCGATCCTGCTTTCTACTCTCTCCCCACGGTCACCCCATATAATGGCATCGGGACAAGCTGGAAAGGGAACAGTCTAGGAAACTCTAAAGGGAATATTTAGGGATGATGTAGGCTGGTGGTCTACAAACTTTTAATAGTTTAGATCTGAACAAAAATGTATCTGAAATTCCAACATGTGTCACGGTGGAGTGCTTCTGGCTGGAGCTGAGTGTGGGTTTGGTGGGAGAGGAAGTGGCCAGAGTTTTATCTGTTCAGCATCTGCCCCCCACACCCCGCCCCCGAGGGAGCCTCAAAGGTCCTTTGTGGAAAGTCGTACTTGAATGAAGTTTCCTTGCACCCTGAAAAATTCATCCAAGACCTGGGTCTTTGAGAAATAGGTGGCAAAGTCGGGCCAGAAAACTCCTGGAAACGGGCGACTTAATTAAATTCGGTTTCAGTGCATGCAGAATGAGGGTCAACCACGTGTACTGGGAACACGGAAGAGGCTGGCTTTGTCTCCAAAGCATCTCAGGCTTCTTTAGATAGTGGCGCCATTTAAAACTTCCTGGAACCCCCTGTGGCTTGAAGGACCTGGTCCCTCCTTAGGGCCTTGATGGATGGTGATGGCACCGTTTTCCTCGGCTTCCCACGTAGAGATGGGAAAACCTCTTAGGGCCACGTTCCCCGAGTACACCCAATGGTGCCACCTTGCAGACTAAGAGGACACAGGAGAGCCGTGGTGTCTGGCCCTTCCAAATTCTCAGGACTTGGACATTCGCAAACACAGGCACATAATGACTCTCTAATAGTATTACTCGATATACAATATAATCTTCCTCTGCACATCAGTCTTTATATGAAAAAGGCCATTTTGTTTTTTAATGGGGAATTCTAGGGGGAAATTGGAGCTTTTGCTTGTGTTTTAAGGCTCGAAATGGGATTTTTTCTTTCACTTTCATTATCTGCCTTCTCTGGAACCTTATCTGTTTCTTTCTGCTTATGCAATTTTATTATAACAACTGGCAACAAAATGAAAACATAGCCTACAGGAATCTGCTGGTGCGGATTCCCATGGAAATCTGAGTCAGACACTGAGACGAATATCAGGGGAACTGTGGTTACCGAAACTGTTACCTGTAACTTTCGTGTTGAAAGACGCCCCTTCCTTCTCCTTTCTTTCACCCGTGGCCTGTAAACGGAGGTCCTTATCTAGATGTGGGAGAATAGCAGTGTGGGGGTCCCATCCTTCCAGAAGAGCGTGGAGGGAGGTCCGCCAAAGTAGGGAAATGTTCCCTGTCGCTATTATCAAGGGGACACAACAGGCAGATATTCCAATAAAGGCGACACTTTGCATCCATTCCCATCACGCTACACGTTACTGAGCTCTGTTTCTGTTCTGAGCAGGATCTTGACACCAGAAGACAGAGAAAAGGTAGGAAAACACTGGATTGGGGGAGGCCAACCTGGAGTTTTAGGAAGACAGAAAGGGGAGGTGGCACCACTTACAGTGGCCCCGGGTGACATTCCACTTCAGACTCCTCCTGTGGCTCATTTATGCTCCTTTAAAACAGATACACACACGGATATGTACTTAAATTAATTTAATTTATTAAACACAGGTAATACACACAGACATGTATTTATATACTATATAGTTATATATATTTATATGATTTATATATTTATATTATGTATTTATATAGAAATAAATACACAGACATATCTTTATATGTGTTTGTTCTGTATCTATTTGAAATTTAATTTATTTTCCCAATATATCTCTGTTCCTTCTACCTCACTGCTTTTCACCCATCTGTGAAGTTTTAGGAGTAGAAGGAAAAATAGAAACCAGCACTTTTTCTCGGATCTTGGTAATATTACAAAAAACTGACATTTACTGTGTGCCGTGCCGTGAGCTTCTCACACATTTCTCAAGAGATTATCTCAATCTCCTAATTTTGACCACGGTTCCGCCCACTTACTTCTTTTATTTTCTTTCACTTTATTATGAAATAAAAATCTCCTTCTCTTCCCTGACACCTTTTTCCTTTACTCTTAGCGCATTTCGTATTTCCGTTAGTCATGGGTTGTAACAGAAAGCAAGAACTGTGTCCCATATTTTTTTTCCTAAAAATCTGAACAACAACACTGACTGAGACATTGCAGTTCTAGAAATGTCGAGGTCCAATTCCATTAGAAAATACCCATCTAGCCTCATTAAATTAAAAGAAGTTTGGACAGAGTATATTCCACCTCTGCGTGCTGGGTTGCTTGTTAATTCTTTGCCTGACATCGAAAATTCTTGGTTAGCCTGAAAATGAGCATTTCGTTCTAACTTCTAGTGGCTGTGTCTTGGGTGGATTTTTTTTTTTTTTTTTTGAGGCTTTGAAATTTGTTGCTCATCCTTAATTGTCAAGATCGGCCAATGATTTAAAGCCCCTAAGCTATTATGGGAGGAGCAGAGGGAGCAAAGCAAGCTCAGTAGTTCCCACCACTGTATAGGACAAATCCATTTGTAAAGGACAGTGAGAAAGGCTTGAGCTGACACCAGGCGAATTAAGTAAGAAAATCTCTCTGCAGCTCCCTTTCAGATTGAACCTACACGAAGGAACTCAGACAGGCTTGAAATATTTGTTAGTAATTGTCTGGGGTTACAGGCCGGGCCGGCTGTGGCAAGGAGCAGAATAGACTTCGCAGACCTTATCTCACTCTGCCATAGGTGTGTTGGATACTATTCCCACTCATCAAGGGCATGAACACGGTATATGAGGCCAAGTGACCCATTCTAGGTCGCTGGCATCTCGTCTGCAATAACAAAACTGTGTCAGGAATCGGGCTGATTCTCTGAATTATTCTCCGAATAATTCTGGTGAAGCAACGGCTCTATGTATATTATTTTGGGGAAAATTCAGTCTTTGCTTTTCTTTGCTAACAAGTCTAAACTGAGTTAGCAATGGGTCTATGAATGGGGGTTTCCCTGGATATCTTGAGGGCCCCTGGGTATGATTACATTGTGTCCTTGTGAAATAAATAAGCAAACCCATAATACTCTGTATTTTAAATTCTTCTACACCTAAAGCTACTAGTGGCTACAATTTAGTGAGTGTTTCCTATGCTAGTATTGATTAAGACCTTTATTCATTTATGCTAAGAAAGTACGTGAACATAGCCTTATGAAAAACAAAGTACAGATAAGTAAACAGACTGTCGTCTACTACACTGTTGCTCTGTGACTCTCCCCAGACCCCGGTGGTCACCCCAAGGCTCTTACACGCAGAATTGCCCTAATCTTGGACTGGAGCCATAGATTACATGAGTCAGGCCTTCCTTTTCCAAAGAATAATAGCACAGATATATTCATTTGGTTGCATCCTAGAGAGACTCTTTCAAAGGAGAGCTAAAATATTCAAAAGTGCAGCACATCACGTACTCTCGTGCTAACATGACAAGCCATTGCTCATTCATCCCACAATCGTTTATGGAGTTCCCGGGTTCTCTTTTTGGAGATAGAGATGAGCTGGGACGTGCCCTGTTCTGGAGTGTCTGCCGTGATAATGAAAAGTTTGCTTTAAGCTGAAACACAGTTTAATGAAGATGGTTACTCGCAAGTCGAAACAGTCACTGTCTGCAAATTCATAGACGAACCTCTCTGCAAAGTGCTGGCCTGATTCAGTTTGTCCCACAGATGTTTGCCAAGTCCAGATGGTAGCACTTGTGAGCAAAGCTACATGCAAAGAATTTTCCTTTTCTTCTTGTTGCAGTGGTTCTTTGTCCTTGTAGAAGATCTGCCTAAGATCAAGCAGTGTGGGCAGAGCTGGGTATGGTGCTGGCTACCTGGCTCAGCCCTGTTGAACAGAAGCATTCTCAGCCTATGTCATCCGCATGTCCCTTTACAATAGTTACTCGTCTTCGTGCATTTCCTTGTGAGCTGCAGAGTGTCTTTTTAATCATTGTCATCAGGGCAGATGACTAAAAGTACCTTGAAAATCCAAATACCACTGAGCTCCACCATAGTCATCGTTCAAAATGTCTGTCTTTCTCCGGTCAACTGACCGCCGTATGGTTTTTAATAAAACCTCTGGCTAATAGGAACTCGGTCCCTTCAAAGCCCATTTTGTTCTCAGTCTCTTGCATTTTAAATGATGAGGATTTATTGTTCAGTTTAGAGAACCGTGGAAATACATAATAACGGTAGTGTCCTATTCCTCTGGACATTTTCTGTGGCAGCTATGGGTAGGGAATGAGGACAGCTGATCCCCCAGCATGTGCTAGAAGAAATAGAGACCTCGACAAGATGATGCCGCTAATTAAATGTGAGGATGCTTTACGAAGCCCCACGAGAACAAAAAAAAAAATCTCTTTGGTTTGACTCTTCTTCCATCCTCTCTCAGGAGCAGAGAGAGATTTCTATCCAAGAAGAATAACAACTTTAATGATTGCCATAATTTGTCATTTCAAAGGTTTTGACAGACTTAAAAACTCTGTGGAATCTGTTTCTTTGTTTTGTTTTGTTTTGTTTTTGTTAGGGAAAGTCAAAAAGGGTGGATTGGGAAAAGAACGCATAGCTGCATTCCACTCAGGGCTGCCAGGCGGGAGGGAAACAGGCTGTTTCACGGGCTCTGGGTGGGGCTGCACGTCGGTGCAAACGGTTTGGAGACCCACAAGCTACACGCTTCAAAATTTAACCCGTGCACACCCTCGACCCGGGAATTTTGGAGGGTAGGAATTTAACCAAAAAAACAATTAGGAAGGTACTCAAAGATGTATACCCAACAAAGTTTACAAATTTTTGAAAACTTTTAAATCATTCGTAATAATGATGTATGTTGAGTGACGATTATATGTACTTACGTGCTAAGGATTTGGAAGTGACAGAGACCAGGATGGTCCTTGTCCTTCACCTGCTAGCGTGGCGGGTTTGTGGCCAGCAGTGATGTTGTCTGGAAAGGGCCGTCTCGACTGGGTGGGATACATGGATGGTGCTTATTTCCTGAGCAGTGGCCAAGCCACTAAGCAAGAAGTTGGGGGAAGACATTAGAGAACAGGCAGGGTCAGCCCCCGACCTGGTGGAGGGGCAGGTCGGGTGGAAAAGTGCAGTGGGGGACCCGGAAACACTGGGAAGGACCACCCAGGACGGGGGAGATGGAACTTCAAAGGAGGGCAGAAGCCTAAAAGAAAACATTACTCACACTCATCCTCTAACCTAGACGATACTCTGTCCTCATTTTTTTTTATTTGTGTTTCTTTTAAAACCTTTGCTTTTTTTGCATTTAGCTTAGAATTTACATTCATCCTTAACTCTTTAAAAAACATTTCACACATTCTGGTGCAGAGGGTTGTATGATCGTCCGCCATCTCCTGTGATCTAACTGCGGTTTCTCAGAGCGTGACACGGGCCGGGTGCTTCTGCTGGCAGCTCACTCGCCACAGACCCTGCTTGCTTTCCTCTGCGCCTGGCGAGGCTGCGATGACACGGAGAGTCCCTTCCTAAGGGAGCCCAGAGCGCCTGTCCTCATATCAGTTGAGAGACAGCCCTGCTGGTGTCTGCAAAATAAGTCCAATGAGAGTAGTAGGGTTTTAGTGCGAGACAATGAAAAAGTTGACAACTTATTTCCCCTTCAAAAAGCAAAGGCATGTTTGGCAAATCTACGTACATCAGTGTGTGAGTGCGTGTGTGAGTGCGTGTATGAGTGTGTGAGTGTCTGTGTGTGTGCGTGTAGGGGACAGGGGCTGCTAGCAGCGGCCGGAGGGCAGAGTGCTAAGCAGGGAGCACCAGGAATGTGCCGTTCCAGGACCTGGGGCCAGGCTGGGGCCGAAGGAAGAGGCAAGCGAAGTCCCCATGAGACACCTCCAGTGCTTAATGCCACCGCTCTCTCAGAATACAGTGCCAGCAAGCTCCTTCCCCTGACAAACCCAACCCTCGCATCCTTGCCTCCCGCTGGGAGGACGGCCCCAACCAAAGAGGACTGTCTAAGGCCAGAGCCGGGCACTGTGGGATGATGAACCGTTGGCCTTTCCAGGTAGCCCAGGAACTGGGCCGTGCAGCTGGGGCCTACCCTGCCGGCGTGGCCTGGGTTTTAGGTGGATTTTCAGGGTCATTTGGAACATGGGACATGGGGCTCTTAATGAGCCTGCGTTGGAGAGGACTCGCATCCCAAAAAGGAACAAACGCAAAATGCAAAGGAGCAAACGTGTCGCCTTCCCTCATCTCTTTCCCAGAGCCTCCTCGAGGCGTCTGCTCCCTTGGCTTCCCTTCACTGTTATTCTTGACTGGTGACATTTATTCCTGATGGGTGACATTTATTGAACACCCACCATGGGCTACCCACAATGCTTTTGGGTATCAGAATTATCCCTGGAGGGAAAAATGGAAGAGATGTTTTTGTTTTTCAACAGCACGTTGTGCAGGACTGTAGGAATTGCAACATAAATGAGTGAGGGGGGCCTGGGCCCCTGCCGGCTCATTCTCTTTCCACAAAGAAAAGAGGCTAAAATCCCGCCTTAGCTGAACAGCCGCCTGCACAGGGCTGGGTGCTGTCCTGGTTTCGTTAGTTCAGACGGTTGCAGACAGGACTTGGTAGTCAGGTGATAAGAAGGCCAGAGCCTTCTTTCTTGTTTGTTTTTGCAATTTTTTTAATTGATATAAAATTCACATAACATAAAATTCACCATATTAAAATATACAGTTTTACACTTTTCACATTTTTAAGTGTGCACTAAAGTGGTTTTAGCACATGCACAATGTGCAACCATAACCCCTGTCCAATTCCTGAACGTGCACTGGGCTGTTGGCGCCGTCATTCATTCCTTTACTCATTCCTAAACGTCGATTGAGAGCTAATCATCGGTGAAGCTCTTACCAGCCCCCGGACCTCGCTGCTGAGCAAAGCACTGGGGTCCTTGTCACAGGGAGCTAACCGTGTTGACGGAAAACACACTTTAAACAGTCACACTTGGTAAAACTGTTCTTGGGCTCCTGGAACCTAAGTGCGGTATAACGAAGAAACCAAGGACAACCAGGTCCCATATCAGTCATTGCCTAAGGGGAAGAAACGTGCCGGCTGTCATTACTGTTATTGTTGCTGGCAATAACCATTTCTCCTGTGCCTTAAGTGTATGCCCAATAAACAGAATTAAACTCAGACTGCTAATGCCTTCTTGGTAGCATGATCTCTCATGTCTTGACATTGCTGATTGGCATGCAGGAAGCATTTCCATAATAACAAGCACTTTACGGGCATCGAGCTTATGAAGTGGAACATTAATTTGTATTGTTTATAAGCGCACTTAGGTTAGAGGAAGACAGATTATATTGAACCACAGCCAGCCGTTGCCCATCCTTGACTGCAGAGGAGGACCGAGCCTGAACAGCATCTTCTTCCAGAAAGGGACATCGCGCTTCCCTTGATTCCTTTCTGGGGCAGTGGCTAAAATTGTTTCCAGCATTTTTTAGTTCCAGCTAAGGAGTCTTGTTAGGCTTTTTCTAAAATAAAGTAGCTGTGTACTTGTCAGGAGGTAAACAGACAGCTGCTATGCAAGCTGAAAAATCAGGCTTAGAGTCAGGGCACCTGGGTTCTCAGCCATTTGAGCCTCAGTTTTTTGATCTCTAAATTGGCAAAAGTAGTATTTCTTGCCTGTATGACAAGGTGACTCTGGGTAGAAAATAAAAAACGCATGTGTGTGTATGTGTTTGTATATAGTGTGTAACTTATAAAGATCATGTCAATGTTGTGATGACTCATCCGTAAAGTTCCCACTGTGACGTCTTTCAGCTCATGCAGCAGGGAATTGAATAACTTTTCCTATGTACTGTCTTGGACAGTACAAAAAAGGACAGTTGGTATTTTTTTCATGTTTCTCTAATTCCCCAGGAGCTTGAGGGATGTCTTGAATTATAGTTGGGGATTTTTTTCTAGAAAACGTGTGTGTGTGTGTTCAGGGGAGAGGGAAAGAACGTCATCAAATGACCAACTGTGGGATTCTACTTGACAATATTGAGCCAATCACAGGGATTTGCTCAATTTCTTTTGGTTCAGAAGTTGCAGTCCTCCTTGAGTCACACTGGGCAGCAAGACATGTGAGCTTCAGCCAATAAGCTTTGCCGGAGTCTGGGTATGGGAGACAAGGTGCGAGAACTGGAATTAGTAAATCATTTAACCTTGCGTCCTTGGTTTTCTTATGTATAAAATGAGCTCTAAGGCCCATGTAGCTCTAAACTTTCATACCCTGGTGGTTCTGTAATTTGTGACTCTGGTTAGAGAAACTACTATACAACTTACTCCTGTCTATAATAATCCTGACTCTTGTAAAAACGACATGTATGTTAGGATGTTTTCACCTGTAAGTAAAGAAAAATCTTGTAAAAGTTAGGCTTAAACAATAGAATGTTTATTTTCTAACATGACTTATAGTCTGGGCAGGCAGTTCTCAGGTTTGTTTGGTGGCTTGTGGCTGTCCTCAAGGACCAGGGCTTATCCCATCTTTCTGGGATGCCATTCTTGGTGTCATGGCTTAGACTTTCTTAGTGTCATTGCTTGGGCCTTGGGCTCATGTCCTCATATTTGCAAGTTGGCTACCCCTGACCTCACATGTAGATGTGACTGTGCTCTGCCCAAGAAGAAAAGGAACATTGCCTCTATTACTCTTTTTATTAAGAAATGAAACCTTTCTTAGAAGTCCCCCCAAAACTCTCAGCAGAGACTTTCTCTCTGGCTCATTGTCTGGGATTGGGTCACACTCCCACACCCTAGCTGCAAGGGAAGCAGGGAGGCTTGGAAAACATCTGGGATCTTCAGCTTTTGTGGGAGGAGGTGGCCTTACCAGCAACGAAGCTGAAAGTAGGGTGCTTACAGCTACAGGTAGGCAATCAAAAATATTCGTCACAGGTAGGAGCTACCCTACTTAATGTGTGGGTAGTAGAACATAAATGTATTCATACTCATCAGTATTAGAGGCCTCCATTTTATCTGTAAAATGCCCAAATTGAAATAGATAATCCCAAGGTTTTACAGACCTAAGGGAAGAGGCAGTTCCCTGTGAATAGAGAACACAAAACATCCTGTTCATCACCTAGGGACCTATTTTTGCCTTTCTTGACAATTCTAATGATTTGTTTAAACTAATCTCCTTCATCCTTTGGGTGTCCTCAGTACTTCAGTGAATGATAATGTGTCTGAGTTTCCATCAGCACATTAGGACGTCCCATTTTTGAGGCTTAGATGCCACTTTTATATGCTGATAGCTACACTCGAAGCCTGGGATTACTTTAGCTAACAAGCGGCAATCCGTTCCAGTGGAAACATAAATAGAACTTTCATTCATCATTTTGCTAATGGTTCTTGCCTAGAACATCCATCAGCGTCCAGTCCATCTTTGGCCCTAATAAATACATTGTTTTGTTTTATGGCTGCTCCTCTGAGTGTTAATACAAGAAGGGGGTGTTATGGCTCCGATTACACAGGGATGTGATGGGATGAAGGCGTTGCTGGAGGTGACGTTTTCCTATCACTGTGTAGATCTTCTAGCTGGACGGAGGCCTGTTCTTTCTACTGTTCTCAGCCCAAATCCTCCTTCAGCACTCTCAATTGCCTTGTGTATTCAGGACGAATCCCATGTTCATATGGATATGCTTTGGGTTGGCAAACCAGCATCCTCCAAATGGTGCCCTTGATGCCAACATAAGCGAAACGGAGAAAATGGCAAGGCAAGGTCCTTTGCCTGCACGGCTTTGCAGCCAAGACAGAAACGAAAGCCCATGAACTCCGTCTGGATGGTAATCTACAGAGTCATGTGAGGACAGATGTTTGTCCATGGGTGGTATTCATCCTGAAGCACAGCAGAGTTTAGTCTAACACTTGATTTAATGCTTTGATTTTTCTTTCTCTGCAATCTGATGTTATCATAGGCATGAACGTTGCAGTTTGGTAGGGCCCCCAGAACAAAATACTACAGACTGGGAGACTTAACAATAAAAGTTTATTGTCTCTTGATTCTGGAGGGTGGAGGATGAAGGTCAAGGTGTCTGCAGGGTTGGTCCCTCCTGAGGCCTCTCTCCTTGGCGAGGGGGTCTACGTCTTGCAGATGGTGTCTTCTTTCTGTGTCTCCATGTGGTCTCTCCCTGGTGTGTGTCTGTGTCCTCATCACCTCTTCTTTTAAGGACACTGGTCATACTGGATTAGGGTCCACCCTGACAGCCTCATTTTAACTGAATTATTTCTGGAAAGGCCCTGTCTGAAAACACTGTCACATTCAGAGAGATTGGGGGTTAGGGCTCTAACATGTGAATTTTGGGAGGGGGGAAGGCAAAATTCAGCCCATGATGATGGAGGTGGTGCTGGTGGAGGGAGCGAATTCCAAGGACAGTCCTAGCGTTTCGGGCCCGCTGCCAATGGCACTGTCCTTTCTCCCCTCAGCTCCTTCCCGCCATGCAGTGTGTTTATGTGGATTAAAAAGGGTTATTAGGGGCAGAGGTGGCCACTGAACCCAAGTTCCACGGTACCATCACTTTTGCCCCTGCGGGGGTAACGCGGACAGAGGTTAATGACTGGTGGCTGCACTCACAGCATCCTCGTCCCTGCTTCTAGCTGCCGAGGGAGAGAACAGAGCCAGACACCCTCACAGGTTGTGGGTCCTCACACTGAACCCACTGGCCGCCACGGCACAACCACGGAGAAGAGAGAACAAGGAGAGGTCAGAGTTCAGACTAAATCACCAGAATTTTGCCTTGAGCTTGTTTGCCTTTCTTTAATTCTCAGCATTCAGATTCTTCTGGCCTGGGTCTATTAGGAGTGAGTTTAAACTGGAGGAGGTGAAAAAAAAACTTCACAGGCTGAGCAGGAAAACAATGCATCTATTTATGAACCCAGTCACTCTCCCCTCCCCCACTCGAACACAGTAACGCAAAACCAATTTTTTCCCGGGAAAGATTTTTCTGTCCTTTTTTTTTTTTTTAAGGGAATGACAAACACTATTTACTAAAGACAAAGAAAAAAAAAAGGAGCTTGTGTCCTTACCACAAAATAACAACACTGTAGATCACACTAACTGAAGGCTCCACGTCTTATAAACACAACAGGCTGCATTACTCTGCGCTGAGTTATTATGTTTCATTGCAGGGAGCAGCGGAGTCTGAACGCGTTAATGATTCATGCTCGCCTTGGCAGAACATAATGTATACTAATCAGACGGAACCAGGGTACAAGAGCACTTTAAATGCATTTGTCCAGTTAATAGTTTGACTTAATCTGATATTTCATTGGGTCGCCGACCTTTTCACTGTAGGTAATGCAGGGAGGAAAATGTATGGGCGACACCCTGGTGAATCAACAGAGGGATTCCCGGTTACCAAGCAACGTGCTACCTAAGCTCTGCCTCTGCATAATTTTGCCAGTACTTCCTCTTTCCGCTGATGAACTTAAGTGTAGCCCTGTGAGCTTGTGGGTGCGTGCATGCGTGTGTGTGTGTGTGTGTGTGTGTGTGTGTATGTGTGTGTGTGAGCTTGTGAGTGCATGCATGCATGCGTGTGTGTGTGTGTGTGAGCTTATGAGTGCATGCATGCATGTGTGTGTGTGTGAGCTTGTGAGTGCATGCATGCGTGTGTGAGCTTGTGAGTGCATGTATGCATGTGTGTGTGTGAGCTTGTGAGTGCATCCATGCGTGTGTATGTGTGTGTGTGAGAGAGAGCTTGTGAGTGCATGCATGTGTGTGTGTGTGTGTGAGCTTGTGGGTACATGTATGCATGCATGTGTGTGAGAGCTTGTGAGTGCATGCATGTGTGTGTGTGTGTCTGTGTGTGTGTTTTGGGGAGGGGCATCACCTCAGGCACAGCTCATTTATACTGCTTTTTATAGGCACTAAACAATAAACTCCCATCATAAACAACCATGCTAGAGTTAATACTCAATAAACAGTATGGTTTATAAGCAATTAGGGACCCAAATCTCAAAATAAGACAGTTCAGCAGAATGAGAGCATCTACTTGAACAAGGCTTAGTAAGATACGTGGCTTGTTAAAAAGTATCATAATTCTCCTTTAAAAAGCAATTAACAGTTTGGTGTATTTTGGTCTGCCAAGCACAGAGTATCTTAATCAAACGTGAACACAATCAAAGAGCCACTTCTCAGCTTCACGGAATGGACAGTCGAGTACCCGGAAAGCACGGCTGAAAATAAAAGGAAGAATTGATGTTCTCTCCTGGGTGTTTATCAACCTGAGAGTCCATTGAAGACATCACGATGAGTCAGATAAATGCTTTTTGTCAGGTTTTCAAAGAAAGCCAGCCAGCTGCTCTATTTTGCCGATGTCTTTGTATTTAGTCTTAGTAACTTTGGAGGTAAAAAAAAAAAAAACCTTCTGTTTTCTAGCTCCTTCTTTAAATTATGGTAGGCGATTGGAGAAATAGCACGCATTTGCTCTGTCTTGTGGTTTATGACAATAAACACAAATATCTAGTCCTTATTCTCTGCCGCTGCTGGGATTATCGTGAGGTATTTTACAACAGGAATCCGATAGTTCTGGATTTATTTTATCTGAGGCTAGTAAACCCTATTTTAAAAATACACTTTCAAATGATGTAAACTTCCAACACTGTGCACGAGGCCGTCCTCAGGGATCTACCACCCAAGACAGATGTATGATAAACCACACATTTCCTTTTAAAGCACCTTGAAATGAGTGCCCAGTGGATCAATACTATAGGTCTTCTAAAATCGCTCATTTGACCCTCTTATCCATAAATTGAATAATTTTTTCTTAAGAATGGAGAGAAATGTGCTGGGAGGAAGAAAGCTCTAATGTATACTTAGTTATTTGAAAATGTCAAATCGAACACCAAATTTAAGACTCAATTCCTCTTTAGCTGTTTTCACCGGCTTCAGGCATTTTGTAATAGAATGATGTTCTAGGCAGCTATCTGCTAAAATTCCTGCATTTTATGACTTCATCTCTTTCTATGCAGCTTAATGTGTGGGTAGTAGAACATCAACTATTCATACTTGTGAGTATTAGAGGCCCCAATTTCATCTGCAAAAGGACCAAATTGAAATAGATAATCTCTTGTGTTCTCTCTCTTGTAACCTGTGATTCAGTAAATCACTGAACTCTGAAAAATTTTCATATTGTGTATGTAGGTTTAGGGAAGAGAAATCAACACAGAAAACACAATAATTAAGAAAAAAATGAGGTCTAGGGATACTTCTTTGACAGAGAAGTGTAAATATTCAGACTGAAAACAAAGTTCAAATGAACCTCATTTTAGCAAAATTTGTAAGCAAAATTTTGGGGCCATTAAGTTAATTCTCAGAGCCAGGATTGAAGAGCAATCCGGTATGGGTTGAGAAAATTCTATTCTACTTCCAAGTGGGAGTATTTAAAATGCCATTATACCAACATTCTATCAATCTCCATCTAGATAAGTATAAATAGTCCCCAAACCAGTGCACGTTTGCATACTTTTTCTGCTCCACGAGCATTTTTAAAAGTACATTGCATGTTCCACGTACCTACTTTCCAATTCTGGACGTGGAAGCCGGGGACCAGCTCATCGACCCCTTAGCTGCCTAAGCGAAGACACACGTAGAATCTTAAGGATTTATTCAGGAATTCCAAAGTTCCTCTCCCCTTAGCAGAGGTTAGAGGATTAGCTAAAGTCCGAAGAAATATCTGGGGCTCTTTGGAATTTGATTCGTAGAACGAAGTTCAGCATATAGGTCCTTTTTAGAACAACTCCTTGGGAATGTGCCCATATCATGCAGAATCCCACGGTTAAGAATGTTTTCCTTTGGCAGCAGTATGGCCAGGGGACTTCCACTAAGCCACAGCCATTGGCTGTAATTAAGCAGATCAAGTTCAAGTCCTTTCTAACAGACCAAGCTGGCAGATGCTGAATGGTTGTTGATGAGAGGCACGAACGGAGCCATCCGGAGTAGAGATGGTTCTCCTAGACTGAATTTCACTGCACATAAGGAATTGGGTTAGATGGGACTTAGGAGAAGTTACAGCTTGAAGAAGGAAGTGGGCAACACCAAGCACAAACCACGCTCGCTCAGCAGTTTCTCTGGCATCGGTCTGCTAGCCAGGCCGTCCTCTGTAGAAAGCACGAGTGGAGTTGTGCCGTTTGTGGACACCCTGCTCTCTAACTTTTCTTTCCTTATCTCTAGTTTAGCTGTCGCGGGCTGAATTCTCATTTGGGTGAATAGCAAGATTTATCAGAGCGAGCAGCACAGTAAATATTGACTGTGGCAATGCGGAGGTCAATATTTACCTCGAGGGACGATAAACCCTGGTATTCACTGAAACATAAAGTCAATATTTTGAGGGTGGTGTCAGGTGCATCCTAAATGTGCTTGCCAGAAGTAGCTGGAAATATTTCTCTAATAAGCGTGTGTTTCTTGAGCTTTGCCATTTTCCATTTGTGTTAACATTTGAAAGAGCAGAGGAATTGAGAGGCTGGGGAAATAGCATCGCTGCTGCTTTATTTTTGGAAGGACAAAGATGCCGCTGCTCACCCAAAATATGTCTGTTTTTGAAATTTTTTTTTATTTGTGGGCGGGGCCTTTGTCCATGTATGTGATGACGGGGAGCTGCCGGGGCTCTTGGCCCGCCTCCATCCCTGCGCCGCGGGGGCAGCAGGAGGGAGCCCCGCCGGGTGGGTTTGTGTCTGCAGCGCAGCTTCTCGCAGCCCAGGCTGCCGGCCCGATTTTATCCCCACAATCGGTGATGTCCATTTTCCATCCTCTTCCTTTAAAATGTAGCTTTTCTTCCTCTGATTAATTATTAAGCCATCGCATAAAAAACAAACTCAAGAGAGTTTGTTAAAAGAAGCCTTCCCCACTGGTCCACCATTTAGCACACACTGAACATCGTTGCTGTGTTTGAAAGGGTGACGCATCGGCTCCTTTGTAGACTTCGGCTCTAAGGCGCTGACGGTTGCTGATTCCAGACCCCGCTCTTCTCGGGACTGTGTGAGGACCAGCGATGTGCACCCAGCACGGACAGTAGCCGCAAGAGACAACAGTCACATTTCTGCTCCCAGCTGGCGTTGGTCCCGGGCAGAGGTGGGGGCTGGCTGTCCACACTGCCTGTAGCTTTGAGTTTTCAGACTCTCTGGGAAGCAAAATGATTCCCTTTGTGCACATTGATGTCCTATGGCATCATATTTCACAATTACAAGGCTGTCAAACGCAAACACCGCCTGTGACAAATTCATATTCTGTAGAAATGACTGACACCCTGTTTCTCTCCTGAGAACTGGTTTTGGTGGAGGAGAGATGGGGGCCTCCAACCCCCACAGGGAGGAGAAAAAGAGACCTGGGCGGCACTGCTGGAACTCAAGTAGAGTAATTGCAACCACAGTTTGAGCATTTGTTCTGTATCAGGCACTGTTTAGTAAGTAACATGGATTTTCATGCCCATTTCACAGATTGGGGAATGGAGGCAGAGGAGGTAAGTAACCTGCCCATGTGACAAGGCTGGGTGGGAAGCTGGGATTCGAGCCCAGGCCACCTGCTGCGTCCTGACTCCTGGCTGCGTCCAGAGTTGGCTCCCAATTTGCATCCGTTTTCTTCCTTCTTTTCCTCTGTGTCTTCTCCCCACGGCCCACCCTCATGCTTTCAGTTGGGTGTGTTGTCCAAGAGAATCTGATTCACTTCTCTCTTGGTTTTCGTTCACTTCGGAGTTGAGTCCAGCACGATACTCTCTTACACGCCTGGAGCACTTCGGATTTATCCTGGAGCAGGCAAAACCTCCAGGGAGAAGTCCAGAGCTGCCCCAGGCCCGTGCTGTCCTCCCAGGAAGCTCTGCCACACCGGAATTCCCTTGCCTGTGGGATTTGGGAAACTCTCTGGACTCTGGGGGGGCGTTCCAGGCTGGTACTGCTCTTGGAAGAAGAATGTGGAGATGGCAGTTAGTTAGACAGGACCCACTCAACACGCCCAAGTCTCTACCTGCAGCTGCCAGGCCGGAACTTCCAGTCCCGGAAGGAGTCCTCTGGAGGAGTATTTAACTTTCCCTTCTGAACGAGCCCCCTCCCTGCACCTTTGCAGGGGTGGAGGTGGCCTCCTCCTTCCGTGATGATTTGTAAGAGCAAAGCCAGGGTAATTCCAGCACCTTCTACCAAGTTAGTGAAAACCGTAAACTCAGACTTTCCGATGCAGAGTGAGGATGTTCTTCGTGCCGTCAGAGTGTCACTGGGTGCTTTTCTCCCCACCTGCAAGGCTGCTCAAGGCTGAGATGGTCCCAGAGGCAAGTTCTGTGCTAGGAATGCGGTGTCCAAATCCAGGACACAGCTGTGAAGGACGGAGCACTATTTGAGGAATGGGGAAAATCTAAAGGCGCTTGTTAAAACTTCCAGATCTCTTCCCTTGTTTTCTGCTCCCAAGACACTGTGGTGCTGCTTTGCTGACGTGCTGGGCACAGAGCTTGATGCTCAGCATATGTCACTGCAAGACATTCCTGCAGATGCCACACCTGTTTTACGAATAAAATGAAGACAGATATAAAAGCTTAAGAAGCAAGTTGCCATCCAAATGTCCATCAGTGAGCGAATGGATAAACACAGTGTGGTGTATACAGTGTGATGGTTCCTTAAAAACTTAAAAATAGAATTACCGTATAATCCAGCAATGTCACTTCTTAGAATATACTCAAAAGAACGGAAAGCAGGGTCTCTACGGGATATCGGTAGACCCACGTTTGTAGCGGCATTATTCACAACAGCCGAAAGGTGGAAGCCGCCCAAGTGCCTACTGACAGATAAACGGGTAAAGAAAATGTGGACTCACATGCAGTGGAATATCATTCAACGTTAAGAAAGGAGAAATCATGTCACATGCTGCAACATGGATGAACTTTGTGGACGTCATGCTAAGTGAAATAAACCAGGCACAAAAGGACACACACTACGTGATTCCATGTATGTGAGGTTCCTGGAGTAGTCAAAGTCATGGGGACAGAAAGTAGAATGTTGGTTTCAGGGGCTGGAGGTGGGGACGGGGACTTGTTTAATGCTGGTGTCCCCAACCCCTGGGCTGCTGACTAGCACGGGTCCGACGCCCGCCAGGAACTGGTCTACACAGCAGGAGGTGAGCAGCAGGGGAGGGAGTGAGCCCCACCTGCACCCACAGATCCCCATCACCTGCATCACTGCCTGAGCCCCGGCCCCATCAGATCAGCGGCATCAGACCCTCACAGGAGCGTGAACCCCACTGCAAACTGTGCACACAGGGATCCAGGTTGCTCACTCCCTGTGAGAATCCAATGCCTGATGATCTTAGTTCTGATAATCCATTTCACAACAACGTGACTATACTAAACACTACTGAACTAGACATTTAAACATGGTTAGGACGGTAAATTTTATGCTATGCGGTATTTTTTATGACAAAAACAATTTTTAAAAATTAAATTGTGCATTCATGTTCACTAAGGAAAGAAAATGCTATCAAAATACTGAACAGATGTGAAACAGAGAAGGTGCGTCTGGGGAGCGTGCTGTAGTGCGGAGGTCACGCTAGGGTGGCATTGTTGGAGGAGAAGCTTTCTTGGCTCTAGATTCCTCCCAGGGAAAGAAGTGAAATCACGAGATGAGCGAGCCCATTTTCTTTAACCCCCTAAGCATACAGGCCTTGTGAGATGAGCTCTGGTGGGTGCTCACCACTGAGCATACCCAGCCTGCGTGACTCTCCGCGTACCATCTTGTCTCGTCCCAACCCACGATGCTGGCATTGCTCTCAGGACCATTTATACACAGATCAGGACATTAAGGCCTGGAGAGTGAGGTCAAGGAACATGCCACCCATTCGCTGCCCTGCTGGTGACCGGGCCCACATCCGAAACCCAAGCTGCTCATCATGATTGTTTTCTGCACCATGAGCTGCCCCTTGAAAGGTTGACTTGGATTGACCAAACTCCCTGTGCACACGCCTTTGTTCAATAGTTTCAAGGCTGTCTAGCCTGTGATTGGCTATTGTTTGTTCTTCAACCTTGTTAGCAAAGGTAGAACAAGACTCCATCCAATGCCTCCAGAAAACTGAGCTACATCAGGCTTCTGACATCCCTGTTATGACCAATTCCTAACCCTCGTGCATTAATCAGCGATGTTCCAATCACCTGTTGGAAGCTCTATGCTAGAATGCCTTTAGAGCACACCAGACTGTCCACTTTGCCTTTCCCGAAGTTCACCTTTGCTGCTTTTCTCGCGGCCATGAGAGCATTTGTCTGCCATCTGCCTTTTATTTCTCTCCCACTCTTTCATTAGTTATGGCAACACTTCCAAGACCAAATCTACAGGCTTGTTTCCTAACTTCAGCTCTCACGACGGGGGCTTGGTGACCCGAATTCTGTGCAAGCGTAGCGTGCACACTTCCTTCTGTATTGGAGTTTCTCTTCTTTTGAACGATGCCTGCCCGTTTTCTTATGTGAACATCAAGAAATTAGAAGTTCAGTCGTTCCACCTTCTCTTTGTCACATGTTGACATTACATAATTTTCTTAAGCACTGGGCCTGTGTGTTTCTGCTCCCTTTTATTCTTCAACATTTATTGTTTTTTAAAAATATGCCTTTTTTTCTTTGTCCTTGGCATTTTTCGTGGAATTTCATTCCTTCTGGCCTGTAGCCTCTTGGGCACTACTCTTAGAAATTGAGGCTGTGGATTTTTAGCGTGGTGCTTGTGAGTGAGCTGGTGGCTCTTCCTCCACGATCTGGGCAGGGAAGCTGTGATCGGGTGGGTCAACACTTTAGTTAAACTCCAGGATTAGCAAAGTCAATACAGCACGATGTTATGATGGGTAAGATCTCGTCGCTGTTGGTAAGTACCTTTGTGCTAGTTTTGGGGTCTAGATTCGGAGGGCATCTGTGTCCTCCAACTGCCTAGCTGGGCAGTCCCAGCAACAAACCTTGTGAGCCGTGACTTTGGCCTGGCCCCTCCACTCTGATCAGTGAAGTCCTTGGCTGGAAGTAGTAGGGATCCGATGGTCAGATGATGATGCAGTAATTAGTCTTCATAGGCGAACTGGTGAGGAATTAACAATATCAGACTATAAACCTGAGCATGTTTAGAAAGTAATAACTGTGCTATTATGTAGCGAAATGGAAGTCGTAGAGGGTAATGAATCCTAATCAACTAACGGTCATTTGGTCTCGGTAAAGCTCCCAGAGCGGTCACACTCGTACAAACAGAGAAGTCAATATTGCTGTCAGACTCAGTGACACCAAAACTCTATAGAGCAAAAAAACAAATTAGCAAACAAACAAACATTAGCCCTAGCAGAGGAACAAATGTGAAAACAGAGAAATCATGGGGAAACTTATCGTTTGACCCAAGTGACTGCACAGAAGTCTAGCGTGTTACGCTGGGAGGAAGAGACTACTTTTTCTGAATTGTTATTCAGAAGACAGCACTGCCGAGTGATATGTATTATGGGATTATTTTTAATTCCAAGAGTAAATTATCATACTGGACTTATTAATTGAACCTATAGTGTTATAATGAATCTATTCCAAATCCACTTGGGTTATAAATAAATTATTAATAATAATTAACACTATAATAGATACAGCATGGCGTAATTGCAGGAGATAATCACTCTTGTATCATTTCAAAACTGAAATTTATTTTCATGCAGGTGATGTGTGCACACAGGGAAGGCATCAAATGCCTGTGGTTCTGAAAGGCTCGTGTTGAGAAACAGCTGGTCTTGGGTTGGGTTCCTCAGAAACAGATGCTGAGACAAGGACCCGAATGCAAGTGGTTTGTTTGGGAGGTGATGCCAGGACGCAGCGGCAGGGAGGTGGGGAAGTGGAACAGGGAGGGGAGAGAACCAGTCCATGGAGCATTAATGAGCAGGAGACCAGGCAGCTCTGGGAGACGGTTCAGGACACACCTCAGAGCTGGCGCATCCCAGGGCCGAGCACGTTGGCTGTTCATCTTGCAGTTCCCGTCCATCGGTGGTCCGAGGGTGGCTGGCAGGAGGGTCCCCTGCAGCACCTCTGCCCCAAGCGCAGGCTGAGCCCAACTAGAGCAAGTGCTCAGGCGAAGGGTCGTAGGGACTTGCAGAAGCAAGCGGCCGGCATGTGCAGGACAGATACCCACGGAGACAGGGTAGACAGAGGCAGCATCAGAGACACAGCTGCACCTGCTGTCCCGCTCCTCCTCCTCCTCGTCCCATTCCCCCCGGAGGTAGCCACTCTCAAGGTTTTAGTTTTTCTGCTATTTGCCTCTAAATTTCCAAATCATATAATTGTGCTATTTATTAATCATCAATTTTAGATAGTATTTATTGGCTTTCACTTTCTAAAATTTGAAGTTTGGCTCTCTTCCACGCCCGCCAACCTCACTTTCATCTTCCACTGTCTTCTCCATCGTGTCACATGTCCGATTTTGGAGACATCAATGGACCAGATAGCACTATGTAATGCTTTTTACTAAAGGGTCAAATAGTGTAATTTGATTCCACTTTCTATCTCAAACTACATTTTTGTTATTCTTAGAGTTAATTATTGCCCCGTTTTTCCATTTGCTTCGTTATTCATGTACTTACCACTGACACTTTCCAGCTGCTGTAACGCATCTGGCATGTGCCTGCTAAGAACCTTGCCAAATGCTCAGTGCAGTTCCAACTGTCCATCAGGTCACTCTGCCGTCCAGCCCTCCATCTGCTCCACTCCTCCTCTCAGGAGGCTTCTTCCACGCCCCCCCTTCTGTTCTAGTTTGCTCTCCAAGCCTGGCACAGAGCTGAATGCCCGGGATTCCCTGTGCTGCCCTCCTGGGTCCTGTTTCCTCCACCCCACACCTTTCCTGGTTTAGTCCCCAGTTGAGACAGGGAGGGGGAAGGCATGCTTGGGAGAGCAGGCAGGCCAGGTGTGTACCCTGGAGCCCAATGTGTCTCCACAGTGGCGTCCTTCTGCCTGCCTGCAGGTGCCTGGGGGCCAATAGGACAGACCCAGGCTGGAGTCCTGAAGTTCAAGGTGGAGTTTTCACTTAATCCTCTCTCTTCAGCCTTGTACCTCACACTGCTGTCTTCTCTGCCTAAAGCCCCAAATCCAGAGCATCTTAGGTTCAATTTATTCAGAGAGTAGCTCTCTTGTCTCCTGCTGTGGAGAGGGGACTGGTGGTTACTTGGCCGCAAGGGACAGGGTGAGCAATACAGAGTGGGTGTCGGATGGCACCATGTGCAGCTGTGAAACAAGCCGGTTTTCAGCCATGTGCTTCCCTCTTAGAACTACCCCTCTTAACAGTTCTGTAAGGAAAAATGTGTCACTTCTCAAAGGTGTGTCCCCATTGCAGGCATCTCTCTGTACTGCCAAGCCCCCATCATTCCTCCATTCACTCTATGTCTTCCCAAAACACATGACATTTCTCATTTTCTGTCACACCTATTAAGGATCTCCTTTCCCCTATGAATTGATACCATTATCACTTCCATTTGTGTGGGGGCAGGTTGGGCCCAGAGAACACGTGCAACTAGTCCTGCACGCCCACACAGACCCTTCCCAGACCACTAGAAATGTCTGAATATGAGACCATGGTTCTGCTTGGGGTTAGTGGTGACCATAATAGAACATGCATCAAGACCTATCTTGAACTAATAAGTTAAAAAGGAAGACATCACTGCTTTTTAGGACAATCTAATAAGATAAGACCAGAGCTGTTTGAGTGTGATTACGGCTGTGTACCCTATGTCCCTATGCCACCTGGGGTTGTCAAGGAGTCAGCGGGTGACACATTCAGAGCTGTTGCCCACTGAACAAACAGAGCTGCTTCCCCATCTAGGTGATGAGGGGAACGCTTTAGGGCACCATGCAGCAGTCCTGCTCACTGTTCTAGAAAAAGGGCAGAGTACTTGCCTGGTCTTCTTATCCCTATTATTCTTGGGGACACATCATTTCTTCTGCACCCTGCTGTTCTGCACTGTTTTGGCTTGGACCTACTTTTGCCAAGTACCGTGCAAGCTGCAATTCATGGAGGCTCAGACCTGACCAAATTTTGCCTTTTTTTTTTTTTTTAAAGCAGGATTTTCTGGTTTGATCTGGTACATAATACTCACAGTTGCTGCTCTGCACTTTCCAAGCTACACTTTTCTCCAACTTCTCCTAAGTTAGATTCCCGCTGTTTTTTCCCCCAGTGACTTAGGACTGGACTGTACCCAACTGGTAGTAGCAGTGTTGCAATGTCGTACTGACTGTTGCATGCTTCCACCAGGAGTCACAACCCGTTCTAGCATAGTCAGAACTGTAGAAACAGAAAGTAGAATGGTGGATGCCAGGGGCTGGAGGGAGGGAAATGGAGAGTTATTCAGTGGCTACATAGTTTCAGTTTTGCAAGTTGAAAAGCTCTGGAGATGTGTTGCACAAGGTGCACATACTTGACACCACAGTACTGCACACTTAAAAATGATTAAGAGGGCTAATTTTATGCTGTGTATGTGTAAGTCTTTTTTTTTTTTTTTTTTACAATTAAGGGAAAAAATTGCTCCATTTTCTTCCCAATAGCTTCAGGGCTATATATCTTCCTGGATCACTCCTGCCTACAATGTTTTTTCTTTTCTCTGAACTCATATTACACGTATATTTCAGACATGCTGTGCAGCCCTTACGTGATTTTTCAGCAACTGCCTATGGGTATAGAGGCTTTTCCCAGGTAGATGTCACATTGTACCAGGGCAGGCATCACGCCCCACGCTTTTTGCAATTTGCACAATGAATGCATGAGTTGGATAAAATGCTACTATTACATAATAATCTTCAATAGGCTGAATCAGGTTGATGGTGATTATCCTTTAAGATCTTTAGGAAAGTAAATTTATAACCCTCCTTGATGCTATGTTAGCGTTCTAGCCTGTGATAACAGTGATACATTTTTTATTGGTCCTCACCTTTAGTAGCAAGTTGTTTTAGAAATAAATCTTTCCTCTCAACCCCTCTATACATTTCTAAGGTCCTTTTCCACTTGCTATGATTATTTTATGCTTACAAACATTTGGATACTTTGCTTAAATAGCCATTTAGAAATCAATCCCTTGAACTTTAGGAAATGCTTGGCATTAACAAAGTTAAATGGTGTTTTTCCTAACTCTCACTGTTCTTCCAGCTGTTTTTTGAACAATCCTATTTGGAGCAGAAACAATGCCACTTCAGGAAAGAATCAACTGACATTTTCCTGACCAAGACACCTTTAATAATTCATTGTCACCAAATATTCACATGTTGTTGAACTTAAAAATCAGAAAATTTAGTGCTGTGTTTATAGCTAACTCCTCAGTGGAATGAATTATTTATTATTTTTGTGTCATTCCTGAAAGAAAAAAAAAATGGCCCAAAGTCACAGCATGAGTATATGTATATTTAATATTTTTACTGCACATGCATTAAAAATCAGTATTTATTCCTCAAAAAAAAAATAGAATGTAAGGGCTAATTGGCCTAATACAAAGGAAAATAATGTGCCTTTTTGGGCTTCAGAGAAACCAAGTGCGGCAAACTCTTACGTGATTTAGAAAGGTGGCGAATGAGGGTCTCCTGTACTTGTCTATCCTCCTTACCGAGGCTATGGGGCCCGCTGCCTCCTCGTGAGTTTCATGGGACACTTCCCATTACCTAATGGATAGAAAGTCTGGTTTGACAGCATAACCATCATCGCACAGTGGTGGAAAATGCTCTACCTGCAAGCCAGAAATCCAGTCAACACAGGTGGGTAAAATATTTCAGTATTTATCTTTCATTGTCAATTAATAAATTAACTTTCTTATTTACATTTTTATGTATGAGTTATGTTACTGTGTATCACCCCTGGAGGTACCTTAAGTTTTTTTTTTTTAATTGTTGTTTTTTGTTTGTCCTGAAGGTTTTATTTTTTTATTTTTATATATTTTTTAATTTCATAATATTATGGGAGTACAAATGTTTTGGTTACCTGGATTGCTTTTGTACTGCTTGAGTCAGAGTTATAAGTGTGCCCATCCCCCAGATAGTGTACATTGTAGCTGTTAGGTATGATTTTGCCCATCCCTCCCTCGCCCCTCCCACCTGCATGATTTCCGTTGAGTTTTACTTCCATCTGTGCACATGAGTGCTAATTGGCTAGTTCCAATTTAATAGTGAGTATAGATGGTGTTTGTTTTTCCATTCTTGCAATATTTCATTTAGGAGGATGGTCTCCATTTCCATCCAGATTGTTGCAAAAAGTATTATTCATTTTTTATGGCTGAGTAGTACTCCATGGTATACATATAACCACATTTTATTAATCTCCTCATGAATTGATGGGCACTTGGGTAGCTCCAGATCTTTGCAATTGTGAATTGTACTGCAATAAACATTATAGTGCAGGTGTCTTCTTAAAAATGATTTTGTTTTCCTTTGGGTAATACCCAATAGTGGGATTGCTGGATCAAATGGTAGGTCTACTTTAGTTCTCTGAGGAATGTCCATACTATTTTCCATAGGGATTGCACTAGTTTGCAGTCCCACCAACAGTGTTTGAGTGTTAACTTACAAGCAGAGAAGTAGCAGAGGGCCCAGCAAATCCCTGCCCCCCCCATTTCCATGGCATAAGCCAGGCGTTGATGTCTGAGGTGTGCGGTGGCCAGAATTCCAGCACAGGGGACCCACTATTTGCGTTACCTAGGGCTTCTAGCCTGGGAGGAGGTGGAGACGCACACCTAGTTTCTTTAAATAGCAAGAAATATATGAAAGCATCTCAAGGCCCAGGAATAACTCCAGGCACACTGAGAGCCAAGGTCTCTGTACAAGGGCCTGGGACCAACCTTCCTTGGCAGGAATGTGGACGTCAGCCCAGGGCCTTGCTGCCTCACTGCAGGTGGGCCCAGGCCACTGAGCCAGGCCTGTTAACCCACGGAGACCAGGAAAGAAGTGAGCCGCCAGGAGCTCCAGGTTTGCTTCTCGTGAAATCTCTAAGAAATAAGGACATTTTCTTAGAGAACCGCAGTGCTGTTGTTACAGCTAACACAAAAATATCATCTTTGGTGTCATCTCATGCCCAGTCCATAATCAGCATTTCCCCAATTAGGCCAGGTGCAGTGGCTCACACCTGTAATCCTAGCACTCTGGGAGGCAGATTCAGGAAGATCACTTGAGGTCAGGAGTTAAAGACCAGCCTCAGCAAGAGCAAGACCCCGTCTCTGCTAAAAATAGAAAAATTAGCCGGGTGTCAAGGCACGCACCTGTAGTCCCAGCTACTCGGGAGGCTGAGGCAGGAGGATTGCTTGAGCCCAGGAGTTTGAGGTTGCTGTGAGCTAGGCTGACGCCACAGCACTTTAGCCAGGGCAACAGAGGGAGACTCTGTTTCAAAAAAAAAAAAAAAAAAAGAAAGAAAAAATTTCCCCAATGAGTTTTTTAAACTGAGAGTTGTGACATATTCATAGGACACGAAATCAATTTAGTGCATCAATATCAAGATTAAACAGAGAGAGAGAGATTATAAAATATCAGAGTGTGTCACAGATTATAAGAACATTTTTGCAAAATATTGTTTCATTTATATATAAGTGCCCTGGGTTTGAGAAAAAAACTACTCCAGGGAAATTTCTAGCTAATCCCCTCGTTCTTCCTTTTCTACGTTCTGCCTCAACAACTAATACTTTAATTCAATCTTTTAGCACGACAAAACAATATTGATCTTTACCCTAGGCACTTGTTACCGGGTGTTCTAAGAGGAAATCAGTTATTCTTTCATTAGATTAACAGGGGAGCAAGTGGTAGAGTGTAAGTCAAGTGGTCGCCATCATAGGACACGTCAGATCGATTGACAAGCCGTCCTCTTCTCTTTTGCCCCCCTGGGAAATAATCTAAAGTCATGTCGGGAGGAGCCTGGAGCCCACTCGTGTGCTTGCAGGGTTCAGGATGGTATTAAGGATGCTTTGGAAGGTGGAAGGTTTGAGTCAGGGGTTCGATGCCCAGCCTAATTTTGGATTCTCACAAGGATGAGATCTCTGAATAGTTCGACACTCAGAAAAAATCCAGCACATGTTCACAATGAGCTGGATTGCAAAGACCCTGCAAAATGTGATCTGCAAAGACTCTGTTTCCAAATGAGGTCATGCTCCGAGGTCCTGGGTAGACCTACAATGTGGGAGGATGCTCTTCAATCCACTCCGGTTGCACATGGGACATTACGGGTGATAAGAAAGACTTTGAGCAATGATCATGGTGAATGTCTCAAATGACCACTTTGGGCTGTCTGGTCAATGTGAAAAATCTGATTTAATTGGTCTAGGCATTAATACTGGGTATCAGTATCTTTATCTATTTTTATTTATTATCATTTTGTTTTTGAGACAGGGTCTTGCTCCAAGGCCCAGGCTGGAGTGCAGTGGCACGACCATAGCTCACTGTAGCCTCAAACTCCTGGGGTCAAGCGATCCTCCCACCTTGGCCTCCCAAAGTGCTGGAATTACAGGCTTGACGCACTGGGCCCAGCAGGGCATCAGTATTTTTAAAGCTCTCTAGATAATTCGCACGGACAGCCAGGGTTGAGAACCGCTGGGTCATAGGCTTTTTGATGTATCTTTTAGTAGAATTTGGGGACCTAAGATCTTTTCCTGTATACTAGTCCTGAGAGTTGAGAATCTCTTGCCTGTACTTCTAAACTCTTACATTTTCACCAGGTGGAATATCTTCAACCTCTTTCTTCCATCTCTCCATCTGTGTATGACGTGGACCAATAGCCAATTACAACACTCAAAATTATAACTGAAGAAAAATAAAAATAATGGTTGAAAAACAGCTCATTTTTCTTCAGACTCACTTTCACTATGAAAGCGTTGTCAAACTGAGCTGCATTTGTAAAACAGTTCTCAAATTCTCATTAATATCTTTTTGACAAGTTGTTCATATGCACTGTGGTATTTATGAAACAGCAGGAACCTATTTCGTGGTGACAACTTTCTCTGTTCTGAATGTTTGAAAAAAACCTGAAATACATGCATGGAAAATCCTCTAGACGTTTGAAAAATGAATGAAATATATTCATTGACAAAATATTCTTTCCAATGTAGAATTTGTAGTTAATCTCATAAGACAAATGTCAATATTATTAAAGATTATTATCGCCTAGGAAATTCTGGAGTTTTTTTGGGATCTTTAGTAAACTAGGTTTAATCCACTTTGATGCTAGAATATCTAGATTAAAAGTTAAACATACAGATAATGATCTTTTTATCTTATTCAGTGTTCACGTGCTGGGTCCGTGTGTTTTAAAAGTGGCTGAACTTGACCTAATTTAGAGCTATGAAAGGAAAATTCAGATGTGCTAAGCGTTTTAAAGTGCAGAGACAAAAGCCGACATGTCAGGTGAGTTCTAGAATAAACCGCGGAGCAAATTTGTTCTTGGAGTGCTAGTTCATCTGGTCGTGTTCTCCTGACCATACAATGTCTCCCTACCTGTGGATTTTCAAAGATATTGTACATTTTCCCACCACTGCAAGAGCTGATACTGCTAAGGAACAAAAGAAAGTTGGTTATTTTGCAAGGTCACATACAATGAGGTTGAGAAAGCCTCAGTTTGGATTCAGTCACTTAAAGTTTGTTACGGTCGTGCGCCGAATAAGGACATTTCAGTCAATGACAGATGACATATACAATGGGGGTCCCATAAGATTGTAATGGAACTGAAAAATTCCTATTGCCTAGGGACATCATCACCATTGTAATGTCACAGTGCCATGTATTACTCGTGTGTCTGTGGGGATGCTGGTGTGAACGAACATGTCATGCTGCCAGTTGTATAAAAGTGTAATGTCCTAGACCCCCACACTCACTCACCACTCACCCACCCACCAGAGCAACTTCCAACCCTGCAAGCTCCATGCATGGCAAGTGTCCTATACAGGCGTACCATTTATATATACATATTCTTTTCAGACCTGGTCTCACTCTGTCACCCAGGCTAGAGTGCAGTGGTGTCATTGTAGCCTACTGCAACCTCACACTCCTGGGCTCAAGCGATCCTCCTGCCTCAGCCTCCTAAGTATCTGGGACTACAGGTATGCACCACCATGCCTGGCTAATTTTTTTCTATTTTTAGTAGAGACGGGATCTCGCTCTTACTCAGGGTGGTCTTGAACTCCTGAGCTCAAACAATCTTCCCGCCTCGGCCTCCCAGAGTGCTAGGATTACAGGTGTGAACCACTGCACCCTGCCCAATTTTTGTCTTTTTTTTTTTTTTATTTCAACTCATCATGGGGGTACATAAGTTCAGGTTATATACATTGTCCATGTCCCGCCCATCCCCCTGAATCAGAGCCTCAAGCATGTCCATTCTCCAGACAGTGCGCCTGGCACTCACCATGTAGTCATACCTCCATCCCCTCCCGCCCCCACCTCCCCGAGTCAGCACCTTCAAGCATGACCATTCCCCAGAGGGTGTGCAGCACACTCATCATGTAGGCATACACCCATCCCCTCCCCCTACCCCCCATCTCACTCTGATATCCAATTGCTATCCTTCCCCAATGTGCTTTTAGGTGATGATCAGGGAAACCAGTTTTCTGGTGAGTACATGTGATGCTTGGTTTTCCATTCTTTGGATACTTCACTTAATATAATGGGTTCCAATTCTCTCCAGGAGAACCAAAGAGATGTCGTATCATCGTTATTTCTTATAGCTGAGTAGTACTCCATAGTATACATATACCACAGTTTACTAATCCATTCATGGATTGATGGGCACTTGGGTTGTTTCCACATCTTTGCAATTGTGAATTGTGCTGCTATAAACATTCGGGTACAGGTGTCTTTGTTATAGGATGACTTTTGTTCTTCTGGGTATATGCCCAATAATGGGATTGCTGGATCAAATGGTAGGTCTACTTGAATCTGTTTAAGGTATCTCCATATTGCTTTCCACAGGGGTTGCACTAGTTTGCATTCCCACCAGCAGTGTATGAGTGTTCCTGTCTCTCCACATCCACGCCAACATGTGTTGTTTTGGGATTTATTGATAAAGGCCATTCTCACCGGAGTTAAGTGGTATCTCATTGTGGTTTTGATTTGCATTTCCCTGATGATTAGGGATGCTGAGCATTTTTTCATACGTTTTTTTAGCCATTCTTATATCTTCTTTTGAAAAATTTCAATTTTTGTCTTTTATACCATATTTTTACTGTACCTTTTCTATGTGTACTTAGATTTAGATGCACAAGTACTTACCACCGTGTTACGGTTGCCTGCAGTATTCAGCACAGGCACAGGCTGTACAGGTTTGTAGCCTGGGAGCGACAGGCTACGCCATACGGCCTGGGTGTACATGCACCGTACCACCTAGGTGTGCATAAGTGCACTCTGTGACGTGCCCACAGAGACAGCCTAAGGATGCCTTTCTCAGCATCCATCCTCCATATTAAGTGACGACACAAGATTGTACATCGATGGTTTTGTAGCTTTGCTGTAGGGCTTCGTAAAACCTGGGAAACACAGATGTATCTTTATTTTAGTTTTTCAATCTGTTGTGCTTACAAGACTTTCTCCATTTTCTTTATAGCCCAGAAGCTGATGATCCATTTGTGTTCATGTTATGTTTAGACCACAATGGCTTCAGCTCACACCGACACCATCAGTGCTGTGGGAACTCATTCTTGGTCATGAAAAATACGATGTCAAACGTCTTCCCTGATGATATGTTCCGCCTGGGATTACTGCAGACCAAACTGACACAGTAAGTACCATCTGCCTCGGGAAGCAGCGAGGTGCTGTAGACTTAACAGCCCGGCTCTTGCAAGCACCTGAAACTTCTCCGAACAGAATACTCTAATTTTAATGTTGTACTTAACTTTACTCTTTTCATTTCCGAGGGGTGGAATAGAAAGCAGGTTGATCCTTCTTAAAATGGCATTACTGATTTGGTAGTCTGGACGGAGAGCAGGAAGTAGAGATGCTTCGTGAGGTGGTGCTCACACCTTTTAGGTTACTCACCGTCCTTCTGCCAGACCCCTGGAGCCCCTGAGAGCAAGAGGTATTTCACTTGACCCGGTACAGAATGAAGAAGACCATAGGAACAAGTGATTTGTTCCAGGTTGTGTAACAGCTCAAAAGGGAACACAAAACACAGAGGTGGCTTTCATCCAAGGCATGAGTGTGAAATATACCAGTCTTTGACACAATTTAACTCCTAAAACAAATCCAAGCGTTTCATTCTTCTCCACCTCTGCAGCTAAGTTTGGAGAAAATACTGTACCTTAGGAACGATATAGCAAGAACCAAAGGAAATGCTGGATTTAGAATTCAGGCTGTGAATAAGAAAAAAATGACTTTCTTGTCATTTTTGCCATTTTAATCGGTATTACTGGCTGCTATGTGAACTCAGTTCATGGCCAAGGATATTGGAGGTATTATTTCTTTCTTGCTGCTTTGGTTTTTTTTTTTTTCTTTGCTTGCTGTTGTCTGAGCTCAGAGGATAGTGCCGTGTCTGGGTTTATGGAGGGTTCTAGACCTGACCACAATTTTACTTAAGCAACCAGAGAAGGATTTTAAGTTATTTGACTCCAATGAAAACAGCAAGGGAAGCAGAGGCCCCCAGTAAATAATATGCCTCTTCCCTAAGGAGCAAATAGATTGTCCTAGATCATTCTAACTGTCAAACTCAAGAATGTTGGTGCATGGGAGCTGAGATCTTTGGGCCAAGTTCTAGAAGAGTTTTGTGTGACGTTGGCAGAATAACCCAAGGTACTTCTTGTAGGTTGCACCGTGTTCATCGTTGACATTTTATTTATATAATGCCGCCTGTAGAACGGATTTTGGGGGGGGAGCCCACAGACCCCAGGAAAATATATAAATGGGTGTTAAGGGATCTATGAATTTCATGAAATTGTTTGCAAAATTTTGCATGTATTATATTTTGGGAGACATGGTCATTGCTTTCATCTGATTAAGCGACCTCCAGAGTATTTGCAGAAAGAAACTTCAGGGAGAAGAGAAGGAAACTGAGAAGAGAAGGTGGGGTGGTGGTTGCCGGGAAGGACGCTCAAGACAAAGGCAAAGGGTGGGTCCCAGAGTATTCTAGAAACTGCATCTTAACTGTTTAGAAGGCTCCTGACAATGTCCAGGTGTGTGCTCAAGCTGTGCTGGACAGGTTGTGTGCGTGCGTTTTTTTAAATGTAGGATTCTGGTGCCTATTTCTTCCACTTGTCCTAGGAATCTCCCAGGTTCATTTTCTATAATTATTTTGGCTCTTATTATAATTAGTTGTTATTGTTATTTTGGAGCTGGAAGTTGTGCCTTCTGGGGTATGTACTGCAGTCCCTGCTGCTTAACCATACACGTTCCAGGACAAGAGTCTGAGCTCCCTGGAAAGAGGTCGCAGTGGCATCAGCGAGGATCCACCCACATCCTGAGGAGCAGATCGGCCACTGTTCTTGACTCCTCATGCAACAGCTGCCAGGAAACCATTCCTTGGTGCCAAGGACACATTTCCTTGGCGATGCTGAACACATTTCTTCCTTCCCTTTCTCTTTCTCATTCTCCCTCTTCCTCTCTTTCTCTGTCTCTGCCTCTGTCTCTCTGGCCTCCCTCGTGCCCGGGAGGTGCAATGCAGTCCTGGGTCTTCCGTGCAGGGCTCCGCTCCTCTTCTCAGGCGAAGTCAGTGGTCTCGGGGTGGCTCGAGCAACAGGGACTCCGACAGGGAGCGAGGAAGCAGGAGAGGGTCTCATAGCAGGCAAGTTACTTACACTCTTCATGCCTCAGTTTCCTACTCTGAGAACAGGATGATCTAGCTAGGCTGCCATGAGCACTAGGTGTGTTCATATTTAAGGATGGGGAGTAGCACGTGGTAGGCACAACATAATAACAGGTATTGTCATCGTTGTTATTCCTTATTCTTGTTCAGATCCCCATCCCGTTCGCAGCACTGTTTCAGGCACCCAGTGAAGAATGAGATAGAACACACACACCCCCCGGCCGGTCCTCCCTGCATTTCTGACCGCCGTGCAGGGGTGTGTTGAGGAGTTTGACTCACACTTGGGCAAAGGGGTGCGCAGCACATGAGGAGAGCCCAGGTCATCTCCTCTTCTTTTCCCTTCTGGAAAAGCGTCAAAGCCGTGGGAGTAGCAGGCTTCCCGTGAACTCTGTGTGCCGGGGCTGTGACATCCTACACCTGGGGACACTCCGATGGAAACCACCCATGGGAAGTGTCCGATGGGCTGACCCCGTCCCCTGCTGAGACGTGCAGGTCGATGTTGGATGTTGGTATAAAAGGCTGCTGACTTCCCTGTGGACTGACCCAGCCAGAGTGCGCAGGTGACAGTCAAAGCAGAAGCTCCAAGAATAATAACGCCACTGTTCATCGAGAGCCATCTACATGACAGTTACTTGGGTTGGGAGTCTGCACGTACTCTTTGTTAATTCTCAGGATAACCCCGCCAGGGAGGTCTTGTCATTGTCGTTTTATAGACAGGGAGACTGGGAGAGTGAGAGGTTAACTGTCTGGTCCAAGTTCACGCTGCTAATGAACGGTGAAGACGGTTTCCGAGCCCAGTTCTGACTGACTTTGAACCTGTGTACTTCCCAGCGTCCTGAGTTTAAATTTTTAAAGAATGTTTTAACGATCAGCTCCCTAGGAAGTTTCGCTTCTGAGCAGGACCAGCCCTTGATCTCTGCGCTCTCACGTGCCAGGGCTGCTTAGATGACTGTCTCGTTAGGATGACAGTTTGCTGGAACCAGCTAAAGTGCATGTTAAGAAGGCAAAGTGGATGGTAGACACGACGAGCCAGGCAGTCGAGACTGGGGTTCCTCTGAAGCAATTTCTAAAAGCGCGTGGATTTCTCACTTTCTTCCAGACCCGGTTTGTCTGGTCAAAAGATTCAAAGATAACTTGCTGTTTGGGAACTCTACTGGGATGAATCGTGTCCCCCCAAATTCGTGTCCACCCAGAACCTCAGAATGTGAGCTTATTTGGAAATAGTGTCTTTGCAGATATAGTCAGGTCACACTGGAGTAGCATGGACACTAATCCAGTGCCTGGAGTCCTTAGAAGGGAAGAGACAGGGAGGAGAGCGTCACATGAAGACACAGAGATTGGAGTGATGCGTCTACAAGCCAAGGAGCACCAGGGTTGCTGACAGCCACCTGTGGCTAGGACAGAGGGGGGAACGGATCCCCCTGCGACCCTCACAAAGAACCAGCTCTGCTGACACCTTGACTTTGGACTTCTGGCCTCCAGAACCATGAGAGAATACATTGCTGTTATTTTAAGCCACTCAGTTTGTGGCACTTTGTCATGGTGGCCCTAGAAAACAGATATAGCAACCGCCTAGACAGGTAGACGTGCTCATGTTTAAATAGTCACCTGCAGATTTTGATATGCAGTGGGGGAATTTAGCTGTCATGCATGGAATGGAGTTAGACTCAGGGCGGAACAGGTGGGCCCAGGACGGAGAGGAAGAAGAGAATGAGAAGTGGGAAAGAGGGAAGAGGAAAAGCAAAAGCACAGAGGTGTAGGCTGGACTCTGGAAGACTGGGTGTCTCGAGGAAGAGGAGGAAACGCCCTTCCCCAGCCCTCAGACCAGGCCCACTGGTGCTGGTGATGCCCACAGACAGGCACACTGCGTTTACTAAGAGCGAGGAATTCACACATTAACTCAGAATCCTCCCCTCCGCCCTGCGGGAGGGTTCTGCTGCTTCCCAGCTTTGTAGATGAAGCACAGAGAGGTTCCCAGGGCTGGCGACAACCGGGCCATGTGGCTTGGGAGCTGCTGGCTGGCTCAGCGCCTCTGTAACAGGGACACTGGTAATGATCTCTCACAGTCTGTGCGTATTAGCTGGCCCGTCTGCTCTCCCTGCTAGGGAAGTGATGCCAAGGAGGTGCCAGTTAAGCTCTGCTGAGTCACCACAGTTCTGTCCGGTGGAGCTGGAGGAGTTCAAGGCAGAAGCACGACCACAACATGGACCACGGCACAGGCCACCGCCTGCCTGCCGTCCTGCCTCCCGCCCTCCGCCATCGGCCCGGGCAGCCCCGGTGGCGCTCGGCCTGTTTTGAGGAGCTGACCAGCTGTCGACTGAAATTGTTAGTGATTATGATGACAACACAAATGACCAAAAGAGTCATGAACCGTCTGTGAAATAAGCAGTTTCCCCGGGACCAACTGCCTGGACTCTTGTATTCTGGCATATTGAGATGGTTCTCTCCCTGCTTCAGTGAGTGATTTCTTTTGTAAGGGGAAGAAAATCCACAAGGTGAGCCACCATTGTCAAAGCAGTCGTTTCTGAGGTTCGCACCCAGCCAGGCTGGCAGGAGAAAAAGCCACCGAACAGCCAGTCTGAGGCAGAAGGCAGGCAGGGCAGGAAGGACCCGTGGCGCTCTCGGGTCTCCTCTCTTCTGAATAATTCTTTTGTAGATCAGAAATATTTAAGTAGAACTTCAGTTAGTGGATAGAGGGCAGCGCACATTTTTGGCTTTTGAGGGGTGCCCGGTCATGGGGTCTTCTTCCTCTCCCAGCACACCTCACCCCAGCCACCACCACCCCAACACACACTTTCAACATCTAATTTTCTTTCTCATCTCGGTTCCATTAATGCTTCCTCAGGAAAGCCCTCCCTGAGCCCCGTAAGTAGGTGAATGAATATTCCCATATTTTGCAGCAAGCTGAGGTGTTCAGGGCGTGGACTCCAGCTAGAATGGGTGGGCTCCAAATCTGCCTTTGCCACGCGCCCGCTCTGCCACCCCGAGCTGCGTGACCATGGCCACTTAACCTCTGATGCTTCAGTTTTCCCATCTGTAAGATGGGATCCATGTCATAGTGACAATGCCCTCCTCGGGTTGCTGGGAGATTAAATCAATATTTGAAAAGCACTTGAAGCAGTGCCCGGCATGTGGTAAGTGCCCCGTGGGCATTTGATGAGTAAAATAATATGCTTTGGTGGTGTCGTCTGTCTGCAGCTTCAGGTCACTTGAAATCATTGGAATTGTGCATTTCCTTATGATCGTGTGATAAGGCTGTCTCTCCCCCTGGATTATGGGCAGAAACAGTGTTCATTCACACAGCTCACCATTGTACTCGCAGAGTCTATCTAGCTCAGGGCCTGCACACAGCTGATATGTCATAAATACGTGTGGAACAAATGAATCAACCAATGAACCAGTAAACGAAGCCTTTTCCATTCCCAAACTCCTGGGATGATAAACACCTCAGAGGGAGGATGTCTTAGTCTGCTCGGACTGCTATAACAGAATATCACAGAATGGGTGTCCAACAATAGAATTTTTCTCTTTCTCACAGTTCTGGAGGCTGGAAGTCCAAGTTAAAGGAGGAGAAAGACCTGGTGCCTGGAGAGGTCTCTCTTCCTGGTTTGCAGACAGCCACCTTCTTGCTGCAGGAGAAGGAGGCAGTGAGGGCGAGCTCGCATGTCTCTGCTTATAAGGACACTAATCTCACCCAAGGGGCTGGCATGCACCTCCCAGAGGTCCCACCACCAAATACCATCACCTTGGGGGTCAGGATTTCATCATGTGCATTCCTAACAGAGGGATTACCAGGGATCTCAATTCTCAAGGACGTAGAGTAGAACAGATGGTCTGAAGGGTGAAGGAACAGAGATGGGGAATTCAAGAAAAGCCCACTCGTTCCAGAATTTTGTCCAGGGTTAGCTCTTTAATACTCCTATTGTGTGAGTGTTATTTGTTTTATAGATGTGTCAAAGACCGTGAGGAATTCCTAGTGAACCTGAGTGGTGTAAAGAACCCAGAATTTCTATATAGAGGCTGTCTTAAAGGAATTGTCGGCAGCCGCAGGCACCTGGAAAGTCCTATACATTGCGATTGAATAATTGCCAACTGTTCGATCAAAATACGAGGAATATGACAGAGACAGCAGACATGTCCTCAGTCACTCCTCGGCACTGCCACCAAAGGCAGAACTTCTTTTCTGTCGCCACCTACTTGAGCTTCAGAAAGGGGGAATCTCTTCCAATCAGTGCAGCCACGTGGCCTGTGACGAGGGAAGGACATTATTTGGAAACGCATTGTGGGCTGTGGCTCTGGGGGGAAGGTGAGAACAAATGATTCATCAACAGATTTCAGACAATTTGGTCATCCTCGGAAAGCCTGGAAAGAAAATACAGCAAACAAAAGGGGAAGATGAGGGGGAGGGCGAGCACAGGGAGGCCGGGCCTTCTGTTCCGGAAAGCTACAGGTCTTCGATAAGAAATGGGAAAAATGGGTGGAAAATGAGGACGAATTATCTTCAATGGCCTCCCAAGGAAATTGGTTTGAAGATTCGCAGAGGAAATGGGCCCTGTGAAACGACTGTAATAGAGGCTTTGATACGACAAATGTGTTTTCTTTGTGTCGTGTGTGCACACGTGTATTCTGAGCTCCGAATGCCGAGGAAAAGCTGTTCGTGGTTATATAATATCTAGTTCAGGATATGACACTCGAAACACAGGGGACTAGCCATTTGGGACTCATTATATTCAGAGAATTCTTTCAGGATCTAAAAAGACAAGGATCGGTGTCTTGAATGATTCTCTCTGAAGGTCCGTCCGTGTGAACTGAAGATAAAGGTGATTTTTCTAGCAGCGAATGCTTCTCCCGTGAGACTGACATGTCAGACTCCTCTCTTTCTGCTCTTAACCTCGTGTCATTGAGCCATCCTCCCTTTTCGTCTTTAGTGCTGAAGACCATCGTCAGAGAGAGTTTCCCACGCCATGGAATGCTTCAGCATCCCTGACTCTAGCTTCTAGAAATTCTTTTCTTATATTACTGATCACTTTAGGGAAGGCAGCAATTATTCTAGTTTCTGAATATCACAGAGTAGCCACTCAGTGCACTTACCAAAGTGCTTTATCAAATTAGCTTTCGGTCAAACTTCAAAACAAGTGAACTCTTTGTGGAAACATTACACACTTACAGAAAAATGCATAAAGTGTCCACGAAGAGCTGGAGGAATTTTCACGCAGTCAGCAGCAGCAAGGTGACTCCTGCCCAGGTGAGAAAACAGAGCACTGACATGTCAGGGTGCCCCTTGATCCTGGTCATAGCCATCTCCAGCTTTCTATTAAAAAAAAAGTCTCAACTAGTTTTGCCTAATTCTAAACTGTATATAGGTGGCATCATAAAGTGTGTGTGCTGCTTTGCCTGGTTTCTTCCATCCAACTTCATCTTAGCGAGACTCTTCCAAGTTGTATTTATCTGAGATGGTGCTTATATTTTTTTTAATCTTGTAAGTCTCTTTTATGAGTATTGTTCTATCCTTTGTCCTCACTCATTCTACTATTAATGAAAATTTAGGTTGTTTCTGGATTTGGCCTATTGTGAACAGTATTTCTAGAACATACTTATATATGTCTTTTGAGGCACGAATAGACATTTCTATCCCTGGGAGTAGAGTTGCTGGACGGCAACCATTTCATCAGGTGTATCCAGCTTTATTAGGTAGCGCCAAACAGATTTCCAAAGTGATCATACCAGTGTACAACCCATCAGCAACGCATGAGAGTTCTAGTTGCAAAACACAGCTCGTGTGCTCAGTGATCCTCTATCTCACTTCGCCTTCCCTACGCTACCTGTGCCCTTGTGCTCGCTCACTCTGTCTCTGTCTCTCTCTCTCTTTTGCCCAGTGGTTTTTGGATTTCAAATTATGGGTTATAGTTCATTAGTGAGTCATTATATCAACTTAGTAGTCCCAGCAAGAATTTTAAGCAATGAAATAGAATGGGAAAGTATCAGAATGCATCATGAACAGTAAAAGTACAAAAGTTATGTTTCACTGATTGCGTGTAATGGGTGTGTGGGTGATGCTGGGCGCTCTGAGGTCTGCCACGCCGTGATTTCCCAATCGCCATGTGCAGACGCCATCACTCTTCCAAATTGGCAAAGCACTTAGACCTACATCTGTTAGAACACTTTTGCACTACTTTAAAAAAAAGCATTTTATTATGGATGAAGAAATTGTGATGTGCATGTACAATGGAATATTTCTCGGCCATGAAAAAGGACATCCTGACATTTGTGACAACATGAGTGACATTTTGCTGGAAGACATTCTGCTAAGTGAAATAAAGCAGGCACAGGAAGGCAAATCCTGCATGATATCACTCATATGTGGAATCTAAAGAAGTGGAATTCAGTAACAGACGACAGGAAAGTGATTACCAGCCGCTGGGGCAGGGGTGAGAGGGCAGGGGAAGGTGTTGCTCAAAGGGTAGAAATTTTCTCTTACAATATGAATAAGTTCTGGGGACCTAATGTGTAGTGTGGTGACTAAGGCTAATACGTAATGCTCTATCGTATACTTGAAATTTGCTAACACAAATTTCTCTTAAATGTCCTCAGCACAAAAAAAATACTAACGATGTGAGTTGGTGAGTGTGTTAATCACTTGGTTGCAGTAACCACTTTACAGTGTACGCACATATCAAATCGTCACATTGTATACCTTAATGTATAAAAAATAAATACATCTCTACATTCAAAAAGAAAGGGGAAAAAACCATTTTACTTTGAAATAACCATAGATTCACAGGAAATTTCCCAAAAAAAATGTGTAGGGAGGTCCCCTGTACCTTTCATCCAGTAATTCTGTAGGGCTACAACCACTGAGTTGGAAAATATTACATTATTGCCAAGGTCAACATCTCCTCCGTGCCAGATCTCAGTAGGAAACCGACATTCAGCAAGGCGGACTGTTCTAGAGCCTCAGGCCCTTACTGAAAAGTCCATCTTATAACTTTCCTCCTAATTCAGCCCCGGGCAGTAGATAATGACACTGTCCTCAGCAAGAAGAGAGACAAATGTCCCTTTGTACCTGATTCACCTTGAGACTTACAGGTTGACACTTAAGAAGGATTATATATTTCAGCAAAATGGCTGTGTCTATCTAAAGATTTCCTGCATGTGTTTTCTTTTTAAAATCTTGAAGACCTTATTCCTTGAAGGTTAATTGTTTCAAACTTATTATTTTTTTTAAATTAACCGTTTTATTTTTTTTTACACCTAATTTACCCCACATCATTTGAAATCAGAGAAACATGGGCTCGACCCTCCACTTACAAAATTTGTGACTGCGGGGAAGTTGGTCCTGCTGAGACCCAACTGTTCCCCTCTGTAAAATGGGATACTATTAAAATATTGTCAACCTCAAAGGCTTGAGGATTAAAAGAGATGCATCTACGAAAGCGCTGGTCAGTCTAACCGATAAATAGACCGTATTGCTCTCTTCCTGTCCACCCTCTGACCCATCCAAGTCAGCCCCTTAGATGTAGTTGAAGTCTTGTTCAAAAATATCTGGATCAATTATGTCTCCTTAGAACGGAGAAATAAGCTTGTAGATTTCATGTGTTAATTTTCTAACAACAGACAAAACTTGATTACACACATATATTGAGTTTTATAAATTTGTCGAATTGCTCCGGCAGAAGGTATGGGGAAAAATTAGCTGTATATTATGTTCTCTAGGAAAAAATATCTAGCTGAGATTAATATAGACCACTGACGAGTAGCAAGAGACAGGGGAGTAGAGATTTCAAGCTAATAATGTCTACAGTACTGGGAAGGCTACGGGTAAAATATTTTTTAATGGAGAAAAAGAAGGAAAGCTGTAGTCCAAAATGATGTTTTAAATTTAGCCACTGCTTTCATTTCATTTGTGAATCCCTGGTCTCATTTTTTTTTTTTACACATTACAGAGTGCAGTTTGTATAAGATAATGATAATTTTGTTATAAAATATCAATAAAACACCCCCCAGGCATCATGAAAATGATTGTTACCATATTAATCCTGAGCTGAAACCCATGAGTTAATGAACACTGAGGAATGTTCTGCTGGATATATTCGGAGCTGCATTGTAATTCTATGTTTGCCAAGGAAAACACTAAAAAGGAAAAGTAAAACTGTTTTCTAGCCATTCATATCCTCGTATGCACCTGCAATTAAAAACAATCCATCTTTTGATCATAGAAGTGATTTTCAGGGTATTATTTGTTGAAACAAGTACCTCTTCTCTCCATTAACCTTGGAGAGGAGGTACCTTGCCCTGACAACTTAAGCCTCATCGTAGAGCCTTCTATATAATTTACACATTTCAGGTTTGCTAATGGGTTCTTTACGTCAAAACTATCATTGACAGAACATCTTTCTTTGAATCTTCATCTTGAAAGAGATGTTGGAAGAAATAACGTGAGAGCCTCCATAGCCACTGTGAAAGAGGAGTTGTCATTAAATTGTGCCCACATTGAGTGCAGCACACTCTTGAGGTGTGAGATCTTTACTTAGAAACTTACTGACAAAAGCAAAAAGGATATCGAATTCAGACTCACATTTCTCTTTCCTCCTTGCCTTCTCAGAACATACATTTTATGTGAAAGAGATACCCATGTAATTGAACAAGAGGCTCTAACATTATATAACAAGTAATGTAATTTTCCATTTTATTATTTGATGGTCGTGTTTTATAACATACTCACAGGAGCCCTGAGGAACTGAGTGATGCACAGGTTCCTCACACCAATCCTAATGCAGCTAATTTATGTAACATTCAAACATGGCAATTCTTTTTTTAAGTTCCTAATTACTTTTTATTTTATTTTCATTTCAATAGGTTTAGGGGGTACAAGTGGTTTTTGGTACATGGATGAGTTGCGTAGTGGTGAAGTCAGAGCTTTTAGTGTAGCTGTCACTTGAATAGTACAGGTTGTCCCCAGTAGGTAATTTTTGATTCCTCACCTCCTGCCCACCCTCCCCCCTTCTGAGTCTCCAAAGTCTATTATACCACTTTGCATGGCCGTGTAGACCCACCGCGTATGAGTGAGCACATGCAGTATTTGTTTTTCCATTCCTGAAATACTTCACTCAGGATAACAGCCTCCCATTCCATCGATGTTGCTGTGAAAGACATTATCTTATTCTTTTTTTGTGTCTGAATAGTATTCCCTGGTTTATATATATATATCGCATTTTCTTTATCCACTCATCAGTGGATGGGCACTTAGGTTGATTCGCTATCTTTGCAATTCTGAAGTGTGCTGTGGTACACATATGAGCGCGGGTGTCTTTTTGATAAAATGATTTATTTTCCTCTGGGTTGATTCCCGGCAATGGGATTGCTGGATCGAACGGCAGGTCTGCTTTTAGTTCTTTGAGGCATCTCGGTGCTGCTTTCCATGGAGGTCGTGTGGAATCAGTGAGCACATTCCCACCCGCTGCGTGTCAGCGTTCCCTTCTCTCTGCGTCCACATCCACATCGAGTGGTTTCGACTGTTTAATAATGGCCATGCGGAAAGGGGGAAGGTGGTGTCTCGCTGAGGTTTTAGTCTGCGTTTCCCTGTGATTGGTGCTGTTGAGGGTTGGATCACACGTTTGGTGGCCATTTGAAACACGGCTGTTCTGAATTAAGAAACAGCCACAGCAGCAGCAGCAGCAACAACAGAATGTTCATTTTGCTTTTCCTCCATCGTGTGCCGCTCATGACATCAAAGGGTTTTATGGCATTGGCATTGTTCCTCGAGGATGAATAGGCAACTAATGATGAGATGTGTCTATAATCTATGTTGCAAGGGGTCAGGAAATTATAGAACCAGAGCCAAACCTGCCCGGTGGCCCGCTTTTGTAAATAAAGTTTTATCGGAACACTGCCGCGCTCATTTCACATCTGTGGTTGCTTTCACACTGAGAGAGCAGAGTAGGGTAGTAGTGACAGACGCCGTACAACCTGCAGGACTCAATCTATTTACCGTCTGACCTTCATAGAAAACGCTTGCTGAGATCTGCCCTATGCTGTCAAAATTGCTAACCTAAGAAGAGACTCCCTTATCACTCATAAAGTTGGGAGCAAAGCAGCAGGTGGCTCTTAATAGCACATTCCCGGAGCTCTGTTACCCTTTACTGGTGCCAAAGAGAAGAGAGGAGCTCAGTGAAGAGGTGTTAAATTTAGAACAGTGTACACTGCAGACACTTTATCACAGAAAAGACTCAGGCAGCAGCAGAAATGGGAATTCAAAGACACATTTGTCAGAGGGGGAAAAAATGACATTTAGAGGTCCTTTAAGAAGCAAGTCGATTCTGCTCGGAAAATAAAGTTCATTTAAATGAGTTAATCTTACTCGCTGCTCCGGGTGGAGAGCCGAACCTTTCATGATTTTCTTTTCTTTCTTTTTTAAAGGGCAGGTGATAGTTCGCTCCATGAGGCACTGGGGCATTGCCTTTCAGATAAAACCATGCGGTTTTTTTTTTTTTTTCATATTGGATTTCTGTTTCTTTATTTCATGATTAAATGTGATGCTCTTAGACATACGAATTCTAACTTATGGCTGCTTCACTTATTTACTTACTGTGTACTTGAGATGCTATAGTCACTTAATATTACATAATATCTGTGATTCTCATATGGATTTGTTCTGTTTCTGTTGCAGTGGCTGCTTCTTAAGCTCCCTTCTGCTTCCTACAGACCCCTCGGTCCCCTGCGTTATACAGAAGAAAACGTTTAATAGAAATTATTTAGATTGCTTTGTTGTTTTTAAACACACATTTGCCCAAGTTAGTTATTTCTTACCCCAATCTTGCTACGGGGCAGCGAGAGGTTATTATTTCCATAACACCAATTCCCACACCCCTAGGTTACCCTTAGGTCTATCTCGTCCAGCAGTTTTAAAAAGTGAACTGTTTGGCCTCTATTTTCTCATTGCAAGAAACTTTAATTCTCTACATTTCTATGACTGCTTTTCTCAAAAACGCATGATTTTCACCTAAACCCAATGGCCCTATTCCTCTACCTTCACTGTTGTTTTCCCTGTGCTCCAAGGATGAGAGCAGGAATCTAAGTTCAATGACAAAGACTTGTCACCAAAGTATGAGCCTTCCAAAAGGATTTCGAGAGTCAATATCCTATGAAATTGTAACAGAGATAAAAATTGATATTAGTCATACCCTTTGCTTTCTAAAGGGGATTCAGCCCAAGGAATATTCATCGTTGGCTGAAAGAGGTGGTGAGTGTGAGTTGTACATTGGAGAAGCAAAGACAGCTGAATGATTCTACTAAGAAAAGGATATGGAAGGGGGGTAGAGTATGATCCAGAAAGGAGTAAAAGCTAACGTCTTCCCTGAAAAGGTTGCTCAAAAGAGCATTCGAGGGAGAAAAGAACTAAGTCCAAGAGAAGAAAAGGCAGAGGTTCTCTTCAGGCGACTTTATCAAGTATTTTCTGTTGGATGCAAACGTATCGTTATCCTCTAATTTCTCTTGAAAGCATCAGTAAACTCAACAATGCTCATCTGCCTCTGTGGGGTCCAGTTGGAGCCTGGGTGGGCCGTGGAACAGCACTGCGTCAGGTCCCAAGACGGGCACAGAGAAAGGACACTTACTCCCCTGTGCATCCCAGAAAAGACAGCTTTTCTTCTCTTCTTTGGGGGTAAGTGGTAAACCAAAAATAAAAAAAATGAAATGAGACAGAATCCCAGCCCATTTGGGGCATGGAAAGGAGACGTGGGCCAGACGATAGGTGTGGACATGTTCTCTTTCCCTTTCCTAAGAGATCACCTTTGGGATACTTGGGAACAAACGTTCAGATGTCCCCACTCTGGTGCTATTCCCCGCCGCATGCAAATGACTTTAGACAGGAAAGTTGGAGGGAGAGCGGGGAAGGGGAAGGGAGAATCTGTCAGCTAAATTTATCATCTTAGCTTGCATTTTGGTGAGAATACGTACATGAATGGCCCATCTGCTGAGAAAATGCACCAGAGACATTCGGTGACTCTAAGTGATGACAGGGACTTGCGTTCCCACCTCCTTCCAGCTGCAGGGAAGGGGCCCCGCTTCTAAGAGGAAAATCAATGACCCCCGTGGGTTGCCTGGAGAACCAGCTCTCGTTTGCTGAGAGCCAGGATGGAAATCACACCTCCAGCCGGTGAGCCGTGCAGCGCCCCTGTGCCCTGACCGCCCCCCAGATGGGCCCGGAGAGCTCAGCTCCACTCCCGTTGCTGCCCGAGCGCCTGAACCGCCCCGGCCAGCCCGCTTCCTCTCCTGCTGCGCCTTCTCCAGCCTTGGCACCAGGACCGTCATCTGTTTCCCTCCTTTCTCAGAGGGAAACTTGCCAGTTCTTCTTTTTAAAGCTAACCCTTTCACATCCTCGCGTTACCTAGATACCTTCGCTTTACCTGGACGAAACTGGTGGCCCATATTGTTTCTCGGTTCTTGTTCCCCTGAAATGCTCAGCCTTGCTTAGTGCTGCCGACACCCTCCCCTCGCCCGGCTTCCACCCAGCCCCTGCCCCCAACTCGTCTCCCACCTGTCTGACTGCTCAGGGCCCTGTTTCCCTTGTGGGTTCCTTTTCTTCTTCCTGACCACAAAGCCTGGTGTCCCCGAAAGCTTTGTCTTTGACTTCTCATGCCCTTCCTTTAACACATTGACTGCCACAATAGAAAACAAATTTTTCCTTGGTGCCATGGTGTTTTATTACAAAAATAGAGTAAAAACTTTGAAAACAAGAAAGGAGTCTTGTAAAGATGGGGGCAATAGTCTGGACTTGACACTCTGGTGTGTCTGGTCATTCTTTGGCCAAGAGCCCACCAAGAACACCAAGAACCAAGGGCAGACTCCCACCCTGATATCTTCGGTGCCAAAACCCAGGATTCTGACACTTCCAGCAGATCACTGGGTGAATATACCCACCGGAACTATCCAAGGTGAGTGACTTCTGCCCCTTGGACAATCCGGGATCAAGCAACAGGCCTGGGCTGCACATAAATAATAATATTTTATTGTTCTTTGTGTGGTTGCCCAGCCGGCAGGGCCAGCAGCACCTAGGAGCTTGCTGGCTAGAGTAAAAATTCTCAGACCTTATCTCGCACCTACCAAATTCACATCTCTGGGGTTGGGGTGTAGGAATCTGTTTTAATAAACTTTCCAGGTGGTTCCGATGCATGTCAGAGGTTGAGAGGCTCTGGTCTAGAGGGGTGAGGTTGTCCAGGAGTCAGAAGAGGGTCCAGGGCGGGGGTAGAGGCCAGTCCAGGTCTGAGAGCATGTAGGTCCTTCTGCCAGGCCAACCCTGACACCAGGTGCCCAGCATGTGCCCAGTACACGATCTGGGCTTGGACCAAGGCGGGGTGTAGGGTGTCCCATGGCGGCAGAGTCTCAAGACTGGGTGGAAAGTAGATGACCAAGAGGCCAGCAGGCATGAGAAAGGGCCAGGGTGACAGGAATTCAGGAGAAGGGAAAGAAACAACATCTAAAATAAAATTCAACTGCCAGTTCCAGGTGCTGGGAGCATGAGTATTTTTTAATGTTATTCTTTGGGTTTATGTAATATTTAAATCACTAAAAAAAAAGGACAAGAAATGTAATATAATTGTTTTTCTAGTTCTTCTGCTGTCAGCCATGAGAAGACATCAAAACACCCTCCAGAGCCCATTTCCCCCTGAGTCAGCATCCTTCCTTCTGGAACTTTCCTCCACCTTTGCTTATGGGGTCATCCCACCCCCCTACCCCAGCCTGGTTACTGTGACTGCAGAACCGTCCGTGCCAATATTCGGTGCTGTGTGCGTCCAGGTGGCTGACTTCTCTGTGATGGCTCAGAGCTCCAAGGGTGTGTGACCCCAGGAGCTGTGTAGCAAGGAAGCCACGGCAGTCACAGGCGGCCACCTCTGCTGCGTTTTACCCACCACAAGCAAGACACTAGGGATGGTCCATGTTTACGGACAGGGACATTAGACTCCACCTTCTGCAGGAAAAGTGTCCAAGGCTTTGCAGACAATGTCAAGGCCATTTCACCTCTTTTGTATCTTCTGTTTCTTGTTAGCTGCCTGTCTCCACATCACTGTGCTCATGGGTGTGGTCTTCTAGCCTCCAACCCACCTACTGGCCCCCGGCTTCTGGTTTTTCTTCCTCTCTGGTTTGACAAGGGCCACCCCATCACTGTTCTACATGCTTGGCTTTACAACCTTCCTCCTGTTTGGATGGGTCATCTACAAGTGCAGCACCAATGAGCTGGAGAGGGGACACCATCTCGTGACATGTCCTCCCCTCCAAGCTCTCAGCAGGTGAGCAGCTGAGAGGGGGAATGTGAGTGCCAATCCCACACAAGGCTCTGGAATTGTCCAGAAGCTCTTAACCCCACAGATTTGGGCCCTGAGCCTGAGCCACTGATGGGGACAGGTGTACAGGTGACCTACCAGTGGACAGGCATGCCTTCCAGGCAGGTCCCTTTCTGTGCTTAGAGGAGGTGGCATCTATCTATAGAATTGACTGATCAGCCTCTGCTTGAGGTGGCGGGGGCACCGGGATCCAGTTTATTCCCACCAACACAAGCCCTCATCAATTGCACTGTTGCTGTAAGTGGCCTGAGAGCTAGTCACAGAAAGCAGAGAAGTGATTCGAGTCCCGCCCTCCTGCGGTTAGCGGACACTGTACCTAGGCTTGCCTCCTGTATGCAGAAAGTAAACAGCTCATTCAAATTAAAAGCTTGTCGAGAATCCACTTGGCTGTAACCAAGGCAGCAGCAGCAGCTGCAGCAGCCTCAGAAAAGAAGTGAAGATTCTATTATTTCCCTGGTATTTATAAAAGAGCCACTCACAACTGTGATCTTGCCATGTTGGAGAGATTCCATTGAATTTTAAATTTTAGGGCCGACTTTTACAAATGGACATTAAACCTAATAGCTGTGTGCCTGGTGCTTTGAAAGTAAAAGGTGTCTTAAGGCAGGATTTGTGCGGATGCTCTTGGGGAGTCACACCAGAGAGAGAAAATGAATATTTAAATGCAAAAACAAAAAAACCTCTCCTCGTGGAGTACCATGACGGATCCACGTGGAATGTCATTACAGATAAAAATGGAGAAAGGTATCTTCAAAACCGCCAGTTCTCTTTGTTGGATGGCTCAAGACTGCTTGGAGCTGGTAACCCAAAGGGCATTTTCAATGGCCCATTGTGGAGAGAAGGGGAGGGAGGGGACACGGCTGATGCTGTCCGGTCCTAGTCCACCCTGAGTCTGGGCTGTTTTGGTTTCCTACCCAGACTGCGGGATGAAAAGTGGTTTATTCATTGACAAACAAAGCCAAGTTTGTGAGCAGGAGACTGATTCCCTTCAAAAAAGTGGGAGGAGAGGTCAGAACCTACCCAAACTGAACTCACTAGAGATACACGCAAAGGCGTGTATTCAACTCCCGCCCCCCTCCCCATCCACACACTCAGATGTGTGCAACACGGGTGCAGCTTGGGCAGTGACGGATTGCATGCGAGTACGGAAGGAAAGGACCTGAAGGTCTCAGTGGACCACGGTGTGAAAATAACCCACAAAACCTCATTGTAGAGTGAAGGGCATGAAACATAACTGCATTAAACATGTTTTATTTTCAATAAAACATTAAGGTCCCCCCTCGAAAAAGATGGTTAATTTCTCAGTCCTACAAAATGAGAGTTCTTTCCTTTCTTCACTCCCCCATTTGAGATCACAAAAGAATTTTAAGCTACAGATTCAGTCGGGGCATTTTTCCTAGCCCATTCTGTCCAAAGCAGGGGCGGATTCCCAGATTCGAGCCTGCAATCCTGTGGGGTCTACTCTAGCACTGTGGTGCTTTGGAAGACGGGATGTCTGGAGCAGCCACGCACAGGTAGATCTGTGGCTTGGCTCCCTTGTGCATTTGCACCGTGTGGTCGTCTGTGTTACATTTGCTCAGTTCAGACGACTGAGCTTCTGCCTCATTGGAGTGAGTGTCTCAGCCCACTCGGATGCCATCCTGGAAACATCCCTGAAGAGCGGGGCCCTTTCCAGGCAGTGGCTGAGCACCGGTTCACTCCGGTTTCCGAAGCTCGCCTTGGTCTGCATTCTCGCTGTCCTGCACTTCCCACGGTGGGCTCGGTCCCCAGAGAACACTGGACTTTGGGCTCCTGATCACCGTCCCCTTTGGAGCCAGGACTAGTACTGGGCTCTTCCAGCACTGACCACCTGCCCCTGCTGGTTTCCTCCCTTCTCCAGCAAACAAACAAGAATAATAAAAGAAAGTTGCAAATGAGAACTCTGGCTTGTTTTTGCCAACTTTACCTATCAGGGAATGTGTTCTTTTCTGAGAGATTCATTTAAAAGGAAAGTCAGATTCCTGCTGCCACTACAGCCCCAGACCTGGCCTGGTTGTTTTGAAGCTCTGTGTTGTAATTCTTATGCTGTCCTAATAAGTGAATAGAAATGACTGGAAAGGCCATGCATTCTGAGTTGCCCTGTGTCTGCGATGCAGCAGGCCACACAGCAGTTCTGCCCTCGTTTCTTTCCATGCTCCCTCTGGGTCCCTGCCGAGGTCTGAGCCTCAGGGGTATTCTCACTCCCAGCTTCCAAGGAATGTGTAGGGAGGCTTCCCTTCCTGTGCTCCCAGCTGGGGAGAAGTTAATCAGGCTAGAAATAGCGTCTCTTACATTTCTCTAATACCTTTCTTTCAGAGAGCATCTATGGTACATGGTTAAAAGCTGGGCTGCTTTTAACCAGGGATTGGGGAAGGAGCACAGATTTTAGAGCAGTGAAAATGTTCTGCATGATGCTATGACGGTAGATCTGTGTCATTACACACTTGTCCAGACCCGAAGAATGCTCAGCAGTGAGAGCAAGCCCCAGCATGAACTATGGACTCTGGATGATCGTGCTGTGTCAACAGAGGTTCGTGGATTGTCACACATGCACCAGCTGGCGGGGGTGTGGGCAGTGAGTGGGAGAGGCTGTGTGTGTGGCGGGGCAGAGGGTACACGGGACCTCTCTGTACCTTCTGCTCAACTTTGCTGTGATCCTAAATCTGCTCTAGAAAATTAAGTCTAAAAAGAGAAAGAAGTTTATTTCTCACAAGGTGGAAGTAGTGGATTCCCTGGACAGTCTTCTCATCCCCTTATTTTTTTGGTCACATTCTCCATGACTCACCTTTGCTAACTCCAATTTTGAAGCCTTTTTGTAGCTCTGCCAGAAATTGTAGCTTTTACAACTGTGGCAGCCTTTTCCTTAGGTAATAGATTATGATCTCGAGTCCCCTTGTCATTTTTCTCTTCTCCTCACAGTGGTAGGTGATTCATTTTGGTCCTTTACTTTCAAGGGAGTTTGGGAAGCAAATGCACGTGGCTCTGTCTGCCATCTTCAACTAACTGGAACCTGGGAAGCATTTAGAAAAATTGATATTTTGGGTCCCAGTCCCATACTTACTGAATCTGAATCACCTGGTGCACCGACCAGAAAAATAAAAAGTGTTTTTTTTTTTTTTTTTAATTCCACTTTGATGACTAGGAGGCAAATTTCCCTTGAACAGTGACCGGCCCCTGGGCCACTGGGTCTAGCCCCATCTCCCAGGCAGACCTGGAATCTGCTTTCTCTACTATCCCAGCCATCCAAGCAATTTATATTTTCTTTTCCTCCGCCGTGATGTTTCATACTTTCATGAATTGCCTGCATTTCATACCTCATCTTTTCACTAGATAAATTGCATTCATTCTTCATTTGTCTTTGATGGAAAAGCTTCCTAGCTGTTCTCCTGCCTCCAGAACTGCCCGCCTCCAGGACCTTGCATGGAATAGGCCCTTGGTAGGATAACATGGAATTCTGTTAGAATTCAGCTGGGCCATGTGGATTCACATGGTGGAAGAAGGACAAGATTAGCAAATAACTCAGAGTTATGGGACATCAAAGGACAACTCTATTTTTCTGGGTTAATTAATGATGAGAAATTGAATATTTTTTAAAGTGGAATGTAAGAATGCTTACATGTATTTTCCATATTCACCATTTCAACCTCAGAACGCTCCACGCCATCTTTAATTTTCATCTATGTCTTTACGTCTTGTGCAACTACACAGCTAAGCAAAGAGCTACTATTCCATGTCCTGTGATATCAGCCCAGCTGTGTCTTAAAAGGCAATTAACCTAAAGAAAAATTTCTGTATGGGGGAAAATGAAAGTGCAGTTCACTGCAGTGACTGTGTTGAACTAAATGCACCAGGCTTAGAAGTGCAATCCTTTGGATTCCAAGTGTGATAACAAAGACAGAAATAGAATTTGATGTCAGGGAAGACAAAGGCTTGTTTGTTTAGACATATGTTTCAATTATGTCTCCTGGGGACAGCTTACCTACTGCCGCAGCCCCGGGATATGGCTTGGACCCCGCTCAGGTGAACCAGCCTCTATGCTAATTCACTAATGAGCTCCAGGGACTTAAATTTTAGTATCCCTGAATGCAAAATTTGATGCTTTCCCTTGTGCCAGATGTTTTCGCAAATCAAACCCTGTAGACGAGAATAATTTTTTCTCTTGGGGATGAATTTTATAAGCTGTTATATTACCTTCTATGTTGCAAAGAACTTCTAGTTCTGTAGATTTTGTAACTCAGAACTTTTTCTTTTTGCCATTGTAATACTGAGACAGCTAATCAATTCAATTCAAACATTTACTGAATACTTTGTTGCCAGTTGGAATCTAAGTTCCCTCCCACACAGGAATTATCTTATCTGTTTTTGCAACTGTAGCACTAGCTCCTGTGCCAGATAGACAGTAGGACACCAGCAACTATTTGTTACATTGTTGACCAATCATAGAGGAACAAATGGGAGAAGCTGGTTAAATAGTGTACTTTCTGAGACTCTAACCAGGGGAACTCACAATCTAGAGCAGGGATCACATTGGGACCTGACCGTAGTGTTGGTCCCCAACCTCTCTGGCACCAGAGACCAGTATCATGGAAGACAATCTTTCCATGGACAGGGGAGCTCTGTGGCAGGTCCCTAACAAGATGCAGACGGCGGGTTGAGGACCACATGACTACAGGACCAAGAGAGTAGAAATAAACAAGTGAAAAGTGAAATGAATTGAGTGTAAGAAAAACCAACTGCCGGAAATATAGTCAATTTTTCTCTATTTTTACAGATATGTTGTTATAAGGTCATTACAGAAATATATAGAAGTTATAATACCGATTTGAAATTAAAAATTAAAATAAACATGTTTAATAAATGTAGTTTTATACATTTTAACACATAACTGATTAGACTTTTGATTTATGTTTTATGTATTTTTATTTTATTAATATAATTACTTATGCTTTTGATTAGGACATAGAAACATGACAATTCTTTTTCATTTTTTGTACTGAGATGACAAGGCCAGGTCTTGTGTTCCATGTTGCAGGGTATAAACAGAATTCATCCTTAAACCTTTAACAGGCAGTGACATTTAGTTTTATGCAGCTTCATAATGAAAACCAGCTGTTCACAAATATAGGTATTCTAAATGTGGGTAGATTCTTGTACAGTGGTTTTTGTAGTTTAACTACTCTTGAGATCTTTGTAAAATTCTGCTTTCCTAACATCACTGTATTGACTTTTCATTGCAGTGCAGTATGATAACTTCTATTTGTGACTTTTATTCCAATTTTGGATGTTAAGTGAGAGTGTGAATTGAACAGAGTGTACTCCATAAAGTTTGAAATCTGAGAATTTTTTTTGCCATTCAGTCTTCAAATCTACAGTTTTAGCGATGTTCCACTTTCATTTCAGGAAATGGATTTCAGAGATGGAAAATGAGCTATTTTACTCCTTTTGAAATTACATGTGAGCAACTTTGTAGAGAGTTCAAAGTTCTTGGGATGGGTTAATGTCAACCAAAAAGGCTAAATCTATATTCACTTTTAGCTAGTGGAATGTGGTGAGATTTTTTTTTTCCTTTACATTGCATTAACATGTCCATTTTTTCCAAAAATTAATAAAAATCTCTTTGTCACCATGGCACAACCAGATCACTTGACCTCCATGTTGTGGCACCATGCCATACATGTTGTCATACATGCCATGCATGTTGTGGCACCATGCCATACATGGACATTACATGTGCAGGAAGTATAAACTATCCATGGTTTTAGACCTAGGGGCACAGAGTATTCAGGCATTGCATTTTAAAGTTTTAGTACAAACTACTCTTGAGTGAATGATTTCACAAATAGTTAAATACAAGGCCCTTTCAAACTGCTACCATTTTGGATTTAAGTGTGGTAGCACATTTACCTCCACCATTCCAAAAGCCTTATCTATAGTTCAGCTTACTAATTAGTACCAGTCCACATTTAATTTTCCAAGACTTTTCTCACTACAACTTGATACGTGTAGCTATCAGTGACACCATGTCCGAATGTTTATATCAAACTTTGGTCAGATCAAAATTCAACTGAAAGGATGAAGAAACACAGGTAACAGGCAGCTGTTATCTGTGCTCGCCTCAGTTGTAATACAAAATATCATCAATAACTTATTTATTTTCAAGCAACTTGTCTGAAAGTCAGTGTTCTGAGCATGAGCATTTCTGGTTAGAGTCACATTTGTAAATGCTGTTTCTGTCCCATACCCCGCCGCCTGCTATGATGCTCGGTCATAAACCCACCATCTGAAAAGGTTTTTATTGCTGCAGCAATTTTTTCACTTAATATATAACCGTGTGCCCTGGCAGCATTGCTTATTTTACTCACTTTATAAATAAACCACTTGAAATTCTATTTTATTTTTCATTTCATTAGGTTTCTCAGTATATTTCATTCAGGTAAAACTTACTGTGAATTGTTTTATATTGACTTTGTAAATTATATGCTTTGGAAAAACATTTTTCATTTCACTTTGTTTTTTCGTATTAAGCCTATGGGATTATTCATTTCTTTAGCAAAGAAACATGTTCCGTCTCATTTTTCTTAAAAGCTTTGGCCTCTTGATGTATCTTTTTTTTTTTTTTTGAGACAGCATCTCGCTCTGTCACCCAGGCTAGAGTGCGGTGGCATCAGCCTAGCTCACAGCAACCTCCAACTCCTGGGGCTCAAGTGATCCTCCTGCCTCAGCCTCCTGAGTAGCTGGAACTACAGATGTGCACCACCACGCCTGGCTGATTTTTCTATTTTTAGTAGAGATGGGGTCTCGCTCTTGCTCAGGCTGGTCTCGAACTCCTAACCTCAAACAATCCTCCTGGCTCGGCCTCCCAGAGTACTAGGATTACAGGTGTGAGCCATTACACCCAGCCTAGATCTACTGTTCTTAAAGCAACTTTTCTTGGAAACATGCATGCAAGCTATCTTTTATTTTCTTCTTTACTGTAAGAAAGGCAACAGGGAAAGCATTATGGCAAAAGACAAAAACCCAAGACCTCAACAGTGGGCAGTACCAAGAGTGGCAGGGGCTGGAATGTCAGAGCAATGGTGCCCATTGAGGGTTGCAGCCACTGCTTGGTTCTAGCTGCCTGTGGCCACAGAAATACATGTCTGGGGTTCTACACCCAACTACGTGGTATGTGCAGTGGTTGCAGAGCTCACCCAGGAACACTTTGCAATATAAACAATTCATCTTAAATTTGTGTATGTGTGTATGTGTACATATATGTCTATATCTGTTTCTTCATTGCCCCCCCCATAGGCTACTGTACCCCCTTCTTTTGGGATCTGTGAGTAACAAACTATCTTTTCAATGGCACTCCTCTCCTGACCCACTGCCCTCAACATACCTAAACATTACTAAAACCTATGTTTTAAAACAATATGGAACTAGCTAGAATGTGAAAAGTGATAAAAATTCTTACATTAGCAACTAGACATATATCTAACACTTGAAGAGTAAATAGTTTTATATTTATAAAAATATTTAATTAGATTTATTTAAATTCCTAAAGTTTATACTTTAAAATTTCCTCTTAAGCAATTTTGAAGAAATATTTAGAAATTATGATTTATATTTTAGAGAAAAATTACCATTTGGAAAATATATAAAACAAATGCTACTTAAAATTTTTTTACTAATTTATGTTTTTCATAAAAAATATATTTAAATTGTGTATATCATAAGTAAAAATATATTTTTATTTTTAATCCTCTAGATCATTGCTGTCAATAAAACAAATTGTGTGAGTAGTGATTATAACTTAGTGATTTTATTGAAATCAAGCCAACAAAACAAGTTTAGTGGAATAAACATAAAATAATTTATGAATTATTTGTGTTTAGTTTGTTAGTCATCCAAGCATCCTTGGTCTACCCACAGCACACCCAGACATGTGGCAAGAATGATTAAACTCCGTCGTCATTGGTATTTTGGTGACTTTCTGTTAAGAGACCATAGCCTTACCTACATTTTAAAATCTTGTCATTTTTCTGGCATATTTGTTAAAACAGGAATATAGAACATATGTTCTTTAATAGTTTGCTGTATAGTTATGACCTTTGAATGTTTAGGTGAAGGCATATGGCTTGTGTTGGGGTTGCTGCCCAAGCCCCACAGATGTGAGGGGTCGGCTGGCGGCACTTTGTTCCTGTTGCTCAAACCGATCAGCCACCTCCTGCCACCTCCCCCTGCAAGACACACTTTCTCTGAGATCTTCTCAGGGCTGACAGCTTTGTCACACCGTCTCAGCTTCAGTGTCACCTCTGTGGGATGTTCTTCCCTGATGACCCAGCTCTAGAGCATTACCCTGTTCCATTTTCCTGGTATCTTGTATCATCATCGGATATTTCCAAATCTATCACTCGGTTTACATTTTGTCTCCTCTCTCTTGACTGTAGACTCTCAGACCAATTAATTCAGAATCTTTGATGTAGGACCTGGTGGCAGTATTTTTCTTAAATTACTTAAAATACTCTTTAATGTGCGGCCAGGCTTGAGAAGCAGCACCCAAGGGTTACTCTTGGTTATATGCTCAAGGAAACGAACAGAAATGTTCAGGGAGGTCTTGTCTGCAATAGCAAAAAAGAGTGAAAAATGACTGAAATATATAGCATCAGAAAATGAAGACGTAAATTATGGTGTATTCATAAAGCACAATAAATACTATAGATCGGTTCAAATAAATTACCAAAAGCTACATAAATTGACATGCTAAATCCCTTAAGTATAAGTACAAAAAGCAAGTTATAGAAAGATATATATGCTACAGTACTATTTATAGAACAGCTTAAAAGATACAAAACAATACATAATTTATGAACACATACATCTGTAAGTAAGTTTAATTTTTTAAAGAATTTCTGGAACGATAAACACTAATTTCAGGAAAGTGTTTATTTCTGGAAAGGGAGAGATAAAAGGATTAGGGGGAAAAACAGCCTCTTTGCTTTATTTCTTAAAAAAGATAAGAAAGATCTAAAGTGAATATGGGAAAACGTTAGATTTAGCGGAACTGATTCTCTTTACTTTTCTGTGTCCTTAAAGTCCTTGGTAACAAAAAAGAAATGATAAACTTACACAGTGTTTTGGGGCAGGTACTGGCAATAGGGTTTAATGATCCTTTTTGTCAGTCATGTGGGCTTTCCATGTTCTGTAGCAATTATTGTCCTAACAGGCTTCTAAGTGTTATTTAATATCTAGGAATACAGGGAACTTGGGAGCTCTCTGGGTTCTTGTCACACTTTAATGTGGAAGTTTTGCTCCTGCCTCGTTGGATGCTTTTGAGTTCTACTTAAATTCTTTTATTCTCAGAAAAGTGTAAACTACACTCCTTAATCCTGCACTCACGACACTCCCATTAATTCATTTGTTTACTCACGCTGTGACCTGGGTAGAATTTTATTCTGAATATACTTTTTCTCTCCTTCATGTCAGCCTCATCTGCCTTCAGGTGTGAAATTAAAATGTGCGTTGGTTGTGTTTACGGCAGGCTTATTCCAGATAACCCGAAGAAGTCCACGGCTAGTTGGTTAGCACATCACGCACTTTTAGGTTTTCATCCATCTCATGAGATGTGATGTAGGTTCCTGGAAGGTCCCCGCACGCCACTAACAGAGTAACCTGAATGGAAAACCTTGAGGCTTGTGTGACCGCTACACGGCAGTGGACCAACATGGAGGGGACTGGTAGGGAATTTTAATTCCTCCTCCAAAGCCAAGCTCGGCTGGACTGAGTCTCCAGAGAGCCTCAGAGCTGTGTTAGGGTGTATTACACTTCCTGTTTCCCGAGGATCTAGATCACGTCTGTCTGTCCCCCACGAGCCTGTCATTCATACTTTCATCATTCGTCCTCGCATTTAACAGTAACTTTCCGTTTCATGTCACTGGGGACCCAATGCCATCTCATTGACTTGAGACACTTAAATTATTGAGTGTTAATCTTCTCCTATCTAGTTTCTCAAAGTTTGCGTAGCTCTCAACAGGCTGCTCATACCTGCCTTTGACATATCCTTTGCTTGTAAAAATAGGGGGAAAAGGAAATCAAAGGCACATGTGTTTAAATCCTTCAGATCCCAGTTATCCCCCAAATTCTTAATTAAATTCTTTCAGATGAATTTGCAGAAGCAGCTCCACATGGCCAAGCCGCGGAAGCCTTTCTGAAGTTGTCTCCCTGCCGCTCGGGGGGACATAGAAGGACAAGGTAGACGGAACCTGGGATGCCGCAGTTTTACCAGGGTTGAGGATGATTCCAGTTAGAGACTTACTTTTCCTTCAAGTGCGAAAGAAACAAAACTCTTCAGGGTTGAATTGGCGGGAGGCAAATGTCACGGCGGGAGGCAAATGTCACGCCGGCATGCACAGCATGACAGGGGACAGCTGGCTAGAGCGGCGTAAACCAGAAACCAGCCTCACCTCTTCGCCGTGGAAACTGCCACCAGGGTGCATATAAACTGCTCTCTCTGTTCCCAGCTGGGTCGGGAAGAGAAGTGGGTATTTACATGAAAGCCGCCCCACCTCCAGTGGGGAAGCAGACTCAGTGGTTTCCTTGTGAAAGGCCCATGTCCCCGGCCCAGAGACGGAGCCTGGTGGACGGGGTGTACCTGGGACCCTGTCAGACTGCGATGTTAGTTTTGACTGGGAGTGGGGGCTCTTCGGGGCCAGAGCACAGAGGGTGCATGTGTCTTCAAGGCTCAGCGTGCAAATTCTACAGACTCCAGGGACCCAGCAGAGGTGAGGAAAGGCACCCAGACTCTCAGACCAATCCTAGCTAGATGCTCATAGCCTTTTCCAAACCACGCCTCGCCTGTGACTATTGAGCTCAACCAAATTGCATAAGCACTCTTCCAAGCCCTAGGGAAGTTTTATTTTTATGTAAAAAATACAGAGTCCCCAAATATTTCCAACCCATTGGACTGTGGTCTCTGATCAAAGAGGCTGTGGCCCACGGCCCTGCACTGCCCTGTAACCCTGGCAGAAGGCACTCACGGCGGGTGCGGGATGCTGCCTGTCGGGTGAAGGCACCTGTCCACCTGGGACCCAGCCACATGCCGGTGAGCCTCAGGAGAGTTCCAGAAGAGGGCAGCGGGTGTTCCAAGGCAGGCTGTGGAAGGGGCGTCCTTCTGTCTTCAGGTGCATTAATTGGCTCAGTTTATAGCCACGTCGATGTCAGGGAGGGAGGAGAATTGGCTCCAGGAGGCATTAAGGGAAGCCAGAGAAAGCTCTCTGTGCAGGATTCTGGGCAACTCATTGATTAAAATGCAACTCGAGCAAATTGAACATGAATAAGATAGAATCTAGGATGGGTCAACGTTGGAAATAATCCCATACAACTCTTGAAGTAGCCCAGAAGCATGTGTTCTCTCTGTCTCTCTTTCTTTTTTTCCAGATGACTATAGAACAAAGCAGAGAAGGAGAACAACAGCCCGTACACTACTGGGGGTTGCTTAGGGAACTTGGAAAGAAACGGGTTCCAGACCTGGCTCCTTCCATGAGCCTGCAGTAGTGTAGACCCCCTTATCGAGGGGTGCTCTGTTCTAAGACCCCCAGTGGATGGCTGGAACTGCAGGCACTGCCGCACCCTGTGTGCACTATGTTCTCTCCATCTGATAACCCAGAGGACTACTAAGAGACCAGTGGACGGGTAGTGTAGACAGTGCAGATATGGTGGACAAAGGGATAATTCATGTCACAGGGGAGTTGGAGTGAGATGCTGTGAGATTTCATCCCGGTACAGAATGGTGCACCATTTAAAACATATGAATTATTTATTTCTGGAATTTTCCATGTAATATTTTTAGACCATGGTGGGCTGCCGTTGTTCCATTTCAAGGAGTTGTCTCTTGTCTGCTACATGAGAGGATGATGGTCTCGAACGAGGCGAGGGGGCAGGTTTCCCCTGTTTCTTCCGGCATGAATGGTCTGGGGTCCTGATTTATCCTCCCCTGGCTTTTCGTTAAAGACCGCAGGCAGGTTACCCCGGGTCGGGCACGTCCACCTCGGAGCTCTCTCTCCTGCCGGCTCTTTCTTTCCCTCTCACATCCGTTTAATCTTCACGTTGGCAACTGCTGAGCAAAAGCAGCTGTTTCCTTTGCTGACTTCACTTCCTTTGGACTGTCGACATATGCACTGCTCGCGATGGCTTTGGGGCAAAATGTTTATGTTTGATTAACTCAGCTTTAAAACACACCAACCGTGGAGGCACTAATTCTGCCGGATTTATCTGTCACGTCTGCAGCTTTCGAGAAACAGCGTAGCTCCTGATACAAGCTCTAAAGGCTGTGTCTGTAGCCGGGCAACAGAGAAAAGGCAATTTCAGATGGGATTTTCATTCGATATCATCTGAACTGCAGGTTGTCTTTTTTAAGGTCTCAGGAGCATCCGCAGGAGTGTTTTCAGTTATGTTATTCAAGGAAAAGAACCCATCTGCATCCTCATTCTGACCAATTACGCTTTCGCTCTGTTTATCTTCTTAGGTTTTAAATACTTTTCTATAAAAGAAAAAAAAACTTTAAAAATGTAGTTTTATGATGAGTCAAGGACTGCCGCTGTGCCTCAAGCTAGAATAAAACACACGGAATACATTTAAATGAATTACAAAGTGTATTATACTCTGAAAATCAGCATTAAAATGCACATTAATTTTTGTAGCTCTTAAATACTTCGGTTGCTGAGAAACTGCCTCTATTCTATAATTGAAGTAGCTCTTCAGATGCAATTTAGTCACTGATTGGTTTTTAAGTATTTTTAAAAGCTAACAGCTCAGATGGAGAAAGGTGGTGTGCCCTTGGGTTTTAAATAGGAACAGCAGATGTCACCGAGCCACAGACTTACCAGGCCACTGGAAACCACATTTATTTCCTCCGGAGAAGGGGGCTCCACCCCACGTCCCGAACTGTTCAGGAGACCACAGAGCTGGCTCAACACCAAATAGAAGACCTTAGTTACGAGGGGGTTGTTGTCCTTTGGGTGAATTGATCGGGTCTCTTATTAATACCACTCCTCAGCTCACACCATCCCTTTCCTGCCTTTTACTGCCCTTGGCTTTTTGCCGATTTCAAACAATGCCAAGCAGAAGAGGAGTGGGGGACATAAAAAGGCAAGTCCATTTTGACAGCCCCGAGCAGGTGGGTATCTACAGGTATGGCTGGGAAGAAGTTTAAACAAAAGGCCTAAATCAGGCATTGGAATGCTCTGAGGATTTTATTTTATTTTATTTTGGCTAACTCAGCAAAGAATACAGCAAGGTGGCCGTATCCCCAGAACAGCACTCAGTCATTCAAGATAAGAAAAATAACCCAGGGATTCTTTCCTAGCTGTGTGCTGGCCTCCGTAATATTACTAGAGCTATTTTGAACTCAATGATGCCAGAACTGACAGTACTTGTTGGCAAAACCATGGGAGATAAAATTAGTTCCCTTCCTAAATTTCTCGCTGACTGAGAGACAATAGCCAAGTCATCCAAACTCTTTGTTTCTTAGTTTTCTTCTACGGCAAACAAGATCACTGATACATTTTTTGGATGGTTATAGAGTTCCCAGGTAAGGTATTAATGCATGAAAACTAAAAATTGCTATGAGACTGTACAGTGGAATTACCATTGTACTAGAGAATTCTAAAGAATAAGATTTCGGATGGCCTCTAGTGAATCTTTTTGAGGAAGAAAACCTCAAACGCCTTCAGAGTCCTTTGGTGTGTTCGTATCAGGGAAAGATTCATGTTCCAAAACAGGTTAGTTGTACCTGTGAATTCTGTCTCTCTGTCTGGGATCCTGTCTGAGGGTTGAGAAGGTAAATTTCAAGTTAGGGAAAAATCTACTCTCTGGACTTTCATAATCACCATTCATAGCAAGTCACAAAAAAAATCATGGAGATAGAGGAACAGTTGGGTAACAATAACAGAAGTAATAATAATAGCATCTACCTACCATTTATTGTGTGCTTAACCACAAGCCCAGAAATTAGCTACATCTTTTACATTCCTTTTAATCTTCACCAAAACCTTGAGGGGTAGATGTTATAAATATCTCCTTTTGTAAATGAAAAAAACTGAGCCCTGAAGAGGTTAAGCAATGTGCTCCATCTCATATAATAAGTGGTAGCGACATATATTCTAAAATGACTTTTAAACTTAGAGAACACCGTGCCTCGCTGCAGAGATCAAGAATTCACTGGAAAATACATCTCACTAGGATTCACTCACGTGAGCTACAGTCTCCAGGGAAAGCCATGAGTTGTTAAGAAAATTTACCCAAGTGTGGAGAAGAGTACAGAGAAGAGATTTCAGATAATCGAAGTTTCTTTTTTCTGTTTGTGATAGGTACTACAGTGTCTAGTTTATTTGTTGTATGAAAAGAAGGTTACTGAGAGAAAAATGTGTCCTGAATCCTTTAAGAGAAAACGCATTGCCGGTCAGTGATCTCACGGAGAGATGCGGAAATGAGTCACCTTCGAGTGATGTGGTCATTTAATCCTCTTAAATAGATCATTATTTAAATGACACTGTCCAAACCTGGATAAAATGCCCGAAGGCATCAGGAGCACGACCTCCAACCTCTGTAAAAATCTCAATGGGAGTTTAGAGAACAGAGCTCACTGTAGCGTATTTTCTTTGAAAATGTATGGATGGTACTTGGAAAATTCCCCCAATATCTAGGCTTGAGCTCCCATCTCAGAAAGTCTACCGATAGCATTGCTTCCTCTCTTTAAAATCAATTTTTCCTCCCCTCCCCCTTCCCTTCCAAGTCCTTGGTACCCTCCGTTCTACTCACTGCCTCTGTGCCAGCCGCCTTTCTGGCTCCTACGGATGAGCAGGAACACACCACATTCCAGTTGGTTAAGAGGTACAAAAATACAGTTAGAATAAAGGTATAAGGTCTAGTATTCAACCGTCCAGTAAAGAAATTAGAGTTCACAAGGGTTTGCAATATATTTCAAAATATTTAGAAAAGAACTGAAATATTCTCAGCACAAAGAAAAGAGAAATATTTGAGGGGATGAATATCCCAGTCGCCCTGATTTGATCCTGACACATTGTATACAGCTATCAAAATATCACATATGCCCCCAAATCTATACAACTGCTCTATATCAATTTTTTGAGCTGCACGTGTTATCTGCAGCTAATGAGAGATTGGACTAGGAGGGACGCTGGTGTCCCTCACAGGCTCTGCAGCTGCTGTTCATGGATTTGCGGAGTGCTGCGGAGTCAGACAAGATGGGAGGACTTTGCAGAGAGGGGCAGAGGGGAGTTGGGGTGGGACTGACCAGCCCCCTGGAAGCACGCACAGGGAGGATGCGGAAACCACTGCAGTCGGGACTGAGTTCAGAGACTCCTGGAAGGTCTATTTTCTTTGCGTGGCAGGGCACCCACGGTTTTGAATAACACGGTTTGAAAGATTTAAAAGCCCAGTGTGGAGCTGCACTAAAATAGATCCGTGTAGCAAAAACGCTCGGCATTAAAAAGAGGGAAAGGAAAAAAAGGGAAAGAAAGGCGGGAAAAGGTGTGGGCACTGTGTACTGCTGGCATGAAAGAGCCCAGAGCTGCCTGCTGCTGTATTCGGATGTCTCCCAGAAAGGTGAACTCCCTTCCTTGTGCACAGAAAGAATGAAGGGTTTGTTTTCTAGAAGCCAAGGAGATCCCTCATGCCCATAGCAGTGGCTCCCAGCCTGGGCTGCACACTAGAACCTCCCAGAGAGTTTTCAAAATCACCTGCTGCCTGGTCCCCATTCCTAGAGATTCTGATTTAATTTGGGGCCAGCAGTGTTTTGGCTTTTTAAAATTTTTCATTCCTCGACTCAGTCTAATGCACGGCCCATCGTTGAGAAATGCTGCCCGTATTGACTTGCAGATATCTTTTTAAAAATTGCCACAATTGCCTTTTCTTTGGGAGGTGTTTTAAGGCACCTTTGGAATGTTCTGTAAAATGTCAAAAGTCTCCATAACAAGCTGGAACAAAAGGGATTCCCAAGGAGAAACCCTGGCACAGGCTTAAACTGTTTCTGTTTCATAATTTCTAAGGTGCTTGTGTTTTCATATTTTAATATACCGGAAGTCGGGATGCATTGTATGAAAATGCCATTTTGCCATCATTGCGGGCCAGGTAGCTGCCCTATCCTTACCTGCACGAAGGTAAACTTGGTCGAGCCCTGTGGGCACACCCCTCCTACAGATAAGATTTGTTGCGATACCAACCCAGAGGACAGCCCCATTTTCTGGTGACACCCAGCCCAGAGAAAGCCTCTGCTCCCTGGGACCCTCCAACCACAGCTCATCCTGTAACAGGTTCCAGAACATCCTCTTGGTAAAACTCCCCGTGAGTCCTACGGTGTGTGTTTCCCCCTCACTGTGACGAGTGATAAACTGCGCTTGTTCTGTTACAGCCCTGTCCCTGCACTGCAGCCAGCGGTGCCGCTTTGTGCTTGGCGTCTTGGGGTCCAAGCCACATCAGGGCACCACTGCGGTTCCCAGACAGAGAGAAATGGGGACGGAGATTCTGGAACAACATTCTGGAAACTCAACATTGATACAATTAGACTCTTAGAGGAGAGAAAGTTAAGATTCTTAGGTCAAATTTCATGGAGAAAGTCGTGTGATTTAAAAGGAGAATGCTGGTGGGGGAATGCCTCAGTTACAACTTAGGGGTAAAATGAGGAAACCCAGGATGGCTTTGAACACAGTAAATCCAGAGAGGCGACCGTTTCTGCATCACTGAGCTGAATCAATCGTGTTTTCTGCTTGGGGAGATTGCGTCCATCCCTGGATGGTTAGTTTCAGCTCCTCTTTGGCCTGAGGTCACTAGGGTATTAGTCTGGGTCATATCTTTGAGCTGAGGGTGAGAGTCATTTGATGCCCCTGAAGCTCTGCTCCCCTTTCCTGACTCCAGCTCCCAATACTCCCGCACGTAGAAATTTGTCCTTGCAAGCAGACCCGGGCACCAGGGAAGGTGTTTGCCTTGCACGGGAGCTGAGGATTTGGAGCCTGCTAAGTCCTGTGCTCTAAGCAGAGGAAGTTAAGCCCCACCATGCACATCACGCAACTGCATCCAATTTCCATTGCAAAATTACTTTGCAGAAAAATGGCACCGAGCCTGCTCTTCTCCCTTTTGCCAGCAACTCCCTGGGCTTTCAGGCCTGGCTTAGGACGACTGCAGGGAGCGCTGGGAACACGGAGGGGGGAGGTGCCGGATAAAACCTCATCCTGTTTTGCAATTCAGAGCTGGAATTGAAGCTAAGATAGAAGAGCAGGGCACAGACCGGGGAAGTGGATTTGATTATTGCGTTAACCTATAGAACACTTCAAATGAAAACGTTCACAGGGTAATCAATAATTCAGTCTTCGTTTGTTAGTCTGGGCAGATGACATTTATTTTAATGGGCTCTCTGTGGATGGAGGGCATGAAATTTTACTTATGCTGTGCTTTTTTTCCCCCTTTTCTTAAAGCACACCGTTGCCTTTGCCTATTTATCTACAGCTGTCTGGCACTTCCGGGGTCCCTTCATCCCTCTGTTTCATGTAAATTTCAGATACCTAAGTTGGGACCGATATATTTTCTTCGCTGATCCTATTCGCTCCCTATCCTGCCTCTAAATCCTGGCTTTGAATCTGCTATCCCTGAATGGTCGCTCCTTTTTATATCTAGAAATTACTTTCATACTTTGCATTATCTCCATTTTATGCTTTTCAATTTTCTCTCTCTCTGAATCTCTAGTCTTTTAAAGTATCTGAGGGCAAAGACGATGTCTTTAATTTGTGGCTGCCACATTCTTCCCACTCCTGCAATCGTTTCTTTACTCCTTGTTCTTGCAGACCGAGGTGGACTAGACTCAGCCCGAGGGCCAAATCTGGCTCTCCATCTGGTTTTGTAAATAAAGTTTTATTGAAACACAATCATGCTCATTCCTTTCTGTATTGTCTCAGGCTGCTTTCGTGCTACTTGGGCATAGTTGAGTAGCTGCTTCACAAAGTCCCCAGGAAATACAGACCGTTTTGAAATGTGCTCACAAGATACAAAAGGTGCTTGTTGGTCTATAACTTGGCTGCTTTGGGGCTTTTATCTTGGTCTGACTTGTGCATCATGTTATTAAGTTATTAGAAAAGTAATAAGACTTGATTAAAATGCCTAAAATGTGTAAAAGCAAGAGACTCTCCACTTTGCTCTCATCCCTGTTTCTTAGAGTCAATTACCTTTAGCCATTTCTTACATAATATAAACTTCCAGAAATATATTATTTTTTTATAAACTTTTACATTAACAAATATATTAACATAAACACACATTGAAAATAATACACAAAGTATGTAGATTTATATGCAAAAAAACATTTCAATTCATTGACTCTAAAAGCAAAAGACTAGAAACCACCCAAATATTCAACTGCAGATAAGTCTAATTAATTATGATATTACATAAAATGGATTAACAAGCAGTAAAAAAGAATGATAGATTCACTAAAATGGAAAGATGTCTTTTGTTACTTCTTATTTTTTACTTAAATTTTCTAAGTCAGGTAATGGGAAATGTATGTCTCCTACCACTGTCTTGCCAAAAAAGACTTGCCTAACACCTATAGTTTTGAGGCCGGGTGCAGGGTTATTGCTAGAAGTTTTGTCTCTCAAGTGATAATTCAGAAAACTTCCTCTGCCAACTGCAAAGCAAACGTGTCTCCGGGTGCCCATAATGTGCAAAGTACTTGTTTTTCTGCGCTCTTCTACGGCAAGGAAAAAGGAGGTGGTGATCTTATTTCACCTCTAGCTCCTTTTCCTATGCCTTCCCTGCCATCCCATGACATAAACTAAAAATAAAATAAAACAGAATACAACAATAAAAGCATCCAAACAAAATCCTCTCTAAAAAGCTTAGCAAATTATCCAGGCAGTAAGTATCTTCTCTAAGTTTCGAAGGGGTTGTCAGAGTGCATTTCTATAAAGGTGGTACTTTAGGGAGATTTTGAAAGTCTAATAATCTTCCTGTGGTATCCTCAGTGGAAGAGGATGGATCTTGGCATTTGCGGCTTCCTCACCACCTCCCTATGACTGCGGCCGTCTTCTCTTGCCGATCCTGATGCTCCTTGAGCATTTGTCCTGAAGTGCCACCTCTGGCCACAGCACATCAACTGTGGATTCAGACACAAGGAATGAAAGGTAGAAGGTCGACGCTTTTGGTGACACGTGTGGTTTGTTAGTTAAGTGGCTCTTCCTTAAAATGTTGTTCTTGATCACTTACTATTTAGTAACTTTGGAGTCAGGAATGTATTTAAAATACTTCAAAGCAGGTTCAGTGTAGGGTACCATGCATTGGTCCAGAAAGCCCCCTGCTGTAGCCGGTGTTAACTCTTTAGTGGCTGGACTGTGGGACATTCTGGCAGCTCCAGAGTGACAAGGGTGGGAAGCCACAGTGACAGGGACGTCAGGGGGCTTAGGAAGTGTTTCAATACTGCAACAGGCTGTACTGATACGTAATTTTGATGACCCAATGAGTAAAAAAGAATGAGTCCAGAAAAGAACAATCCTATTAATTGAGGAATTGAAAATATTTAGTTCAGCAAACGTTTGCTCTGTGCCAGACACCGTGGGGGACATAGGGTTATGGCAATGACTGAGACCCACGCTGTCCCGGCTCTCTTGCAGCTCGTGGGTGGAAGAGGAAGAGAAAGCTCTCCTGATAAAAGGCTTCATTTCCCTGGGACTGCTTAACCCCAAAAAGGGAAAGTTTTTGAAGGAGAAGTTCCTAATTGCATGGTGTGATATGAAAGGGCCAGCTATTACTTGCAGAGATTAAAGAAATGAATTCCCTTAAGAGAAATTGCTACTAGTTATGAGGAAACTTTTTTTTATGTCTGTGGCCATAGTTAGGGCTTGGCATAGGCCTTAGTAGAAGTCTCTAGAAATGAGGCCGGCACCCCTACACCTGGTCACTAGCCGGTCTCTCCACATGAGAGCAACAGGCTGATACAGTTCTGTTCATACTACTCAGTGAGAAGAATAAAACTAGTCATTTTTGTGTAACGTAAGCACGGTCTTTGAGGAATTTTTATTAAAACCATGGGCAGAGCTGAATGCTTCTCGCCTAAAAACAGATTCTGTCGCTCCAGATGAATTAAATCACAGGATTGTCCCAAAGGGTTCTGAACGGCCTTGCTCTGAATTCTCCACCCTGGGTGAAGACTCTTTTGGTTTTTTCAGGCCCGCACGAGGAACTTTCTTTATGTCGGGTGGTGTGTTTATTGGATATAGATCGTATATACATCTATTGGGGAAACAGGCCATGCTCAGAGAAAATATCAGACTATCTTCTTCCTCGTGAGCGTTCTCCATGTGGCATTTTGCGAAAACTGCTTGTTTTGTGGAAACAAACACATTTTGGCTCCTTTTGGCTCTATGGAGCCGGTGGAAAAGCCAAGTTGAATCCCACTCTACCTTATGAGTCATCCTCTGATCTGCCAGCCGAATCCTGGCGGAGGCCACTTTGTTGTAGGAGAAGGAGCTGCAGAGCAAGAAGGAAACATGTGGGTTCTCAGATCTCAGGCCATTCATGGGATCGTGAGAAACACAATGTTTTGACTTAAAAGCCGATCACATCCGACACGGGTGTCAGCAAGACGGGATAAATAGTTTTTATCTTTTTTGGTGTCGTTTAACAGAATCAGAATTTTGCCGCCGATGACATCATTTCCGGTGTTATTGATATGAAATTGTTTTTCGCCCTCTGCTCCTTTAAGAAATTTAGATATGAAATCAGTCTAGAAATGTCCACAGCTTAATAGTAAAGATATAGGAATTACATACTTCATATCGGAGTGACTTTAAAGGAAATATAAAACCCTATTGATTATTGGGGTGTATCAGATGGGAAGAGGAAAAGTACACAATATTATAGCTTGAGCGTGATGCCCTGAATGCCAAACATACATTTTGGGGAAGTTATTAATCTGAAAATAAATACCCTCCATCCCACGAAAAGCACCGACTTTGATCAACATATTATGTATGTGATCACTGAAAAGTTTATTGTGGCTGTGTCCAGCCATGCGGCACTTGGATTTTATAAGAACAACAGTAAATACTAGAATTCATGTCTCTGAGGGATGGACAGAACATAATGGCCTCAAACTCCTCAGCTGGCTAAAGTGATGGCATCTGGTGACTCAGGTTGCTGTGCCCACCCAGGTAGGTCCATGCACAGCAGGGGTCTGACACATAGTGGGCTTTCAAAAAATGTTTGTTGAGTGAATAAATGTCTGAGCAAACAAAGGGAAAAGGAATCTGGGCACTCAGAAGAAAGAAGGTCTAGGTTTGTAGGTTTGTCCGTTTTGTGTTGAGTTGTTTTCTTGTGATCTAGAGATTAAAAGGTTCAAGTGTTTCCCATGAGAAAACCTGAAGGGATGTATTAGTTTTCTACTCTGGTGGCAAATGTAGCAGCTTTAAAGCAGCATGACACATACGCTCACGTGCCCCCAGGTCAGGTGTCCGGCGTGGCTCAGGTGGCCTCTCTGCTTCAGGCCTCACAAGGCTGGAGTCAAAATGGCAGCCAGGCAGGGCTGTCCTCCAGGGCTGGGGTCCCCTTCCAGGCTTAGGAGGGTGTAAGACTGAGGTCCCTCTTTCCCTGTTGGCTGTCAGCCTGGGCTTGCTCACTGCTCTCTTGGTCACCCACTTTCTTTCTCACGTAGCTCCTCCATCTTCTGACCAGCAACAATGGCCGAAGTCCTTCTCACCATGAAAGGTTCATGGGATTAGATCCAGCTCTTACCTTTCTGGCCCCTAATTATGTCTGGAAAAGGCATGGAGGGGTAAGGACCCCTTATCTGTTGGCCTCACAGTGAAATTGCAAAACAAGGAGGTTATGTGAGTGTTAACTGAGACCTCATTATTGGTATAACTCCATAGCATGGAATGTTCTCTGTGGACACTGGATTTACTGCTCCTGTGGGAGTTATTACAGTAACCGGACAAGAGCTCTTTTCAGATTGTTTCTACTTTTGAAATAAATTGGGAGCCTGGTGATGTCCTTGGCCAGGCTGAGCCAGTTCCAGAATTGGTCTCTGCCCTACCTTCATGAGCTCCCAGGTTTACGTTGCTCTTTTGATCGCCCAGGTCTCTCAGGTACCATGTCTCCTGTTCATAATTCCTGCTCTTCTGGTATCACCTTAGATCTCTCTCGCCTCTTATATTTGCTGTTCTTTCCTGGTCCCTTGCTTCCGTACCACCTCTCCATTTTTTTCTCTCTACTTTTGACTCTTTTTTCACCAACCCTCCTCTGACAGGGCTTAGTGTACAAAATCAATTTTAAAGCTCATTGAGGTCATTAATATATAAGACTCATAAATAGCTTACCCAAACAGGAGCTATGGTATAACATGCTCCAAAATATGAACTTTATGTCTTTCTGACATTCAAGGTAAAGAAACGACCCATTCTTTAATGATAATGCCAGTAACATATGTTTGCCTTCCTTTTCCTGCATTTGTGTAATGTTCTATTTCTGCTTTTCCTCTACAGCAATCGGGCTTAGTGGTCATTTAACAGTCTATAGTTCACCTCCATTTAAGAGCATTCATGTATTTTCTTTAGACACCAGGAAGTGTGCCAAGTTGCCTGTGATTTCCTCTCAGTTAAGTACCCAAGCAAGCTCCATGCTAATTCTCTAGATTTCAGTCAATATGAAAAAGAAAAAAGAAAAGAACAAAAATGAAAGCTCTCTAGGAATGGTTTTGTCTTTGGGGGAGATAGATTAAACCTGTTTCATTACACAAAGAGCCGAAATGTGAATGTCTTTTGGACAATATTAAAAGTGCATCGGGCCACTGCACATACATGAAGTTGTTAGGTAGATAGTTAGGATCTCGGCTCTTTTCCGGACAAGAGTGCCCAACTTTGTGCTGTCTCGAGCAGTTGCCCACCTGGGAAGCAGCATAAGGGCGGGTGCTCCATTTTGGTGCTGCCCCGCCCTTAATCCCATCCCAAGCAATGAATTGAGGAGTGTTGGCAAAATGATTTGTCATGCTGATAATATTATGAACATGCAGTTATGTACAACAGAGATGGTAATATAGTTTATAAATAAGAAAAACTGAAAAGAGCATTTTAAAAAATTGTAGTAAAACATACAGAACACAAAATTTACCATTTTAGCCATTTTTAGGTGTACAGTTCTGTGGCATCGAGAACATTCACCTTGTTGTGTGACCATCACCATCATCCATCTCCATTTCTCATTTCATCTTGTAAAAGTGAAACTCTACCCATTAAATAATAACTCCCCACCCGCCTCCCCCAGCCCCTGCCACCCCAGATTCTACTCTCTGCCTGAGTTTGACTGCTCTGGGGACCTCGAACAGATGGAATCATACAGGATTTGTCTTTTTGCAACTAGCTTACTTCATTCAACATGATGTCTTCAACATTTATCCATGCTGTAGCAGAATTTCCTTCCTCCTTCAAGCCGAATAATATTCCATCGTACAAACATGACCACATTTTGTTTGTCCACCAGTCTGTCAGTGGACACTTGGGTTGTTTCCACCTCTTGGCTATTGTGGATAATGATGCTATGAACATGGGTCTGTAAATAGCTATTCAAGATCCTATTTTCAATTCCTTTGAATATGAACCTAGAAACAAAATTTCTGGATCATACAATAATTCTATTTTTAATTTTTTTGAGGAGAAACCATTATTTTAAATGTCCTCTTAAGCAGACAGCAGCATTGCAGGTCCATTTGTCTGTTGGGTCTCTGGGCAAATTTTTGTGGCACAGAACAAGCCTTCTACTTGTCTGCGTTCCAGTGGCAGGAAAGGGAATACAGGTTAGACATACCAGCTGTTATACAAAGAGTTGAGTCCCATAGAATCATAAATAAATAAAATTGGAATAGGACATCAAGAGCTTCTTTGTTTGACCAAAGTTGGAATGAGCCCTCAAGAATTTGCTCACCCTCCATCCTTATGCAGCTCACTTAACATCATCACCCCTCTTCCAGGTGGATACCTGGCCCGAAGTCACACACCTAGAAAATGATGGGCAGGGAAGTAAACCTGGAGGTCTTGTTTTTTGGTATAGTACCCTTCTTTTATGACACATTAATCTCAGCGCTTTAGAGCTGGAAGATTATGACTTAGAGATCAGCTAAGTTAGTAGTTTTCAAACTTCTTTTTTTTTTTTTCTTTTTTTTTTTATTTCAGCTCATCATGGGGGTACATAAGTTCAGGTTATATACATTGTCCATGTCCCATGCATCCCCCTGAGTCAGAGCCTCAAGCGTGTCCTTTCTCCAGACAGTGCGCCTGGCACTCACCATGTAGTCATACCTCCATCCCCTCCCCCCCCACCTCCCTGAGTCAGCACCTTCAAGTATGACCATTCCCCAGAGGGTGCGCAACGCACTCATCATGTAGGTGTACACCCATCCCCTCCCCCCACCCCCCGTCTCAGTCTGATATCCAATTGCTATCCTTCCCCCATGTGCATTTAGGTGATGATCAGGGAAACCAGTTTTCTGGTGAGTACATGTGATGCTTGGTTTTCCATTCTTCGGATACTTCACTTAATATAATGGGTTCCAATTCTCTCCAGGAGAACCAAAGAGATGTCGTATCATCGTTATTTCTTATAGCTGAGTAGTACTCCATGGTATACATATACCACAGTTTACTAATCCATTCGTGGATTGATGGGCACTTGGGTTGTTTCCACATCTTTGCGATTATGAATTGTGCTGCTATAAACATTCGGGTACAGGTGTCTTTGTTATAGAATGACTTTTGTTCTTCTGGGTATATGTCCAACAATGGGATTGCTGGATCAAATGGTAGGTCTACTTGAATCTGTTTAAGGTATCTCCATATTGCTTTCCACAGGGGTTGCACTAGTTTGCATTCCCACCATCAGTGTATGAGTGTTCCTGTCTCTCCGCATCCACTCCAACATGTGTTGTTTTGGGATTTTTTGATAAAGGCCATTCTCACCAGAGTTAAGTGGTATCTCATTGTGGTTTTGATTTGCATTTCCCTGATGATTAGGGATGTTGAGCATTTTTTCATACGTTTTTTTAGCCATTCTTATATCTTCTTTTGAAAAATTTCTATTCATGTCATTTGCCCACTTTTTGATAGGATTGTTTGATTTTTTTCTTGCTGATTTTCCTGAGTTCTAAATAGATTCTTGTTATCAGTCTTTTATCTGATTTGTAGTATGCAAAAATTTTTTCCCATTCTATAGGCTGTCTGTTTATTTTCATGACTGTTTCTTTGGCTGTGCAGAAGCCTTTTAATTTAATCAGGTCCCATTCATTTATTTTTGTTGTTGCTGTGATTGCCTTAGGGATTTTCTTCATAAATTCTTTGCCTAGACCAATGTCTGTAAGAGTCTTTCCTACATTTTCTTCTAGAATTCTAATCGTTTCCCATTTAAGGTTTAAATCTGTTATCCACCATGATTTGATTTTTGTGAGAGGTGAAATCTGTGGGTCCTGTTTCAGTCTTCTACATGTGGCTATCCAGTTTTCCCAGCACCATTTATTGAATAGGGATTCTTGTCCCCAGAGTATGTTTTTGTCTATTTTGTCAAAGATTAGATGGCTATATGAGGATGGTTTTATATTTGGGTTTTCTGTTCTGTTCCACTGGTCTGTGTCCCTGCCCTTGTCCCAATACCAGGCAGTTTTAAGAACCACAGCTTTGTAGTATAGTTTGAAGTCTGGCAAATCAATACCTCCCATTTTGTTTTTATTGCTTAAAATTGCGTTTGCTATACAGGGTCTTCTCTGATTCCATACAAAGTGTATAATTATTTTTTCTAGATCTGTGAAAAATGATGTTGGTAATTTAATAGGAATTGCATTGAATCTATAGATTACTTTGGGTAGTATAGACATTTTAACAATGTTAATTCTTCCAATCCATGAGCATGGTATGGATTTCCACCTATTTACGTGTTCTGCAATTTCCTTCCTTAGCGTTTCATAGTTCTCTTTATAGAGGTCCTTTACCTCTTTAGTTAAATATATTCCTAGATATTTTATTTTCTTTGTTGCTATTTTGAAAGGTATTGAGTCCTTAATTTGGTTCTCCGATTGAATGTTATTGGCATATATGAATGCCTCTGATTTGTGTGTATTGATTTTGTAACCTGAGACTTTACTGAATTCATTAATTAATTCTAGGAGTCTCTTGGTTGAGTCCTTGGGGTTTTCCAGATACAACATCATGTCATCAGCGAAGAGTGAGAGTTTGATCTCTTCTGTCCCTATTTGGACACCCTTGATTCTGCTCTCTTGCCTGATAGCTCTTGCAAGGACTTCCAATACTATGTTGAAAAGTAATGGGGACAGTGGGCAGCCTTGTCTGGTTCCAGTTCTGAGTGGGAATGCTTTCAATTTTTCCCCGTTCAGTATGATGTTGGCTGTGGGTTTGTCATATAGGCTTGTATCATTTTTAGGTAGGTCCCATTTATGCCTATTTTGTTAAGTGTTCTTATCATAAAAGGGTGTTGAATTTTGTCAAATGCTTTTTCTGCATCTATTGAGAGGATCATATGGTCTTTATTTTTGCTTCTATTTATGTGGTTAATTACATTTATAGATTTTCGTATGTTGAACCACCCCTGCATCTCTGGGATGAAGCCTACTTGGTCGTGATGAATTATTTTTTTAATAAGCACTTGGATACGATTTGCTAGGATTTTATTGAGAATTTTTGCATCGATGTTCATGAGAGAAATGGGTCTGTAGTTTTCTTTTTTTGTTGCATCCTTTCCTGGTTTTGGTATCAATGTTATATTGGCTTGGTAAAATGTGTTGGGGAGAATTCCATCCTTCTCGATATTGAAGAACAGTTTATGTAGGATGGGCACCAGTTCATCTTTGTATGTGTGATAAAATTCAGGTGTGAACCCTTCAAACTTCTTTTTAAAGGCTCTCAGTCCTGCATGAATCTTCTGAGCTTGCTTCTTCCTTTGCTCCGAGAAGATGGGGCAGGGAGGAGGTGATCAGGGTAGGATCTTAATGAAGAAGAGAATCGCTCTCGTTCCTTGAACTCTTTAATCTCAGCCTGTGAATGGAGACATTGCTGCTTTCTTTGAAGACGCTTAAAGCATCTCCTATAGTCGCTGGGGGTGGGAGGCGGGAAAAGTCAGTGGTGTTTACAAGTGATGTCTTCCAGGATGCAAAATATTGCAGAGGTGGTAGGACTGGGAGAGCTCTGGTCTTTCTTTGTTGGTTCTTATCCTGTGACTTTTGGCACTGCTTTCACTCAATGGAGTAGGAAAAAACAGTTTAACAAATAATTAGCAAGTGGCTGATATGAGCTGGGCGTTGTGTTAGCTGCTGGGTAACTGTAGCAAACAACACAAACTTATAACCTGCCTTCATTGAACTTACGTCTATCAGGAAAATAGACATTGAGAAAGTAATTTCATGGGATGTTAGGGACAATTTAGGAAGAGAGGGGGATTATGAAAGTGAGTGATCCTCGGCCTCTGTGAACCACAAGTGGTATTCAGAAACACGTTTTAAAATCCAAACCACAAAAATATCAAAAGGTTAATACAACAATGCAGATGATAAGGAATCAGGTAGGAGGGAGGACTGATCACAGGTTATAATCTTCCTAAATTAAACACGATGTAAGAACACATGTTGGGATCAGGAAGAAATCACCGTGGCAATGTGTGATGCAGAAGGATGTGCCTTAAATAAACCACGTGGCTCTCTTGAAACAGAAATGTTTAATACCCCAGGTGCTCTGAGAGTTCTCCTTGAAAATCATGCCTACTTGGAAATTAAACGTGCTTTACGAATTCCAGTACTTCAAATGGGCAAGGTATTTTGGTGCTCTTAGCCTGTCATAACCCAGCCAATGATAAGGTGAAATGATTTTGTTCCTTTTTGTTTTTTTAAAGGAATCATGCATTATAGAACTTTAGAATGAGAAGAGAGCTTGCAGACTATTTCTTTCCAGTTCTTGCTTGGGGTATCCAACTGTGTGCTGTTTCCCTCCCCTATATTTGTTTGATGATAAGATCTCTAATAAAAATAACGACTAATAGATAACATGTAAATAGTGTTCAATGTGCCCAGTACTGCACTAAGCAACCTATATGCCTTAACTTAGCTAATAGGCACACACCGAAAAAAACCTCTTTTCTTATGCTTATTTTACAGATAAAGTATCATGTGCAAAGCGTTTACTATCTGCAGAGAAGTGTTGTTGGGCATATGTCTGACTCCGGACTCTGACTGATACTGCCACCTGACATGTTCTCTCATACTGAATTAATTTAATTTTAGTGTTTCTGTTAAACAATCTCAACATACCTGATGGACGTTTAACAGAGAAGGGGCAACATAGGAACCAAGCTCAGTAGGCTTCACAGCACACGTGACCCTAAAAGGTTGGTGCTGAGTCCACCGACAAAGAAGACGGATGGAACGGGACAGTCTCACCCCGCGCCTCCCGTGCGCCCCCAGGATGGTGTCTTTAAATCTAGGCTGTAAATGTGTCATTCTTTCCCCTGGCTGGGGAAAGGCTGAGAAAGGGGAAGGAGGCTCTGAGAACAGGTGTCTGGAAGAGAAAAGAAAAAGGATTAGGATGACCGACCTATGGACGAGGTTTGGGAAGTTGTGTGAAAGAGACCTCGCGGGGAACTCGAGCTACAGGGAAGTTTAAAGAGGAGAAATCAGGAAAGGGCATAACAAGGGAGTAATCACGTGACTATTAATGATGGGACATTGTCCTTATCTTTCAATCTCATTCTAACCTAGCTCATCTCAGTTTGTGGTTGGGAGAAGGGGTGCTGGGAGTCCACGGAGGGGCTGTTGTGGGGTGAACTGTGTCCTCCCCACAATCACAGGTGGACATTCTGCCTGCCAGTACCTTAGGGGGGCGACTCTTTGAAGACAGGGTCTTTCCAGAGGTAATTAAGTTAAAATGAGGTCAGTAAGGTGGGCTCTAATCCAACATATATGGCTGGTGTCCTTATAAGAACAGGAAATACGGGCGCAGATGCATACAGAGGGAAGACGGTATGAAGACGGCTGTCCACTAGCCAAATACAGAGGCTTTGTAAGGACCCGACCCTGCCAACACCTTGATCTAGGACTTCCAGCCTCCATGACAGTGAGACACCTGAACGTCTTCAGCCACTTGTGTGATATTTTGTGACCACAGCCCTAGCAAATTGACACAGGTGCCAACTTCCAAACTTTGTCCCTTGAATCCTAACTTATGTTTGTTTCTCTACAACTGAGCAGTCCAACACAGTAGCCATTATTTGCATGTCTCTATATTAACAAATATAAGTTAATTAGCATTAAGTAAAATGAGAAATTCAGTTGCACTGGTCGTATTTGATCATATTTGATAGATTCATTAACCCCAGGTGGCCAGTGGCTACTCTCTTGGACAACACAGATTTAGGATGTTCCTGTCATCACAAAATGTTTAATTGGATAGTGCCAGCTGAGACCAGACCTAATTTAATCTCACAATATACCTTGAAGCGGAAAAAGATACAGAGTCTAGAACCGAATTGAATGTTGAGTAAATTTTTAAGAAACAGGGAGGATGATGCACCAGGCGTAGTTTAGCTTGTTCCACCATGAGGAGTTTTGCAAGAAGAGGCAAGGGGTGTGTGCGTGTCCATGTCTCTGAGTGTGTGTGTGCGGGTGTGTAAGGGGCTATTCCTTCATGAAGTCACAGTGTACCTTGAACTGAATTTCTAAGCCTCCCTCCCGTGCATCTCTTGTTCCCGATGCTCCGCCCTCATTGCCCTAATTAAATCCTTCATGTGATTCGTTACTTTAGGTGAGTGAATTCCTGCAAATATATTGCAACAATGTCAACTGCATCCCTTAAGGATGCAAGCGGATCCTAAGGGAGCAGCTGAACCTCCGTTTTAAATGAATGGTGAAAAAACGAATTTGAAGAGGGTCAGCGGTTTCCCACACAGTGGTGTCCTGGGGTAATGTGCGTGTATCTTCATGCTCTTGTGTGAATTATGGGTCAGAAGGCAGGAACATTAAGCAAATTAGAACAGAATTTAAAGAGTGGATAGTGGAGAAGAGGATGTTCCAGGTGGGAATTGCACTGGCAGATTAATTATCTCAGACAACTCATAACATTTAAGTGAATTTCCTGAAGACTGAAGGAGGTGAACTTCTCTCTGAGTTCCCAGAAAGGGATTTGAGTTACACTGAGGCTAATATATGTGAAAAGGACCCATCCACTACTAAAAATCTGCAATAAATTAAATAATTCAAAAGAAAAAAAGAAAGATGCATGCAAAGTTAACCCAAGAAGTTAATGTGAAGAAATCAATGTGGCTTCCCCGTGATTTATTAAGAGCCAGGAGTCTCTTGTTCCTTAGGAAGAATTTTTCCTAGTGACAGAAGGTTATGGTGATACATAGGACGGGCACAACTTATGGGGCGGTGGGAGCTATGGAGGGCTTTAGAAAGAAGGGGGCCCCTCACTCATAGAGGGGGCTTGGCCTGCGGGTGTGAAATGGGATGAGTGCAGTGAGTTCAGACTCTGCCCCTCCTATGCTTTTTCCAGCATTTCATAATAAGCACCTAATGACACAGGCCGCTGGTTCTGAAATAGCGCTGTGTGACAGATGTTTAATAACCGGTTCGCAGGGGCAGAGGGAGGAGAAGCCCCGATGTGTTGCATGTTCCCATCTCCACAGTGTAAACGCTCTTACCATGGCTGATTTCAAGCTGTCAACACGAGATCGCGGAACACAGAGTTGGGAAGGATATTCCGAAACCGGTTCTCTAACGGAGTGTCCTGAAATTCGTTTCAGTTCTGACACTCACTACCCAGAGTTAGGCAAACCCCATAGTTGGGGGGCAAAGCGCTTCGCAAGGCTGCCTGCACCGCAGACGGCACACGGCTCTGGCATCGCTGAGCCCCTGCACTTCTGCCTAGATGATGACAAATTGGGAGCTTTCTACACGCCTTAGGTTTGATAATTTGTTAGAACAGCTCATAGAACTGAGAAAAGAGCTGTATTTATGATTACGGTTTTAGTAAAGGATACAAATGAAGTGGTAACCTGCCTCCGACATTATGGCAGGACTTTGCCACTAATAATGCCAGAGAGCCTTTGTCAAGAGACTGTGGCATGTGTCCCTTGGGGGAACTGATGAGGTGAGAAACAACAGCAGCTACAGCTGGGGACGCCGCTGGGGAAAAGAATAAGCAAATGGACAGATATCTGTGCACTTCTATGTGCCCAGCCCTGCTGGGCAATGTCTCACATGTTCACGTGTCCTCTTAGCTCTTCTTGAGGTACCGTTATCTTAAATTTTTACACGTGAAAAGCTTAAATACAAGGGACTAAAAAAAATAATCTGCTCATAGTTATATAGCTAGAAAGTGAGAAGCTGGATTTTTAAACAAAGTAACCAAACCTCTTGAAACTCTGACAGCATCACGGAGGCGCTCTGACACCACACCTGTGGGACCTGTGCCCCGATACTGGCTCAGTTAATGACTACTTGTGGGGTGCCGAGATACGCACCTTTAACGTTGATTATTTTATATGTGAAGTAAAAAAAAGAAAAAGAAAAAATATCCATCCGTTAGAAGAAAAAAAATCCAGCTCCTCTGGTTGTCATGGAGATAAACTATTTAGCACCGCAAAGCCTTTCATGGGGGAAACAATGGCGACTGAGATGTCCAACTTCCAAGAATTGCATTCTAGGAGGGTTTTGACATCCACTTATTCAAGATCTGTCTCTGTAAAAAAAAAAAAAAATTAGGGACGAGGTTGATATTAACACTCATTTCCTGGGGTGGAAAATCCTAGTAGCACGTGCACATCCCTGGCGCTTTGTTTCAGGACCCGTAAGGGAAACAAGTTGCCACTTCCTGTGAGGCATGTACATAGTAAAAGCATGCGTGGGCACACGTGCACGCACACGTGACAGAGAGGGCGCCAAGGAGCCCTCTAGAAACTATTTGAAGTGGCAGCCTGTAGAAGTAAACTCAAAACATAGGCAAAGGACTAGAAAGAAACAATCAGTTTGTCCCTGAAAGGAGGCAGTCTTTAGAGAGGAGTTAATTTGAATCAGAGGGGAAATGAAATCCCCATTCTGGGCAGTACCAGCTGCACCACTTGTGAGGCATCGGGTAAGTGTCAGACACTGCTCAGAAGGTTGTGCGTGTTCACAGGCTCTCAGAGAGCTGCGGTGTGAGCAGGGCAGCATGGGAGCCAAGGGCCTCCCTGGGCTTCGGGAAATTGCTGCTTATTGGGAGGGTGGGCTGAGGGCAGCCACAGCATGTAGGGCACAGCAAAATTCAGAAAACAGGGTCAGGAGTGACGTTACTCTGGAGACAGAGAGGTGGCCTTAACACAGCATTGGTCACGAGGACGGAGACAAGGAGATGAAAGCAGGCACAGGGCAAGAGCACAGCTAATAGAGACAGGAGTCCAGAGAGGACACGAGGGAGGGAGGGAGAAGACAGAGTTGCTTAGGTTCCCTGAAGTGCTGGGACATGAGCCTCAGGTTTTTAATGCAGCACCTAATGTTTAGCCCTTGGCTGGGGAATGTGTCAAATGCACAAGGAGAATAAGAGAACACTGACCCTTCCTTTCACAGAAGTGGAGGCAGGGAGCAGAGAGGGCAGATGGTTCGTGTGAGTGCACCTGGGCAAGGAGGGAGCTGAAACCACAACTCGAGGTGCTTGCTGTCTTCTTGTCTGTCTTGACAAAAACACGTGCCAACTTGGTCACCGCTTTCAACCTCCCTTCAAGGGCTCCCTGTTATTATTTTTCATTTCATTGTTTGATTTAAATCAGTTGATGACAGCAAGAAGTAGATGATTTCAGAAAATCATAAATGTCTGTGAAATCAAGAAATCAGTATTTAGACACTTAGCATTGTTGCATGAGCATTTGTTGAAAATTAATCGGTGAACTCACCATCATTATTAGATCCTAGTGATGGAAAATCCTGAAGGATGATAACTAAGTTAAGGTACATCCCAGATATTATGTATTTCCAAACTTTTTGATAAACTAAGCTACTGTTAACAATAAACATACAAAATCTAAAATAATTTAACGAGGTTTTCCAGAGCTGAATATGAATGATGTTGGCCTTGGGAACACATCTCCAGGGGTCCTGAGAAAATGTGCCAAACGTGGTTGGGTTACAGTTTGGTTTTCTACATTTTAGGGAGACAAGAATTGTAGGTCAAATTATAAATCAATACTTGGAAGGTGTACGTTGCTGTGGCCTGAAGTGGTGGAACATTTTTAAATGGGGGCTTAAAGGTTATGGGTGGGTTCGGATATTCTTTGATTTGTAATTGGTTAAAGAAATAAAGCTTTGTCTAAAGGCTTAGAATCAGTAGAAAGGAACGTTTTTAGTTAAGATAAGGCAGTCTGCTAATCAGAGAGCAAGCCACAGTGTGCCTACTCAGAGCAATCTGTTAAGCAAAATTGATAGCCTATAGGTGTGATTTAACCTTTGCTTTCTAGGGCCTTAGGTCTTGTTAATAATTTAGTATCATTGCCATGAAGAGTCTGTTTTGTCAGTCTTATGATCTCTTGTCTAACATTAATGCTGTTCAATTCTGTCTAAACTCCAAAAGGAGGGGAAGATGATGAGGTATGTCTCACCTCCCTTCCCTTCATGGCTGGAAACTCAGTTTTAAGGTTTTTCTGGGATCTCTTTGGCCAAGAGGGGGTCTGTTTGGTGGAGGGTGGAGGATTAGGATTTTATTTTTAGTTTATATCCCCATAAGCCTGTGTTGAGGTAACTGCTAAAAAATTAACTTTATGCAACTCAGAGATAACTGAGAAAAGTATAACAATAGTTCTAATAGTAATGCATGAATATAATTACCTGTAAAAATAAGATTAAAATGGTGGGAGGTCAGTAGGGCAGGGTAAAATATAAATAGTATGTGCCGGGACAAGGCACACATGCTGTGACTATCCAAAGTGGGAAAGGAAGAGGGAAAGAAGGTGAGTAGAGTAGCTTTGCTAATTGCCTCATGTATATTAGCTGGGAATCAAAGGTATCATTTAAAACTCACGAACCAGGAAATAGAAGCATTAGCATATTTAATAGCACATAGTTAACAACCAAGAAAGGTAATATTATTAACTGAAGTTGGGTTATAGGGAGTAGGGAGGAAGAGATAATAGTTATAGATTAAATAGAGGAATCATGATAATATACAAATTTGCAATTATAAAGGCAACCAACCATTAAAACAAAAAGTTTTTAAACTCTGTAATGCAAGTATTACTATCCAATAAAATACCATGAACAAGCTGGGTGCAGTGGCTCATGCCTCTAATCCCTGCACTTTGGGAGAATGAGACAGGAGGGTTGGTTGCTTGAGGCCAGGAGTTCGAGACCAGCCAGGGCAACATAGTGAGACCCTGTCTCTATGAAAAAATTTAAAAATTACCTGGGCGTGGTGGCACACACCTGTAGTTCCAGCTAATTTCCAGAGGCTGAGGAAAGAGGATCCCCTGAGCCCAGAAGTTCGAGGTTACGGTGAGCTATGATTGTACCATTGCACTCCAGCCTGGGCAACAGAGCAAGACCCTGTCTCTGAAAAATGAAAATGAAAAATGGCCATGAAAATAGCCTACACATTGGGTCACAAAGAAATCCCAAATAATTACCCCAAACTACAAAGAGTACAGGCAGCGTTCTCTGAGCTCAATGCAGCAAAACTAGTACTTAATAAAATTAAATAACGAAAAGGTCTTTCAATCATTAAAAAAAGAACCCTTATCTCTTGAATAATTCTTGGATACAAGGGGAAATAAAAATGAAAATTGGAAACTGTTTACATACCCACTGCCCAATGTGGCTGTCATGAGCCATATGTGGAGATTTAAAATTAAATTTAAAACTTAAATGAAGTTAAATTAAAAATTGAGCTCCTCACTCGCACACAAGAGCCACATTCTAAGTGCTCAGTACTCACGGGTGGCTGTGGCCACACACTAGACAGTGCAGACATAGGACATTTCCATTATAGCAGAAAATGCTACTGTACCGTCTTGGTGTAGAACATGATTTTAATGAAATCATGACATATGAGAATCTATGTGGTGCAGCTAACGTAGTGTACAATAACCTCTTTATAACATTAAAAACACATGTCAAAAAATGAAGGAAAACAAATACATTTCGTATCTAACCCAAAAAGCTAGAAAAAGAACCACAACATAAGCCTTTAGCAGAGATAAAAGCATAATTTAATGAGTCAGAAAACAGAAAAACAGTAGCACTAATAAATAAATCCGCAAGTCATTGATGAGCAAAACATAGAAACTGAAAAAACCCTACTTTTTGCAAAGGAAAAAAATACAATATAAATAAAACAACAGAAAAGGGAATATAACCAAAATAACAGAAAATTAAAAGAATGAGGCCTCTTTGCTCAGCTTTCTGGAAATGATTTGAAAACCTGGAGGAAATGAATCATTTTGCAGGAAATGTAATTTACCAAAGCTAATACCAGATGAAATAGAGAAAAATCTAAAATGGCTCATTTCCATAGGAAAAAACAGGACAAAGAACTGAACAGTTTCACAGGGGAATTCTACCAGAACTAAAAACCAGATAATTTTAATATTATAGAAACTATTGCAGAGTACTATGAAAATCTCCAAATTATTGTTAAAGTAAATATAAAATTAATACCAAAATGTTCTGAAATTAAAAAAAACTATCAACAAATTTTACTTATGAATAGTAGTTCCAAAACTCTAAATAAATATTAACAAACAGAATTCAGCAACACATTAAAAGAACTATCATCAAGTGGGCTGATGTCAGAAATCCAAAGATGATTCAATATAAGGAAATCTACTAATATAATTTATCATATTACTAATAATAGAAAAATCACATCTTTATGAACATAATCTCTCAAAGAGCATTTAAACAATTTTAAGAACCGTTCTTGATGAAAATACTCAGTAAAGTAGGAATACATGGAACTTGTTTAACATGATAGAATATAGATGTCTCACTTCAAAAGCCAGTGCTAGAGACATTTCCATTAAATATCAGGATGAAATCGGGGTGCCCACTGACATCGTTATTATTTAATATTTCACCGTAGAATTAAATATGAAATTTGATGAAAGAATTCAAATTTAAAAATGGAACAGAAAAGGTAAAACTGTCACTATTTGCAGAAGACAATAAAACTTGACATTTGGAACTAAATCAAACCCACTGATCAATTTTCAAAACTGTGAGAGTATACTAAAGTAATAAGGTACAAAATTAGCGTATAGAATCAATAGCTATCATGTATAGTAACAGTAGCCAGTTAGAAGACATAATGGAGGCTAGGAGCCCATTTACAATGGCAGCTCAGAGATAAAATACTATAGGAACAAACTCAGTACAACACGAGCAAGGCTCAGGTGAAGAAATGTTAAAACACGGCTCAATATCTGTTCTCAGACCCAACAGCTACATTTCTAGCCATTTATCCCATAGATGTCCTGGCACATATTGAAAAGATGTATTGTAAAAGTATTAATTATAGCACAGTCTGTAATTACAGACAGGAAATAACCTAAATATCTATTAATGGAGAACTGGTCAATAAAATACGGTATATAATTTGATTTACCCAAGTCACGGGCTGGCATGCAGTTGTAAAACAGAATAAGGGAAGTTTCTACCCATTGATAGGGAAAGGTCTCCACGCTGTAGTGTTATTTGAAAAGGCAAGAGGCAGAACAGTGTGAATAGAGTTTCCCTCTTTGTGTTAAAAGGGAAGAAAATAAGGATACATATTTGCTTTTGTTTGTATGCATTCCTACTCCAGAAGGATGCATCAAAAATTCATGACAATGCTAACCTGTGTCTGAGTAGCAGGCATTTGAAAGAACCTTTTCTCTGTATTCCTTTTAATACATTTTTAATTTTTGAAACTATGTGTGTAAATTACCTATTCAAAAATAAATATGAAATATTTAGAAGAAACACACAAAGACTTCAGAGAGTGGTGCACGGCAGCTTAAGCTAGTTTTCTTTTTCTTTCCTTCTTTTTCTCATCCTTCCTTTTTGAAATCACCATTGCTTAACTCAGATTTGGGAGCCAGACCCCGAATGTTGCAGGGTAAAGGCACTTAGTAGGCTGTTGATCTTTGGCCCAAGATGCTGTGCAAAATTTTTCCTGGAACCTGGCTTTAGAGGAAAAGCACTTGCTCGAATTTTCCGGCTTGCCCAGGTCAGTCGAATACTTAAACAAATGTCTTGCACAGTGGCTGGCATCCCTACAGAATAGACTGAGTTTTCCAAGATGTTCCATTAGTTCTTGCAGCTTGTAGAGCTATTCAGAGATGGCGACATTAAATGTGGAAAGACAAACTCAATAGCACTGCTATCAGCTATTTTTCTTGTAAAAGATCGTATTTTTGATGATGTTATTGAACCTTTTTGTATAATGACCTCTGCAACACACCTTTATCAGAAGAAGCCATCTGTATTTGGGCAAGTGCGCCCACTGTTCTGCATGAATTATCTTTATTTAAGGTTTAGGGGGAGACACATCTATTTGGACATCTGTACTTAACTGATTAGAGACCTGTTCACATAGTGAACTGTCCTTGTGCTTGCAGCTGCTGGGAAATGATAACAGCTGAACATAGGTTAGAAGCGACAATTGCAGACAAAGGGTACAACTTGTTTTTGAATGTATGTGAGCCAAAAGTTTAAGAGCCTAGGAGTTGCTACCATCCTTCCCTCCACCCTGAGCATTAGTTTATTTCGTAGAATAACAAGTATTTTTTAACATGTGCCAGGACAGTGCCACTTTCTGGCTTTGGAAAGGAACATGCACAGCACGGGTGGACATTCCCCTGCCAGAGCTCCACACCCTGCCCCGGGCTCCTACGCAAGTGTGTCCAAGGTGCAAGTGCGTGATCACCTCTGCCACTGCTTCAGAAGGCTGCTGCCACCTATAGGTGTCTGTTAGCACCTGCACGTGCATGATGTCAGTGGAGACAGAAAATCCTAGCAGCAACAGAGAGGATGCAGACCCTGGAGGGCAAGTTAGGGAAGCTGGGGACCAGCACAGAGCGCGGGAGCCATCCTCTGAGCTTGACCCAGCTCCTTCCAGCGAACCTTCAGGTGAAATAAGAGGATCCACGTCAACAGACTCTCTGCACTGGGCCTTTCTCACAGATGTGACAGAAACATTGCGGGACAGCAGGCTCTGGTCTGGCCGCCTTCCCTCTCTCCCTCCGCCTGCCCTAAGTGTGCTCATCCCGTCTCTCGGCCTCACATGTCTCCCACGTCCTCACTCCCCAGACTTGCATTTCTGACTCTAGACTCACCCCAGTGCTCCAAACTTGCATGTTCCACTGTCCCCTAACTGGATATTGATGGAGTGACCCGGATGGAACGCATGTAGGGCAGAGCTCTGATTTCCTCCCTTTGTCTTCAGCCTGGTCCTTCTTCAGTGTTCTCTGTCTTAGATGGTACCACCATCCTCCCAGTAACTTCAGCCAAAATTCCTGTCATCCTTCATTCCTAGATGTCCTACAATGCACTAGACAGCTCCAACAGCTAGGAATTATTCAGCCCCAGCTGTCAGAAGTGCCACAATTGAAAACCCCTGACCTACCTGTGTGTATTAATAGATTCCCGCTTGGATGCCCGCTCCGCCTTGAGCTGGATGAAGTCAGCAAACTCTTCAAAGGGAAACCACTTCCTCTTCTTCTTATCTCTCTTTCAAAACCCTCGAAGCCTAAATAGCTCAAAAGCAGGATGAATTCAGTTCAGTGTTGTTTTTATTCTGCTCAGTTTTAAGCTAAGAGTGGCTTTGGTGCATGTCTGCTTGCTTGACCTAAACGTTCTTTCTCAGGGCACTGAATCTGCAGAGCTGCTTTTATAAAGGGATGGGTTCTAGACATGAAAACAACAGCTAACATTTAGAGAATACTCACATTTCCATGCGATCCTTGGTATAACCCTCGCTTACAGTGAAGGAAACTGAGCCAGAGTCATTTGCTTGGAGAGTCATTGCTCTACTGACACATTTAGTAAAATGACAGAGCTGGGTCTAAAATGTAGGTCAGTTCAACTACCGAGTCTAGGTCCCTAACCATCCCCGTATATCGGTCTTTAACACACTGTACTCACTGTACATTGTTTTTCCCTGGTGTTTGTCTGACGAGCCTGATCTTTTTTGACTTAAGAACGCAAAGGTGGCTGGAGGAGGGGGCGGCACAGCTGCAATGCATCATGTGGAACTTCTTGCAAGTAAAATGAAAATGATTTTGCAGCAACCACAGGAAAAAGAGATTATAAACAGATAAAAGTGTCCGGATCACTCCAGCACGCTGATTTATGACTAGTGCTGTGTCCCTCTGCGAAAGAACGCTGTAGGATGATTCATATTTGGCAGAAAATATGTTGCCTCTGGCTGAAGGAACTGGCAGGTTCTCACCTTCTAATATAAATATTTAAGAGCCGTACATCATCATCATTTATTAGATTTCGTAGAAATTACAGGTGTGCTCCTCGCGTCCAGAATGCTGACTTTCTAAGTAGATTTTTATCTGATCATCTGGAACTTATGAACTTAAAAAAAGAATTGTTTCTTTTTCTAGACCATTTAAGGATTTTAGAGCCACTTCTGGGGACCTCTTCTCTCTGTGGGACTGGGGACGCCTTTGCTGCCTGGGACTGTCTGCTCTGGGTAGCAGCTGCTGTTGAGCCTCTCCCGGTGCCTGACCTGGGAGGTGCCGTCTCCCGTTCTCTGCATACGTGGAAATCAAGGCCCAGCCTCGCCTTGTGCTGCAGACACAGAATCCAGGTGAACTCTGCTAGCTCCCCGTTCCGGAGCACGACCTCAGACCCGAGCATCCCACAAGGGAAGAGAGGAAATCTAGATGTGGGGAACGTGACCGCAGGAGGAAAAGATTCCTTTCCTCGCTTGTTACAAGGTTCCTTGCTGAGACGCTGCAACAGAAGATGGGTTAGCAAGGGAAAAGCAGACACATTTATTTAATGTGAGTTCTGTGTGACACAGGAGTCTTCAGAAAGGGAGACCCAAAGCAACAGGAAGGGCTGTGTCTACCGTACGCTACGTCTGATGAAGAAGAGGCTGGTTGTGGGCAAACCTGATTGATTGGACAGAGGGGCTGTGATCTCCTGGGAATGACCCAGAGGGAACTTTGCAAGGCCGGTTTGCTCAGTTTCTTTCCCGGATCCCTTTATCTTCAGAGATAAAGATGTTCCTTCCCTACAGGAACAGAGTTAGCTCCTCTGGAATGACCTATTTCAGGGGAAGGTCAGCTAAGCTACATGGCCTGAGTCAGGGGACCCAGGGTGAAGAGACCTCGTTCTGGTGTTTATGGTCTGCTTCGGTGCTGTATTTGGGAGAAATGTGTCCTAAACCTCATTATCAGCCAGGAGAGAGGGACTCCTAGATGACAATACTAAATCGGCCTTTTGCCTCCTTGGGGAACCCCTGGAAATAGTTGCATTTTGACCCAGGAACTCAGGCCGTCTTTGCCAATGTGATGGTCGGGACAGCGAGGCAAGCACGGAACTGTGACAGGGCTTGGAACAGAGCTGTGGGTTTGCGGACGGGGACGGAGGACGAGCTGGAGCTGTCACTGCAACCTGGAGAAAAGATCAAAATAGGGACCTGAAAATAAATGTCTAAGATTCCACATCATTACTTACTAAACTTTTTAAAGACTCCAGAAGTGAGATGCATCAAATTCCTTTCCCTTTAAAGGAAAAGGAGAAAGCAAAACTTGACCTCCCAGTCCCAGTGTGAGGGAAGTGATGACCCTGCAATGGCAGGGACACCAGTTGCATTTATTGCTATTTCGTGGAAGCAGCTGGATCCGTCGGGTGGGGGGAACCAAAGAGAGCCTTTTATTTAAAATTAATGGCTGAGGTGGCCTCTTAAAAGCCTGTCATTTGCATGAACAAAGGAGCAATTGCTTCCTGACAGCAGTGATGGGAAAATGGAGACATTGGCATTGATGTTTCACCCACAAATCTCCACTCATCTACTTACTGCCGTTTATCCTTTGACCTGTGTTTTTAATCATTTCACCTCCTTTCTGCAAAGACTTACTGCTGTTTCCAACACAGGCAGTGACCTTACTGCCTGGTGATTTCAAGGACCCTGTTGACGAAAGAAGGTCACTTATGATTGTTCATCCGCCCTTTCGCGAGTAAATCACGTGGGTTCTTCACGTTGGGTGGAGACTCACAGGAGATGGGAGACATGTAGGGCAAACGCGTGGGTTGGTCACTGCCCTGATGAGGGAAACCTGTGGTCCCCACTGCACCACCTGGAGGACGGAGCCCAGGATCCCAATGGTCCAGTTCTCACCGTCCTTGATACAAGCATGATCGTCATTTATACTAAAGAGTGAATGTTGCTCTGAACACATTAAGCACCATCTTGGCTATAAGAACACACCATCACTGCAGAGAATTCCTCTATTTTGTTTTGTTTGAGGGGAGAAAGGGACTTTCTTGTGGTCCCATTTGTCCTAAAGTGAGTCCCCATAGCTTGTCTGACTTCCTTGGAGCTTCCTTAATCCAGGAGGAGCCTGGGTCTCTCCCTAGACTTAGGAAATTATAGCACAAATTGAGGTCTTCCTGGTCTGACATCTCCAAAAAGAGATTCTCTCTTTTAGAGCCCTTTCCCCTGGATATTGTTTTACTTTTATTTTCCCCCAAGATATATAAGGAGGATGCTTCAGAAGCAACATCATGCATCAGAGCATGAGTGTTGGGCCAGCCGGGAGGAGCTTGGGTGGAATTTCCACACTGGCTAGTGGGGGGAGAAAAGTCTCTTCACCCACCACAAGGTTCATGGCTGAGACCCTATAACAAAAGGCAGGTGAATAATGGAAAAGCAGACTTAAAACTTAAAATATAAGTTTTAGGTGACATGAGAACCTTCAGAAAAGAAGACTCGAGGAAGCAGGGAGGACTGTGTATTTTACTCTAAGTCTGATGAAGAAGAGGATGGTTGTGTATCAACATTTAACATTCAATCCGGAGCACAAAAGGAGTTGGTTATTTTAAGGATTTCCAGCGCAGTTCTTTGCAAAAGCACTGTCCCCTTAAATTCATTTTTTACTTATATCTAGATTTCCACATGTTGACCTTACAAAGATGCCACCAATCTATTTGTTGCTTTCTCTGTTCTGATTTTCTCGCAGCCGAGCCTTATTTCCTAGGGTCTTCTCTTTTCACCACTAAAACAAAAATATGAAGAGAGTTTTCCCACTAGGATCCTTAATTAGCTGAGACAACTACTGTTGAAACTGCTTACTGCTCACCTTTTACCCAGAAGCAAATTGGGAAAAACAGAGAGGGACCGTCCTCGCTCCTTTTCAAAGAGATCCATAAATCATGCAGAAATATATTACTAAGTTTCTTATTGAGCAGTTTTGCAAATGATAATTAATGATATTGTCTAACAGTAAGATTTTGGTAACTATGGTTTATATGCACGCTATCTTTACAAGATGTAGGAAGACATCGTTTAAGTCTTTATTATGAGAATAGGAATAGGTGATGGGTTCATTATGGCCTCATTGTTTCTCCTGTCCTGTAGCTAAAGCACTGCAGCTTCAGGTATAGAATATTAAAGTCTACTATAAATACATGATTCACATATAGAAAAACTCCTGTAACAGCTGTATGCTGTATAATTGTTACGATAGTCTTTCCAACGTGACACTCATAAAATTGATGCCATAATATGCCCACCAAATTGCTTGCTACTGATAATGAGGGAATAATTCGAAAGTAAATAGTCTCTGGCAAACCCTAAGATGGCTGTTTATTTGAGAGTTGATTAATTAATAATTGTTCATTAACTAATGCTAAATAAATGCCTCATGTTGTCTTTGTCTCTTGGCCAAAAGATATTTGGGCTTTGTTTTGATCTCAGTGCTAATCATTAATGATTGCCTTGAGACTCTGAAATTTGACTAGGGAACAAAGGTTTGCTAGGAGCTTATTTTCCTAAAATCTTTGGAGGAGGAAAAAAAGAAAAAAAAAAAGAAAACAAAAACAAGTAACCAACAAACCTGCATACCCTTGAGTCTTATTCCTAAGCTTCTAAACTTTGTGGTTTATGCAGAACATTTGAGGCCCTAAGAGTAAGGTTTGGAAAGCTATAGGCAAACTGCACAAAACGCCCATTCATAGCTGAAGCTTTGGGGAATGTTTTCACCAACGGAGTCTTAAATCAACTGAGGTCACTTTAACGGCATGCGCTGCCAGCCTGTTTGGATGAGAAATTGCACCAGTGTATGGTTAATATCCTGTTCACTGGCTTTCTTGTTGTTGTTTAACATTTTGACTACTGGGACCTAATTGCATCTTAGGTCTGGGAACAACTCTAAATAGAGTGACATTTTCTAATGATTTGGGAAAATAAATAAATTTTCTTAGGGTTATTTTTTTTTTTATTGTTTGTGCCCAGGACTCGTGGAGCCTGCACTTCTACTGAAGAGCCACCAAAACTCCTCATTTATTACTTGGCAGTGGAGGAAAGTTTAGATATTTGCGTGGTTGGTGGTAGATGATAGGATGCCTCAAAACTTTTTCCCGGAGTGCAAAGTTTATATGATGAGCTTTAAATTTTACTGCAATAGGAAGTGTTTTGATAGGTTGCAATTTTTTTAAGCCTAAACATATGCAATACATTCTGCAATGTATCGAGCGCTCTAAATTTAATGGATTTCATTCCTACACGTAACATTAAAAAATTAACATTTCAGTGCGTTTCTCTAGGACTCTTTTGATAGACTGACTTGCTAGTTAAGACAGAATTAAACTTCCCTAATATGGGAGGGAAACACAGGGGCATTTGTTTAATTCTTTGATCCAGGACTAGGTGCAGGTAATCAAACAGTGGACTGTCTGTGCTATTCTGAGAGGTTTCCAGGAATGAATGTTTCATTCCCTGGTAGCCTGTTTCAGTGCTGAATCAGAAAGTTCTTTACCATGTCTTGTTCGACTCCACCTTGCCGCATCAAAAGCTTTGCTCTCTGTGGGTATTGAGAACAGTTGGGAAACAGTCTATTTATAATAATCTTCCAGATTCTTAATGATAGCTATTAAATTTCCCTTCGACTTTCTTCTCACCAAGCTAATTAACCCAATTCTTTTAACCTTTCCTTCTAAGATCTCATGTAGCTGTCAGCTGCCATGTGTCACCGACATAGCAATTCTCAGTTCTAGTGCTCAAATCATTTCAAAGATACTGAGTATTTGGCCGTGAGACATTTGAAAGGATCTCAATGTGTTCCAACAAGAGTATTCTATTGCCATGACTTTGTACATCCATATTATCCAGCAGGTGCGGAGATATTTCAGGTACCACCTTGTGCTAGGTGAAGTTGTCAGGATTTTATATTTTATGGTAGACATAACCATAATCCAACCAAGATACAGAATATTTCCATTGTTCTAAAAAGTTACACATGTCCTTTTGCTCCCCACAGTCCCAGGCGATCACTGATTTGCTTGCTGTCACTATAGATGCCTTTTATTTATTATGTAATTTCATATTTATGGAATCTTCCATGTGTACTTTTTTGTGTCTGCGTTTATTTGCTCTGTATAACATTTTGAAATTCACTCATGTTGTTGAGCCTATCTATAGTTTATTTCTTTTTATTATTGGGTAATATTGCATTGTATAGATACACACAATTTGTTTACCATTCATCTGCTAATGGACGTTGGGACTGTTTTGAGTTTTAGGTATTACAAGTAAGTTGCAGTGAATATCTGTGGACAAATCTGTGTGTGTGTGTGTGTGTGTGTGTGTGTGTGTGTTTTCGTATCTCTTGGATAAAGAACTAGGAGTGAAATTACTGGATCATATGGTAAATGCATGTTTAACTTTACAAGAAAGTGCCAAATGGTTTCCCAAAGTTGTACCATTTTATACAAACAGCAATGTATGAGAGTTCCAGTTGTTCCACACCTTTGCCAACACTTCCAGTAATCAGTCTTTCACGTTCTAGCCCTTCCAGGGGGTGTGTACTAATATCTCAATGTGGTTCAAATTTGCATTTGCTGATAGTAGTGATATTAGACACCTTTTCACCTGCTTATTGGCCGTTCCTGTATCTTCTTTTATGAAGTGTCGGCTCAAATCTTGCTCACTTTTTAATTGGATTATTATTGAGTTAGTAGAGCCAGTGCATACAAATCCCTTGTCAGCTATACATATTGCTAATATTTTCTCATAGTCTGGCTTGACTTTTCATTTTCTTAATGTTGTCTTCCAAAGAGCAGAAGGTTTTAGTTTTGATGGAGTCTAAGGGATCAATTTTTTCTATTATGGTTTCTATTATGGTTCAAACTTTTTTGTGTTTTATTTAAGAAATCTTTGCCTACTACAAGGTTGTGAAGATTATCCTTTAAGTTTTCTCTTTGAAAACTTAACTAGTATTAGCCAATACATTTAGGTCTATGATCCATTTGGAAATAATTTTGTGAATGATATGAGGTACAATTCAAAGTTCATTTTTTTTTGTTTGGTTTTAGGACCACTTATTACAGGCTATCCTTTTCCCATTACATTATCTTGGTTCCCTAGACAAAAAAGTAAGTTAACTATATATGTGTGTTCTACTTCTGTCTTTACTTCTATTGATCCATGGGCCCATCGTTAAGTTGATATCACCTGTTCTTGATTGCTGTATCATCTGGCAATTCTTGAAATCAGGTAGTGTGAGTCCTCCAACTTTGTTCTGCTTTTGCAAAAACTTTTTGGGTATTCTAGATTCTTTGCATATAAATTTTAGAATTAATTTGTCATTTTCTAAGGGAAACCTGTAAGAATTTTATTAGGATGGCTTTGAATGTATGGATCAATTTAGAGATAATTGATATTTTAATAATACTGAGTTTTCTAATCCATGAAAATGGCTTATTTGTTCTTTAATTTCTCTTCGTGATGTTTTGCAGTTTTCAGGATTCAGGTCTTACGCATATTTTATTCCATAATTTTAATATTTTAATGCTGTTGTAAATAGTATTATTTTAACAAATTTCTCCTTCCAGTTGTTCATGGCTAGTTCAAGCTTTCTCAACATACTTATTATTTTTAGTAGCTATTTTTTGTAGATTCCTTAGGATTGTCTACATATACAATCAGCTTTCCCTCCTCATACCTGTCGCACTGGCCTCGTAATTGAAGGCTTTAATTTATTCACCACACAATGTTTCTGCCCTCCTGCCACCTGTAATTTATGCCTTATACACTCTGCTGCCTGGCATTATTTAATTATGCTTTAAAAAATGACAAGAGTTTTGTGAACCAGTTGGTAGGAATCACCCCATTAAAAATACTACTATGCATAACGGTGTTTAGAAATAATTCCCAGCAGTGAATTTCAGTTCTGTAAGATAATGCTCTTTTTAGCACTACCCCACTGGTGGTTGTGGGTATCATTAATGTTGTAAAGTAAAGATAACAGGAGCCCTAGGGAAAGAATGACCTCCCAAGAGAAGGCTGTTGTTTCTAATCCATATCTGAATCATCTCTCTGGGCAAACAAAAGACATGTGGCAGGGTAGGACCCAGAGAAGAATCTTTGAGGTGCCCACGCTACACTGGACAATAGTTGACCTCTCTTTTCTTCAATATCATTTTTTTGTCAGAGCCTAAATTGGTAATTAAAGCATTGAGAGTGTCCTCAAAAGTGCAGAGAAATGGTAGCATTTATTTTCCCTTCCCCTTGAAAGTCTTGCAACCAACACTCTAATTTTAATTTCCTGGCTACAATGTTTTTCTTGGGTGATATGGAATAGAACAGAATGTGGAAAACAATGACCTAGCCGATCACCAAAACTGGTTTCTCTCCTTTCTGGAAACACGTTTAGTTCACAGGGACAGAATGGGGGTGGTATGGTCTGTTCCCAGGCAGGACCCATGACACCTGCCAACGCTTTGTACTCTCTGCCCTTTTTCCTTTCACCGGCTTAACGCAACCACAGAAACGCTGGCAATGTTTGCTGAGGATGATTGAGCCACAAGACTGAAGGAGCCAGGGTCTCTGCATCGATATTTGGAAGAAAGCCTCTGCTATAGTTTGCATTATCTTGCTAAAAATTCATATGTTGAAGTTCTAGCCCTCAGTACCACAGAATGTGACCTTATTTGGAGAGTAGTGAAGAATTGACAGAATGATGGGGACATGTCTAAAGGACACAGAGCTGGCTTGAAGGGGCTCCCAATTGGCATCATGTTGGAAACTTTCTCTCAAGTGGTTCAAGAAAGAAAGAAAAAAAAAGCTCTTTTTACTGGAATTGCATCTTTTCTGTACGTTTGAATTTGTTTCCAAATAAAACAAAATTTTAAGTCGTCAGACCTATTTTAAAGATGAACAAACAGAGTCCTGAGATGCTTAAATTAACAAGCCAGTACGTGAGAGCTCCAGGCTGAGATCTCTGCTTCATGTGCTTTTATGACACAACGTTGTCACCGTATTGGAGGGGTGATATTCATTAGAGATGAATGGAAATCATTTCATCCAAAGACAAACAAGCCTCTGTCCAAAGCTCTATCCTGCTTAGTAGATGTGTGCCCTGACCACTGTACTGAACTAACCTAAGCGTCATTTTTCTCATCTGTAGCTGTCTAAGCAAACATTCAGTGCTAATGTTCTGTGATTCTACCCTGGAAAAAATAAGTGATAACCAGCCAATAATTTTGACATGGAAGTTTTTGGGGAACATTTTCGCTTTCATTCCATTTTCTGCTAGGTCCATAAAACAGAGAAACTCTTGTTACATGGCAGTCTGTCTCTTTTCATTGAGAGCCGTGAGTGGTCTCAGGGTGGAGCTGGGAACAGCGGGTTAAATTATTCATCAGGACAGAAATAATTATCTTCATCCATGATACAGGAGCCCAAATGCCTTTTAGGAAGTCAACTGGAGGAATGTTCCCCAGTGATAAAGAAAGTAATAACGTGTCCCAGCTGCCGTTCAGGAGCTCTGAGTTTTCAGCACTTGCCGATGGTGCCCTGTGCACCCCGTGCTGGCGAATGTCTCATTAACTAAATTAAGAAGAGATTTGGCTGTGGCCGTATCCCCTCCCCTGGGCCTTTCAGTTTCTGGATTTCTAGGTTGATTATCTTTTCAGGTCATATTTTTCTTCCTCTGTCTCATTCGTTATCATTTGTGGTCCAGCCAATATGATGGTTTTCTGCTTCTGCCACGAGAGGCACGGGGCAGAGTAGCTGTCCCCTTCACATAAGGTTCTGCAGAACTAACAATGACACTCCCACCATGGCTCAAAAACACCGTCACCTTTTCCTTCAAAGGTTCGCACTTGGGTTCAAAACAGAAATACAAGCTATGGTATGCAAAAAGTGGCAAGAGTGCTTTAATTCAGACCTGTATGTGCCTTATTTGTGGCCCTAGGGGGGTCTTTCTGTTGCTCTGGAGGTCACTGGTGCATATTTTGGGGGCTGGAGTGATGGAGGTGGACAGGGTATCTCAAAGAATAGTCAGTCCGCATGTATACGAGGCCCTAGCGATGACATCGAAGCCACAGGAGACAGGAGAGATTTTTAGTGCTATCGCTGTTGTTATTGTTATTTTATAGTAGCAGGAAAGGAGACTCGGAATTCCTAAACAGCTTTCCCTAAGTTGGGGAGCCAGTAAGAGCTAAAACTTACACTTGGGTGTTTGCACTCAGAAATACCAACCACTGATTTGAGCATTTACTAAGAATGGAATTGACTTATTAAGTACGAATATTGGATTGTAAATGATTTGGCTCTTAAGTCTGACTCAGCTGATAAGTCATATAAACCACTCTTATTGCACTCAGCCACGATCGTGGTCAGATAAAGGCTTAATAATGTTTTAAGGATAAATAATATATTATTAAAATGTTATTACTCATTTATATTATCTAAATATTATATATTTAGGTATAAATTTATTTGATTATTATATAAATCATTAAAACATAATTACATATTATGTAGGTGTCTTAATTAGCTTCTTCCCAGGTAATCCAGATGAACAGAAACACATTCATCTTTCTGAGCTGGTGGGAAAATATCTGGCACAGCCCCAAATGACATTTTGGTTTTGACAGGTTATGGAAGAAAGGGGAAGAGAGGAAAACAGTGAACAATTGCATTTTTACTATAAGAATTCAATTTTAAAAATTCATACCATGAAGCAAAAGAAAACATAAAAAAATAGACTGGTAGATATTTGGAGAAATTAAGTGGAACCAAGACAAAGCACATCAGAAATCGATCCTGTCCTTATTTTTAACTTAACATTAAAAAATAAATATACACTAATACTGATGGCAGAACGATAGGAAAGATCAGGCTGGGGAGGAATGGGGCACAGACAGGGACATGGGCAGAGACAGGGACACAGACAGGGACACGGAGAGCTCTCTCTCTCTTGGCCCGTATGCACAACATCAGCTCCTTTGCAGTTCTGCCCTGGGTATGGCCCTGGGCAAGTCTCCCACCATCCTGGGCTTCAAGTTTTCCACTACAAAGCGAGGAATTGAACAAATGACTCTCGAAGGTCCCAAGACCTCAATGTTCTACAACTCCATGGTCTTATAATAAAAATAAATAAGTTTTATGAAAAAGTAGAAAGTGGAAATTTACAACAAAAAAGGAAAGGAAATACAAATATGTAGATACTGTGCAGAAGTGTCTGAAGGGTGGAAGTAAAGAGAAATTATCAGGTTTGAGTTGTCAGAGTTTACTCATCTTATGGGAAGAAAAAAAGAAACAAAAAGCCTCCAATGGTAGATAGTATTAAGTGGAAGGGGATATTTAGGTGGGATTCTTCAGCGGATTGTGTGCTGCCAACTTTGTCTTTGGGGGCTGTTGAGAAAATAGGCATTTAGAGAAATCATAGAAGTGTTTCAACTGTGCAGGAAAAAGAGGATGCAGACATGGTTGTGTCTCTATGTCCAGCACATTGTGCGAGGTCTGCATTTCTTCTTTGCATCTCGGGGCCAGAACCCAACTGCCTCTTCCAAACTTGTGAAGTCTTAAAAGGTAGCCCTGTGTTAATGAGGCCAGTAGGAGGTAGGCACTTCATCTTCATCCTGCCCACTGAACAACACATCACTGACTCCATAAGATCTGCAGTTGGATTGAAGCCTCTACGGCAGTGACCCAGATATTCTGGTTCATAAAAATATTAAATCCTTTAATGAAACACACAGAATTAAGTTAATATGATTTATGTCACCCATCACCCAGGGGGCTGATGCTTTGCAGTGATCTTGATTAAAGGAAGATTATGAGATAGCTGCAACCCTCCCTCATTTGCATGAGTTCAAAGAAAATGGCCCAAACGAAACTAAATAGGCATTTAAGTACAAGAGAAAGGTTTTTTTTTCCTTTTTATTAAGCATGAACATGAAACAACTTGCCAATAATTTGCACAACATTACTTTAGGACTCGAAAGCAAATTTGGCATGAAAAAAAAATTCCAAATTGATCATGTTAATTGTGTTTCCTCCGAACAAGGAAATTTAATAATATCCGTCTCTAAATACATCACTCTCTAATTCGGTACTTTAAGTTAATTCCGTCTTAGAGTGTTGAGTAGTGCATATTTTAAACACGTTAGTTTGTTTGTTTTGGCTCAAGGGAAGAAAAAAATAGAAACTGGCATGTAGTGTTCCGTGACATTTGTTTATTATCATCATTTTACAGGTAAAGAAATCAAGGCTCTGTGGGTCAAGTCTTAAAGTAGGAAAAAGTAAAGCAGAAAAGGAAATCCACACCGATCTGTTTCCAAAGCCTGTCCTTTTCTACCTCACCCTGCTGTCTTGTCTTCTCCTCTTTTTATCTAACGTGTATTTCCTGTGATGAATATATTCTGAAAATTTAGAAGTAGTACATGTAACAGAAAATCCTCCTCTAGCTAGTACTGTATGCATTACTTCCTTGGACATGACTATGGGTTTACTAACATCTTTTCCTGTAAAAGAATGGCATGTGCTGCTCTTGGGTGGAACTAGGCATCATTTTCATGTGGTTACATAATTTCACATGACCAGTGAGAGCAAGTGTCCTGTGAATATAGGAAAATCACGGTGTGGTTGGTGACAATTGCTGGCATGGACAGATTCCTGGCTGGTGGTTATTGTTTACAAGAAACCTAGAAGTCATTTGTTTACCTAACCAAGTTTTTAAGATGTGCAAAAAATAGCTAATATAAGGACTCTGAGAAATGATAGAAGAAATGCTAACAAAATAGTAGAGCAAAGATCAAACAGATTACTAGATCAAAACGAGACACTATGGTGATGAAAAAGAACAGACAGTGTAGAAGAAAGGGAAGAATGATTGCATATGAGAACAGATCATATAAATGTTGCAGGTGTGACTAGTAAACAACTATAATCGCAAAGAAACAACAAACCATAAGAAAGAAAACTGACTTGCTGTGAAGTTGGGCATTACTCTTATACTGTGCATACCTCTTACTCCATCCCATATAAATATCTTTTTTTTCCTGTTCTCCCTGCAAAAAAAAAAAAAAAAATCAGTTTCCTAAAAATGTAACTCTTTTGAATGATTAACAACTTTCAGGGACAAACATTTTGCAAAATCTTCTTGTATCTTCCAAAGCCTCTACTTATTTATAGACATTTATGTATGTCCTTTCAACAGTTTAGTAATTGAATTTATGAAAGTATTTTATCTAAGAAAGATGATATTGCTAGTTGTGTTTATAATGGATAAATTTACAAATGCTAACATTGCATTAACGGTGATTAAGCTCTGCTGTTGTGGTGCATGCTGTGATGAACTCTGCTAGGATTGCCATAAATTAATTCTCAAAGCACAGTGTTCCTGAGAGCAATTCACAACTGGGATTGGATTGTTCGATACAGTACCCCTAGAGTCAAGTTTCATATTTGGCACAAAGAAGGTACTCAATGATTGTTGAATGAATGAAAGAATAAAAAGAAAAGAGAAGTGGCAAAGCTTAACATTGTAGCCTATAATTTTCAAAGAGAAGAAAGCAAGATATTCACAAAGTAGCCTCAGGATCAATATTTATTCATACTACTCAGATAATGAAACACTAAGAGATGGATTAGTGCTGAGAAAGTCGGGCAAGGCCAGTTGGAGAGACTGCTGTGTGCATGCCAATGTCTGCTTTAGAAGATGACCCTGAGTAACTGGTGAAATGTCTATCCTATATACAAAGGGTTGCATCTCAACAGTTTGCTTGCAGCTTCTCCAAGGACTGCTAAAACTGAAAATGGCTTTGTACAAAATTATATTTTGGTAATAATCACTGGAAGAATGATTATGAAATACAAGTCAATAATAGTTATGGCTGCCAAATATAACCAAATTAAAGATATTTTGTATGCCATGAAATCTGAGTCCAATAATGTAATAGTGGATGCTCCAAATAAAAGGCTTTTATGAAGAAAAGAGTTAATTTAAATGATATAATATCAACCTCAAAAGGCTCCTGAAACTTCCATGTGAAATTAACATTAAGCTGTTATTTTGCTCCATGCCAACATGCAAATGCTAATGAATATAAATAAATACTGTGCTTTATAAACATGATGTTGAAATACAAAGGCATATCCCAAATGTTTTAACAAATGGGAAACACATGTTCAATTATTCGGTAATGCGCGAGGTCTTCTCTGGTTCTTCATTCTGTCTCCTCACAGGGACAACTAGCTTCTTTGCTGACTCAGCAAGGCTGGGGTGTGGACTCCTCGAATACAGTGAATTCCGAGGCAAGTGATGTTCAGGTGTTTTCTCAAGGTTCCCAGAAGCAGGAGAAGGTTTTATCCCTTGACTTCCAAGCTTTCGTGCCCATCTGGGAACCATTCCATTTTTCGGTATTTAATAAGAATTGGAGGGAGATGAGGTTTCTAGGACAGCCCAGTCCAGGGATGGTGGCCGGGAGGCAGCAGGGGTGAGTGGGAGAAAGAACACAGGTAATTTAGAGCTCATGGTTTTTATCCTTACTTAGCTACGGTAGTTCTATTCAAAATCAGACTTTTCTGCAGGGAATACTGGTTTGTAATGAAACATTCCATGTTGCTCAGCACTGCCATGATTAGCCACACAACATGAAAAGGATTTTTTTTAGACTAATATTAGTCAACCCCACAAAGCATCCAGTGTCTAGAAATCTCCATGTGGTAAAATACACAAGCCACTTGCCTCTTTTTGGTACATAAGGGCAAAGATGCCCCAAGTAGGGGTCAGGAAATGTAGGTCCTGCTCCTGACAAAGCTCTGACTTCAGATGGGTTGATTCTGTCCCCAGCTGTATGTCCTGGAATGAGTAGACGTCACCTCTCTAAAGCCTCATTTGTTTTTTTTTTCCAATTTATTTATATCTTTTCTTTTTTTAAAAGAATTTCAGAATATTATGGGGGCACAAACATTTTGGTTACATGTAATGATGCCTTTGCATCACCCACGCCAAAGCTACAAGCATGCCCATCCCCCATACAGTGTGATCCACACCCCTTAGTTGTGAGTTTACCCATCCCCACCACTCCCTCCCACCATCAAATGAAAACATTTGATTTACTGCTCTGGAAGTTCTTCTCCTGCTCCAGAGGACGTCCTCCCACGGGCGTGGACTGCAGCATGCAGGTCACCCAGGCCACTGAGTTTGGTGCATCCGGAAGCATCTGCCATCTGCATGTTTCAGATGGTTTTGTTGATGTGCTGAGGGAGGGGAGAATGAGGCAAACTTCCCATGTGAATTTGTTACCCCTCGTGTTGGTAAGAACCTCAGGCAAATCCCACAAAAGCCAGCTCTGGCAGCCCCGTGGTTTCCATGGTCCCAGCTGATGGAGAGGCAGCCACGAGCTACTCAGGAGCCTGTCAGTGGCCCAAGGAGCCTGCAGGAGCTGGGGATGCTCTGCTGCAGGTCACGGCCCTGTGCCGCCACAGTCACCTCCCGCTACACTGAGGGGCAGAAGCAGGAGGAGCCACAGAGCGTGTCCACTGGGCCGATGCTCTGGCCAGGGGTCCTGGCGGGATGGATTCAGACTCTCAGAGGAAATTGACAAATGGTTCCTTGGAGACGATGCAATCTAAAGGAACAGTTTTTCTTCCCTTCCCTGGTAGCTTGGGAGGGAGAGTAGAATTACTTTTCTGACTTGATTCATTGCCGCTGAGAAGCTGGCTAAGGGTCCTCTGTCCAAATGTTTGTTTGATGTCCTTATAGCTGGAAAAGAATGCAAGGGAAGGCCCAGGGCTGCAGGTGCATTTTCTTCTCATGGACGTGCACATACTTCATTAGGATGTGACGTAGTGCCCATTTGCTGGGGGTGGTACCCTGTCTTGTCTGTCAAAGCCTATGACATTCTCAGTGGCTGGTGCATCCGTATTTTATAGGTGATATATAAACCCACCTTCTAATTATGTTCTTCAAGAAAAAACTTGCACATCCAACCTGCAACCTTGCGGGAAAGTTCTCCTGCTCTGGAAAGCAGAGAGCTCTCACTTTCTAGCAGGTCACCGCTAGGCTGGCATCGCCTGTCACCATCTGAGGGACAAACTGCCCGTGTGGTGTAAACGGTCTCTGGGCTGCCGTGCACAGCGGTGACCAGAGGAGAACCCAGGGCCCGCGCCCACTGGGGTTAGCACAAGGGAGGACGCAGGACTGGGAGTCGACAGACCTGGTTTCCAACCCTAACTGTGCCGCAGGGAAACAACGTCATTTTCTCTGTTTCAGCCTTGGTTTCCATTTCTGGGGAGCATGATATTATGATGGATGTAACCGATTTTCTAGTAGGAAGATTAAAAGAAATTATAATCCAAAAATCATGTATAAACTGAAAACATCCAGTTAAAAGCTTTTAATTTTGATTTTATTCTCGTGATCCTCATGTCGCACTCTGAGGGTTAATGTGGTACTGTACTAATCATGTTATTTTTTTAAAAAATTGCATTTTATGACGTTTTGGCATCTCAAGGCCTTGTTGTCGGGGACGGGGGGCCCCTCAGGTGAGCTGACCCATGGGGAGTGAGGCTTGGCTGTGGGTGCACCTGTGACGTGCGAACCGACCTCCTCCTTTCATCCGGCTCCTGCAGTCGGGACACTATTCTCCTGCCTAAGTCACCCCAGGGCCAGGTATTGGGCAACTAGGGACACCCTCAACCCCAGAGCCTGCTGAAACGACTCCAACTGCCAGCCCAAGTCTGCGCAGCTTGCTCACCTTGCCTCCCCATCCCTTTCTTTGAGACCCCAATACAGGCTCCTGCCCCCACCTTCCCACACCCCGCACCTCCTGACAGACCCTGTGCTTCCCCGTGTGGCCCTGCGCAGCGGGCTCTGCCTCCTGTTTCTCAGATCTGGGAGCATAACTTCTCCCCTTCCTAACGGTCATTTCCAAGTCTGTGCCTGTCTTACCACACCCGATTAAAACAAATCCCAGGTGCATTTAAAAACAGGTAACCAAATGAATACAGCATTTCTGGAATGCATCAATCCATGGAACGGAAAAGGTCTGTGAACAGGGTGAGGCCGTGTCACTTCTCTGGGTGACAGGGCTGGGCGCCGTAGTCGGGGCTTGCCGGATGGCCGTCCCACAGAGTCACCTGCAGGCAGGGCAGCTCCTCTCGGTGTGGAATTGTCATAAAGCCGACTCCCCCCATGAGTTCAGTGCTCAGGGAGAGCTGAGCACCTCCGGTGTGCGTCGCCTGTACAGCTTTCTCCACGTTTAAAATATAATCCTAAATAAACCCTAGGGGACCATCTTGTGGGAAAGAGATATTTGAGATAGACAAATAAGATATAGAGGCTTCCAAAACATTAGATCCCATAGACTACTCCCTCTTAGGAAAGAGAATACATTTACCATACTTTGAAAATGAAAAGGGAGGGGCAGGGTTTTTCCCGCGTTGAGCCGGTTGGAAAACTGGTGCACCCATTGAGTAAGGATGGTGACACGTGATAATACGGCCTTTTGGGTTTCCATTCTGGCCCTGAGCTGTTTGACGGAAGGATCCGCTTCGTGATATATAATTCAGTGTCTTGTATCTGGCCCTGGAGGCTGCTGAGATAGTTTATATAATGATTTTACTCATGAGGGAAAAATTAATTGCATCTTCCTCACCAGTTGCCGAGTGCTACGGCTTCATTGGAAAAAGCCAGAAGTCCCCTTAGGAGACCCAATTTCAAATTAATATACAGTAATGCTGTACATGGCTTTATTAATCTAGAGGCAGGGCACTGGCGGGGCAGGGATCTATCTGCAGGCTGCAGGCTGCAGGCTGCGGAAATTGGCTCTTGTCAGGCCGGTCCACGGGCCAGCTGTGTGATTGGGGCCACACCTGTCACCTCTCTGTTCTTCAAGTTCCTTCCCTAAATGTGGAACTGGAATAATCACATATATCTCTTGGGCACACATAATAAAAAAGAATGAGATAATGTCTTTGAAAAGATTCGAGTTCCTTGGAGAGAATAACCATTACACACACACACTCTTTGTCTCTCTCTGTACATTATTAGTCTAATAAAGGCAAAAATGATAACCAAAAAAAAAAAAAACAACAGTGCAATTCTACTCCACCTATCATCCTTATGATAAAAGCCATTTCTTCCCTGCAGAGCTGCTGCAAAAGTTACTGTTAATGTTCCTGGCAGATTGCAATTGGGAAAGGACATTTTGTTTCCTGTAGCTGGTGCAGCTAGAACTCCATGTGTTCTGTGGGAATGACCCCATGTGGGGCCCAGGGAAGACCTCAGACCTGTTTTCAAATGGACTCCATCAAATCCCTGTTGTGCACGTATTCTTTTCCCTACTAATCGCAGCGGTGTTTAATTGTTAAAGCCACGTGTGTTTCAAGGGAAATTGAATCCATATGTTTCTGATTCATTTGCACTGAGCTCATCAGATTGTTGTTTTATAAGAGCTGTGTGCTGTCCAGGAAGAATCCCCCAGTGCCTCTCCATCCGCCAGTCAATGCATCTCGATATCTCTAAAACAGGACACTGTGTTCTGCCTAGCAAAGCCCTCTGTTAATAACATACTACCACGATCACCTTTTCTTCCACCATACTTTTGTAAATTATAAAAGTTAGACTTCTTTCATGGAGTCAGATAAGAAGATACCTTACAGAAAGGCTTCCAAAGAAACTGCAGAATTAAAGTTAAGCAAGTATCTCCATTAATTTTTCAAGGGTTTAAATAGGGAAATGTGTGAAGATGAAAAGTTTTCCTAGATTCGTTCATTCAACAAACACTTAGTGAGCACCTATGGCATACCAAGGTGCACTTTTAGATCCTAGGAACACCACCGTGAAAAGGTAGCCTGTCCTCATGAAGCATATATTCTATAGGGACATTTCTGAAAGGTATCATGATAATGGAAACCAATATTCTGAAAATCACTAGGAAATATTAATACAAGTCTATAGGAGTAGAAAATGTTAGCTGGACTAACCTGAGCAGCCCTGAGCATGTGCTCTGATTGGAATATATGATGCCAATCTGTAATTTTTTGTTTTACACTATATTCTATGAGGGGGAGATGAAATAAACAATTAAACAAGAGGTATTTAAGGTCAGGTTATGATAAGTGCAATGAAAAACCAAAAGCAAGGTAGTCGTGGGTGAAAGGAGGGTTTATTTTTTGTTTCAGCCACGGAAGTGACATTTGAGTAGAGATAATTGAATGAGAGAGAGAAGAGCTCTAGGGAAGATCGAGGGAAAGGGATGACATGAGGGTCATTCCATTGGCAAATTTGCTTTTGCAGTGAAGTCACAAAGATGACTCTGTACTTCAGAAGACTGAATGACAGGAAACAGAGGAACTGGAAAGTGTCTACGGCTGGGATCAGCCCAAGTAGAGGGAAGTGACCATTTTAACTTGCACCAGCACAGAACCAGTGTCAGGCAGGAGAGAAAGGATTGCAGATTCTTAATGGAGAAATCAAGAGAGTGTTGCTAGTGTCTGTATGGTGTGTTTAGACACAGTATTGAAGATATCTTTTTTTTTCCTGTCCAGAATCTTTCCCAATTGGGAACTGCCTGTCCCCTAGGTGCCTTGCTTTGTCAGTATAAGATCCAGACTGTCTAATCAGAGTGCACTATTCCCCTGGTGCCTGTCTGGATGTTCCCTGGTCCCCAGATCCCAGTGTCAAGAATGAGCACTGGTACCAAGTCTATGACAGAGTGATCACAAACACAGTGCAATTTTATACAAATAGTTTATCACATAAAACAAAGAATGAGAGTAAAGAGAAGGAAGCTATACAAAGTGAAAATGCATTCCAGAGAGAATGGAATGAGTCAGTCCCCACCAGTGGACAAAGACGTTGGAGTCTGAGCACATGTTGCCTTTTATATGTGCACTAGTTTGTCCCACCTCTCCCCTGGCAGGATTGGTTGCCATTTCCCGCCTTTGGGGGTGACTGACAGGTTGGGGTTACAGAACAGATCACATGACAGGTTACATAACAGGTTGGTTATGTGACAGTTTCCCTTCCTGCATATGTGTCTTCCCCAGAATCCTTCATGATGTTCCACTCATGTTATGGTAATTAGATAGTAATAAGTTCTAGGTCAGTTAAAGTTTACTAGGAACTTTTTGCCATGTGTGTTCCCACCGGGGAAAAGTTCCTAGCTGCACTTTCATTCTTAGCTTTTGTTCCTAGTGGGAACAATTCAGTTCCCACTCTCTGCCCTTAGCCACTTCCTTGCCACCTGTTTACCCTCCACCAGAACTAACAGTGCCTGTGGCTGGTTCAAGGGAAGATAAGCAAGATCTGAGCTTGACCAATCAGAGCCATTCACAAAGCTATTTTCTCTCCTTTGGCTAAAGGCAAGGACCAAGTAATTTAAAGTGGTTGATGTCCACCTTTACAAGAACCAGGGGAGAATTTAAGCTCTGGAATCCAGCCTTGCTTAATGCCAACACTACTTCTGGACTTTTGAGTTATAAACACCAAAAAATTATCTCTTTTTGACTTAAACTAATTGCCAATATTTTTGTCATTACAACCATAAGAGCCTTAGCAAACTATTTTTTAATTATTTGTTATGCATATATGATTCTTTTCACAGGGTGGACCAATTCTAGTTTTTGTTTCCTTTATGTAGTTCCAGGTAAGGAGCTCCTTTGGGTATTGTGAAAGTTAGTCTCCTATAAAGAGATGGGGCCAGGAGCCCATACTGGAGCAGTCTGGGGCAGTTGCCATCCTTACAAAATACTGCCTAAATATAACCTATTCACATGTGAGAGGGCCATACTGTGTATCCCAATATTGACGAAACAGTGAGTAAATAAATTAATGATTTAACTGCTTATGTGCAGGATCCTTAGTATGCTGAAATATAGTTGTGTTCTACCGGTGATTAAAACTAGGATACCTTTAAATAAACAGGACACCAAGCTGGAGTCTCTAGTGTTTTTGAGCTGCAATCAGTCAGATCCTGGAAGGGGGAAATCCCATTTACTATAAAGCTACATTTTAAGCGTGGGAAACAGAAAAGCTCAGAAAGCTTCCCCCTGATTGTGACTTCTGATCTCAGCCCTGTCACGGCTCTTTCTATCTTGGGTCACTTAAATGCATTCTCATGTCTCCCCCACCATGTCCCATGTGTGTACAGACTTGTTTTAACTAACTTTAAGATGATGATAATAGCTGCCAAAAGAGGACTCAGGGCATTACACAAAATGGCCAATAGCAATGATTGAAACGCATTTTTTAAATCATAAAATCATCCTAAAATTGTTTGGCAGGCACTCTGCGGGCTGTTTCTTGCTAACGGGCTGCCGAAGGTGAGCGGGTGTCACCCAGAACAGCAGAGCCCAGCCGGCCTCTCACGGCTCCACTGCAGACACTGCTGCGTGAGCCACTTGTGTACAAGGCCATCTTTCTGAGCCTCAGGTTTTGAGAAATTCTAAATCTCATTTACTTCACTTTATTAAAAGGAATTAGGATAAAAATTAACTTGCACTTGGCATCTTCAAGACAAACAAGACATCGATCCAAATGTTTAACCAAGAGGGAAATGACTGTCTATCTGGATTCACCGTTTTACATCATCATTTTATGCCAGTGAGGGTTGAGGTGGTTAGGGAAGGCTTAACAACGTAGGCGCTGACATTTTGTTTTTCTGAAAAATATATATGAGATTTACCATCTTAATGTTTAAGTGTACAGTTCAATGGCATTAAGTACATTCACGTTGTTGTACAACTGTCACCACCAAACATTTCCATAACCCTTCTCATCTTCCCCGTCTGAAACTCTGTACCTATAAACAATCACTCCCCATCCTCCCTTCCCCCAGCCCCCGGAAACATCACTCTACTTTCTGTTTCTGTGAATTTGACTACTCTAGTGCCTCATATAAGTGGAATCATGCAGTGTTTGTCTTTCGGTGTCTGGCTTATTTCACTTAGCAGAATGTCCTCAAGGTTCATCCACGTTGTAGCAGGTGCCAGAACTCCCTTCCTTTTTAAGTTGAATAATGTCCCATTGTACGCATAGACCACATTTTGTTTATCCATTCACCTTTCAATGGACACTTGGGTTGTTTCCACATTTGAATTGAGTCTTAAGGGGTAAGGAGAATTCCACAAGCAATAGAAGGTGAGGAAGGGCATTCTGAGGACGTGGGAACAATCACTGTACGTTCCAGGAACTCCAGGTGGTCCGCTCTGCTTGGAGCATTGTGACCCTGGGGAGAAACAATGGGAGATGAGGTCAGAGAGAAGCAGGAGCCAGATCATAAGGAGAGCTTTGAACTTTATGTCACAGCCCATGTGGGGAAACATGGAAATATTTAAGAGGACAGAACTAACACATCATTCCATAACCAGTCTCAGGACCACGCCACTGAAATCGGGTGGTAAGAAAGTAAATCGACCAGTTGCTAATGTGTTGTGGTCGCAAGTCTCCAGTGTGGTCCCCAGTGATCCCTGCTACTAACACTCTCCCCACAGTGAACAGGGCAAACCTATGCCAACAAGCGCATATTGTGGAGATGCTGTTGTGCGACTTCCAAGCTTGGGCCACAAAAGTACACTGCGGCCTTCACTTTGCTCTCCCTTGGACCATGTACTGTAGAGGAATCCAGTTGCCACGTCTCAAGGACACAGAGGTTGCCCCTTGTATTATGTGTGTGTCATTTTTGCGAGTAATTCTGGGTTTCTTAAAAATTGAGAATTCACAATTCCATGAGGTCTTTATCCTACCTTCACCCTGGACAACACTGCACTCCGGTTCTGGCTTGTAATAACATGGGTTAACAGTGACCGAACCGTTTTTCACGCACTATGTGGTGGTCTGGCCAGTAAAGCACTTTCCCCCCAGGCTTTATTCATGCTATCTGCTTTACGACAAATCATAAAATGTTTCCTCCTTGTCAGACGTCAGACTTCACTCTTATTTTATTATTTTTGCCTATTTTGTTCTATTTTACTTTACTATTTCATTGATAAATGTATGTCTTCTCACTTAAAAGGAGCTAAAGGAGTTCAACCAGGAAAGAGTTAAGGCAGCCCCGGACCACAGTCGCCAGATGCTAAAAGAGCTATTCCACCCAGAGACACCTACTCTGTGCTGAGCCTTCTTAATTGATTTAATAATGGGTGACAGAGATGTGGACACAAAGAGTGTGACTATGCTTTTGTTGGTTTTTTTACTTTCTCTCATGCTCTGTTTGATAGCTCGTGGGAAAAATTACATAGATGCAGTAGTAATGATCAGAGGAAAGAGAAATGCCATTTCGACAATACTGACAATTATTAAATTCCATCTTGTGGGGCCCGTTGCAAATAATGTCATTGCACGAAAATACAAATTTTATCTGTGCACTGTTTGAACTCCAGGATTTCACCCCATCATTAAACACACTCAACTGAGCCAACAGAGCCATTTGCAATTCTGATAAGAGTCAGTGCAGAGGAGACACCTGGGCCACAGTGGGGGCCCACGCTCTCATTTTGGGAGATTAGCACAGAGAACTGTATATACAAGGAAATTACCTGCAACAAATTGTTGTATTTAGGTCATTAAATATGAAATACCTGTTTTTGAATCAAAAGTTTACTTTATTATATCTCAAACAAGAAGCAGTACAATTAATCAAAGTGTGCACCTAAACTATCCACACAGTGTTGTCATCTTAAAGGTAGCTTGTTTACTCCAGCAGCGAAGAAGCCTGGAGAGCGAGTGGCCATGAAATCTAGAAAGGCGTTTTCCACAGCTCGTTGAGAATTGAATATTTTTCCTTGAAAGAAGTGGTCCAAGGCCTGGAAGAAGTGGTGGTCAGTTGGTGCAAGGTCTGGTGAATACAGTAAATGACAGAGAGTTTCCAAGTCCAGCCACTGTAGTTTGAGCACCGTTGTTTGTGCAACTTGTGGTCGAACATTGTCTTGCAAGAGGACTGGCCTGTCTCTGTTGACCAATCTCGGCTGCTCAATCACAAGCATTCTTATCATTTCATCCAATTCGTTGCAGTAGACATCTGCTGTAATCAGTTGACCAGGTTTCATGAAGCTGTAGTGGATAATACCAGCGCTGGACCACCAAACAGACACCATTAGCTTTTTTTGATGAATATTTGATTTTGAACTGTTTCAGCACTTCATCCTCATCCAACCATTGTGCCAAGTGCTTGCAATTTTCAAAAAGAATCCAATTTTCATAACATGTAACAATATGGAGTAGAAATGGTTTGATTTTATGTCGTGACAGCAAAGAAAGGCAAGCTTGGAGATGATTTCTCTTCTGATGCTCATTTAATTCATGTGGTATCCATCTATCCAGCTTCTTTACCTTGCCCATTTGTTTCAAATGAGCCAATATTGTTGGAATAGTAACGTCAAACCTTGCTGCTAATTCACGTGTAGGTTGAGATGGATTTGCTTCCACTACAGCTTTCAGCTCATCATTATCCACCTTGGTCTCAGGTCGCCTACACGGTTCACTTTCAAGATTAAAATCACTGGAACGGAACGTCTCAAATCGAGGTACTGTGTGTTCATTAGCCACATCTCATCAATATTTCATAGTTTTCAGCATACAAATCTTGCACATATTTTGTTAGACTTATCCCTAAGTTTTTGATGCTCTTTCAAATAGTAATATTTTAAGATTTCAATTACCAGTTATTCATTGCTAGTGTATAGAAATATAATTGATTTTTGCATATAAAGTTACCATTTTTAATCTGACAATTTGCCCCTATTTTCCTAGTGTTTCTATAGTACATTCCATCTTTCTGCATATTCTGCCCAGGAAACCCAGAGACTTAAAATAGCATTATTCATTTAGCCAACTGATTAGATTATTTCTATGCTTTTAGATTCCCTTAATTTCACACTTTATAGTCTGGTTGTTTTGCCATCATCAATTTGCAATCCATGATTTGTGTGTGTGTGTGTGTGTCTCAAAGAGACATTAAGGCAGTTTTAACAATTCTTTAGAAACTCAGTTGCATCTTAATTAACAAACAAGACATTTTACCTGACTCCAGAGAAGTTGTTAGTGACAACAGGTTCAGTGAGGTTAATTTATCTTACAGGGCTTATGCTCAAGGGTTCCCTCTTACACTGTCAGCAAAGGGTCTAGGGAGGTATTTACTGCATGTAAAATAAATAAAATTATTGCTAACTTTACTTAGGGATTAAGAGTTAATGTTATGCCATCAATCGCATCTTGTTCTTTATTCTTTTCCTTTAGATGGTGTATAATGAATGTTTGTTTCTAGGGAAAGCTTTTTTAATTCCTAAGCAATTGAAATAAGGTGTTAATGTTCTAAATTTTATGAATTAATTTGTCCACATAAAAATACAGAAATAGACCAGAATATAAAAATATAGAAATGTAGTTAATTTTTTAGACTCATATTGGTAAAACAAACAACACAAAAACTCCCAAAACTTTAAAAGACGTCCAAGTACCCCTGCATCCTTCCAAGCCAAGCCAATGTAGAAATCCCCATCCTAAGGTGTCTTCCTGCAGCTAGCCAACAAGCCTTTTTAAGTACTTAAGGGAAAGGTGTGCTTGTGTGCTCAGCCCCAGGCAAGGGAATCTATCCCATTTCCAAACACCTAAAATTATTGGTTATTTATGGTAATGTTAAAACTGCCTCCCTTATGCCAATATCTAGAGTGGACTCTCAGAGCCACAGGGACTAAGTCATTAAAATATCTGAAGACATCTCTCGTGCCCCACTGAGCCTTCACTCTCTCAGACAAAGCATTCCTTGTTTGCTCTCATCTCTTCCTTTTATGATGATTCCATTTGCATCCCCTTCTTTGGAAATGTGGCCAATTATGTGCAAAAGCACTAATTTTTTTTTTTTTTTTTTGGTTAGACCCTACCCTTCATGGATGCAGCACAAGGTTGTACCATAGCATTTTTCGCTCACAGTGAACTTGTAGTTGATGAGTTGCCCTGAAGCTACAATCTTGTGCTTATGAAATTAGTGTTAGTGTTAGGTGAGGAAGTTAGACTTTTCCTCATTAAACCAACAGGGTCTGAGTGGAACTTAATGGTTGCAGTTGGAGACCAACGTGTCTGCTAGTGCCTGAAGTGCTGCTCTATAATTTTGCTGAAAGGAAGTGGAAATACTTCAGTGTTTGCCGATGAGAGTGAGATGGTGTTCTGAATGTTAAAGACTCTTTCCTGTGTGAAAAATCATCATGGTAGGCATTGGGTTTTCTCAGAGGGGCATCGACAGGCAAATTGTCTTGGGGAGCAACTGCAGATGTGCTAAAGTTCAAACAAATGCTGATGGAAAATTCTAGAGACTTGCACCATCAAAATGAGAGGGTTAGTTATAGGGAAGACTCTTGAAGACAGATATTATTAATCATTCAGCTAACTTGTCTATTCAACAAATATTTATTGAGTGTCTACTATATGCTAGGATATTTTAGGTATCAAGGACAGAAGAGTGAACAAAACTGACATAATTTCTTCACTATGGAGTAAAGATTCTAGTTGGGTGAGATACACATCAAACAGAAAATCAAATCAAAATTCGTTAGAACAGGCTGAATGCTATGGAGAAAAATAAAGCAACTTAAGGGGAATAGGTCTGCTGGGAATTATGGATGGGGTGGTTATCGCAAAACAGGTTATCAAACATTTTGGTCTGAGGACACTTTTAAGCCATTAAAAATGATGGATGGCCCCAAAGAGCTTTTATTTATGTCAGTTATTACTGACATTTGCCATAGAAATACTTCAAATGTTAATTAATTTAAAAATAACATTAAATTTTATATAATGTATTTTATTAAAAACTGCATTTAAAAAAATATATTAATAATTGGTGAAAAGAGAGGTATTGTCTTACATTTTTGCAAATCTCTTATAGTTGGCTTCTCAGAACTGATTCTGCATTCAGTCTGCTGTGGTATGTTGCTTTGGCTGAGGTTATGCAAAGAAAATCTAGGGTAGTTGAAAAAGAGAAGACCATTTATAGTAGCATTTTAGTCAGTTGTGGGTATTCCTTATTGATGCTAGTAACAACAAAACTTGATTATTGATATTTTCTTTAAAATTAGCTGCAATATGGGATCTGAAACTAATAGACTTTGCATACTCTTTTGTATTAAAATCTACTAGTCTATCTTGCACTTTGAATGGACCTTTTACTCATGCATGATTTTATAGCCTCATGCATTTTGTTTTCCAAATGTTTACACATTTAATTATATGGTATCAAAAAAAATCACACTCATAAATCTCACCACCAACCTCAACAGAAAAATGTTCAAATATTTGGAAGCCATCAAGCTCATGGTGGCGAGTACAAGTTTTCCAAAATTCTCATTTCACCTGAAAATTCAAATTTTACTATTGGTTAGAAATACCATCAGTTGTTTTCCTTGACGTGACACACTGCCTTCATTTATTTCAAGAAAAGTCTCTAAATACCCAAGTCTGAATAAATGTAGTTTGTCAGCTGTTCTTTCAGATAAAAACGTTGATCCATGAAAAAAGTGGCTAGTTCAGCCTGCAAATCGAATAATCGCACAAATGCTTCTTGAGACACTCATCCTAGTGGGACATGCAGTAGAGTTGCTTGCTTTCCGTTTTGACACACAGACTATTAAGAAGCTGTTTCCTCTGGGTCATGATTTAATAAAATTAATAATGTTACTGCTTCATTGGCATAGTCATAAATGACAGTGACATCTACTTATTTATGTATATATTCACTTGCTTGAGTGTGTGACAGTGAAGAATCCAATGACTCCCAGACAGCTTGATGCCGCTGTCTGATGTTTTTGAGGGCCTGCAGTATACTTGGCATGGCTTTTGCTCCGTCGTAGTAAAGTCAAAGCAGTGAAGATGCCGAATGTCTTAGTATTTCCTAGAAAATCATTTCTACCTCGTGGACGCCCCGTGGCCTGGGGATCATTCTTTAAGAAACACTGATGTTAAAAAAATAAAAAACAAACAAACAAACCCAACTTTGGATAACTCCTTTATTCATTCAGGATTGGATTTTACCTCATTGCTGCCTCAGTTTCCTGGGAGATTAAATTGTCCATAGGACAAGCCATGAATTTATCAGATATCCTGCTTTCAGCAGAATGAGACCTTGCAAACGTCTGGAGCTGGAATTCCTGGTGACTGCCAGGTCGTGTTTCCCTGGCAGGGGTGTGACAGCAGGTCTGTGGACCTAGAAGGCACATCCATAACCCCCGTGCTAAAACGGCATCGGCTCTGTCTCCCGCTCCATTTATCCTCCACCAAATGTTCCCTACACTATTTATGGCTCCAGGCTGGTGAATTTCTCCCAAGTAGTACATCTTCTTGATTTATAGCTGCTCTCCTCTGCATCTGAGATTCGATTAGAGTTTTTTTTTTGAGAAAGGTACTTTTTATGTTGCTTTATCTGAGTCAGGTGTTTATGTTACCAACTTTTTGGTTAAACAAATATGACCCTGTCTATCTTCTTGGTTAAATTTAAAATTTCTCTTGTCTTTATCTACGTTTGATGTATCTGAGACCTTAGGAGTCAGTTTCAACCCTTTTTCCCTTTTATGTTTTCTAGAGAATTGTGTAAGCCTTCTGCACTGTTGTCTCTCTCTCTGTGCCTTCCCTAATAATCTGATGTTTCTCCACATAGGTAAATAGAGACCTTAATGGCTTGTCAGAAGTCTAATGTTGCAATCCTGGCATGACCATGAGTTCACCGCATGAAACGTCCTTTCTATATCTTGTTGTCGCATTTGTAGAGCACACTGATTGAGCTAGGTGATCTCTGGGGTCCTTGCTACCCACGAGACCTCTTGTTTTCTACACGTGGATTTCCCGCTTTTGTGCCCTACTGAACCAAGTATGAAGGGGAGAGAGGAGAGGGGATGATTAAGATGGTTTCTCTCAAGTTTCCAGCATATTCCTTAGTAACCTCTGCTGACCAGGCAGTATGTGCTCCCCTGGAAATGCTAATGAAAGGTTTGCCTTTAATTAGTGTGAGCGATTTGCCTTATGATATATTAAGAACTTGAATGAGTTTACCACCTCCTCCTTGGATGATATAAAAACTCAGTTCGGGGATTATAGCTGGGTCTTTGTGCCAATTCCTTCTCGGATTAAAAAAATATCTATTAACATTAAAGTGGTGTCTAGAAAGTTACCAACTTAAAACACTTCTCATTTATGGGAAAAAAAACTGATTGATATGCAACCCAAACTCAGCTGCACAGCAGCCACGCAGCTGGTTCCTCTCTGAGGCCGGCCCACTTGGCTGGAACGTCACACGCCATTCGCTCGCCCGTGAATTCCTGATGACTGCTGTCCACCTTGGGCCGCTGCCTCCGCATTTCTGGCTGAATAACCTTTCATTGACCTTGTTCCAAGTCTCCAACCAGCTATAGGTAAAGACCGAAGCTGAGAATCAATTTCACGTGCTTGTATTCCCGCGGTGTTTTCACCAGCCCATGCTTGGCAGCTGCCCCCGTTTGGCTGTGGCCCTGAGATTCTAAATAAAAACCCTCATCTCTGCCACTCCATCTGGCAGAGCTGGTCTTGGCCTCGCCACCCTATTTCAGGATGTCCACGTTTCCTAGAAGGGTCTCGGTCTTGGGGAACCATTTGAGCTGATCCTTGCACCCAGAAATACAGAATCTCTGGATTTTAATTGCTGCGGCTTTGAGCAACAGGTTGAGTTTCTGTCCTAACTCAAGGGAAGTGAAACTGTAAGTACACATTGTCACGACACGGTGTAAAGCGTATAATCTGGCTTCAAACCAGCCTGGGTCAGTGACCGGTTCTCTCCCTATCTGGATAACCTAAAACCGTGATTACAATTTAATCTCTCTGACTTTTAGTTTCCTTGTCTGTCTTTTCTATAAAATTTCTATAAAATAACAGTTTGCATGAGAAATGCAGTGTTTTGCATACCGCCAGTTCCGGTTCATGACAATTACTATTACCCATGATCATTGATAAAGGTTTTTGTTTTTGTTTTTTTTTCTTGAGACAGAGTCTCGCATTGTTGCCCGGGCTAGAGTGAGTGCCGTGGCGTCAGCCAAGCTCACAGCAACCTCAAACTCCTGGGCTTAAGTGATCCTACTGCCTCAGCCTCCCGGGTAGCTGGGACTACAGGCATGCGCCACCATGCCCGGCTAATTTTCTCTATATATATTTTAGTTGGCCAGATAATTTCTTTCTATTTTTAGTAGAGACGGGGTCTCACTCTTGCTCAGGCTGGTCTCCAACTCCTGACCTTGAGCGATCCACTCGCCTCGGCCTCCCAGAGTTCTAGGATTACAGGCGTGAGCCACCACGCCCAGCCTGATAAAGGTTTTAATTTCGAAAGTTTGGGTAATTTATTTGTATAACAACTATACGCTAATGATCAAGAGGCATAACTTGCCTATATTAATATATATGTAGGTTCATAAAGAAGACTCTTTATCCGTTGGAAGACAGGAAATACTAAATGCTGGGTAAGTTCATTTTAACATTAGTGTAAACGAGAGAATTCTGACACGTAATTGGGATGATCTCGTTCCTCTGGGCTTCTCTGCTCTCAGGGTAAATGCGGGATTGACTTCCCTAGCGGACGGACACCTGCCGAGGCGGAATGTGGGGGGGGGCTCGAGGCTCTGCCCACCCTCCCTCATAGGAGCAAATCTGGTTCTTAGAAGCTGCTCAGTGGCTGGAGCGGAATTGATGCTGAAGGCCCCAAGTCAAATACTGTTAATCTCATTTATTTTTCTGCCACCGAGTGGTCTTCTTTAGAATCACACCAGTTATTGCCTATTAACGCTGGGCTCTGAGTACCAGGCAATTAATCTGCACCGAGCAAGTTGAAGGTGTTATCAGATATTGCAATCGGTCCGGGGGTAAGGAGATTTCAATTTAATTTCAACTTAACCTCCGTCTCTGACTGTTAACATGAGAAGAGGGCTTCTAATAAAATGGTCAAATTTGTGATCTCATTTGTTATAACTGGCACTCTCTTCTCAGATGTGACGTCTGATTACCAGCAGCCGAAGGGAAGTGCATTGGATTAACTCTTGTGATTGATTTGCTCTGAGTTTAGCCGGCCTGTGAGGCAGATGTAATGGCAGGAAATACAGAGCGTGTACCCTGGCCGAGGACAAACTCATTCTCTTCCAGAGAGCAAGATAGTGTCAAGACTGGGGGCAATAGCTCATCATTTAGAAACTTTGCTCCTTCCACGATGCAAATATACATCTGCTGAAGCTAAACTTTGAAGGAATTTATTCTTACTCTGTGGCACCAATACTCAGCTACCCACCTGTGGATTTTTCTGTCGTGAGTAAAGCTTACGATCCTCTGTGGTCAAGCATAACTTCTGTCTTTGTCACTTTGTCATCAGTGACTGTCTGTTTAAAACATGCTAACTTATTTTACAATCACCCAAAGAAACCATAACGAGGAAGGTAAGTCAGATTCTGGAAAAAAAAATAACATATTCATACATCCGCATATAAAACAGAATTGACTTTTTCATTAGACTCTCTTCTATTCCCGACGATAATAAGGTTTTCATGAAAATGGATTGAAGGTAGTTAATGCTAAGACATTTAGGTTTGCTGACCCTGTTCTAGATAGTATTGTTTAGGTCCAAGTATGCTCTGCTGTTGGTGCCTGGGTAAAATGAGACCGGGAGGACCAAAGTGACTTGTTCAATGCCCTGGTCAGGGACAGAGAAGAGACAGGACTTGAAACTAGACCCTTCTGACTTCTAGCTCTTTCACGAAGCTACCTTTTCCAATATTTATCTTAATACACTTCTTAGTAAACAACACAGTGTAATAGTTTGGGGGCATTTATATATTTAGACTTGCTTAAAATCATTGGTTCAGTGTTAGTCTTATGAACTTGTGTAAATCATTAGTTAATTCATTATTAAACTCTTAATTGAAATTGATCCAGTGCTGCAAATGGGAAGACTATGAACAGAGTGATTTGCAAACAGGCAGTGGGCCAGATGAGTGCAGGATATATTACACGCAGCTCAACTTCAAGTCATTGTCGTCTACCTCCGGTGAGTTTTCAAGTCATGGTGAGAGTGGTACCAGCTCTAAAAAATATTACACGTCACGTAGAATTAAGATGAGTGTTAACCTAGTAGGGCAGCCTAGAATACGCTTTAGAAATGTAGCTACAGGTCATAAGAAGCCAGAACTATGTAAAGGAGTGACATGGTGAGATTTGGGAGGTGAGAGGGGCTAGTTTAGATGCAAAGGGAGCAACTGGAAGGTATCAAGGTAATCTGGACAAAAAGTCTAAATCCTGGTGGCAGCGCTGTGGGTGGGGGAGGGACCTGCAGGAGTGGGGAGCTGGTGAGACGGGGGCGGAGCGTGAAGGCAGCTTCTGGGAAGGTGTCCAGTTTCCTGATGCTAAAGACTGGGTGGAGGGAGGTGGCCTTCTAAGAGGAGAGGAGCAGGGAAGGAGCCTGGGGCAGGAGGAGGTTGTGGTCTTGCAGTGGGGCTTAGTCTGACTCGCACATAGAGGTTATTAAAGTTCCTTTTGAGTTTCTACAAGCAATGTCCAGCAGGTAGTCCTGTCTGTGTGTCTAGAAATCAAAAATGGATTTAGCCCAAGAAAATAGATTTGGGGAGTCATCAAAGGAAACAGGAAAGTGCAGAGGAGACCTCCTGCACCCCTTCTGGACAGTCCCTAGGGTCCCTTCCCTTGGTGTGGCACTATGTGAAGGAGGGATCCAAAGTGATGACTTAGGCCCCTGAACATTGCCTTGGAGTTGTACAGCCAGTCGCCAGCCCACGTGGCCCCTTCCTCATTCACAGTTGCTGACTTGAAGAGATGCCAACGGTGGAGGGACCATGGATGTCAGGCAAGCAATGAGGTCTCTGCACACAGAGAGTTCTCTGCACACGGAGAGATCACTGCACACAGAGAAGTCTCTGCACATGGAGGGAGAGGTCTCTGCACACAGACAGGACTCTGCTGCTGAGTTTGTCCTCAGCCAAGATGCGTGCTCTGTACTTGTGGAGACCCAGCATTGAGGAAGTGACTTGTGTGTTTTTCTTTACTAAAATGGGGTGGGGGATCTTCTTTGCCACATGGACTGGGGAGGCTAATAACACCCCTGGCTGATGGCATCTTGCAGAAGGTGCGGTGAGAGATGCAGCCTGACCTGGGGCACCGGTCTGGACCGATTTCATGGTGACCTGATGAAGCTGACTGCAGAGAAGGTGATTCCCCAGGGGAGCAGGTGCAGACTGGGAAAATCATGGATTTTAAGGTTGGTGCCATCAGTCTAGGGCATGTTGATTAGAATGATCCATCCAGTTAGAAATAATCAGGTCAAAAGCAATCTGATCAAAATTAGTTACATTGAAAACAAACTGGATAGATCAAAAATATTCCATCTTATTCCATATATATATATAGATATAGATATAGATATATATATAGAGAGAGAATATACTGGATTTTTTCTCTAATCTATTTTGAATTTTTTAAACATTTTCAAGTGAGATAATCTCAGGAGAAATGCTTTGAAAATTATGGCATGCTAGCAAATGCAAAACGAAAATGATGTTTATTGTCGAATGACGTTCAAAGACAAGGGATAAGGAGGAGACCGAAGAATGACTTAGTAAAGAAACAAATTAAGAGGTGGAACAAAAGGGGATGCTGAGAGTGAAAAGAACCCCTGTCTAGGGGAAGTAATGTAAAAGAACAATATTAAGACACATACCATGCCCACACATATATATAGAAGATTTGTAGATTTTTAAATTTTGCAATATTTTATTTCATCTGTATTTTGTAACCCTTCCAATTATCCAATAAGGAAATGAACAGTTATTATTAACCCTATTTTAGAGATGAGAAAAATGTTATGGTCTGAGATGTGAGAAATGACCACATAAAGACTGAATTGAGCCAAATTAGGAGTCTTTATTAGCTGGCCAGTGACTAGTCTCTGCACCGCCAAAGGCACAGAGAGCAGCATTGAGCCCTTTGAAGCAGAAAGTTTTTATCGTGGGTGATTACAGGGGCAAAAAGCATTATGTCACTCTCATGTCCTGGTGCAACAGGCTCTGGGCAGTTTAGGGCTTGGTCGTGCAGAACATGGGTGTTGCATTCTCACGCTGGGGGCACTGTCTTTAGCAAGCAGTTTTATAGAAGCAAGATAGCAGGTTGATGATTTTTCAGCACGAAACTCACATTATGACATTATAGAAATAGCTTTGACAATGTTAACATTTCAGCCTTTAACATTATATGGCCCAAAGTTATAACAGTCAGTAGTCTTGAAGCTTTTGGGCCTTAACATTCCCCACTGGTTTTTAGGGGAAATCAAATCATTGATTTTTTTGTTTTAAGTTTTGGAAAGATAGAGTTGAACTATTGTGTATCTTATTAAGATCCTGAAATATTTTTTAAACCTATAACTCATAACATTTTTTAAAAAATAGTCTTTTATTTTTCTGGCTTTAGTGGGCACATTATTTTGTAATTTAAAAATATTTGCTTTATACATCTATTTTGTACCCCTTTCTTTTTCAGTGCCCACAGCACTGCCAAATATATTAATATACACTGTTAAAAATGATTTTATAAACAATCTATTTTAACCTTCTTTTGGCTATCTGTACCACCCTGCCCCCACATATAAATGTCCCAACAAATAAGGTGTTTAGCTTATGCCCAAGGGTTTATCTTTTAAGTACGGAGTGGAATTTTGTGCTATGACAGTGTCATTTATTGTCTTTGTAAGCACCTAAGTGTACTTTACAGGCTGATGTGTGTTGGGGGGGGGTGCCTTTGGTAAGTTCAAAGCAAGCAATTAGGAGCAACCAGAGGAGTTTTTGGAAAGTCTTATCTTTAGTGGGTCTTCGGTTGGCTGGATGACCCATTTTTCTAGGAGCTGATTTGAAGATGCCTTTTTAATCTGGGTGTGATGGATCCAGTGGCACCTTCTGGCAACGTTTATGGCTGTTGGCGTGGTGAGGGTTACTGGCCGGGGTCCAGTCCACCTGGCCCCCAAGGTATCGGGCTGGAGTTTCTTTACCCAGACGAGATCTCTGGGCTGCACCTGAAACGAAGCCTTTTTCCGGGGGGGAAGATTAATTGGTCCAGGATGAGTGGCCTTTACAAGGTCTCAGGTCTGCTGGACACCAGACTGCAAGGCCTGCAATGACTTAAGAGGGGAATGGTTATTTAATTCTGCTACCTTGTCCTCCCCCAGTGTGGGGATAAGCAGGGGTGGTTGGCCAAACATGATTTTATATGGGGTTAAGCCTTTAACATGAGTGCATCTAGCCCTTAGCAGAGCAAAGGGGAGGAGGCTTACCCAGTCTGTGCCAGTCTCGAAAAAAAAAATTAAACAAGTTAAAACTAAAGTCTTATCTATTTTTTATCTGTCTTGAACTCTGAGGCTTATAAGCATAGTGTAATTTTTAATTAATCTTTAATGTCCTAGTTAATAATTGAGTCATTTGGGTGATGAACGCCGGGCCATTGTCGGACCCCAGTGCAAGTGGGAGGCTAAATCGGGGAACAATCTCAGTAACTAGTTTTTTTACAGCTATTTGTGCTTCTGCCCATCCAGAGAAAGTATCAGTGAACACAAGCAATTACCGGTATCTATACTTGCCTGGATTTACTCGAGCGCAGACGTGGCGCCTTGCTGAAGCTTGCCGGGCTTGGTGGTATAGCCGAGGAATATCCAACCTCCTGAATCGGTTCTAGTCTTCAGGGATTTTCCTATTTTAACTTTTTTTTTTTTTTTTCTGTGTAGTTTGGAGAGTTTGACAAGAGCCGTTTTGGCAGAGCAGGGAGAGTCGGCAGATGCCCCACTGGTTTTTGCGAGACTTACCTTGCTGTTGAGTCGGTGAAAGCATCGCCTCTCATCACTGGGGAGTCGGTCCTCGTTCTTGGTAAAATGCCCCCTGTACATGTGCCATGGTAAAGGCTCTCCCTTGTCTTAGGGCCCGGGCCAGGGCCATGAGTTCAGCCTTTGGGGCTGAGATTCCATGTCCAAGAGCCTGTGCCCGGATAACCCGGTCAGCAGTCACGACAGCCGCCCCTGCATACCTGACTCCCTCTGAGATGTGGCCGGATTGAGGGAGGCTGTTTTCAGGAAGCGAATCGGGGGGGCAGGGTCTAGCAACAGCACCTGATATTAGCTTATGTGGGAGTTTGAAAGCCACGTTTTGGGGGGACCTTTTAGCGAGTCTTCTACGGAGCGGAGCATGGGGCCGGAGTATGGAAGTCCTGCCTCAAGGTTAGTTCAGAGGCTTTTTTGCCTAGGATGGCAGTTGCGGCGATGGCTCGCAGGCAGTTTGGGCAACCTGACGTCACAGGGTCCAGTCTTTTAGGTAAGTAAGCCACTGGTCTTTTCCAGAGTCCCAACATCTGGGTTAATACCCCCTTTACTATGCCCCGGTTCTCAGCAACATATAATTGGAAAGGCTTAGTTAGATTGGGCAAAGCCAATGCAGGAGCATTGGTGAGGGCTTGTTTGAGAGTCTCAAAAGCCTGGGTTTCAGTCCAAACCAGAGTTTCTTCTTTTTAGAAAGGGGGCCCTTTAGCTTGTTGGAGAACGGAGTATGGTGCTCCTGCATCCACCTAAAACTCTAAAGTTTGCCCCCGACATTTAAAGTTACCTTGGGCTCCCGGGGGCTTATTCGGATGGAGCCTCAGCCCCATCAGTCTGTGTCTTCCATAAGGACCGGCGTGGGCTGGGTTCCCTCATGCTTTTTGAGGGGACACTCATTCATTCTTCCAGTGACCATGTTCTTTGCAATAGGCACACTGGTCACGCCCTAAGTCAGCCTTTTTTTTTTTTTTTACTATCCCAATCTGGTCTTTTAGGCTCCTTGTGTCTCTCAGTTTTATATTTTTCCTGTTTTACCATAACAGATATAAGAATTTTGGCCATCCCCTTAGACTCTGCAGTCTCAGGGTCCTCTCTGTTGTTATAGATCTTCTGGGCAATTTTTATTAGTTTAGACAGCATTTCATCCTCAAATCTCTCTAGTCTCTGCAGCTTCTAGTATCTGGGGCCGACTGGGGTAGCAAATGCAATGTTAATGGCATGTCTATTTTTTGGTATGTATCGGTCTATGGGAATACAGAGGCGTTCTAAGAACGCAACCAGGGGCTCATTAGGTCCCTGTATGGGTTTGCTTACCAGACAAATTAGTTGGCCTTTTGGCCGCAGCCTGGATGCCTCCTAGCAGTGTCTGGCGATACCGATTGAGAGCCTCGTTACTCGTTCAGGTCCCAGTCCAGGCGCGTGGCGGGGAAGACAAACTCTACTCGGGCTGGGTCAATCGTGGGTTGCCTGTCCGGGCCAGGAATGGATTTGATCACCTCCCTCCTCATCTGCTCATGCTCTGCAGAAGTGAAGAGGGTTTGGAGGAGCTGCTGGCAGTCCTCCAAGTTGGCTGGTGAGTATAAAAGACAGTCTCCAGGAGAGAATTAGTCCCTGAGACTTCTCAGAAAAAGAGGGGTTTTGGTTTTTTCAGTTATACAAGTCACCAGTTGAGAAGGAGACATAAACCATGAATGGAGGGTGGTCAGGTCCCGGTGGGAAAGGGACCTGTCTCAGAGGAAGGACTGGCGCCCGTGAGGAGTCGGACCCCGGTGAGGGGGCATGGGGGAAGGGTTATAGTGTGAGCCACTCTGGGTGTGCGGAGGGCTGAAGGGCTCACGGTCTCTCTTAGGAGCCGGATAGGGGGCGGCAGTGAGATATGGTGGGGGCCCCAGTAGTAGGGGATTCTCTGGCTGGTCAACTAGAACGGGGCTCGGTTTTTCTTTTTTACTTCTAGGGCCGGGCTTTCCCTTTAAAGGCGGCCCAGTCAAGAAAACTGATTGTTTTTTGCAGCCTTGTTTTTGTGGGGTTTAAGACAAGACTGTAACTATTTAGGGTTGTCTACTTAAGTTGTTATTCCAGATATGTATATAAGGGACTTGGTCTGGATGTCCTGGATGGCCGGCACCCTGTTGGCAAGTATAACTTGGACACTGCCCTCTGGGGGCCATCCAGTACCAAATGTGGGCCACTGTCATTCACAAAATTTCTGTAAGTCAAAGGTTTTAACTGAAAAGCCTTAGGGCCTGGCCCGATGCTGAAAGTCCTGGAAATTTCTCAAGAAGCATTTAAGAGGAGAGCAAGTAACACAGGACTGAGATTGGCCCATGATGAAAAGCTTAAATATCACAAGATTCAGGCAACAGTCAGAATGAGGAGCAACACCACAACCAGAAAAGGAAAGAAACCTACTGCAGTCCAGTCTACACCCACTAATCACAGCTCCCAATCCTCTGGGGCCACTGAGTAAAGTCTGATATCCAGCAAATTGAGTAAACCCGAACAGGCCAACAGCAATGTAAGAAGCTGACTCAGTCATTCAGTTCAAGGGGACCTGAGTAGTCTGTCTCAGAGACAATTTTTATATACAGTCTACTTTTATTAAACACCTAATGCCAGCGACAAAACACAGAGACACAGACTTGTTTTACAGGGTAGGGTTTCTCAAGCTCCGGGGGCTTTTGGCCGTGGAGTTGTGACACTCACTCACCCACACCACCTGTGGACATAAAGGATGGAGGACAAGACAATTGGCCCCTGATGACAGCGCGCATAAATCGGACTCCCTACTGTCACTGCTGCCTCAGATGGACCCAAGATGGTGGTGGCAAGCACAGGCTGTCTACCCCTCTCTTGATTTTGATAATAAGGGCCTCGGACCCGCTGACACCAAGGGCAGTCAGGGAGCTGCCAATTTGGCTTGACCGGTGCAGTTGGATTAATTTGGCGCCTTGTTGATTTCACAGTCGACTCTTTAAATCTCATTCAAAAAGAAAACCAGAAATTTCAGCCACCTAAAAAGATCTGAAGAGCACATACAGAGAAAGGTATGGACGGAGAGGGAGATGGGGGGGAGGGCGGGGAGAGCAAGTGGTGAGCAGTGTGGGGCGGAGGCAGAGAGGGAGGGGGAGGCCCAGTTCTATCACCCCGGACGGCCTCAGGAAAAGGACAGCTAGGAAACTGACAATCACGGATCCTAATGATAAGTGTACACCATTCTTTAAAGTTCAAAACTATAACCTAGGACCCAGATGACAGGTGAAACCGAAATGGAATTGAAGCTGAGAGAAATGAAAGTAGAAGAAGAGTAATCCAAAAGAAAATACTCAGGAATCTGACCAGGACTCGCAAGTCCTAGGTGACATTTCACATCCCAGGACTCGCCCGAGGAAAAGGGGAAACAGAATCAGGTCCTGACAGTAAGTTCCAGGTGACGTCTCACCTCTTGCAACCCGCCTGAGCAATGAAGCTGCATTCCAGCCAATCTCCTGAGGTGCCAGACAACTCCGGAGCCAGAAACAGACCAGAAAAGAACTCACCGGTGAACAGAACCAGAAGACTCGTCTAGAAGAATCTGCAGTTTTGAAGGTGTCAGGGGCGGTGCATTGTGAAGCCTCTGCCCGGGGCTGAGGAATGTCTCCCAGAGGGCTTCCCCTAGGCAAGACCCTCGACTCCACGCCTGGTCCTCAGGCACAGATGGTGGCCAGGTACCCGGTATTAGGGCAGAGTCTCGCTAGGGCCTCCAAATGTTATGGTCTGAGACTCAAAAAATGACCACCTAAGGACTGAATTGAGCCAAATTAGGAGTCTTCATTAGCTGGCCAGCGACTCCTCTCTGCGGCTGACAGTCTTGGGTTTGGCTGCCAAAGATTGAAGAAGCCCTAACTTGGTGACCCCCATCACCCTCGCTGAGCCCAGGGTAACAGTCAAGGTAGCTGGTAAGTCAGTGTCCTTCTTGGTTAACACAGGGACTACCCTACTCTGTCCTGCCTTCCTTTCTAGGTCCCATGTATCCTTCCCAGGTATTGGTCACGGGTATTGACGGCCAACCTCCCCACCCCTTACCACTGGTCTGGTCACCTGTCTTATTGAAGACCGGCCTCTCACTCACTCCTTCCTTATCATGCCCTCTTGTCCTGCTCCTTTACTGGGAAAAAAGTTAACTAAACTGGGTACCACCCTCCACTTTTCCTCCGAAACCTCTGCCCTTCGTCTCCTCTCTCTCTCTCTCTCCAGACCTTTCCTCTCCACCCCAGCCTCTCCCACTCCGCCAAGTCCCACATACCCTCTTCCGCCAGATCTGGTAAATCCTCAGGTCTGGGCCACCTCCACCCCAGTGGTGGCCACACACCATACCCCCATACTCATTCGACTTCAGGATCCTTCATCTTTCCCTTCCGAGCCACAGTTCCCTATCTCACCGACCCACCGCAGAGGTCTAAAGCCCGTTATTGAATGTCTGCTAAGGGAGGGACTCTTAATCCCCACCAACTCCTACAATAACACACACATTCTCCCAGTGAGAAAGCCAAATGGCTCCTATCAACTCGTTCAGGACCTACGACTCATTAACAAGACAGTTATCCCCGTACACCCTGTAGTGCCTAATCCCTACACTTCACTTTCTTACATTCCACCCTCCACTACCCACTTTTCTGTCCTGGTTCTCAAGGATGCCTTCTTTTCCATCCTTTTAGACCCAGCCAGCTACAATCTTTTTACCTTTATGTGGGAAGACCCTGACACAAACACATCTCGACAGCTCACCTGGACTGTCCTGTCTCAGGGGTTGAGGGACAGCCCCCACCTCTTTGGTCAGGCTCTCGCCCAGGATCTTCTCCAGTGTCCCTTACATCCAAGCACTGTCCTCCAATATGTGGATGACTTGTTACTCTGCAGTTCCTCATACCCTGACAGTCATGCACACACCGCCTCGTTACTCAACTTTCTTGCCTCTAAGGGCTATTGGGTATCACCAGCCAAGGTTCAGTTGTCTGAACACATGGTTACCTTCCTCGGACTGACTGTTGATCGCCAACAAGCCCTCCATGATTTCCAGCCTCCCACCACTGCTGAGCAAATTCTCTCCTTCCTAGGCTTCGCTGGTTTCTTCCAACACTGGATCCCCAACTTTTCTCTCCTTACCAAACTCCTCTATGAGGCAGCACGTGGTGCCTCCACTGGCCCTCTGTTAAACCCTCAGGCTGTCTGCTGCATGTTCCACTCTCTTACAAGCACCTCCTCTGAGACTCCCTCATCCTGAAAAACCCTTTTATCTCTACATGGATGAGCGCCAAGGCCTGGCCCTTGGGGTCCTCACCCAACCTCTGGGACCTACTCCCATTTCCACCCCAGTGGCCTACTTATCCAAACAGCTGGACCCCATGGTCCGTGGCTGGCCCCCTGTCTCCGCGCCTTAGAGCTGGCGCCGCTACTCTCACTAGGGAGGCCCTGAAACTCTCCCTGGGACAGAACTTACATGTCTTCTCCACCCATCGCTTACAGGACCTCTTAACCCACTGGTGGTTAGCCCTCCTCACTGCGTCTAAACTACAGGAATTCCATCTCTTGTTTGTAAAAATGCCACTATTACTTTATCTCAATCCCCCACTCTAAACCCTGCCACTCTGCTCCCATCCCCTGCCTAACCCTGTCCTCACACTCCTGCTCAGAGATGCCCTAGACGCAATCTGTCAGACAAGCCACTCCCTACGAAGCACTTAGCTTTCTTTGTTGATGGCAGCTCGGTCACAGGTGATGACAACAAACACCGGGTAGCCTATGCCATTGTCTCTGCCTCTCAGGTAATAAAAGCCCACCACCTTCCAACTCAAGCCTCCTATCCCCCATATCTGTCTCTCCTCTTCTTCATGCCCACACAGACATCTGCCTCAGCCACCGGAAACTGACTCGCACACGGGTATACAGCCTGGCGACTCAGGACTTGTGAAAACTCTTCATCTAACGCCCTTAGAGCCACAGTGGTCAGGACCCCATACAGTCATTCTAACACCACCTACGGCTGTTAAACTCCTGGACAACCTCACTAGCCACCTGGCTGTGTCCCCTGATAAAACCCATCATAATCATTTGCCTAATTTTTCTCTTTACTCCGTGTCTCTTACAGTTTCTCCAACGCCGCATACAGAAACTCTCTCGGGTCACAGGAAATCAGCTGCTTCTACACCCCTACTCTCCCCTACCAGTTACCCCTCTGCCAAACCATTCCAGCCTCTACCCCTAACTACAACTCCGTTCAGCAGGAAGTAGCCAAAAAGGCCCCGGTGCCCCATCATCACCAAAAGGCTGGAATGTAAGGCTGAGGGTGGGAAGCCCCTCCCCAATAAAAAAGAGAAACTCTGCTAAAGGCAGAGTACTCTCTGCAGTGGTAGGCAAAAGCCTGCCTCGGAGTTACAGCCTGTCATTGCTAGCTGAACACCCCAGCCCGGGCTCAACCGCATCCTGCTTTCTGCGACCTAGACACTGTGACTTCTCGAGGCTCTGGTTTCTCCCGGGACCTGTTACCCTCACCCTGCAGCACTCCAATAAAGCCTCTTTGCTTAACCCTTTCAACTCTGCTCGCCTTCCTTTCTCTGGCGCCGACCATCCAGAAACCTTACAGTGTCCTTCACTATTCTTTCTAGTGTATCATTCCAGGTCTTCAAAACAGAAAAAGAACCCACCCGGATGTCTCAACATTTGAATTTATGTCCTGGATGTCTCCGAATAGAAGACATAACATTACTTTTCTGGGCTTCATTATTTTCATTTCTCAGATATGGAAATGGAAGTATTAGCATTTTGCAAAAATGATAGCAAAAAACACATTTCACACTGTGATACACACATGTGCCTGAAACAAAAGATTGCAAAGTAATACTTACCCTTCCCACATGGAAGGAACTCTGATATTTTCTGGTCCAGTATGTTTTCTAAATGTTGGTCACAACCTGTTAAGTAGATTTTCTGACCCATTAATTCATTACAATTTTGGACCAGATAGATAAACTGTTTTCCAATTCTCTTATCACGCAGCTTTCCATGTCTACAGTGAATTCTTCAGACCAGACTAAATTCGTGGGTGGGAAAAGCAGGCTTTCTGATTGGAGAAATCGTTGGCCCATCTGAGTCACTGTGATTCACATGAAAGATCAGAAGCGCTCCTAAGAGGGAAAAAAAAAAATCTTAGCAAGAGAAAACCATCTGCACTGGTTTCAAAATGCTGCACCCCAACTCCACCCAAGTCTCGGGATCATCCAATCCAGCTGAAAGTTGCAAGTTTGAAATAAGAAAATTTAATAATTATGCTGGTACTTTACATGTAGATACTAGTGATTTTATTTTTGAGGCATTTTGAATATCATTTCCAAATGTTTTTGTGGGATGAGTTAGCAAGGTATCGTTATACCCTTTGCACAGATTAGAAAACTAAGATGATGAACCTTTCAGCATCAAGCACAAAGCTTTGCACAATGCTTTGAATAAATATTTATGAGATATTGTTGAATTATGCTGCACAAATATAAGGTCACAGGACAAGTTAATAATAGTAAGAACCGATTTCTGCACTCCAACTGAAGTTCTTTCAACACTGAGTCACACCAAAAGTAAATTCTCAAAAGTACCTTTAAGTAGGCCCTCTTGATAGTGTGATTAAAAAGGAACTTCACGATAAAAAAAAGTTATTTAAATGTTTGCTATGTATCCATGAATACGTATATATATCCTCACACATATATCTCAGCTTTTACAAATTTAATTTTTATTTTATATTTATGTTTGGCACCATTTAATTATTTACAACGGGAAAGCCAAACATTGATTCCATTTTCTTGTAAATGTGATTTTGCTTAAAGAGGGGAATGGGAAATTATCCCAAGGTTCTATTCTTTAAATAAAGCATTTTAAAAATTCTCTCTGATGATTCTTCTACAATCACACAAATCCGGCTTTCTCCTAATGACAGTTCTTTGGAGTGCTTATTCTTTCCTTAGTTTATTCAACCAATATTTGAGTGTCCTTACGGGCAGTGACCTTGCAGTCTTCTGAGAACACAGAAATGAATAGGATGTCACCCGTGCTGCCCCCGAGTTCATTGTCTAGTGGCACAGAGAGACGTTTGAACAAACAATCCAGTGAGCTAACAGCACAGGAAGGAAACTGGTGCTGAGGACGTGAGGATATTACTACTCCACGGTTATTTTCCCTGGGGAAAAAATTCCCATCTTCTGCTCTCTAAAGACTTTGGGTAGAGTAAATAACAAAGCCGTATAAAAAAAGCACATTAGGTCCCCTTAGGAACATAGCTGTCCTGAAAACCAATTAATATACTAGTAAAAGCAGAACACACTATCAAAATAAACATGGGCACCATAAGTACTTGTTGATCAAGTCTTTATCTTATTACTTCTCTATTGTTAATACTATTATTATTCTCTCGTGACTACATGAGCACTCACCGTGATTTTTCCATGAGTTTGTTCCATCTGCATTTATATTTCCAAGTTTAGTTCCTGTGCATTCCAGGTGGGCTGGTTGGACCACCCCGCCACCTGGTGGCATTCGTAAACCTGCAGCTCAACAATGACAAATTCATGTCACCATCTCTGGAGTAATTTAAAATTGAGCCAGATATAAAGCTGGGGAGAAACATGGCAGCAAATAGTTCTGCACTCTCCTCAAGGAGCTGGCCTAGTTAGTGTGGAATTTCTATGCTTTGTGAATCCTGTTTCAAATAATCACACCTCCCTAGGAAGAGCGTCCACTCAGACATACACACCCCGATGCCAGCCCTGGGGTGAGGTCAAGCACACAGGCCATGGCTCTGATTGGATTATGTCCTGTCCCCAAATATTTAGTTCCAGTAAAGTAGCAAAGGATTTATCTGGAACTAAATACTAAAATAAATATCAGTATGTAGTTCCAGATACATGCCATGCATTTAGCACTGATGTTTAGTTCCGGATAAATAGCAAACGGTCACATACTCCAGTGGTTACAACCACAAGTGGGGTTTCCTTGTTCCATGACCATGGGGTTGGCACACACAGCTGCCCTGGCTGTGGGGAAACCGTGGTGGATTATGTCAGAGCTTCCCAGCCGGGTGGCCCTGGGCACACAAGTGCTCACACAGGGTCACGTTCCCAGCCCAGGTCTCCACCTGGGTCTTGGTCCCTCGGACTGAAGCAGCTCGGCCTCCTGCTCACCCTACCACAGAAAGCGATGCGAGGCTCACACTTTCACTTCCGCTTATATTTATTAATAATCAACTACTCTGACACCTGGCAGCTCAGGCCTCTCTCCTGCTCCGTGAAGCTCCTGACACATGGCTGCTTCATTTGTTTTCTCGTTCCCCACCTCTCACGAATGTCACACTAGATGAAATAAACATGCCCTAAACATCTGGTGCGCTGGCTACGTCTTTCCTGAAGAAGCCCCGTCCCTGGGCTGGGGGCTGTTTGTCTTAAGGGGTCAGGGACTTCGTGGAGAGAACAAACCCAGGAAGTCCCAGCACAGAGGTGCTGTTGGGGCACAGGGGCCGTGCACCTCAAAACTAATTCCTCAGAGAGATTCCTGGTGTTGGCAGGGGATGCTGGTTTCCTTTAGCTCCTGTGCAGATGAGAGACAAGATTTATTAAGAACATCATCTTTGTCACCTGGGTGCCTTTCCGCTGCCTTTCAGGATCACTGGGGGGGCCTCCGCCTTGGAACCAGGGCTTGGCGTAGGTGCAGAGGGCAAAAAGCTTCCAGTGGAGCTGAAATTTCTTTTCTGATGACTCAGTAGCCCGCCCTCTGGCTACAGATGGAAAATCAGCAGAAAGACTCTAACAAATTAATAGAGCTTCTTTTTACAATTCTACTGTAAGGGATTATTTTTCTTAATTTAAGTTAAATCCCTCGCCTTGTTTATAATGTTTTAATGCATATTCACTTTAGAAAAATGTAAAATGCTGATAATAACAACCATAATAAATTACTCAACATCCCACTGCCCAGACGAATTCACCATTGACGCTTTAATGTGTCTATGTCCGTGGTTTTTAATCGAACAGATGTCGTGAACGTCTCTCTATTGCCTACGCATATTTATATAAGAAAATTGCCTGGACTTCAATGTTTCCTTAACTGTAAACAAGAGATATGAACTTGTGAAATTCAAGCAAGCTGGTAAGTTAAGACTGCAGAGCTAGAGAAGTTAGAGAAAACTTAATTCACACCAGGGATTCTCAGTTTCCATAGGAAGTGAATAAGGAGCCCATACCTGGCAGTGCCAATCGTCCCTGCCTGCCGGGGCCACCAGCCCATGCACCACGGTCCCCATCCCTTCTGCCTGCTCCACGGTGACTGGTCTGGGAGGCTGAAAGAGACCCGGCCCCTCCACTGAGGCTGGCGTTCCGGGCTGACTCACCTATGTGCTTGCTGGCAGGTGTTCTGTATTCACTGAAGAACATGAAGCCCAGCTGACTTTCTCTAAATGATGTTCAACACGTTTTTAAAGACACAGTCTTCAGAGATGATGCTGGTTCCTGTAAAAAGCAACCTGCCACCTCTCCCAGTGTGAGAATGGTGGATGTGGGGTCGACTCCCCCAGCAGAGAAAGAGGAAACAAATAACATCTGCTATTTATTTTGAACCTTTTTCTGTGCTAGAGGCTTTACTATCTCTTATATCATGTAGTCATCAATTCTGGGAGGGAGGCATTATTAACACACTGTTATCAATGAGATGATTATTCCCCAAGTAGGGTAATAGCTTATGCAATGTCACAGGGCCTTGGAGACAGAGACATATTTGAGCCAGTGAAGTCTGACTCCAAACTGCTTGTCCCATTGACGTAGCAGACGCGCACTGTGAGGAACTGAGTCGTTATTGACCAAGTGAAGTCGGTGGCAGCTCTTTACTTAACAGTAGGACGATGTCCTCTATTCTGCTAGTCCAAAAACATTAGAAAATGGAAAGATTCAGGGTTCACAAAATTGATCATCCTTGGAGAAAAGGAACTTTGTTCGAATATAGAAAATATTTATGCCATTATGTGAAAAACGTAAGACTGAATTTACAGGCAAAGCTTCAAAAGTAAAATAATATGTATAACAACAGCCTGGGAGAGAAATCGCCAGCGTTTGAACAGGTGTCCTCTCGGGATGGGAAGCCCACAGGTGTCTTTTTCCTCCAAACACCACTGTGCACACGTTCCTTTTTGCTTTACTGGGCATACACTGCATTTAAGAACAGAAAAAAGTTAACATTTCAATTTGCAGCCGCAAGCTGGTCATCTGCACGGGTCCTCCTCAAACTGCAACATGCATATGCTCACCTGGGAGCCTGTTTGGAATGCAGATCTGATGGAGTTCCAGGTGAAGGCTGGGATGCTGAATTTCAAACAAGCTCCCAGGTGATGCCGCTGTTGGGGTTCACGTGCAAAAAATAAGCAACAATCATTGCAGTTCCTCTGAAGTCCGAGAGTTGGAGAGGAGGAGGCATCCCTTGTAAATTCTTCCCTTAAGCACCTGAGTGGGAAACGTTCTGCCGAATGGCTACCTGAACCTCCCCCGCTACGACGCCCGCTTGCTCCTTTTCCGGTCTCGCTCTGTTCCGCACCGATTTTAACATCCACAGTGAAGCCCCCGAGGTTTGCTTCTCTCGGGTAACCTTCCTTTGCCCCTGTTTTGAAATTAAATTCCATTTGTTCTGCTCATGTTGGCACAAAAATTGTCTCAAGTTAGTTTAATAAAACCATCGCTAAAACAATTTTCTTGAGTAGTGTAATTATAGTGCTGGTAATTAGACTCCTCACTAAATGAATAGCATAGTTAGATTACATTTCGACAAACACCGCACACCCCATTCCGTTTTAATCTCCCCTTAAATGGAATCCTGTTTGTTTGCATGAAAGTGCTTTCTGGATGGTGAGACCACCATACACACTCTCGTAAGATTATGCCACCTATAAAATTGGGGAGATTTGGCACATAACCCGTTACCCATTACATCAGCTATGGTGGTGGGGCAGGGGAGGCCAGAGACGCTCCCCCAGCATATAATCCATGGGTGAGGCAGTCCTAGCTTTCCACCGCCAGAACTGACGCGAGAATTCGCTGAAATCTGACATGGGTCTGCCCTAGGACGTTGCCAGAGAGCATCTTCACACCGCAAAGATGCCCGTTTGACGCTTGCTTCCGTGTGCCATGTCACCTCCTCCTCGAAGTCTGCACCTACAGCTTTTTCAAACCACAGACACTGCAGACAGCCCTGGTGGTGCTCAAGCTCGGGTGTCTCTCGTAGGAGCCTGCACGTGCCATGAGGCCACGGCGAAATGTGCCAAGACTCACGTCACGTAAAGTTTCACTCCATAGCCCAAAACCGCCCAGTTTCCCACCAAAGATAATGTGACTTTGACCTGTCTCTTGCTTTCCAAAGGACGAAGCATGCCTAACAGACATCAGGCATCAAACACTGTGTGACATGTTTAGATGTGTCAATAATTTGTCCGATAATCCCTGTTCCATAGATGGAAAACTGAGGCTCAGAGAACGTATGTAATTTGCTCAAGTTCCACCAGCTAAGAAAGCAGAGCAGAGATTGCAACTCCTGCTTCCCTGACTCCAGGGCCCGAATTCTTATCCACTGTGCTCAGCACAGGAAGCCGGCACATTCCCAGGAGGCTGGCCCGCTCTCATCTTACACAGCAAGAAGCCACGGTTCTCCTCCCTCCGAGTGTGTAGAATCATCAGGCTCTCTGAGAGATAAGTCATCAAATGCCTCCTGTAAAATTGGGACAACCCATGAAAAGACCACGCCTCCCAAGGGCTATGGGCCTGGCAAAGGCCATGAAGCCAGAGAATCAGCAGAGGCTGTGTTTTCTCACGCGTCTCGTGCAGGATGGTGGGAAAAATACTGTGCTCACAGCAGCTCTGAGCTCCCCAGGGGCCTCTCCACAGGTCTTTAACTTGGGACCTTCATTATCTTACCTATGAAATAAGAATAATTATAACTATGCCTCTAACATCTTAGGGGTGTACATGCGTGTGCACCAAATGACATAAGGCCTGTAAAAACATTTTGAAAAATGGAAAACGTTATTTTACATAAACTATTATTCCTATGACTTAAGGCATCCAGATGATGCGTTGCTCCATCTACTGAGTTCACGTCTGGTGTGGTTTAGATGTCATATGTCATATCAAGGAAAAATAATGTTATGTTACATATAAGTATTATTCATGTTTACATATTTAGCTTATTAAAATATCATAGAAATACAAGTAGGATGCTTCCATAGACGTTGTAAGCCTTCTTTTACATTTTATTTTTTATCCTGGTTTCAATTTGCAGGCTTCGAGTTCCCTCTTCATAATAGAACTGCTCTGTTCCCGGCTGATTGATTCTAGGAATTTGCTGAATGCAGCCAAACTATGACATATTTGCATCTTTAAGGCTTACAATGTTCTTTCAGTTTTTAAAATGAGTTTATTTAGAGGAAATGTATGATTCCTTGAACTAATGGCAAATTAAGTTAATAAAATTCATACCTGCTGTGGGCAATGATGATTATATATCAAAGGGAAAATAAATCAAAGGCTAAATTCCACGCTCTCTAATCGATCACATTTCGCCTTCATTTTGGTAGAAATGCTTTCTGTTTGGAATTATAATGGTGAGGCACAGAACGAATGACTCTCCCTTTCTCGCTTGCCTCCTCTCTCAGAAGTTCCCCGTTGACATCCTCTGCCTCCTCCTACCTGGCCACGCGGCCATCTGAGTTTCCTACTGCACTGTTCACTACGGAACACATGCTCCCAATATTGGAATTTTCATCCTCTGCAGGAAATATGTCTAATTTGTTTGTAATTCTGTTTGCTGACAACCTGTTAACACCCATCACATTTTTTTTTTAATGAACTTGAACAAAAGCTGGTGTAGAATGAGACACAAGACTGGAATTCAGGAATATTTTCTTTAGGCCCTTCTATACCAGCCTCTAATGCTGTCTCACCAGATATAACCTCCTAGTGAACCCCTCACTCACCCTGAATTATTGTCCTTAAAGTCAGGCCAATTTGAGAGAATTTAAAAATGACGTGAACTCTGACAACACTTCTGAAGCTGGTGCGTTTGGCTGAGTGTGCACTCTGCAGACACCCTAAGTCCAAATTCAACTTAGGCTCAGGCCGACCAATTAGAATCATGGGATGAGTCAGCAAATATTTATACTAATAGGTGTGTATCTAAAATAGGTGCTTCTCTTGAGCTCAAACTAGTTAGTCTCGTGTGTAGTTTCGAATAAAAATTTGCCCTGAGACAGCCTGATTCTACAAACAGTCTTCTCTCTAATCCAGAGCCCTAAAAGTTTCTTAGAATATGAGTGTTAGTTGCTTTCCTGCTGCCGTTTACACCATATATCATATTAGGATTTACTTGGCTGACGCTTTTGCTGGAATGTGACATTGATGAATGACAATGTGTGTAAAGTAATTAGGCACAAAAAGCAGCCCACTCAGAGGAAAAAAAAATCTCAAAACTTCAGTATAGTCAGAGATACTAAACAAACTACCAAATAGAGAAAGATCTTTAGCCAATCCATGTCAGAGGGTGAGAATATTTAGCAGAAATATTTCTGGCAAATATACATTGAACAGAAGATCAGAGGAAATCATGACGAGCTTAGAAAACATATCATCAAAAGTGGGTAGTCTCCAAATTTCAAATCAAATCCATACAATTCAATTCAATGCAACAAGCATTCACTTAGCAAATATTCTTCAACGGAGATTTAATATTTAATATATCACCCCTGGCTTCAAAGATTTTATATCTACAAAGGAACATTAGGAAAAAGCCTAAGTGAATTAAAAAAAAAACTTAAGATAGTCAAGGAAAGTAATCGATTATTAAGTTAGATGCCTGGATTTGAATTCCACCAAGTCACTTAATTCTTTGTTTCCTTGATGATATTTGGGGATAAGAAGACCACTTAGACCACTAGTCCATTTAGAGATCTCGTATGTAAAAGTACTTTTTAGTGTTTAATCTCACTTTCTGGGAGTAAACTCATGGGCATGAGCTGAGGTGCTCGGTGAGTAAAGGACGGATGAATGAACATGAAAAGGTAGCATGGGGGTTCAACACCGGGAGCCATGGTGGGGAGAGGCAGGAAGGACCCCTTAAGTAGACAGAGTTCAGGATTTCTGTGAACGATGGTGGGTGGGAGAAGTCTGAAGCCAGGGGGACAAACAGTGAGAAGGATATTCTGGAACTTTGGCTGGCGTGCAGAAGGCATCATCGGAATTAGCGAAAGATTGGAAAGGAAATTTGTCCTTTGTTAGGTCGTGTGGAACCACTGTTTTTGAGCAGGGCAGTGATATTCAGATCTGTGTTTGGAAAAAAAATGAAAAGAATCTGGAAGGAACAGGTAAGGGGGTTGGCAAGCTGGTGACCCGGGAGGCAGAAAGAGCGTCAGGAAGCTTTAATCTGCGTGGAAACGATGGGTCCTCAAGCTACCAAGGCGGAAATGGTGCGGGAGTTTCCAGGAAGGAGCTGCGTGGAAGACAGGGCTAGGTCTGGCTTGGATTTCACAGAAGCTGACATGTGTGCTAATGACAATAATAACAACGGTGACATATATTTGTTCAAAAGTAGGTAGAGATCATCTTCAGAATAGCCATGATGGCTGGGACGAGTGTATTCTGAGTCTGGCTGCAGCGTGTAAATGGATCAGGAAGAGGCTGAATCAGAACTGGGAGGTGCTTGAAGAAGTAATTCAGGGAATGGACACAATTTAGCAAAATTGAACTAAAATATGTGGATGGTGGATAAAGGCACAGGACACAGTTGCGCATGTTTCTCCATGCAATTTTTATTTTTACACTGAGGCAGAACAAATATAACCGAGCCTCACGTCCAGGCAGCTCATGCCACCTGTGTCCCTTTGTCCAGGTAAGAGGTAACAGTTCAAATGGATGGGTTGACGGTGGTCATTGAAGAGAAAAGATAAGTGTGATGCCTGTTTATAGAACATGGTGATTCCCAGAGTGTCAGAATTAGAATGGTGAGTAATCACAGATGACACCAGGATTCATAGCTTGGATGACTGTATGGATGTTAGTGCCATTATGTGAAATCAGCAAGTTGGGGGTGGTCAGTTTTGAACAGGTTGGGTTGGAGGTGATGGCAGAGAGAGACCTGGGCCGAGAAATTCAACAGAAAGCTGGAAGTTTCAGAGCTCAAGGGAAGAAGGAGCAGAGCTGGGTATAAAGAAAGACTTAGAAGACGTACCATTAAAATTGCCATTGAACCCAGAGAAGTGATCAATTTCCTGAATTAATAAAGCAATTCGTATGATGGCTGATGAAGAATCGATACTCATCAGCTTACCCTTGCTCCAACTGTTGGGAACAGCCAGCGTTTCCAGACTGGAAAGAACCTTGCCCAGTTGCTTTGTATTCAGATGCAAAGGGAGCACAGACTATGATTTAGTTGATTTAATCAACTTGGTCTGCTAAACCAGATAATTAAGCCTCCAGTACCACACTTCCAGTCTCAACCACTTTGTCCCTAAATTACTCAATTTGTGTAGCTACGTGGATTAAATATCCAACTCCTCCACGTTGTGTGGGATACAACCATTTATAAGTCTTAAAGGAATTGTCCAAAGAACATAACCTGATTTAAGATTCCAATAGCATGTAAAATCAACCTACATTATCAGAGGTTTATTTTATTAAGACTATCTTGCATATCTCTGTGCATTATTGTAAAATAACATCTTAAGGCTTCCCCTGCCAACCGGCTGAATGAATGGACCCTCTCCTGGCCAAGGGGATATCCTAAAACTAAATTGCCTGTCATGAGGAGGGAGGTCAGACTTGCCTCATCATGCCCCCCTACCTTGTTGTAGACATCCTTTGTAACTCATTAACAGGCCTAAGGCCATGCAAGACAAACCTGCAGGTCCTCAATTTACGCAGCAAATATGTCCGGTAGCTTGTCTCTGATTAACAGACTCATCTTAAAACATTCCAAGCCTTTAGACAAAGCTTCACATCTTTAACCATTTACAAGTCAAAGAGTCCTTTAAACCCACCTGTAACCTGTAAGCCCCACCCCCCTTCAAGGTAGCCCACCTTTTGGGGCCAAACCAATGTATGTCTTCCACATATTGATTTATGACTTCACTTGTAACCCCTGTCTCCCTGAAATGTATAAAACCAAATGGTAACCCAGCCACAGTGAGTCCACCTGCTCACAGCTTCTTGGGCATGGCTTCGGGTCATGGTCCTCCAATTTGGTTCAGAGAAAATCTCTATAAATTAGTTTACAGAATTTGGCTTCTTTTCCATTGACATCTCTAATTCTATTCTGGGCATTACTGTTCAATCTTTTAAAATTTAAATGTCTTAAAAAAAATTAGAGAAGTGGAAACCACCAAGAACTTTTCTTAATCATTTGCTCATAGCAGAAGGAAGTTCCATCAGGTTAAAATGGAAAGAATTAATTCTTACTCTGAAAGAAAAAAATCTTTACCATGTAAATGATTCAACACTAAGAATGATTAAAATCATAAAGCTCTAATCAATACACTGTAGTGCAAAATTTCCGTATTTTCAAATGACTGTGTATGTTGCTTGCTAAGAAGACTGTTGTTTCTGTCTCTAAGATTTATGTATGTTTTTCATGTCAGGGGTGACATTTCTTGGTAGAAGGAGAAATGTAGACAAGAAACCCGAGTGATTGGGCGAGTCACCGCTCTGATTGGGTGCTAATTTTCTCATGCACGGAGGAGCTTAGACTAAACCCATGCTGGGGGCTGGGGGCTGGGCTCTGGATTGGTTGGTTTGCGTATGAAAGGTGTGCTTACAGGCAGAGTTATTTGCTATTAATATCCCTGGGGACCAGTTCAGCTGATGTCACCACGAGAGAAAAAAACCCAACTGGACAGCACATGTCAGCCCAGGTCAGTGGGGAGGATGCTGATGCTCACCCTCTCCCCCTCCAGCTCCAAAATGTGCTCTCAGAGGAGGCAGAACAGGAGAGACTCTGAGATCAATGAACTTAAACCCCCAATGACCAAAAAGCAGAAGTGACAGACAGATTTTAACAGAAATTGGATCTTATTTTCTAACTTCAGTAGGTAAGGGAATTTGAGATAGATATTCAGTCCTAGAAAAACAGTGGCTGTTTTTTTTTTTTTTGCACCTTTCAATTCCATGATCTGTGAAAATATACTTAGTAAATTTCTTTAGATATCAAATTTCTGAGTCAAAGAATAAAAATTTTATTAAGGCTTTTTATATGCACTTTTAATTATTTTTCAGAAAAGCTCTACTAATTATTCTCTCAAGCCACAGGCTCACCAGTACTGAGCATTATAATAATTTAAATATTTTCCAATTTGATTTTAAAAAGCACAGTTAATTGGGATCCTATTTTATCATAATTTGGAGTCATTTGTGTTTCTTCTGTGAACCATGTAGTCACGAACTTTGCTCATTATACTTTAGAGAGATTGTTCTTTTCTTCTATTCGATTTGGTTGATCTTAACTACATTCCTCCCCTCTCCCACCTGGAATTTTTTTTCTCTTAATTTTCTACAAAATAGCTATTTTATTCCATCCAGATTTGCAAGCTACATTTTCAACCAGCTCAAGAAACAAGGAACCTCTAGCTCCTTGGGCAACCCCTGCAGGGAGACAGAGGGGGGATTATAAAGCCACCCCCACAACAAATTTCTCAGCAAAGAGAGTTTCAAAGTTCCCACTTTCACAAGATTGCTCTTGTTTTAGGACGGAGGCTGGATTGTGAAAGAGTGGCGCCAGTTGACTATCCAATGCCCACCAATATTCTTCCCTATTGCCACAACCCTACTTTTATTTGGGGCCATCAGTGTCCTTCACGTCCCAGATTTTGCTGCAATGAGACACAGCCGTGTAGCCTGTTCTGGCTGGTGGGATGTGAGTGGAACTTCGGGCAGAGCCGTCTAGTGAGAGATGACAGGATGAAACTGTCACAATCATCACACACTGCTTTACGTCAGACCTCTCTGATGTGGGAATAAACTTCTGTGTACTGAGAGCACCGTTATTTTGAGTGTCTGTGTGGATAGCCAAAGCCTATCCCCACAGGTGCAGCCCCCGAGAGTTCATGCGTTCTGTTTCCACCCAAGCGAGACCACTAGGGCAGATGTCAGGGTCTCCAGAGGAGAGTGGTGGTGGTTGTTATGATGGTCTTTGAAAAGGCAATGCAAGAAGGAAATCTGATCGAATTCTTGAGGGCACAAAGCTTTGCTTTTGGCATCCTCCGAGCTCTGGTGGAGAGTACGTAGGATTTTTAATTGAGTGCCTAGCAGTTTAAATATTTGGGGACATTTCTATATTAAATGTATGAATAATGACCTTAATTTAAAAAGTTCCGATTTTATTACCAGTGCTGGGTGTAGAAAACAAAGAGGATGCACTTCGGTGATGAGGGCGGGGGCGTCACATGGTTCCCCTGTCACTGGCCCGGTTCATCTGGGACATGCTCCAGCTGCAATATGTCACCCGCTGTAGTGTCCTACTCTGTTTTTATTTATTGAGTCATTTTCATCCTATATTGGGTCCCTGTGTAAGGGATAAGGTGGATCTTCTTGGAATGTGTTAACTCTGCCATGACACAGTCAGCATTTCTTCAAGGGTGAGCAAAGGATCCAGGTCGTGGGCTTTGGATGGGGACAGCAATTTGGACAGCAGTTGCACTGTCACTTCCTTGCCCCTCAGGTATCCCAACTTCAACAAGAATCTTTTCGTCTCTGCAAACACAGCTGTGAAACTGGAACCGCCTGGAGACCTAGGAGTGGTTGCCCATCTGGGTCTTGGTTCGGAGGAACTCTCAAAGAACAGCAGATTGTGGACTGGGTAGTTTTTAGCAAAAGCCATGAAATGCTTATTGAAATTTTCCTGGGCAAGAAGGAAATATTTGTTCACCCTCATTCCACTGCTCTTTTATATTTCCCTAAATTCTGCTGTTTGTTCCCATGTTAAATCTTGTGTCAGATTTTTTTTTCTCAGAAAAAAAAAAAATCCTGGCAGGAAAAATAATTCATATTCATGGAGTGAACTCAGATGAAAATAATCCCCGGGGCTTTAATGCACTGCATCCTGAATTAAAATGCTTTGGACGTTCAGGGTTTGGGCTTGTCTATCTCCTGGGATGCTATTAATGGTTTATGCATATTAGGTTATTTTCCAAATTCTACTCTTTTGCTCTGGAAAATAAATTAAGAAATCCAGTTGAGATATGTCTGGAAGGTTTTAACAACTGGAAAAGATTCTCATCCGAGTGGGATGGTTTAAGTGTGATGCTGCTTGGATTTGGGGCCAACGGCTGTAAGATCTCTCTGGGCACTTTCAATACTTGAATTTTATAATACTATGAATATCTAACCAACAATCCCCTCGGGGATAGATTTCAAAATTGGACATTATGTGAAAAAAATTCAATTAATTTTTTTTTTTTTTGATGTTGTAGAAAAGCCCTGAGCTGGGATTTTAAAAATGTAGCTTCTTGTCCCAGGTCTGACCCTAATTAGATGAATGACTCAGGAAGCCACCTCACCCTTACGGGCCTCAGGTTCATTACCGTAAATGAGGATTGGCTTGGTACTATCCAGTGTCCCTTTGAATTACCTCCCCAAATAAAGGCTTTAATTCTTTTCTATTCCCTTTGTCCACTCTACTTCCTATTTCCATGTCATTTCTTAGTCCTCTTTCCAATTAATGCCTTGGTCCTGCCTTCTCCTCTCCATAGCTGTGTGAGCGTAGGCAAGTTGTTTAACCTTTCTGTGCTCTGAGAGAGAGTCATAATACCGCCTGCCTCCCAGAGCTGTTATGAAGATTAAATGATTATTACATGTAAATCCCTTGGCTCCGTAATTTTTTTTTTTTTTTGAGTTGGAGTCTCACTCTGTCACCTGGGCTAGAGTGCCATGGTGTTAGCCTGGCTCACAGCAACCTCAAGCTCCTGGGCTCAAGCAATCCTCCTGCCTCAGGCTCCTGAGTAGCTGAAACTACAGGTGCACACCACCACACCTGGCTAATTTGTTTATTTATTTATTTGTTTGTTTGTTTGTTTATTTATTTATTTTTGTAGTGACAGGGCCTCAATATGTTGCCCAGGCTGGTCTCGAACTCTTGGCCTCAAGCAATCCTCCTGGCCTCGGCCTCCCAGAGTGCTGGGATTACAAGCGTGAGCCACATTTCGAATTTTGCTCATTTTGGTGGGTTACTATTTTTTTTCTTTGAATAGTTATACTAGAGTTCACATAACCCTTTCTAAAGATTCAGCATCACCCTGATCATTAGCTCAGCAGAGCACCTGCAGACTAATTTCATATAGGCAGAATATGTTTTATGGCTTGAAGAACACTTTCATGTAGACCAGTGGTTGATAACTTCCCCCCAGACCCTCATGGTGAGGGGGTGGGGGCAGGTGGTGGGATGCAGCAAGCGGCCCGGGGACAGTGGTATGCAGAACTCACAGACCCCTGGGGGATCGCTTGAGCCCCGGAGTATGAGGTTGCAGTGAGTTGTGATGACACCACTGTAGTCCAGCCTGCATGACAGAGTGAGATCCTATCTCAAAAAAAAAAAAAAAAAAAAAAAAATCCCAAATATTTTGTTGTTTACATGGGTAGGCTCCAGTAATCTGGAAAATTCCAAACTATGGAAGACTTTGTTCCGTGATAACTCCAGAAAAACAAGGCACTTAAACACTTACATAGATTTTGAATTGTGTTTGCAGTAAGAATTTGCCCAGCAGAGTGAGTGGGGTCCTCAGAGCTGTCGACAGTTCTGACAAACAGCCCCCATCCCGCACAGCCAGCATCTCTGTTTGCCACTGTCACGAACAGGGCTGCGGCTCATGTCACACTTCTCACCTCCCCAGCCATTTCCATGTGCTTCACCTTCTGTTCTTACCTATAGCATGTGGACGTTTTCATAAAAGGTGCTTCCCTAAGCTGATCAATACCTCCAAATTCAGACCCATTCATCCATTCAACACACGTTTACTGTGTGACAGTTTGGTGCCAGACCCTGTACCAAATGCTGGGGATAGAGGAAGAGAGACACAGTCCCATGGAAATGACAGCCTTGTAGGAGAGAGGGAAATGCAAAAATGGTAATTGTCAAATAATAAAAATTGTAAGACTAGCCACAGGGATGGAACTTGTACTTAAGGGACATCCACAACGTTCAGTGTCTGCAAGAAGGGTCCGGGGCTCATCTACTTGCTTAGGGGTTTGGCATGCGTATTAAAACAGCTAGGTGCATTTCATTGTTTGGGAGCAGCAGAAAAGACATCAGTAAGATGCTGTCCTGTAATTAGGCAGACTATAAGCTTGAGATACGGTTACATAATCATTTTAGGGAACTAGGACAAATCAAATGTTTTCCAAACGTTTCAGTTTGCATATTCTCTCTCTCTTAAGCCTCCTGCATGAGTGAGTTTATATACCAGAATCTAGGAATTTTCTTACACTCCCTTAATGCTGAATTTCAAAGGGTGCTGAGAGGAAGTGACAGACACTATGGAGCAGTTTCCTTCCCAGGAGCACTCTGGAGGGCTCAGAAAAACTCATACTGATCTGAGACAACCTGGGAGACCTGCGCCATCCTCAACAAAGACGTGAGGGAGAGAAGACACGTGACGTGTTGTGTTACAGACACACTTGTTTCTCCTAATCCAACCCGAGGGCACTTGGACCATGTTGTGTCCGTTGTTCAACTTCCACGAAAGACAGGGAAGAGTGATAGGACAGCAAGTCATGACCACTGGCCGGGGAGGCACTAGCATTTCTCCTGTCCCTTAACTAGAGAAGGTGTCAGCTCCTGTCATCTGCTTAATAGCAAAAGGCTGGAGGGAAGAGAGGTGGTGTTCTTACCAGGGCACGTGGTGGGGGAGAGGAGGACCATGTCCGTGGGGTGCTCATGACAGTTACAGAGACCCCCAGCTTTAACATGGCCCTTGGCTTGCTGGCCCGGAGAACACGGCTTCATGGAAAGAGGGTTACACAGGCCAATTCCTAACCCCTAACCCCATCTCTTCTGCAGCTAAAGAGTGGTGTGAGTGGTAAAACTGATTGTATAAAAAGGAGAAAAGGGAGGGTAGAACAGAAATCTCTAGGGCTCTGTTCAGAAACATTATGTAGCAGAAAAAGGCTAAAGCCACCAAAGAGAATGAGGCCAAAAAGGATGGCGAGGCTTAAAAATTCGAAGGGAGTGGCAGTGTCTGGGGTTTGAAGGATTCGATGCTTCTCTCGAGCTCAGTGAGTTCTGTGCCCATTTCTTTCCTGATTTTCTCCTCTGGAGTCTCTTTCACGTCAGTGGGAGGACTTGGAGGTTCGCCCTGCTGCCACGTAAACTCCACAAGGACAGAGACTTGTCTGTTTGTTGCTGTATTTCCTGGCTCAGAGCCGGGTGCTGAATAGGCATCAAGAGATACTGAAGTGAATGACTCAACGAGTGAATGAATGAACCACTGCCTCCTGCAGGGATGGTGCTGTCTCACTAGCATCCTGATACCGGACATCACGAGGACTTAGCAGGTGCTGTACTAAACCCTTTAATTCCATCCTCTCTTTTAATGAGACTTCTTTAAAAGTATTTATGGTCTCTTAAAAGACCTGATAACTAACTGGCCAGCAGGGACATGGAGCCGTTCCACTGGCGGCCACAGACACAGTCCACAGCAAGAACATCACACGGCTTCACAGTTTTGCTTTCCAGGGCGCAGCGCCCACTGCCCACTCCAGAACCGCGTGCAGGTCTGTACACTGTGAGTTTCTTCAGGGTTGGGGGCTGTCTCCCGGCTCTTTATAACTTATGCATCATAATATTGAATATGCACTTCGTATGTAGTCTTTGACAGTGCTTGAGTTTTGATACAAAAATGAGTTAAAATGTCCTGAAAGAATGTCATCAAATGAAAATGGAGATCATTGAAGTAGCTTCCTGAGCTGGGCATGATGGTCTGATTCTGGTGGCTGATTTAAAAGGTAAGGAGAATGTGGGCGGGAAAGAAACACAGGTAGTTAGGTAACTGCTCTGTGTATCTGATTTATCTCTGTCCCTGTGGGGAATCTACCTTTCCATCAGCCCTGCTTCCTATCAATCTTTTTGTCTTTCTTCACACCCACCCGTCTACCCAGCTACCTGCTCACCTCGCTGTCTGTCATGGCATCTCTGAGCGGGATGATTAAGAGTACTAGGTTCTTAACTGTGCTACGTCCCCTGCCACCTCCTGGAATGGAAAACCTCCTTCCCTGTCATTTGTTTTATGGGACGTCCATTTATTCATTCAGTTATCTACGTGAGGGGTTGGAGATGGCCCCGGAATAAAATGTTAAATTCCTCGTGTGCTCTTTGCTCATGGAGAGTGCTCTGGGGTTGGGGAGCATCTCCCTTGTGCTTTCCCTCCTTGCAGATCTGTAGGGTTGAGGGAGTCCTTCCCTGCACCTGGGGTCCCGCCCCTCCAGACATCCCACCGTGGTGTCTAAGGCTTCCATCAAGTAACCCCTACTCTTTCGTGCTCCCCAGACTGAGGCGGGCTCTTTGAGAAGAGGGGGACTTCAGTACGGGGACTTCAGTACAGGGATTCGGGAGGGCTTTGGAGGCCATCTTGGCAGGGGGTGTAAGAAAGTGGGGGCCACCTACGAACTATTTTATCAATCGTGAAGTTTTCCAAGGGCCCCGGGGTGGCAGGACCTGGCCCAACTCCCCCTTTAGTGGGCACCAGAGCTGGGGTGCCAGATCCCAAAGATTAGATAATAATAATTCAAAAAACTTTCCTCCAAAGCAGACAACTTGATGGTTTAGGCTCTTTTTTTTTTCCAAGACAAACAGGGATATTTTTGAATTTTTAAATAACAAACGAATGCAAGAGCCAAACAAGGCACTTCCAGTGTCCTTATGAGCAGACTGACATTCTATTTCCAGAGATAATTAGGTAAAAAATAGATATAGGTTATCTTCTTTCTTTGAACTGTGACTGCAATGAAAGAATTATCCACATTAAAGCTGTTTAAGCCTAAACTGTCATATTTTTCACATTTTCTATTTTGTGGTTGTTAAAAATTAGATTTATTTGTGTCTAAATTGGTAACAAAGGCGTGCTACGAAACAAAACCCACAAGCATTGGGTAGCTGAGCTCTGTCTACAGCTGGAGGAGACCCTGGCGTCACTGACCAGCCAGGGCAGCTGCCGGAGTGAGGTGACCATGATTAGCACCTGCCGCTGCATTGGGGCCGGAGCCCAGGACGAGCATTTATTGGTGAACTGACCACAAAAATAGCCAAAGACTGGGACTATTGGAAAGCACACGTCATATTCCTTAGAACAGTCATAGAAGCAATTCTTTTGTTCAGTTTGAAGTACTCCAAGTAAAGACTTAAAAGAAAGATACCCCATGATTCCATCTTACTGAAAACTGAAAGCACCTAAGAACTTTGTATTTTATTAAAAAACAAAGAACATATAACCTAAATGCTTCTACCTCTGAAATAAAATGGAGTTTCAGAGTAACATATCATCTAATCAAATATTTATTTTAGTTCCTTATATTAAATAATTCTATGTCACAGGTGATACCAGTCATCTATTGCTGCATGAAAACAAAACGAAATGAAACAAAAATAAAACCTATGCTTAGCAATGAAAAAACTCAATATTATTGTACTCACGGGTTCTGTTGGACAGGAATTTAAAAATGGTGCAGCAGGATGGAGTCTTTCTGCTCCTTGAGGTCTGCAGCTCAGCTGGGAAGACTGGAATGCTGAGTTTTACTCAAGCATCTAGGGCCATGGCCATCTGGGGATGGGGCATCTTCACTCCTGGGCCTGTCACCTGAGCTTGGATGATCCCAGCCCATGCTCAGCTTGGACTGTAAACAAGATTACCTAAGCCCAGCTTCCCCACGTGGCTTGGACTTCCTCACAGCATGGCGGCCTTTGAGTAGTTGGGTTGTAGCTCAGGGCTCAAAGAGCAAATGTTCCCAGTGAGGGAAAAGTTGCACCATCTCTTCTGACCTAGCCTTGGAAGCCACACAATGTCACTTCTGCCGCATTCTATGGGTTATAAATGGATCACTGAGGCCAGCTAGATTCACTGGACAGAAAGGAGGCCATTGGACCCCATCTGTTAACAAGAGGAATGTCAAAGAATTTGTGGCCATCTTTGAAACACATGACTAGTTTTTCTGAATAATTCCCTTTTCTCACTCATGGACAACTTCTATTATCACTGGATAAAACAGGCAAATTTTACGACCACTGTGCTCTTCTGAGATGATGCCTTCACGATACTTGCTTACTCTACACGACTATTCATATAGTACCTGAATGGAGTTTTTGAAAATACGGCATCTGGGGTGGTGGTGTTACAGGGGGCGTGCAGAGAATGAATTCATAACATCGTGTTTCCCGCAAGGACATTTTTCACTCTCCAAATTAATAAACAAAACATTCTCCTGAAGGTTCCTTTTCAATCTCAAAACACATACCGAACAGGAAAATTGTATGAGTAAGCCAATTTTTGCACAAGAATTGCGTGCTTCAAATAAAACAAAATGAGTTTCTATCTGAAGAGATTGCAAAATAACAATTGAATGTGCTTAATCTTCTTTCTTTAACACTTGTTCACCATATTTCAAATTTTTCTAGGCGTTTGACATTTATATCCTTCTTTTCTTTGCAAAATAACTTTCAAACTTTCTACAATGAATTTCAATAAAAATTTCCTAGCAAAGCAAAAACAGATACAAAAACACATTCTTTCTAGGCTGAAAGCAGTAAAGTTGGTTATGGCTTATAATAAACTGCCTTTTAAAACGATCAGTTCTTTAAAAACTCACTTGTAAGGGAATAGTTAATTTTCTGAATTAACTTTGGAAATAAAATCTTTGGTTTTTATTTTGAAATATTTGAGTTTATTTTGAAATAAAGGCTTTGTCTTCCAAGATGATTTGATAGCTTCAAGTATAGAAACTATGTACATTTTATAAACTTAGTTTGGGTTCTTATTAATATCAGTTACATTAAATAATATTTTACAAGGCAGAAAGAGAAATTTGGGTGAAGAAAATAACAAAAACAATAATCAGACTGTTTTGACTTATAAATTTGATATTCTCAAGGCTGCAGTTAAAAACCAGCATATATGTAATTATTTTACATTTTTTTCTTCAATTATAAAAAGAAAGCAACTTTTCTTTTTACTCTAGCTGTACGATGGGGATTGTAAGACTATATGGTAAAGATGCAGAAGGGATGAGAAAGGTATTTTTAGGAAGTAAGTAGAGTTGCTATCATCTTTTCAGTGGCTCTGAGATAACTCTACAAGCTTAATTCTGAAGGGAACTAAATTCTATGGAGGAAGTAAACACAGACTGTTAGACTTTCTGTTCTGAGCTGGGATATTAGTTCCCCGATGCTTACAAAAGGCCACCAAAGACAGGTGGCCCCAAGAAGCACCACGAAGGAAGCAGAAGTAGCTCTCAGTGTTTTCAAACCACTACTCCCTTCTCAGTCACCACCCACCCCCCGTCCCAATGGGGGGCACACGCTTTTTCTGTACTTACCCCACTTCCTTCTTCCATCATACACGTACCTCAAACCAACCTAATCTCAGAAATTTCAACTGAATTTTTAAAAAATGATAATTCTTTTATTTTATAAAAACAAATGTCATAAATAATTTAATTACCATATTTATAAACAATGTATTTAATGTATTGTTCCTCCCATAATAACAATAAGTGCTAGTGTTTATTGGGTGCTCACCATGGCCCGACACTCTATGTTGTAATAGATATCATTTCATTTGTAAAAAATTTAGACTATATCTATAGGTACATACATCTATAAAGATCACTAAATGCTGTTTGCTAGCCTGATAGTAAAAAAGAAAGGGAGAAAATATAAAAAAGATCACTAAAGTTATACCTGAAGATAACCACTATTAACCTGTTGGTGTGTATCTTTCTTGCCTGTTTGAAATGATAACCAAAATAATGAAATCATACTTCACATTGCTTTAAATTGGTTTTTTTTTTTTTTTTGCTTCTCCTTCTTTTTCTTTTTTGGCATAATCCAGTACCAAACAAGCTTTCTATTATTTTGTAACCTGCCTTTTTCACTTTGCACGTTGTAAATAGTTTCTTGTTATATAAAAATTCCTTCCATAACATTATTTTTCTAAGGTCTACACAGCGTGCCGTTACATTGAAGTAGCCTGATTTATTTAACCAGTGCCCGGTTGCCAGACATTTCCGTGGTTCTTAGTTTTTTGCTGTGATCTACAGAGCCACCGACACATTCCTAGAGCTATATTCTTTCATACAACAGTGATTTGGTCATTAAGCTTCCTCAGTTATAGTGAGTTTGAAAAGTCAGAGAAAACATTAAGAAGTCACTGTGTGAGGCATATTTTTGTATAATAAGAACCAAAGACCATAAAAAAGGATGAGAGGGTCTTAATCACTCACCTTAGAATATGGGGAATTTGTTTGTTTTGTTGGCACTTAGACCATCCCCGCATCCCAGAAAAACACATTGAGCACTGAAACCAATCTATTCCAGCTACTCGTAAGGCCAGCGTTGGCAGGAAAAATACATCTTTGGAGCAATTTTCATTGGAGAAATGCAATGATATAGGAGAGGCAAGGCACAAGTTAAGTTCTCTCCTCCCTTCTTTGACAATAAAGTCAAATTCTGGCTGCTGCTATCACTTAAATCACACCTGATCTTTCTCCTACATACAATCCTCTGTGAACATCTGTCAGATGGTTCCTTATTACACACTTGAGGATGTTATGTCATATCTGGATATATACCCATATGTTTCCTATTTAAAATATAAATTCTATAATTAGGTCAAAAATTCTTAAATCTTCCTGCACCAAACAAAACACATTTATCTGATTATCATCATGGCAAAAACGATGCTCCGTTTGCAGAATCATTCATGAATACAGTCAAACGAGTTTCGATTTTTTCCCTTGGTTGATGATATCTTTCTAATGAACAGCATTCAAGAGAGCAGAAGGCGGATTTGGCAAATGCACGCTAATTCTTCCACCAGAAACGGAACGCATTCTAGGGATGCTCCAAGATTTATGGGTTTTCAGAAACTGGCACCCACAGTACCTCGTTCTCTGGATCACGATCCGATTTCTGTTTCTGTTGATACAATAGTGGTGGGTTCAGATCACGGCTGGCCGTATTTCACAGTTGCCAAAAATCTGCAGTTTGTAAGTGCCTCCAAAAGGTCATTAATCGGAAACCCTACAAACCCAAACTTTACTAATCCTCTGAATCCCACTGGAATTTGATCATCAGTAAAACCAGAGAGATGCTTGGACGATATAGACCAAGTTTGAGTTCAAAATTCTTTAAAATGGATAATGTTTCCTTGTTTCTGGCTTTTCTTCTTCTTTTTAAGGTCAGTAACAATATTGAATCCAATAATAGCTTTAAAAAATACTTGTTTATATATATAGTGTTCTCAGAGAAGCTGTAATAGCACTTTTCCTGAAAAGTCTTCAAAAATGCAAAGATGATGTTCTCTCTGATTTAAGAAACATTTTAGACAGTACGTACTGTTTGTGTGCTTTGAAAATGTACCTCTGTTTCTACTTAAAAGGAAAAATCTATTTCTAAATAAAGCATTAACATGTATTTAAAATGTATCGATATATATATCTGTGCTGACATCAGTACCAAATTGATTATAGTATAATTCAACTTAGGTATACATGTCATTGAAAAGCAGTTCTTCAAACAAGGACAGTTGAAGACGGTTCCACTGTCTGTCTTACCCCAAAACACACACATACACACCCACACACATAGATGCACGCAGTCACACACACATTCATACATAGATGAATGAGATCACAAACACACAAATACACTCAGACATATACACAGATGCACACATTCTCACATACACACAATCAGACACACACGCCTCCTTCCATTGTTCAAAAGAAAACATGGAAGCTGCCAGGTATTTATTTTAATTGCAGGCATTGAAACCCCAGCACTAGGGTCACTGCGTTATTCCCTCTCCCTAAACCAGATAAACCTCACTGGAAAGAGAGTCTGTGCTGTCAGACAGTTAAGCCCAGGGTCAGGAAAGTTTCTTTTGTCTTCTTTTTATGTGAACGAAAGTCTAGAACCCTATCACATCCTCCATCTTTGGGTTGTTTGATTTTGTCTATTTTTTAATATATAAAATATTTTGTTACATATTTATAGGATAGACCATTTTTGGACACTAAAACCTTAACTATTAATTTATTCAATAATATTCTGCATCTCTTTTATCAGTCAATTTTTGCTATGTAAAAAAACAGCAAGAAAGTCTTAGTGGCACGCAACGAAAGGCGTTTTGCATTTTGGGGTCAGCTGGGGCCCGGGCAATCTAGGGTTTACTTGGCTGGGCTGTAGGCTGTGGGCTCAGTCCAGGTGGGCTCAGTCCAGGTGGGCTCACAGGTCTCTCACCCGCCCAGTGTCAGCAGCTCCCTGAGTCATGTTTCTCTCATGGCCGAGACAGACCTGCAAGCACCACTGCAGCCTCTGCATGTTCACGTCCACTAAAATTTCATCAGCCAAGAATGGTCTAAACCAAAGCCAAGGGACGGGGAAATGCACCCCGTACACCACGAGGCAAAGCAAGTAGCATGGCCACGTGAACATGGACGTGGCAGAGCGGTGGCACAGGGGCCAGGGTGGGAGTGCATATTTGCTGAACAATAAGTAGGTCAACTTGCCACCCCTGAGCATTGCCCTCTGTGCTGGGACTACGACGGACAGTGAACAGAACTGGCTCTGCTATCACGGGGTTTGCATTTGGGAGGCTGAAGCAGACAGTAAATAGATAAATACAAAGTCAGGTGGTCATCGCTTCGGTGGAAATGGGGTGGGGAGCTCTCACTTAGTAGGTGGTCAGGTAAGATTTTGTTGAAAGCCTTTTCCAGCCGGAGGGAAGAGCCGACCAGACAGAGCTGAGCTGGGAGCCGGGAGGTGGTCAAGCCTGCCTGGAGCAGAGTGAGCTCCTGGGGAGTCTTAGAGGACAGGACACCTAGACAGGTCAGCACAGAGGGTCAGGAGCAGGTGGACTGTGAGTGGTGACGAGAGCAGGCCTTGGGGACCGTATAAGCATTTCCGTTTCAACTTAGCTAGCCCTTTGGGGATAGGGAGACACTTATACAAGTCCTTTGTTTTATAAATTCACTCATTAATCTCTTAGACCCAAGCCAAGACATCCCCTTTCTGTTTGACTTCCATTTCCACAACACAATCGGATTTGTTCTGTTTACAGACTTTTTTTTTTAATTCCACAATCTGAGAAATGGATCCAAGTGCTAAACTGGCTCCATTGTCAGCAATTTCACCGAACGTTCAGCAACGGACTGACTTTGCCGGATGCCCTGTGCAAACGCTTTCACAGCAGAACCGGTTTCCTGTTGTTCGATCTGCGTGCGAAACAGCTGTGTCATCTGTGGCAGGACCACTCCTTGCGAGAGAGCACAGCGTTAGAACAGGCTTTGGTACAAAAACGAGCTTCAGAAAGCCCTGCTACGTCTTTAAAAAATGCGGGCAGGGGCCTTCTCTGACAGCCCTCTCTCCGCACAATGGATTCTGGGTCCAAGCCTTCAATGCTGTGTCTGCCTCTTTGCCGTTAAAAAGGAAGTTCAATCATCTTTTACCAAATTAGTTTTCCATAGCCAGAGGATTTCACAGATAGGAAGTGATAGATCCAAGCTACATAGACTCCTAACAGATGGTGGCAAACGGCTTTGAAAATATTTCAAAACCTGCCCTAATTTCCATTCCCCAAATGTTTCTCCCACTCAGCTTTTTTTTTTTTTTTTTTTAATATAATAGCAGCTTCTTTCATTGTCTCTGGTGGTCTCATTTTGGTTATAATTTATGCTTCCTTATGCTCTAAGACTGGATCCAAATTACCCACTAAACACGGGCAAATCCAAAAAGAAAACTTGCAGCATTTCAAAGTCTTTCCATTCATCCCGTTGGTTGATTATCCCATTGAAGACAAAGAGAAGTGACATTCTCTCTCTTTTTATTATGCACGTTTCTCAGTTGCAGAGAAAATGGTTGCATCAGAGAGAGAAGGTTTGTACTTTAAGGAATGAAAGCTCACCTCGTTCAGAGAAAGAGCATTTTGTTTTTGCCTGGGATGCGAAATGAATTAATAGCTTACCATTGAGAAGAGGCACTATATATAGCAATAAAATACTCCATACAGCTATGGGCATCCTTGCAGGAGAATGCTATATTGTAGCGGAAATAGTTTTGGCTCATTAATCTCAATTCTACCACTGTAGTACTTCAGTGCCTTGTATCTCATAACAAAGGCACAATTTTAAATATCTGTGTGTGTGTGTATATATATATATATACATATATACACATATATACATATTGTGTGTAATAATGTATCTATGTCTAATGTTTATAAAACCCCTGTGCCTTTACTTTCTCCTGTAAGCCTAATAAGGACCCTATGATGAAGAATGGACTCATGCTTTTGTTCCCATTTTGCAGATGAGGCAACCGAGAGAGGACAAAGACATCAGGCAGTTTGTCCAAGATCACACATCCAGAGCTAACAGCCAAGATGGAACTCCTAAGTCTAACAAGTTTCTTCTTTCTCTTTCTTTATGATAACATTTGTTTCTTTTTGTATAGTGAATTATTATATATATTTGTAGTACAAATATTCAGGAAGTATGGACAGGTAGGTGTAAAAAATGAAAAGCTTTACCTAGGTCCACCACCCAGAGAACATTGTTGCCATTTCGCTTTACTTGAGCCTGTATCTGCTATTTTTTACCGCAAGCCTGGGGTAAGACTGTTCTGCAAACTGTCCTTTTCACCGAATGGCTACATCCATCAAAATGGTTCAACCATATTTAATTTAATCAACCCCTTTTTATTGAGTCATTTCCCATTTTCTCCTGCAATGAACATCCTTGCCATAAATTAGGGCAGGGATACCTAGGGAGAATAGATTCCCGATTATTTCCAGAAGATAAACTCCTAGAAGTGAATTTGCTAGGATGAAGGGTGTTGGCCGTCCTAAGACTTTAAGTCCACGTTGGCAAAATGACCCATCACAGAGAGGATTTCTGGAGACACTGCAGTCAGCAGGGCCTGAGACCATATCCTGGAACCCGACCCCACTCCTTCTCCTGGACTTGGCACCCCTGTCAGTACCACTTTCCACCTGTGTGGGCGACATAATGAGATGACAGATGCACAACGCTCTTTGAAAATAGCACTGCTCACTAACGCCCAGGGCTACGCTGTTCCTCCAGCCACTAGAATGGCTCACTCATCGGGGTCCACTCAAGGGTCCCGAGATGCACGTGGGAACCAGCCACAGCCCGTCCTCCTCCAGCATCTCAGAGGCCAAGGAGCCTCCAGGCCAGGCTGCTCACTGGCAGTACTCACGCCTTTAAATACATCCTTAGTACATTCTATGTACCCAGTAATAGAAATAGAAAGAAGGGTTTGTGAGCAGTTGGCTAAAGAGTTAGAACTGAAGCAGGCTGGTGGGTATGATGCGTGTTCTTAGGAAGAACGGAGCGTGGATCTGCAGACCACCATGGACTCCCTGCCAAATCTCTGTGCTGAGTCTCAGCGCTGGACCAGAGGTCAACAGGCTGGGGAAGCTTTCTCTGTCTTACAACTCAACAGTGAGATCCAGAGTGGTCAATGGCTTCTCCAAGATCTCACCAAAAGGTCCAGATGGCCAGAGTGCAAGATAAAGGTTGGGGATCAGTAACTAGAACAGAGACTTTGCGCCACCACATGCAGTGCCTGAGGTTGGATATACAAAAATTAACCCTCGAAACAAGCGTAGGACGTAGGTACCACAGGTACCACTATGTTTGTGTCATAAAAGGGTCCGTGGAGGAGGCCATGTAAACGCTGCATGTTCCTTAGGAACCCGTGCTTTAGAGTTAAAGAGATGGGAATGTAAAACCCGGCTCTGCCGCTTTCTAGCTGTGTGACTTTGGGCAAGTTACTTAAATGCTCTGGGCCTCCAAGTCCTGTCTATCACATGGAGAATGTCACACCTACCCTGAGATTGCTGTGAGGATTAAATTAACGTAAAGTAAATGTAAAGTAATGCAAAGTGCTCAATAAATGTGAACTCTTATTACAATGCAATGACAATTATATTACCATTAATTAAATTTTAACTTAATTCAACCGGGCAGAGAATGCTTCTGTAACATTTTCAAAGCCAGATCATGAGAGAATGGCAAGAGCTAGACTGATTCCCCCGGTAATGGAACGATGCCTGCTCGTGTGGAGAGGGGTTAATTCTGTTCCGGCACAGCCTGTAGCCACGTCCAAATGCCCTTATTAAATAGAATTCAGGCTTCCTTATGCGAACTTGATCATGCTGATGAGCCTAGATCGCATCACTGTTCTGCACCCAGATGTGCTTGGTGGTGTGTCCGCTGCCCATTTTCATTTTCTATAGAGAGGTTTGGGATATTTCCCCAAATTGTGTGTCACATTGGAAGAAGCGTCATTGTGGTCCAGCCGCCCTAAGCCACACCTGTGTGCCTTGGCAAGTCTGTAACTGCTGATATCTTATCATCTACAAAATTTAAAAAAAAAAAAGGGCACTGAGCTTTGCTGGAAGAAAGTGGCCTTTTCCTAGCTTTGGCCCTACCCTTCTCTGGTCAGAACGGTACGTGGCTTTTACTCCCTGACCCCAGGGCTGCTGTGCGGAGGGCGAGGCCGGGCAGGGCACTGCTTATCTGTCCCGATACCCGAGCCCCGTTGCCACAAGTCCCTGAACACAGGAAGCTCTTGTCTGTAGACCTACAACCTCCTTGTTGTGTCCAATTGGTCCAGCCCTCAACACGATGCAGCCCGACAGAGCCAGAGTTCCCTACGCAGTGATTCTAGTTTCCTACGAAAACTCCTGACTCTGTGCTGTCCGAGGCAGACCGGCCCACGTGGGCGGGTGGCCTCAGGGATCACGCCTCAGTGCTGCCTGTATCTGGGTCTTTATTTTGTGCCAGACGGGACCAAAGGCTCCGAACCTCTCACTTCACAGTGGAGGAGACTGAAGTCCTCTAAGAGGAGGTGAAATGACTTATTCAAGTTGACCCACGTTAGTGACAGAATGGGACAAGCATGAGTCACACGTGTTCCTGCCGCTGCTCTGGTTGTCACCTGTCAGCCCCTCCACGTGGGCAGACGAGGGGCTCTCTGATGGCAGCTCCCAGCAGCCTCCCGGGAGCTGCAGGGTCTGCACCCTTGTTGAGCCCTCACGCTACTTGCAGGTGAAAGATTTTCATTGAACGTCAGACTTCTCAAGGGATGGAAATCCCAGCGGCTCTGCGAGCTAGCGGCAAACCCAAGCAATTCCTTCTGGAGCCTTTTGCATTTTCTTATCTCCATAGGACATGTCCATCTCTTGTCCTTCCACACACCCACATGCCCCCAAATGGTTCTGTCCCACTGGATTCCTAATTCCACACGTGGGCTTCAGTGACAATGCACCCGTACCTGTCCCTGATGGACGTGAGTCTCACTGACGTCCACACAGACTTTGGAACTTTCCCTCCTACCTCCACCCTAGCCGGCCACTTGCAACAAGACTTCCAAGGGTGGCCAGGATAGCATTAACAAAGGCACCCACAGTGTCCAAACGCACTTCCAGACAGTCAGTGCAATGCACCATCTTGGTCCTGCCCGACGCTGTGCTCCCAGTCTGAGATGAGACTACGCATGGGGCACAGTGACGCTCACCCACCCATTAATGCCAAGCACCCCGAGCAGGGCAACAGGAATCCAGAGACTCCGGGGAGGAACCGTGTGCTTTCATTGTCTGTCCCTAGCACTCTGCGACTTCTCCATCACTGCCGTACAGCTGTGTTTCTGTGAAAACAAGGGCGCCAGAAAAGGAGAAAAACACTGTTTATGAGGCTGCCTAGATTGGTGAGTCACAGCGTTTCAATAGCCCTGAGATATACACAGCTGACTACTTATGCAAATTTCAGACAGCGTGTTTGAACAAAAGGTTACTTGGTAATATAACCTGGAGCCTTTATTACTAATGAGGTACTTATTTCCATTTGAATACAGAAGTGAGTATTTTTTCCTCCTTTTTATGGTTTCTCATAATTGTGTCTAATAATATAAAAGTAACATTGGGTCTTTATCTCTGCGAGGCGTAGGCATCAGACAGATTTCGTGTTACTCCAGTCGTTGGGGGAACGTGACATCGTTCTGATTTCTCTCCCCTTTTAGTACAGTTGCAAGAAGTTAAGCCCCAGGTGCCTCTTTGAAATGAAAAATTCCATTAACTGTTTTCACTTCTGAGGGCTGCCTGTTCTTTAAGCATGTTTTAAAAATTAATAGTAATAATAATAATAAAGGAAGATGATAAAAACACAGGATGTTTGGTTTTATTATTAATTAGGGAAGGCAAGCTTGGCACAGATTAATAGAAGCTTTCTACCTGCCTCCGGTTTGCACTTTGGAACAACACAGCAAGTCAGAATCGGCAAGAGGGGAGGTTTCTTAATGTGATCTCTGTTTCCAGGGGTGGGCCTTAGTGCCACAGTGAATTTTGCTTTAATGAATGAAAGAAATGAGAGAAAATTGAATATGTAAATGCAAAGGCAAATGAGTAAACCATAAAAATCACTGAGAACTTGAGTTTGCACCAGTGTATTATTTGCGCGGGCTACACACACACACACACACACACACACATTTTATTCGAATTAACCCTGCTAAAGACTGTGGTGACACAGCTCAAATCCGAGACAGAATGTAGCACCAAACCCAGCCTTCTCCCTTCAAATTTAAATTTAGCAAGTACCTTTCAATCTTACACCTTTTCTTCCCTGAAACGTGAAGACTTTGGCCATTTAAGAATCAGCCTTTCAGATGCAATACTTCTCTCTGAGAGGGAATGAGGTTTTGAGGGGTGTCGGTCAGCCCATGGGGGCGTGAGTTATCCATGGACACCTGGCGGGATGCTCTGCTAGCGGGACTGAAGCCAGGGCTGCGTGGGGTGAACTGAGGCTGAGAGGGAAAGTGGGAGGACCAGGATCCAGGGCTGGGTTTGTGGGTTTGGACCCAGCAAAAAAAATTTTTTAGGACCCCTGCCCTCCCACCATCACCAAATGCAGAAGCACCGAAAGCTTCCAAGTGCATGGCCCAGGGTCACCTCCTGCCTCGTCAGCCCTGGCCGTCCTGGTTACCCGGCCCCCTTCTCAGCAATGCCCGTCGGCTCTGAGGAAGGTTCTGGTTCAGAGATTATGAGTACTCATCATCCCCCACCCTGACCCCGGGCCCCAACAATCCTTGGCTTAGAAGGAGATGACAGAAGGAAGGGACGCTCTCAGCTCATTGACGTAAACATAGGTGCTGTGATAGTGAACACCTGTTAATTTCATGTGTCAACTAGCCTGGGCCTCAGGGCGTCCAGGTATTTGTTTAAACATTCTGGATGTTTCTGCAAGGGTGTTTCCAGGTGAGAGTAACGTTTAAATCTATAGACTGAGTCAAGCAGATCACCCTTGCGGGTGTGGGTGGGCCTCGTCCAATCAGTTGAAGGCCTGAATAGAACGAAAAGACTAAATAAGAAAGAATTCTCTCTCTCTCCCTCTGCCTGTCTGCCTGCAAGATGGGACAACAGGTTCTTCCCGCCTTTGGACTCAAACCCAAACACCAGCCCCTCTTGGGTCCTGAGCCCAGCAGGTTGGAACCACACGGTCAGCACTGCAGGGTCTCCAGCTTGCAGACCGCAGCCCTTGGGGACTTGGTCACCGTAACCGCGTGAGCCAATTCCTTACAATAAATATTAATATATATGTACATGTATATACACACACGGACACACACATCCTACTGGTTTAGTTTTTCTGGAGAGCCCTGACTAAGACAAGTGTCCAAAAGGCAAAAAAGGAAAAGCATGTGGTTCTTTTTATTAAAAAAATGGGAACTCATTCATGTAACTTAGAGAAAATGAGTCCTTTTCCCGAGCCGTGAGGATTAGGCTGTCAGCTCCAACACGGGTAATGAGAAACAGAGCCGTGGAAACCCGACACAGTGGGAAAAGATTTAGAGAACACCACCACGATTGCCCTCTCGGGGGACCCTCCACAGAGAAGCCTCCCCTTCTAAGCCTTTCACACGGTGTCACTTTAACGTTACTGAGCAGCGGGATAACGGAGTGGGACAGGCGGCCACTTCCCAAAGCAGGGACTCCCGCGAGCGGCGTCGGATGCCAGTGGCTGAAACCAAACCGGACCCTCGGCACAGGCAGGGTGTCAGACCCCGTGTCGGGCCGAGGACTCACCTCCTGCGTTGATTTTATGAAAAGGAGGCACACATACATGTCTGGGCAGGCCATTTCCAAAATAGCTGCTGACAGAGACGTCCATTGGCTATTATGGAATGATTTGACTTTTGGTAAAAAGAAGAAAGAAAACAGGAAGGAAGGAGGGAGGAAAGCAGGAAAGAAAGAAATGCACAGAAATGCACAAGCACATGCTGATCTCTCACATATACGTGAAACACATCCCTCAAAGACGAGTCTGCACGAGAAAGGCTGGCCCGTGTCCGTGGGCGCACATCACACACCATTACTGACTCCAGCGTGGGAGCACAGATTACCAGAGAGCACCCGTTAATTAATTTCTTAATTACCCACTCTCATTTTAGAAATCCAGTGTAGCATCCCCAGCTGGGAGCCAAACCGGCCGGTGACGCTGTCCTGAGAAGGGCTGATAGACGTGGTGTCCCTGACCACCCCTTCCCAGCCCGGGAGCTCTGCTTCTGGGTAGCATTGTGATTTCACCTGTTTTCCTGTTTCCGTCTCTCTAGCTTCCCCGTGCTAGACCTTAAGGCTGACACACCCCTGCTTTGGCGACGTGAGCCCCCTCCCCTGAGGGCTTCGCTCTACTCTTGCCAAGAGGACCCTGAGTGGCCGCCAGCCTCGTGGGCCCAGCCGTGGCAAGGCACACGGTCTCCGTGGTTCTTAAGCCATTTGTGTTTCCCACGACTTTCCTAACACCTGGTTGAGCCTCAGCGTGATGGAAAAATAGAGCATCAGGGCTGAAAATGACCTCTGGTGACATTCTCTCTAAATCCTTTATGTTATGGATGGAATAGCTGAGGTGCAAAGAGATCATGGGCTCTTCTCAGACTTCCGTGGCGGGCAAGTGGCAGAGTTGGGACTAGAAACCCGGTCTCCAGGCCCTCTGCTTTCTCTATAATTCCAAATATCCACGTGCACCCAGGGTTCTCCCAAAGAAATGGGGCCTGGCCGGTGGCTCAGTGCATGTTGGATTAGTGCTGAGGCCGCTGGGGGCTTTTAGAACTCCGGGTAAGAGGCCTCTTCTGAGCCGTCTGTTGCCAGCAGACTAAAGCCATCTAGGCTTTCAGGGTGAGGATAAGGCGCTGGGGACAGTGGAATAAAATGTCACAAGGAACTCAGCCTTGCCTCCCCACCAGGGGCTCTGCGCAGGCGGGATCCAGCCCCCAGGGAATGCGCAGGCCCTGAGCCCACAGCGGCAGTGGGACAACTGTGGGACCCCCTGCATTCAGCTCGCTGGCACGTTTCCAAGAAATGAGACGGGTTTAAAAGAAATGAGCCTGTGAGCTTAAGGGAAATTTAATAACCCCCTCTCCTTTCTGTTCCTGCTTCACGGGGCTTTCTTAGAGATTCGTGCTGGCGAGGAGACCAAGGTGTTGCCTCGTATGGAGAGCGGGCCAGGGAGGTGAGCTGGACTCAAGGCCAATGGTGCCAATTAGTGCAAAGTGGTTGAGTCCAGAGATTGTTGTTAATCTGTTTGTCCTGCTCCTCTGAGCCTCGGCAATTGCTTTTCTCTTTGTTAATATTCCTTTAAATAAGTAGAGACAGTTGCATTCACCAGACACTGTGCACACTCCAGTAATCCACCTCCCTCTGCCTCAGCGCAAACATGCACACACACACACACACACACACACACCCCTCTATGTTTGGAGTTGTAAGAGGGGTGAGGGGCAAACTGCCTCCCTCTGGCCCAGTGGACAGGTGAACCCAGAGGTCCCCTTAGCGACCGCCAGGGTACCATTCATCCCAGCTCCCTGTCCTGGGCCCTTCTTGGAGGATATCTCTAATCACTGGTTTGATTTTATAGGGAAACTCTTTCCCTGAGCTTTTTTGTTTGTGTTGTTTTAGTTGGTTGTTTGTCTATTTGTTCAGTCTTCAAACCAGTGAAGCTATACAATGAATGCCGGGGCACAGGGGAAGCTGCCAGCCGTGGGTGGTGTTTAGCTGGAGTCTAGACCCAGCACCACCCCGGATAACCCACCGCACACACACCTCTGTGCTCGGGAGTTTGAAGCAAACTTCGCTCTACAGGGGTGACCCTGTCTCTCTGTCTCTGCCTGTCTCTTTCTGTGTCTGTTTCTCTCCTAGGAGAGCTGGAGGTCAAGTTGAAGACAATGGAGGGATCCCATGGACTCTTGCTCTAAGTCCGTCCTTCTCAAAACTAATCAGCCTGACTGTGGGCTGGTGGGTCGCATAACCTGGCAGTACCAACGTCCCACCCGACTTCAGGGTCTCCAGGGTGGAGCGTCCCACGTTAGCCCTCACCCCACACGGGGAGCTTTGCTCCAGTCCAGGGCTCTTTTTATTGCCACCGACACACACAGGCAGATTCCTGGCTGCCGCAGCATCCTTCCTGCCTGCAGCCCCGCTGATGGAGCCTTCAGCCTTGCTAACTCTGGTTTTTCCTATTTCCTGTCTAACAAGATGTGTTCTTACTGAAGAACCAAGTGATCTCTCCTTGTTTTCTTGTTTTTTTTTTTTTCCCCTTCCTTTAAATTTTATCTGTCCCTGCCAATAGAACCAGTGCATCCACTTCTGTGGCCCTCGCCCAGAAACCTTTGGTTTGCTTTTCTGCCTGCCTGGGGACCATAGGTGACTTGAAGACAAGGACTGAATCTTCATCTCCTTACTCTCCACCCCTGCGTGTGTGACACGTGGAAGAGGCTCACACCTGAGCACCTGCGAGAATCAGGGAAGCGTGGACAGACGCCAGCGGAGGAGGAGGATGAGTTCAATCTGGTCCCTGCCATTTGGGTGGACAAGTAGAGCTGCTCGGGCTGTCGTAGACCTGAGTGCAGGGCTGCAGCCCAGGGCCGGAAGCAGGAGGAGTGAGCATGATCAGCAGAGGTGGGAGCAGAGGACGAGGCAAGGGTGGTTTTCAGAGGAGAGGAAGAGACAGAAGAGGCAGAGGACAGATCCCGAGGGACAGCCTCGTTCTCTGTCCCTCAGAAGGACGACAAGTGAGGACAATGGAGCAGAGGAGGAGGGTCCCCTCCATGCAGAGGGCCCGAATTACACACAGAAATAATAAAGCTAACATTTACTGAAATGCATTCCATTACATGTACTACATACCGTCCTAAGTGCTTTATGTCTGTTATTATTTCAGCTAATCCTCCCGACAACTCTCTGTGGTCGGAGTTGCCAGATAAAGAAATACTACTCAGAGAGTTTAAATAACATCCCCAGATCCTAGAGCGGAGTGCACAGCCCCTGGAGCATTCCACGCCCTCCTCCCTGCTATCTTCTGACCTGTTTTCGCTACTGAAATAATTTCTATTAATATCAGTTGATCATCCCATTTCATGGGATTACAGAAATATCCTAATAAATCCCATTTGATGTTCCAGCTATTACTGTCTCCGGGGAAACCCAAAAGCAAACCACGCATGCAATGGCCATTTGTGTCTAGAAGAGAAATAATCTATTTACGTTACATTTGTTACTATGTGGTCGCCGGACAGAGGAGATGATGTGGTGACAGAAGAACTGCACCCAATTAAGGGAGCTGCTTCCCTGAGTGTCCAAGGCTGTGAGTAAGTGTATCCCTCCGGCCAGCACAGGGGCAGGCGGAGCAGGGTTTCCTGAGAACCTAAATGGGGCCACAGCAACCGCCAGGATAACCTATCCCCTGTGGCCTCTGTCGTGACTGCTTTCTTTAGAATCCGGGTTGCAAGAACGTGGGATTTTCCTCAATTGGGGGCTGCAATATCATAGAAAAACATATTTGGCCTTTGTCCCCGGTTCCTGGTATAGGGCTTCAAAAACCCTTGGAATTTCCTGAGTAATAGGAATGTCTTTCATTATTCACAATGAGCCTCTTCGGACCAGACTGTATCTAAGTTCATGCTAATGAGGTGACAGGACCATGACATGGCGGTTCTTAGATAGGTTCAAAGTTTGTTCCTGCCAGAAACACCAAACATGAGATTAAAGGGTTGGAAGTCTCAGCCCCACTCCCTGGCCTCAGGGGAGGGTGGCTGGAGACTGAGTTTCATCACTCAGTAGACAGTGATTTAATTAGTCGTGTCTATGTAATGAAACCTCCAAAAAACTCTGGACCGTAAGGCTCAGAGGACTTCCTGGTGGAGAAGGTATCCAGGCACCAGGAGCCAGAGTCGGGTCCTGCAGCCTTCCCTGCCCCTCAATCTGCCCTGTGCATCCCTCACTGCATTGTTCCTTTATAATTAAACGGTGACTAAGGATAGCACTTCCAGTGAGCCCTGAGTGTCATTCTAGCAAATTACCAAATCCGAGGCCAGGGGAGGTAGGAACCTCCAAATTTATAGTGGGGCTGGCAGAAGTGGGGGTCACTCGGGGATACTCGATGTCTGCCACTGGTGTCTAAAGTTGGGAGCTATATAACTAGGAATAAAAGTGTTGCCAGTGTGAAAGTTATTCTTTACTGATTTGCTCTGCTGGAGTTTTATCCAGAGAAAAGCTTAATCAATCAATCTCTTTTCCTCTTGGGCACTGGTGAGAGATTACATCGGGCAAAAGGCAAATGACTAAAAGCAAAAACAGAGAAGAAAATATTTATCGATCAATCATTAAAATTGGCAGACAATGCCTTAGTAACAGGAACGAACATTCGTTAAGGCTTCTGGTGCACCAGACGCTGCACACAGACGACTGTCGGTGTAGGGTTTCCTCTTAGAACCGACAGGACCCCCACACACACCTGGAGGGGCTCTCATCACACCCAACGTAAAGGTGAGGAAACCAGAGCTCAGGGAGACGAGGAACCTGCCTTGGGACACACAGCCACAGCGGGGAGGGATAGAGCTAGAATCTGAACCCAGGCACCTCTGCATGACGTTGCCTCCTACCATTTCTGAAGACATTTATTTTCTGCCTAGAGCCATGTCTGTCAGTCTGTCCAGCAGACCGTAAACTCTGTAAGGTATAACCTATAACTGAGCGAGTTCTCCAAAGAATCTGTTGAATCACTGAACAATATTGTTTTTCCACCTGTGCTTCGGATCTGGTCTTTAGTTCACAGAGGAATGCAAAATACACGGTCTTTAACTGTTGGGTAGGTGGCTGTCAGTGCTGCGAAGCCTGACCCAGATTTCGAGATGACGGCCACTTGTACACCTTGCAACCTCACCCCCACTTTCTTTCTGGGCCCCACCTTAGAAGTCTGTTGGGATTCACATGAGGAAGTATGTTGGGATTTATACCAACCACCCCTTGCAGCTCACTGGTGGGGACGTTTCCTACAGCTTCACACCCCCTACCCACCTCTCCCTTGGAATTGCACGAGATTCCCCCTTCACCGTCCCCCATAAAACACGCTCCCATAAAACATGAAGCTCTTTCTCTCCGAAGGTCAGGAACCACTGGGAACCCCAATTCAGTTCACATAATGAGGACGTCTGAATTCTTGTTTTATCTGCCAATAATACTGATGATTTGTACAAACTCGGGGAGGATTCTTATCCCATCGGAGTCTCGTTTTCCCCTTTCAAAATCAGAATTTTAGCATAAACTGCTATTAATCCAGAGTCTCACCAACCAGAAAATTCATTACCAAAATATTTTTTAAATCAGCTGTCGGGGAGAGCAATCAGCCGGAAGAAGGCCCAAGATAAAGCTAAGTGCTCAGGTGCTAAAAAATATTATCACTGCCTACGTTCATGGCTGTTTGTAATTATTTTAGCAAAGAAAATTCCCCTCCCTCTACGGGGCATGGAGCTGGAGGTAGGAGGCTGATGGGAAAAGAACCCAGGAAAAATGGAGCAAACCCAGGAAGAAGAATACTAACAGGAAAGAAAAGCAGAGAGAGAAATCCAGGTATGCAAATGCACACTGAAGGAAACAGAGTGGGAAGGCAGCAACAGAAGGCAAAAGAAAGGTCGATAAGCTAAATGGGCAACAGGCAAGCAAGAGCTGCGTAGTGTGTTAGGACATAAGCCAAAATATTTAAATTGTGTGTAAGGGAACCCACACAAGAACAGCTTAAATGAGAAGCACGAGCTCCCACTGAGTGTAAACATCAGTGTTGTCTAAAAGGGATGGAGCTGGAAGAGCTTTGCGAAAGCCTGTGCTGATGATGTCTTGTCTGTGCTCCCAGCATGGAGACACACACAGGAACCTTCCCTGGGTGGCATTGTGGTGCAGTGGACTTGAGAGTGACCACCAAGGCTTGAGCCCGACTGCGTCTCTTCTTAGCTGTGTGATCATGAACAACTGTTAACTCTGCCCTTAAAATAGAACAATGCCTACTTTATTGGCGTTGCTGTGAAAGTTAAGTTAAACAAAATAAATAACGTCATAGGTGGCACCACCAAGGGGCGCTCACAAAATGTCAACTGCGTCAGGCTAACGGTTTGCATGAGCCTAAATTAGCTGTTGCCAAACAGCATTCAGTACACGCGGCTTTCAGTTAAGGACCAGCGTGGCTCCGGTCTCTGGCACAGTCAAAAGATTTACATCGGGGAATGCAGTTGATGGGCTGGCCGTGTGTGCTTTCTGAAGGATGGTATTTTAAAACCGGAGCGAGTGTATTGCATGCAAGATACATTTGGTGGAAAAAAAAATATTTAGACTACACAACTGCAGAAAAAGCTTGTGAATTTTTTAGAAATGTAATTGCAAAACATGGCCCGACTCCAAAACAATTTGAAATGCAGATAAAAACAGTATGTTTGGAGATACTTGCTGAAATTCATATGAATGCAATGCCTTGTCTTAGGGCTACAGGCTCAATAAAATAAAACTGTTGGGGCATGAAGTCACTACTCTGGAACGGGTGGAGGACACACCAACTTGGTGCTCACAGAAGCCAAGTGTATCTAGTCAAAGACATCAGTGGTCCTGATTTGTTTCATAGTGTATACTTCCAGTGAAATTGCAGTTTTAAAGTGTAAGTTTGCCTGAAACAGAATGCTATGTAGGATTCACACTTGTCCCGACCAGCGGGGCATACAACGCAGGGGTGCGAGGAGGACTACCTGCTGCTGGTGAAAGAAAAGAGACAAGAGACACACAAAATGGGGGCAAGACAAGATTCTGATCAAGCCCCAAAATTTTATTGCTGGGTGGCTGCTTATATGCACTGTAACGGGGGAGGGCAGGAATAAGAACACGTGGCAGCTTCTGATAGGAGGAAGGGCGGTGATGTGATATGAGACGAGGGAGTGGGAGGGGTGTTACAGGCTTTGCACGCGCTTTCTTTGTGCAAGAGGGAGGAAGAAGAAGTATGTAAGCTTAAGATGGCGCTTTGTATAAGATGGCGTTTTGCATAAGGCTAAGCTGGCTCCCAACACACACTGGTAAGCAGGATTAGCACCTGAAATACTTTTTCCATCTGCTTGCTTGCCATTAATATACACCATTGATTCAATCTCTGTGTCCAGATATTATTCAAAATATAAGACTGATGATTACAGAGGCTACAGCACAAAAAAGTTGATCCATCAGAAGACTTTCGGTCTTGGTTTAACACAGAATAGGTGATTCTAAAAAAGGTTTTTGAGCCTGGAGTTCTGTTAGAAGGAAAACAAAAACAATTTGGTATTATTTTGCAGAAGTGAATTCTAATAAAGAATTTGAAGACTTTCACCTTTCAATAAATCCCTAAAGTGAATTCAATTAATGCAGTAATCAATTTCAAGTGATGAAATTTTTAATCAAGCAAATTTCATGGAATTGTTTTTATTTTTTTCTGTGCAATCAGTGCAACCGCAAGCCAATTTCCTATCATAATATGTTAGTTTGAAAATAGATTTTATTTGCACTACATTAAGCAAAGCTAGGGCAGGTACAACTATGCATTTTATCCAGTTGTGTTAAATAATTAGAAGCCAGCTTACCAGTTATTCCCAGCTGGGAGTTACCATTAATATAATTTCCAACCTGCTCTTTGGAAGTTCAAAGCTGAATATACACATATATGCTTGAATATTTTCCACACGTAAAATTTATTTCTTTGAAATATGATAGGACATGGAGTTCACGAAATAGCGCCATTGACTTCAGAGGGGATTAAGAAATAAATTATTTTTAATTGATGTTGAGTTTCATGACTCAGAGATATTCTTATCCTCCTGACTTGAAAATGTACTGTCATTAGAAGAGGAAATTCATAATAAAAAAAAGTCAACAAAAATTCCTTTGATCACTTATTAATTATATTGTTCTCTGTTAAGCAACAGGAAATATGTACTGAACTTTAAAAAGCTCTCAGATAATTACATTTCCTAATTATCAATACAAGCGTTTTAATTTTTTAAGCCTGCAACATTAGACTGTTTAAGGATAACTCTTCAGTTTAGAACCTGGGTTATTGCAGTCTGTTTATACTGGATGACTTTGTATTTGATAATATGTTGCTTTGAAGGATTCCCCAGCAGTTTTTACGCATGTGTCATGTATTTTTTTCTGGTCACTCTTCCATGGCGTCTGACTGTCCCCCATGCTGCCCTCATCACCATATTTCTTGTCTGGATTACTGGTGCTAAGTGGACAGGTGTTCTGCTTTTACCCAGATTGACCTTGAAAGGATGGGGATAAAACAGAAAAAATCGTGTCCTACATGGGCCAAGGCCACCATGAGCTTAAGGCAGAAAGTTAAGCAAACTTTGGAAACCAAGAGAAAAGGGGGCCATGAAAAGACCCAGTTGGAACAAATAAGTTGCATGTTGTCTTGAGTTGATTCCAGAGACAAAACGTTGAGATGCCTGCAGAAACCTCTTGCACATTCCAAGTTGCGTCCTAAGGCTCAGCTGCACCACGGAAGGGGCCAGGGTGGGCTGCAGCCGCCAGCCCTGACTGAGGACCCTCCACGCAGCCGTGTGAACTTACTCCATCAGGAACGAGAAGGTACACAGAGCCTTTGCACACTGACCGTGACCCTGTGTGGTTACAGCTGTTACTTTCCTTACGCAAGTTGTAGATTGCTGGACTCTGCGATATCGCGCTGAGCAAGGAGAGGCTACACCAGGGCGGCGAAACCAGACCAGAGCCGGATCCAAGTTGTCTATCCCTGGCACTGTTCACTGTCCCAGCTCCGTCCTCTTCGTAAGAGAGAACCACGGCCTTCCTTGTCCTGGCCTGAGATTGTTGCCCTCGTGTGACAGGGGACTGTCCCTTCATGCGGTGCAGCACAGCGGGGGTCCAGAGAGGGGTGTAGTGGGGAGGCAGGGACAGCCCTGCCAAGGGACACCTGAGCTATGGTCACTGGTGCCGAAATAAGAGGAGAGGAGGTATTTTCTGAAAGTCAGATGTCTGATCTAGTTAGAGGAACTGAAAAAAAGAAAAGAAACTATGCTTACAAATAACAACGTCAAGAGAGAGACTGAGAAAGAGAAAGTGCATAAAAGTCAATCAGGTTTCTAAATACTCTAGTCATTTGGCCAACTGTATCTTACGTGCTTAACACAGTCAATGCAGGATTTAGAAATCCTTTAGAAAAATTAACAACCAGCTGACCCCTGCTGCGGGGGAGTCCCAAGTCTTCCTTTGCCCTGGGGTTCCTGTCCCAGCCTCAGAGCTCCTTGGTCCCCCCAGCCTCCCCCAGGCCTGCAGGGCTGCGGGGGGTTATTTTCGCAGCTGGGTGGAGACGCTGACCTCAGCTCTGTAAAACAGCTCGCAGGGAGCCCCCAAGTAAGGGGCCGCTTTGCTGACAGTTTTATAAGCTTCAGCGAATGCCAGCGGCCGCCTCCTCTCTTCGTGCCGTTTGTATGTAGGGGTCTTGCAAGCTGGAGAGAGAGGGTTATGTTGTCTGCCCCGTGAGGCTCTTGGAAGGAGCTGCCCAGAGGAATCAAGATGCTACACCGTCCTGGGAAGCAACTGACGCCGCTCATTTGATCGCATCGAGGCTGCTTCCACACCGGCACGTGGGGGACCACATTTAAATAAAGGCTGGAAGATAGGGCAGCACTTCCTGCTACTTCTTCTCCTTTAAATGTCATTTACTCCAAAGAATGGGAAGTGCCCAACTTCATGCAACAATGGGAACACTGAGGAAGGCATCGTGCAGAATCTTGGAGAAGCAGAAATAGTCCCTCCTTTGCTCACATTTCAGTAAGAATAAACACTGGCATTGGTGCACGCTCACACACACACACACAGCTGGGATCCTTCTCCCAGGCTGAGAATGGTCAGCGTGCAGGCGTTAATTCAGCTGAACAAGCACATCTATGCCGCTTACACCACCTTTAACTTGTAAAATCTGCAAACCACAGAACTGACCGGTAGGCGCAGATCTGTGGTCAGCACCTGACTTGCACCAGGCGCTATATGAGGCATGTAATATGCATCCTCTCGTGTAACCAGCACGTGGAAACACAAACACCTTCTTTTCAGATACCTTTGCTATCTCTTGCAGTAGACATTGCAATTCAGAAGTTTAAATAATGGCCAGAGCTAGTAAGTGACAAAAGTCCATTTGAGCCCGTATCTACTAACTATGGGACCTTGACCAATTTCCTTAGCCCTCTAAGCCTCATATTCCTGGTATAGAACAGGCGCTGTGTGCTCAGCACGGCAGGGTCGATGCTTCCTGTCATTTTAGAATTTACAACTCAGCAGGCGGTCAGTTTCTTAGATGTTCTTCAGCAGCAACCTATGATAGGGCACTCGAATGGGGCAATTTTTGTCTGGAAGGACAAGTTAGCAATGATAAGACGTCCCTCTTCCCCTCCAGGATACAGAGATAAGAACCCTGACTCCAAAGCGCTGCAGGTGGCTGTGCCTCCCCTGCCTGTGTCTTGAGACCTGGCCCACACTCCAGCCCTTCAGGGGAGGCTGGGTGACACTGTGGCGACCGTGTGCACCCCGGCTGGACCTGACCTCTCTGGCTCTACAGCAGTGAGGCTGTAGCCCGCGTCTGGCTAAGACAGCTGAAAAAGGGTGTGAGATGAGCAGGTGAGCTCACCACGTAGTGGCCCCTTTGTCACGCCCTCCTCCACACACAAAGCGGTGGCGGCACAGCCTGGTGGTGAGGGGCACAGGCTCTGTGGCCAGACGGCCCGGGCTCCAGTCCCAATGCTGCTACTTATTGCCTGTCCGACCCGGGCCAAGCTACCAGACTTCCTGCTGCAGGTTGTCATCAGTAAATGCAGGGTCCCAGGGAAGTCTGCCAGCCACCCCCACCTTGGAGGACGCACCTGGCTCCCTGCAGCACGTGAGAAAGGCCCAGCCCTGTCCGACTCAGGGCCCTGCAGGCTGGCCTTGCGCCCCCACCTGGCATCCGTGCCCGACATTGTCCAGCATGTCCGCTGGCCTCCTTTGCAGCTGTGCTCTCTTGCTCTTCTCACCCCGACATGAGTCCTTTATGGGTCAGCCAACTGCCATCCGAGGAAGGGAAGAAACAGTGGCACGTGGCACCCCACTTCTTGGCACTGCCCCGGCTGCAGCCAACACTGTCACTCTCTGGGTCCCAGAGAGCATTCGTGGCAAAGCAGCCCACCCTTCTTAGTGAAAGAATTCGTGTCAGGTCCCCGTTTGGTAGCCATGGGAGACGTCTCCTCTCGGTCACCATGGGCCATCCACGTGGGGGTGTCACTCACATTCTTTTTCATTAGGAATCTCTGGGAGGCCGAGGCGGGAGGATTACTTGAGCTCAGGAGTTCAAGACCAGCCTGAGCAAGAGCGAGACCCCATCTCTACTAAAAATAGAAAAATTAGCTGAGTGTGGTGGTGCATGCCTGTTGTGCCAGCTACTTGGGAGGCTGAGGCAGGAGGATGGCTTGAGGCCAGGAGTTTGAGGTTTGAGGTTGCTGTGAGCTATGATGACACTACTGCACTCTACCCAGGGTGACAGTGAGACTGTGTCTCAAAAAAAAAAAAAAATGGAAATTCATTAGAAATCTCTCTGAAGTGAAGCCTCTCCCATCTAGGAACTAGCTGGGACTCAGAACAGTGGCTTTCAGACAGACATATCTAAATATTCCTTGAGATGGCTTTGTCAACATTTCTTCCCCTCGCCTCATTTTCTAAGTCATCTTTTTTAATTCCTTGAGAATGTATTACTTCTAGAATCATATAAAAAAAGATTTATAAAAACTGAGCCCCTCCTTTCTGCTAGTTGATCCCAGTGAAGAAAATACTTTGAATAATTAAATCAATTAACATATGTTTGCTGAATGCCTGTTACGTGCCCTGTCTGTACAGATCTAAGCTGTATAAAAATACTTTAAACTTCTGAAACACACATGTTCCCATCCAGAAATGTTTTTGAATGTCCTCAACTTTGGAGCTCACGTGTACGTGTAGAACTACACTGAGTCTCTTAGAGTTAAGCTACCCAGAGGAGTGGCTGCAAGGAAAATGAACTTTTTGTCTCCATGAACTGGTTCAAGTGGGATGTAATTTTTAAATACATCTATCTAATTGCCTAAATCTTTACAACCTTTTAATTCTAGTTCATATAACCTATTTAGAGAAGTGATACTTTTGTCTCTTAACAAAAGGCAGAGTCCTAAACCCTGTCATTTGTGACAACGTCAGGGACCTTGGAGGACGTTATGCTCAGTGAAATAAGCCAGTCACAGAATGGCGAACACTGCCTGGTCCCACTTGTCTGTGGGATCTGAAGAAGTTGAACTTGGAAGTGGAGAGCAGAACCACGGTTACCAGAGGCTGATGGGGAGGGGTGGAGGTGGAGGTGAGAGGAGTTTGATCCAAGGGTGTGGAGTTCTGTTAATTGTTAAATAAGTTTTTGAGATCTGTCGCACAGCATAGTGACTCTAGTTAGTAACTGTAATGCACATTTCAAAACTGCTAAGAAATATTTTTAAATGCTGGCACCAGAAAAAAAAAAAACAAGTATGTGTGGTGGTGGATACATTAATCAGCTTGATTTAATCATTCCATAATGCATACCTCTATCAAAACGTCACATTGTATATCATATATTTAATTACTATTTGTAATGCTGGCGAGGTCCCCATTTGAGTGTGCAGAGAGGAGCTTCAGCATCAGGTCCTGACTGGGGTCTGTCCATCCACAGATGGAAGGGGCGAGGTGAGTGGGAGTCTGAGATCTGAGTAGTCTCGACTGAGTCACAGCTTAAGCCAGAGGGAGTTAAAGCAAAGGGCAGGACCGTGGAGTCTGGAGCAAGGGTCTCTAGCTCTTTTCACAACATCTTCAATGACATCTGAGAAAGAAAGCAAACCTCTGCCACCACCTGGGAACAAAGGTGACCTTATATCTCAGCCTCGATGGCACCAAAGGCTGTCCTGGGGCTCCCAGCCTAGCCACATGCTCTCTGGCCAGACAGAAATGACCTCCAGCACGTCCACCCGGGCCAGACACATTACACGCTGTACGCCCCTCTCTTGCTGAGCACGTGGCTGCTACCTCTCTACCGGTTCCAGCTTTGCTCTTGCTCTCATCTGTCCTCCCTGGAGATAAGATTCACTGAGACTCCCACTCAGAATGGCCCCTGCTCCCTGGCAACTCCCAACCTAGAGCAAACCTCTGCTCCCTTAGACCCCTCCGGACACACCCAGCTGAAGCCCAGGCCCAAGGTTGTCTCTGACACCCTCTTCTCCTCTTCCACCAAGACTCCCCCAGTCCCCGTGATGCATGTGCTCTCTTGCTGCAGCTGGTGATAAACCCAACTCACTCAACTACATGCGTGTTCCTGGGGGCCTTTGGCCAGGGCACATGTTTAGCAAGAGCTAAGCGCTTGTTGACCTGTTGTTTGCTGACTGACAGATCAACCTTTTCTTTGTCCAGAAACCCGAGCATCTCAGGCCATACGCATGGTCAGTATCATAAGAAGACACTGCTCCTTGTGCTGCTGCTGTTTCACTCTCGGTCACCTATACGGAAAGCCATCTCCTGCATCACGGGTCAGGAATCTCGAATCAGTGAGCACGTACTGAGTGAGCATCTAGGTCTGCTGTAGGTTGGGAGTTGCCTAAACTTTGGGCTAAAGCTTATGGGGAAGGCCTTGCCCCTACATAGTTTTGACTACCCAGTAAGTACTGTATACAGCGTGGACACAGCATGCTTTTCATGTGGTCCCTGGAAGCTTCCATCGATGGGGAGTGCAAGATAGGCACATTCCAGCAAACGGGAAGCTATGAGCCAGCTCCATCATCTATCAACTCTTTCTTATTGGGGAATTGGCAGGATGCTTTAACAACCGGGTAATTACTTATTAATTGTGACTTGAAACCTTGAGGTTTCCCCACCTGATTTCAAAACATACAGGGCCATTTATTTTAAGTGGTTTCCAGACTTTGATAGATTGGATGTTCTTCCGTGTTGGCAAAGGCATAAATGCAGTGGTACTAACTGGAGTAACTATAGAAACTGTCCTAGCCTGGTGCTGCCTTAGAACATCTACTAACGACCGTCCGCATGAAGGAAGCATCAAGGGAATAGGAAAACCATCTGCTCTCTGCAGCTAGAACACTCGAACAGCTTGTAAAGGGGAAAAAAAATTAAACCGCACAACAAAAAAATCTGGCAGATGATAAACACAAGATTTTCAAGTTTACCAGCCAGTTGCCACAGACCAAGATCAACAATACAAAGAAAGGACATTGCCGGGACCCAGGACCTCTGTCTGGAGTGAGAAGACAACCAGAGGAACTCGCAAGGGCTGAGGGTGGTGACAGTTCTATCACCACAAGCATGCTACTCACAAGGAAGCTATTTGTTTTCTTTACAGAGCATGGAAAATCCAAACAGAATAAAATTACACTGAATGTTGCAGGACAAAGCATTTCCGTGGGCGTCTCCAGCTCAGGCGCGAGCAGAATGCAAGGGACGGTCCCACGAGGACAGTCTGTTCTCCTGTAATGGCCATGTTACTTCTGCACATTGGAAGGGAATGGCCAATCCAAAGATGCTTGCAATCCAAGCCCTTCGGAGGAATAAGCAAAGTTTCCACATAAGCCCCAGCTCCTAAAGCCCAGTGCAGATCCTTCCTGGGTATTTCTACTTGCTCTGTCCCTCCCTGCTCCCCTCTTCTGTGGCTGCGGGCAGCTGTCAGCCAGTAGTTTGACTTCAACAGAGGCAGCGTCAGCCTGAGCCAACCCTGTCCCATCACGTGGAGGGGCTGTGCGTGGGCGTGTTATACAGATGTGCACAGATGTGCACAGTTGCCCAGGCTGAGGCCGCCTCTGGAAGCTGAACCGAAGCTTTGCTAGGGCTTGCCCTGCTTGGGCTCACCACTCTGCCACCAAGCCCTTTCCACATAATATCCACCAGCCTCTACTGCAGCGATCGGAAGAGTTGGCAACAAGATAGCAACGACTTTCACTGATAAGGCATTTTAATTTTTCTAGAGCTCTTTCCATCACCCAGGGGCAACCACTGTTGGTAGTTTTGTATGAATCTATTTATGCTCACCCAACATTTGTTTGCTTATTTTTTAAACCCAAATCGTATCATATCTTATGTCATTTTCTGCAACTTGCTATTTTACTTTACAATTATCATGGATGTCCTGGTAGCGCCTTAGTTGCAGGAATATCTGTTTCTTATCACGGGTGTTCCACCTGGCAGAGGGCTCCACCTCAGGAGAAGACCCTCAGCTGTCCACTTAGTTCCCTAATTCCTTGCAATGACACAATGTTGCAATAAACATATAATGTCCTTGCAAGCTTGTAACTGTTTCTATCTCCAAGCTGTTGACATAATCGTGGATGGCTTCAGGTACCTAAGGCGCTCCTGCCTTCTCCCAGCAAGAGCACTCCCTAGCTCACAGGCTGAGTTCTGGAACCAGTGGTCATGAGAGGGCATCTCCATCCTCCCAGTTTCATGTGCAAGAATTTTTAAAACTCTCCCATCTTTTACCCTCACAGTTAGTTGAACACCAAGTCCCATCTTTTCTTGCTTTCCAATATTTCCCGAGTGAATCCACTCTTTCTATCTCACTCCTCCCATCCCAGGCACCTGCCATCTTGTATCTGGGTTACTGCAAGCCCTGCCAAGGTGACCTATCTGCTCCCCTCCCACCTGCCTTTAACTCGGCAGCCTGGCCATATTTACTGTATTTGATTCACGTGCTCTTATTCCCCTACACAGACCCTCCCGATGGTCCCACTGTCCCCAGGATAAAGTGAACACTTCTCAAATTCAAGTTCTCAAAGTTCCTTTTCTTTCCTCCCCTCTCTGCTGCCTTTTCCCGCCACCAGACTCACAGCCCCAGCAGGCACGTGGAACAAGGTTCAGTTCCTCCAAAGCATGACTTTCTCCCCTCCTTTCAGCTGTCTTCACCTGCTGTGCCCTACGTGTGGATCCACTGGCCCTTTCTTCATCCCTCTCCCAAGCCCCCGAGACTCCAACTTTACACAAAGTAAGTTCAAATGCACCTCTCCTTAGGAAGTCCTTGCTGACCTCCTCCCCTCGCTCAAGTTCAGGTTAGATCTGCTCCCTCCTTCCCTCTCTCACGCTGCACCTCCCCCACCACGTGTCACATGCTCTATACTTGCATGTGGATTTATATGTTGGAAAACCCTCTGCCCAGGGCACGCTGGTCTCCAATGATGCCCATATGCACAGATTTCTCCTTCTCATGGAAACCAAATGAGAATAGTGGACTTTGATTAATATTTTTAAGCTTGGTACAAGACACGTGTGCCCCTTTCTGGAGATAAACCATCACCTGTCTTATGAGAAGTGTGCACACAACAAACCTATCTCCTATGAAAAATTTATCGTAATTTAGAAAACATACTTCTTTCTCCTTGTCATTTTTGATGTTTCTGTTAGAGAGACAATATGGAAACGTCACCACCATATGAGTTAAGTGGAAATGACTGGATGCCACTGGTGGTACGGCTGTTCTCCATGAATAGTAACACAGAACAAAACTCACTTGAAGAGTCACCTAATTCATCCCAGCAGAACAACACCACCATCAAGCAACCATGCCAGTTCTGGTGTCCAGGACTGTTTGGCTCAAAACAAAACACACACACACACACACACACACACACACACACACACACACACACAGCAGAGAGCTGAAGTCAGCCTGACTAATACCTACAAGTTGCTTTGCAATGGACTTTGAAAGGAATAAAGAGATTGTGAATCCTTTTGGTGTCTACATCTTGGAGTCCTGAACTAAGATCGTATCAGGGTATCGCGTGCAGGGTGTGACCCTGATCTGGACAGATCTTGGAACCCCACACCCCACACTGCCAGTTTGGCAAGTCCAGGGATCAAGTACAGCATCTAGCACAGCCCACGGCCTGGAGCAGGTGCTCAAAAAATATCAATGGAATGAATGAAGAACTGGATGGGAGGAAGAGACCATAACAACCACCAAGGAGAAGAATTGTTCCCCTCCCCTTCTCCCGTAAATGACAGAATGCCCTAGCAATCTGTAACAGGGGTATCTTCTGGCTCTTTCTGAAGTGACAGCAGAAAAGGGGAGAGGGTTGAAAGGTCAAGGAGCTGGCTGGAGCGCAGAGGAGGTAGGGATGCGGGTCCTGTCGAGTTTTCCCAGGTAGCGCACCGCTGTGCATGCCTCACAGGGAGGTGCAGGAAAAGCATCTCTTCCAGCCTCACCGTGGACAAGACAAGCAGGGAAACCTGCAGGCCAGATGTTTTCATCCAGATGCAAAGACACTGCATTAAGATGCTGTCTAGAATGCAAGAAACATGTGATGCTAGCCAGACACCCCGGTATTTATTTTAGGTCTTCACTTACCATTAGCACCGTAAGGCAGCTCCCTGGAGAGAGACGGCCACACCTGCGTGCTCAGCCCCGCGGGACTGAGCATCTCCAGGCCAGCGCTGCAGCGTCCTTTCCCACGCTGCCTGGGTACACCGGAGGGAGCCCATCTATGACGGGTCAGAATTCCCCATATTGTGTTTCACGGAGCGCTAACTAGTGCCTTGAGTTGCTCGGGGAAAACAAGGGCCCCCTGGTCCGATAGCTAAGGAAGTGCTGTCCTTCTGCTTCCTTCTTTGGAAAGAAATAATGTAAATTAAAAACTCATTAACCCCTTAAAAAGGAAGGACGTTCTGGCACACACTACGGTGTGGAGAATCTGGAGGATGTTAGGCTGAGGGAAATACACCAGTCAAAACAGGACAAGCACGGAGTGACCTTACTTGTGTGAAGTCCCTAGAATAGTCGAATTCATAGAGACAGGAAGTAGAACGGTGGCTCCCAGGGGCTGCAGGGTGAGGGAATGGGAAATTCTTGTTTATCAGTTTGCAAATGATGCAAAAGTTCTGCACGTGGATGGTGGTGATGGTTGCACAACAATGTGAATATACTTAATGCCATTGAACCTGTATACTTAAAGATGGTTGGGATGGTTATGTGTGTTTTACCACAATTTAAACATTAAAAAAAAAAACATATCATCCCACAGTTATCCCAAATTTTCACTCATGGAACACTTCTTTAAAATTCTTTTAACCCATCACCCTCCAGCTGCTGTTGCCATGAGGTACATCACGCAGCCTAGAGATTGGACGTGGGGCACCAGCATTGTTAGAAACCGACCGCCAAAGGCAACAGCGCTGAGGCTCTTCTGACCTAGAGGGAGGCTACGTAAATGCACGTGCCTGTTCCCCAAGTATTCCTGAGTTTCTGTCCTGGTTTGAGAGCAGACTGCAGGCCACAGAGAGGCAGCTGCCTCTGTCACCCAGGAAAAGGTCCTATGATTGTGCCCAGAGCTGTAGAGACCCTGTTGCTGACAGCTCTGCAGCCTCTGCCTTTCTATCTTTAATCTAGTTCCCACCTCAGACAGAAAAAGGTCATCTATTCTATTTCCATGTCCTTGGCCAAATTTTGCCCCTGCTCAAAGGAAACGAAAAGGTTTTCTTTTTATCACACATGAGGTCCCACATTTGCTATTATATCAAAGCCTATTTTTACCAGTTAGTTTGAACCATCTGAAATTGCCAAATTTGACCATCTTTGACCTGTAAGAACAGCCACCCCAAATGGTTTAGCCTAAATAGTGGTACGGGGATTACTCCTACTGGCCTCCAGCAGAAGTCGTTTTCGGAGGAGATACTCAAGGAAATGCACCACCAAGCACGCACTTTCCAATCCAAGTCCCGCTATCAATGTCAGCTGTGACTCTGTCTCCCCACCTACCCCCCATTTCCCTACCTGTATACCCCACACTTCTCACAAAGATCACTCGGAATTTCAATGCAGCACAAGGCTTGGAGCAGAGGACCGAGCCTCAGGACTGCCCTCTCCTGACGGGCCACATGCACTGTCTGGTGAGCAGACCGCTTGGAACACTGGCTAGTCTCAGAGGTTTTTGTGTTTTTTTTTTTTTTTTTTTTGCCTTTAAAACACTTAGCATTAAACACACATGCCCCCTCCCACACACATATGCATACATATCTTCATCTCCGTTGTCTAGTATAATTCTAGATTCTTAATTTACCTGCTAACACACTTCTTTTCTCCCTCCTTCTGTTCTAAGTAATTCCAGATTAGGATCATTCCACTTCCATGGGCCTGCACATAACTCTCCTCTTCCACCTCTAGGGCTTCAGTCTACCTGCCCCTTCCATCTGAAAGATCTCCCCACCTCCAACCTGAATCCCACTCAACATTTGGGACTTATTTCAAAACTACCTTCTCCTGTGTGATTTTTCAGAATACCTACCTTTGCTTTCTGCATCCGGAGACCTTATTTGCACATTTGAATGGAAATACTATTCGGTACGAAGGCATCATCCTGTGCTGAGCATACATTTTTTCATAGAAAACCCCTAAATACAGATATGTATTTACTTTATGTATCTGTTTATCCATTTGGTTTTCCTACTCCACTCTAAATGCCTTTAAAGCAATAAATACATAAATGTATACATAAATAAAACACTAAAATACCTCACCAATGCTAGATAAACCACTAATGTAGCAGCACAGAACAGAAATGCTCAAGAAATAAATCGAGAGTGAGACTGTAATTTCATTTTTCTCTTGAAATAGATGATAAAATAAAAACCCAAGTAGATTAAATGATGCAGAACCGATTCGAGCCATTCATTCAATTTCATAGTCATGACAGCTGCCGTAACAAACAATCTGAAAATACCAGTGGCATAATTCAGCAAAGGTTTATTTATGTATTTGTTGTTCATGTCACTCTTTGACGGGGGTCAGGTAGTTCTTCTGGGTGGCAGGACCTCTCCAAGCAGTGTTTCCGGAACCCATTTGGCCTCTGGGGGGCAGTTCACAGTGTAAATCACTTCTATCCGTATTGTTAGCCAGAAACAAGCCACAATCTGACTACGAGAGAGGCTCAGAAATTTGGTCTTTTTATGTAACCTGGGAGGGGAAGCAGAATTGGTGAGCATTTAGCCAGATTCAGATGTCTTAGAAAAACATTACAATCTGCTATTTCAACCCACCATGGAGGCCCTGCCCTCCAAGAACATACTACACAAAATATGCACCAAGATTTATGATAGAGCTGGAAAACTGTTATCATAGAAACAGGTACATATTAGTTTAGGATCTGTACTAAGAGAACAATTAGTTTCCAACTAGGAGGCTCTCCCCAAGGCTTGGTTCCCAAGAGGACATAGACCAAGCCTCATTCACTGTCTTGACTTTCCAGTTTCCACCCCAGTGCCTGCCTTCAAGCAACTTACAACTGTATGTTTTTGGCACTTGCATTTGAATTTCCCTAGGTTTCAATTGTTAGCCAATGTCTTTGTCTTCTCAGGCTGCTACAACAAAATAGCATAAACTGGGTGGTTTATAAACAACAGAAGCTCATTTCTCACTGCTCTGGAGCTGGGAAGTCCAAGATCAAGGCACCAGCAGATCTGGCGTCTGGTGAGGCCTTGCTCCCTTTATTGACTCTTCTCACGGTAATCCCACAGGCAGAAGGGCCAACAAGGCCCCTCGGAACTCCTTTATAAGGGCACTCATCCCACTCACGAGGGCCCCAGCCTCATGAGCTAATCACCTTCCAAAGGCCCACCTCCTAACACTGTCACCTTAAGGCTAGGATCTCAACATACGAATTTTGGGGGGACACAAACATTCAGACCATTGCACCCAACTAGTGAACCATCCAGTCCTGCACATGCCCCCCCCAATATCTCCTCCTCTTATCCGAACTAGAAATAGAAAACCTTTTGTTCATGATGTGCTCAGCTGGCTTAGGCAGATTCACCGTGAAACTGGTTGAGTTTAAACTTCCAGGCCCCTCATTCACTCCAGTCTCTTTCAAGGTCCTATAGCTAATTTTAAATTAATAGCTTATGTTTTTCCTAAGGAGGGCCCCCTGAATTCTATAAACTCCAGGTTCCACAAACCTGAATGCTCACTTGCTGGCCACTGAACGGCATTGCTAAGTTATACCTAATGTGATGTTACCTCTTTCTCCTGGGCCTTTCTCTACCATAGTATTAATACTTTTACTGTCCCTTTTGCAATTCCAAAACCTAGTCTACAGATCAGTGGAGTGATATTTTCCCAGGTGGATCCCATTTTGTTCTTTCCTTCCTCCTGCCTGCACACACTTCCAACCTCTTTGTCTATCTCTGTGTGCTAAATCGTGATCTTCCGTGCTTTCTCTGACACCGGCCAGCTTAGTATTCCTGGCAGAATTCATGTGCATCCTGTTGACTAGTTCTTCCAACACATTGATAAAGATTTTTAATAAACTCAGTCCTCACAGTAACCCTTGGGGCATCCTGCTAAACACCTTCCTGCAACTAGATCTGCTACCATTTATTTATCAGTTCCATTACGTTTGGTTCATGATTTCGGAGCCAGGTTTCAGTCTGCGTTGGAGTTTTCTTATTCCAGCCAATTTGAACTTGTTTTGCAAGTAAAATTTCATGGGACATTTCTATCAAGTGCTTTCATAAAGTACAAATAGAGAACATCTGCTGCGCTCCTCTTAACCGTTCATGCAGTGGGCGGCATACGTGTGTGTGTGTGTATGTGTGTGTGTGTGTGTGTGTGTGTGTGTGCAGGTTTATTTTCAAGAAGCAAACCAAAAAGTTTGTCTGGCATTATTGGTCCCTCACAAAGCCATGTGGCCTATTGATCCTGGATTTGATTACTTTCTGGTTTGGTGCTAATTAGTTTCCATGTGTTGGGATTTTTCTTCCTTCTTAAAATTTGTCTTATACCATTATTTTAGCTGACCAGTGAGGCTGGGCGTGTAGGACTGCATCTCACAAGATGGCCCCATCCTTCATCCTAGGACCTCAGGGGCTCCCTCTCTGCTCTCAGCTGCTTCTAATCAAAGCGAATCCCACCTGGCAGCATTCCCCGGACTGCAAGTGCTGACACCCATCTCCCTGTTAAACGCGATGACTCAGGGTGCTGGGAAGCTCCTTCTCATTTCCTCTGCTCCCCGCAGCTCCCTGTGGAAAATCTACCTGTCTCACTGCAGCTGAGACTGTCCCCGGCCATCTCTCTTCGTACTCTGTGTGTCAGGACTTTCTGGAGCAGAACCACTCCCCTGCCTACCCTCCAGCCCTTTGCAAGGAGCCTGGGAGGGGGAGTTAACCCAGGAAACGGTCGGGGCTCTGGAAATGCTGCCAGCAGAGGCTCCGCCACCTCAGAGGCTGCGTGGAGACAGGTGGGGGAGGAGACACACAGAACGGAGGCTGAAAAAGAGTACTCCACACTCAAGGGACTTGACACTAGCATCGATTTGTGGAAGGCAGAGGAGAAAAACTGGGAAAATAGAGATGGCGTAAAGGTGAACACAGGAGGGGTAATGAAGACTTTGCTAAGAACAGCAGCAGTGGTGGTAAATTTCTTCCCGCGCCAAATGAACGTGGAGGAAACTGATGTCTTTGAAGTGAAAGGAAAGCTGCTTTCTCTCAGCTAACCCTGACGCCTGGGAGTACACAGGGAGAAACCCAGTGATCACCCACAGAGAGCGAATGAAATCTGGGGGGTTGGAGGAGATGTTGCCACCGCGATCTTTCCTTCCGGCGTGTCCTTCCGGGTGACCTGAGTGTTCTTCCGGGTGACCCGCGTCTCCTCCCGGGTGAGGCGGAAGGGAGGTGACGCAGAGCGACACGGTCAGGCCTGCTGTGGTTCCGATTCCTAGAATCACCCAGTTCATCTCCACACCCGTTTCTGATGCAGGATTTAGGACATCCTGCCTTTCAGAAACAGGTCAGGAAATGAACCTTGTGACTTCAGGAATCGAGTCATTCTTGGATTCTAAAGCCTGTTGGCTAAAACTCCCGGGGAGGCTGCCGATCCTCAGAGCTCTGGTTTCTGATAGTTGGTTGTCCCTATGCAGAATAACCCTAAATCATTCTAGATGTATCTAAAGGAAAAAAAATCATAGTATATTTGATGGTTTGCTGTCAGAATCTTCCATTCCGTTTTTTTTCTGGTTAAATGTCAAAGCATCATAAAATTCTATGTAAGAGTCTATGATTAGGATAATTAAAATATTGCTGTTCCTTTATGTTTAGACTTCACAACCATTCAGACACTATCCATTCCTTCATTTGACACGTATTTACTAAGTTGGGTCCCACTTGTCAGGCATTGTACTTGGCTGCAGAAAAGCTCCCTGCAGCCTCCTATCTACTTTGAATTTAGCTTTGTACTAATTTTATCCCACCTAACTCCTTCTGCCGTTCCACCTTCCCACCCTGCCATCATTGCCTTCCTGACGAAAATGTAAAAATTAGCTCCGACCAAGGACATAAAGACTTGCCTGGCCATTCATCAGGCTGGAATAACAGACTCAGAGCAGCTACAAAGTGAACAGGAAACAATATTTCTCCCCAGGGCATACTGCAACTCGAACGGGTCATAACGATCCCTTCTTTGAGTGACTGCTACTTTTTTACTCACTGAGAAACTTTGTTCTCTAGAATCATGGACTCATGGAACCTCTGCTGTTTGGAATTAGATCAGTAAGGATGAAACTTCCACTTTCGCCTGGGAGACCTAGTCTGTCTTTGCTGCAGAAAAGCAGTCTAGATTTATAACTCAGATGGGAGCTTCAGATAAGGAGTTTTCTTATCTAGCTTAACTGCATTGTTTCCATGGAAACAAGACCCTGGGTCCATTTCTCATTGCAGATCTGATACTGACCCCTTTGTACTACCCTACTTTGTTCTGAGGCGGTCAAAACATTACTTCATGCAAATTCCATCTAAACCCCACCCTTCCCCAGAGTCCTAGAATACCTCTATTTTTTCTTTGTTTGGGGAGATGTCCTCTAGGGCACATCTTTCTCATTACTTTGGATCAACACATCCAAATGTGCCAGGCTATCAGTGGTTTGTTCCTGGTAGTCTTAGGCTAATTGGGCCAGGACGCTGAGAACCTTATGTTTATTCTGCCACAAACAGAAAAAAATTTACAAAATGTTGGCAGAACAGCTGTAAGATTCATCACCTATAATTATGTATGTTTCTATATTTTTTCCAAAGTATTTAGAAGGTGGAAATTCCATCTGTGTTAGGGATATTCACACATGACATGGGGTATTTGAATTATACAAATCTTGCACTCAAGGAGCCAAGATTAGTCAATACTTCCCTGTAAACTTGGAAATAATTACCTTAGACTAGGGATTGCAAATTTCTTCTGTTAAGGAACAGATACTAAATATTGGAGACTTGATCACAACCAGTTAACTCTGTTGTTATAGCACAAAAACAGCCATAGACATTATGTAAGTGATTGAGCATGGCTATGTTCCAATAAAACTTTGTTTACCAAAACAAACAGAGGGTCTCTCCATTGTGGATGTATGTCCCACGTAACTTGAGTTCCTAGGGAACAAAGGCTGAAAGCTAAGAATTTTGAGTGTCTCCTGCACAAGACATACTACTCATCAATGGAGATGATGACGGACAAAGAGAGGTGACAAATATTTGGTACCTACATTGTGCTTGGTACTTTGCATAAATGGCAAATCCTCACAGTACATATAAAATCCCCATTTTAATGTATGGAAATCTGAGGTCTGGGTTAATTCTGCTTCTTTCTCAGAGGCATTAAGCTATTACCTAGTAGCACCAAGATTCAAAACCAAGTTGATTTTCTTCCAGAGCTGGTCTTTCTTGTACACACCCTTGAAGAATACAAGCAAGTCAAATCACCTTTGTGCATCTATCTCTTTGTATTCATCCTTTAATTTTGCAGAGCCAGGGCACTATATTCCTGTGTGTGCATTTAATTAGAGACTTCTCTGGGGACTCTTAATAAAAGACAAATTTTATAATAGTGAGCCACCAACTTCCCTGACTCCCGTGACAGCATCTTACAATAACTGATGAGAACAAACTGGAACCTGTTAGAGATGAAACTTCACAGCAGATCGGCAAAGCTCTGTTGGCCGAGCCAGCCAGTGACACGTGAGCAAGAACGGCCCAGACAATCACAGGACACAAAGATAGAAGTGATCTCATGAGCTGGTATGCCTTCGAGGGGACTAAAGGCTAATGGTATTGGGCTTAATTCCTCCAACGCCCCTCAAGAAAAAAAAAAACACATATCAATAAAAATTCTTGAAATGACTTTATCTCTTTAAAAGTGCCATTTGTTAAAAAAAAAAAAACTACACAATATCTAAGGAAACAACCTATACTCACTTTTGAGGGCTGAATGAAAATAAGCTATTTTGGCAGAAGCATTTGAAATTCTTTGAGTGCTCAGACAACAAAATTTGACTCAATTTGTGATCTAGAATAGGCCGTTTCTTTTTGCATCTTGTAGTGTAGACTGGCCTTACCCTCAGCAGCAAAAACAATGAGTGTACTGCCTTTGTAAACTAGATAGATCACTTAAATACCCATTTTAGGAAATGCTAAAAATCTAGCTTCTTTAAAGAATGAACTGGTAGTAATTACCATCTTTTCATGATACATTTTAGCCCCATCTTACTTTCTTTGCTGGGGAAATAGCAGGAGAGAACAGGTGATGGGAAGAGAAACTAAGTTTCAAATTGCAGTTCATGGAACCCTGGAAATAAGCCCAACAGTGTGAGGCAAAATATCAAGTGTGCAGCTAAGATGGGACAGCCAGTGTTTGAAAGCCAGTGTTTGAAGGTAGACTGTCTTTGGACCAAGCACTCAAGGAGTCCTCTTGTCAGGCAAGCCTCATCTTGGCCAACTTTATAAGCTGTTTCTTATTACACCTGTGTGCGGCACACCACTGTGGTCCTTTCACTCAGTGTAGAACTATGGTGTTTCAGACAGGCTAGGCAAGTTGGGGGTGTCACAGAATTCCCGGGAATTGATCAGAATTTAAACTCTCCTATCGAGGCTACCCAGCTGCCTTTGGTTCCCAGGTAAGTCTTTGAGTTTTCTGGAGAAATTCTGACAGGAGAACATCTTGGCAAATGAGCACTTTGTTCAAAAAATAAATGAGAGTTATTTTTTTTTTCTCCTGTGACATGCTATAAACAAGCTGTCATAAAGACAGCAAGTTCTTACACCGCTTAAGCAAAGGCAGTGTGGAAGAGATCGTCTTTGCTTAGATACTGTGGCTCAGGCATCACATAAGCCCACCAGACAGCAGACCAGGGGGCTCGGTATGTTCACATTTTGCAGTGAGAACAGATGCCAGACTAGAGCATACGCCCTGGTTCTTTCATGCACTAGCTGGCTAAGGTGGGTGAATCATTAGACCGGACAGGTGCCTGAGGTTTCCCACCAGTAAAAAGAAAATCATAATAGGTACCAGCAGAGCTGCTCTGAGAACAAATGTGCTGTGTAGACTGTGAAATCGTATCCAGACTGAGGTATGATTAAAATTTTTCCTTGTTCTGATCAAAATGCCAGTCGAGACCCAATGGACCAGGTTCAAGGCAGTTATCATGAGAACATCTCAGCTCACAAACTTGATTCCACTGGCCAGCCATTTCCGAGTCTACCCCAGAGCTGTCCTGGGGTGCTCTGGTTGTACTTCGTGACTTAACTGAAGACCGTCACCACCAGCAGCTCTGACATTTAACGACGTGTTGGCAATCACATGGGGCCAGAGGCCTCTGCCCAGGTAACCTTTGGCAAGTTACTCGACATCTCTGCTCCCTCTCCGCCTGGTTAGTAAGATACGATGGTAATATCCACCTGGAAGTGTTGTGGGGAATACGTGAAAGAGCTTGGTATGTACCAAGAGTTTTGTAAATATTCTACTTTTATTATGATAAGGAAGATGCAAGAGAGAGGACAAATCTCCTGTCACAGCTACTACAGTGGCAAAAATGATTCTGCATCCTATTTTCTTATGTGTGAGGGGGATGGCATCAGAGCCAGAGGTCCTTCTGTAGACCCCATGGGTCAGAGCTCCCAGCAAAGCAGGGCAAAGTCGCTGCTTGTATCTGCCTCCCTGAATGCATTACTCAGTGCATCAGATCCTGGGGGTGACCCCACGCTCTTGCTCTCTGTAGAAGCCTCACTCCTAGGGCAGAACCATAGAGACAGCCTCTGTCCTCCTTCCTGAAATTGTACGGTAGCCTCATGCACGTGTGATCATGTTTAATCCATGCAGATGCCCTCTTAGAGGCTGCCCATGTAGAATAAAAAGGAGGAGGGTCTGCACTCTTGAGGATAACAATATCCGTGGGACTTTTAGCACATGATTGTCTCTAGATATGGAACAAACCCCAGTTAAAATCTTTTTTATATGTCTAGTAAGCACAGCCTAGAAAGTCTCTTCTATACTAACCTTCCTAAAGGTGGGTAGCAAAGAACCACTAAAGATGAATTAAAAAGTGAAGGTCTGTTGCAAATGAACATCTTCAGACTGAAAAGCGCCTCGAAGGTTCCTATCAACAGCCCGGCTCGGGGGTGAACCACACCCAGGTCATTAAGAGTAAACGAGTGAAACACGCAGGTGGGTGATACGCGAGCAGGATTCAGTTCTCTGGCTCCCAGCCCCTCACTCTGACTACTGAAATGAATTTCCCCTTCAACCAAGGAATAAAAAATAATTGGATCTCTCTAAGTCTCATTAAGGTGTAACTTGCCATTCAGAAGAATGTGTATATTTGACTTTATTCCTCGTCTCACCCAGGGGGATGAAAATGAAATAAAAGACCAGAACAACAATGCAGGCTCAGCTCTGGGCGCACTTCCTCTCCCCTGCACTGTAATTGCGCTGCCGCAGCAGATAAAGGGATGGGAGAGCACAGCAGCGCCAGTTGAATACAAAACTGAAGCCTCCTCTCCTCCTCCTCCTCCCATAATTAATCTTTTCTGCTTCCTGCAGGAACCATCGCCTGCAGTGTTGAGCATTTGGCTGGGACTTTGACTTTCCGTTATCACTGTCACTATCTTTGTTTTTGGAAAAGAAGAAAAACACATCCGTGGCACATGGACCCGACATGTGAGGGCATGTGAGCTTTGAACATGCTGCATCATATGTCAGATTCATGTCACTCTCCCCACTGCCCATCTGAGCATCACTTCTAGCCCTGGAGAGCTTGGGACAGGCAACGCCAACCTGTATTCTTTCTATGATTATCCTCTCGATATTTGTAATAAGCAAGATTACTCCCTAATGAGTGGCATACTCCTTTAAAGCCACGAAAAACATCATGCGCATGTAGATGCTCCCTGTATGTGCCGAAAAGAAACCAATATTTCTGAACTCCTTTCCCCTTCACTGGTGTGGTTTCCATGGCAACCACAACATTAAGCCAGGCAGTTTCTCACTCCCACATTACATAATATTATCTAATGCTTAGTTACTCCTGAACAAACGTGTTTATGCAGGAGCTTTTTGTCCATGTAATCAAGCATATCTACTTTGATTTGATTAAACAGGGAACGTCGGCATAAAATCATTTATGGCAACGTGCTTCTCGCCCGTAACTCATCCGGAAAATGACATGCTCTGTGTTTGCCAAGGAAGAGAAAACTGCGCACATGAAGTCAAGGGGGTAGATGCTGGCACTGCTGATGCGATACGAGGTTATGGATCAGAGTAATTAAGAATGAGAGGATACGAATTTGGAAACTAGGGCAGAAATATTTGACGTGAAGTTGCAACAGTTTTGATCTTCCTCCCCCTCCTTATTTTTTATAAAAACAAGAGTGGACAGCTCAGATTCTCAGGAGCTCTGTATGTGCTGGTAAAGTACTTCAAGAAAAGAATGTTTGCTATTAAATTTCTCGTCCCGGTTAGGAATGTTATTTCCCAGATTAGCAGTGGGCTCAGTAGTGCAATTGCTATTGATTTGCAAGTTATTTCTAGAACATAATGGACAACCAATTCTCCATCACCCTGGAGCTTCTTCTACCTTTTTATAATAGTTACAGCCTCAGGCAATTCTTTTATTTTACCTCCGACTCTTTTCTAACACAGGACTTTTTATAAGATTCTTTTTTTCCCCCCATTTTGTTGAGGTAAAACTGACAATTAAGAGTTGTATATGTTTAAAGTGAACAACTTGATGATTTAATATATGGATTATGCATCGTGAAATAGCCACCACCATCAAGCTAATTCACATATCCACCAACCAGCATAGTGACTGTCCTTTATTTTTTATTTTTATTTTTTGAACACCTGAATGTTTTATCCATTAGTTTTGCTCACTGGAAAAACACACAGCTTTCAGTTATTTTCCAATGAGCAAAAATGATGGGTAGAGCGCTCAGACATAAATAATGCTCATTGAGACAAAATGGTTTCAAGAGGTATTGACGCTTGATTTTACTCCTAGGAAAGATCCACTGTCTACACACACAGCGTGGCTCTGAGGAATTTATTTCCCCTCCCTTTTTTCTTTCCTTCCTTTCTTCCATTGGTCTGTCTTTTTAAAATAATTAATGCTATAGAGAAATAGTAAAAGAGTTTATTGAGAAGTAAACTGAATCCATAGGCTGGTTTTTTAAAAACACTTAAGCAAATATTTGTATCATGATATAACCTCTTTAAATGAGTTTCTGCTTTGTCCTGTTCAAGTATATTCTTATTAAATACATGTTGATACTGTGCAGAATGGTTTTAGAGAAAAATCATTTATTTTGGGAAAAAAAAGATAAGGTACAAGTCCATTAAAACTGCCCCCAAATCCCCCCTTTGAAATAAAGAATTGTGCCCTTTTTATGCAAAAGTCAATAGCATTTAACTGGAGTTGCTACAGGGATACCCCTATAGTATCCCCTAAATAATTGTAGTTCTAATGTGGTCTACAACTCCTTTCTTCCTCCACTTCCTTGTGTCTGTTGATTCTGTCCCACTCTGCCCTGGCAGATCACTTTCTTATTTCAGCATCCTAATTTTTTTTGTATATATTTCTTGTCTTTGCATGTTAAAAGCTCAAAATTGACTTTTCCTACAATTCTAGTGTCTTCATCTCCCTACAATATTGTCCCTGTCTCTCCTTTCCCTTTCCCTGTTCCTAACTGTTTGAGGTGGCCAAGTGCGGTGTCTCACGCCTGTAATCCCAACACTCTAGGAGGCCACAGCGGGAGAATTGCTCGAAGTCAGGGGATTTGAGACCAGCCTAAGCAAGAGCAAGACCCCGTCTCTACTGAAAATAGAAAAATCAGCCAGGTGTCCTGGTGAGCCATGTAGTCCCAGCTACTAGGGAGGCTGAGGCAGGAGGATCTCTTGAGCCCAAGAGTTGGAGGTTTCAGTGAGCTATGATGAAGCCACAGCACTCTACTCAAGTCGACAGAGCGAGACTCTGCCTTAAAAAAAAAAAATACTATTTGAAGAAGAAAGAATAACATAGAGGTGACCAGCACCTGCTGTTTCCATCAGCTCCCTTTGTCTGTTTCCTTCTTCCTCCTCCCCTTCCTTCCTCACCCTCTGGGCAACACACCTCCCACCCCACTCACTTCTTAATAGAAGATTCAAGTCAGATGTCAAATCCCGAGTAAAGTCACCACTGCACCGTGTCCTCCCCATCGCCACCCTCTTTGGCTGGTTTCTCCCCTCTTTGCCTCCAGCACACACTCTAGCTTGTATGTTTCCATCACAGCCCTGGCACACACGAGTGCCGTCCACCGGTCTCTCTCCACCCACTTAGTGAAAACACCCTGCTCCGTGTCCCTCCAGGACATGGGTCTACAGCGGTGACCAAGGTCACCAAGGTCCCGCCCTGAAGCGTCCCCTCCTCTGGCTTGTGTGGCTTGTGTTTCTCTGTATCCTTTGTGCCTAGAAAAATGTCCCGTCTATAGTACACAATTAATATTTATTTGTTGAATTGCTTTTAAAAACTTTCAGTTTTATTACATGGCATCACTTAAATTTTAGAAAAACAGAAAATACAAACTAACAGAGAACAACAACAACTTATCCATACTCTGACCTGCTGAAAATTAACACCATCACGTTTTTAGGTGCATGTTTTCCAAACAAAAATTTTTTGGATATTAATATAAACCTCTCTTTAAAAATGGGATCATATGACACACCGTTTTCGCTCTCAAACTATTCCACAAGCATTGCCATCAGCACTCTAATGGCTTCATGTCACGTCGGAATAAATGTTTCTGAATGAGGAGACGTTCGAATGGATCAGGTGACTCTTTAGCAATTTCTGCCTTGGGTCTGGTTCTATAATTTCTATAGCTGCACTAACAGTGAAGTCTTTGCTGACTTTTCCCACTGGTCTGGAAACAAGAACAAGAGCAAGAAACAACATAGGAAGTTGATTCTCTGAAGACAGAGCTCAATTTCAAGAAAAAGACCAGGATTAGTCATGCCTTGTCTGTCTGTGATTTCTAATCTGAAGTTTCCATTTGCAGTCACTCTGACACCTTGAGGGTCTAATATATAAACACCTTTTTAATTTGAGTAGTATCTGATTTTGCATTCAGAAGATCTGCATGAAAAACAAATTGCAGAGTATAGAATCTGGAGTCAGATATCTTGGCGTGCAAATGCTGATCTAGGTGCTGGGGAAACTTTAGGTTATTAAATATTTTCTATAAAATGAGAGTAATAATAGAAGATTAATTGAAATAATAAATATATAACATTTAATATTATTGCTGTAACTTCTCTCTCTCTCTCTCTCTCTCTCTCTCTCCACACACACACACACACAGCCCAAATACACAAAGATCACACACTGATCTCTTTTGGATAATTTTTTAGGTATTTTTCCCCTAAAGTAATGCAATATTAATTACATTCATACTTTGAGCTCCACCCCCACCACCTTTTATTAAAATGTTTTCCACTGGCTGGATATCTAATCAGCTCATTCTTTCCCCTATAATTCTCTGTAATTTACTTGTCTTCTAGTATAAGTGATTTCCTCCCCTTTTAAGCCTCAACGTTCGCTGCACTTAGAATTTTGGTGGTATCCACTTTGCCATTGTTCAGTCGTACAATCACATAGAAGAAAATTTCAATCCTTAATAGTCCTAAATGCTTCTAACTTTTGGATACTTCTACGATCAATTTTATTGGGGGAGTTGAATTGAAGTGAAATTTAATACAGAGAATTGCAGAGTAAGAATGTAAAAAGAGTGGACGTTATTACCATTACCCTAATTCCCTTTGACTATTCAGAATTTTGCAATTTAGTTCAGTAGGGAAACACAATATATGCAGTGAAAGACAGCTCAGGGACCACCTTATCTGATATTCCAAAATCACTAGGTGAAATGATCTAGTTTTCCTATGCTCCAGTAGGAAACCCAGAAATGAGATAAAAAAGAAACAAAGCTGACCCGTCAAAATGTGACGGTTCTGAGTTAAAAGAGCCTTAGGCAGCCAATGCCCCTGCATCAAACGGGAAGGCCCACAAAGGGTAGCAGGAAGACAGAGCAGAGGAGACTGCCTGTCTGAGTTCCCTTTTCATCTTCTTCAGGGCTGCACTGCAGTTCCGGTGGCCTCTGCGCTGTGCTGCGTTTGTTAAAGAAAGGACTTGGGTTTATTCTGCTCTTAACACATCATAATGCTTGGCTGAAATGTTTGCTTTAGCCTAAGAAACAATTGTGAGTCAATATTATGGGAATATCATGAGTATTGCGTAGTATAGAATTTCTCTGGCTTCAGCATGGTTCTTTACAGTCTAGTTTATTAATGTTAACCATTGTAACGTAATATCAACATGTGGATGTTTCTACTCATTTTAAAATATATGGTTTTAATTTCACCAAAGACTATCATGTTGAGGTGAATCATGCCTGAACACCCAAGGGAGGTTGAATAGGAAATTTCAAATTGTTTCTAAAACGTCTTATTTCTGCAGAACATGTTAGCCACATTGAAAATGGGATGCAGAACTTATCATAGAATTTATCAACCTAGTCCCTCGCCATGCCAGGTTTGGGGAAACATAGGGTTCTGCTGAGAAAAGGAAGGTTGCCTTGTCTGGTTGGGGTCACTGCACCTATAGTTTCTGACACTGACAATATCTAAAACTATTTGCCTTTTAATAATGTTCACAAGAGATAGTGTAAGAGGCCCAGACTAGAATATGGTTGAATCACAGAATTATATATATATAAAAATATATATCTCAGCCTCCCTCAGCTGGCTTCATGGTTTTATCACACAGTGTAGGTACAGATTTTCTCTATCACAATTGATTCTTTAAAACTCAAGTTTGGCCAGGTACGGTGGCTCACACCTGTAATCCTAGCACTCTGGGAGGCTGCAGAAGAATTGCTTGAGGCCAGGAGTTTAAGACCAGCTTAAGCAGCCTGTCTCTACAAAAACTAGAAAAATTAGCTGGGCGTGGTGGTGCGCACCTGTAGTCCCAGCTACTCGGGAGGCTGAGGCAGGAGAATCGCTTGGGCCCAGGAGTTTGAGTTGAGCTGTGATGATGCCACTGCACTGCGCTCTAGGCTAGGAGACAGAGCGAGACTCTTTCTCAAAACAAACAAATAAACAAACATCCCTCAAGGTTAAAGTGGGTTTGATAGAGAGCTTAAAAATATATGTGGCATCCCCTGTATATTCTCAGCCTGGTTTGCTCATTCTGGGCTGAGCCCGTCCACAGAAAAACATCATTTCCTCTGAATATGTTCACAAATATGACAAATGCTTTTCCGGGGAAAATTAGCTGCAACGTTCTCTCAGCTCTCTGCCAGGAATACACATTCTTGCAAAATATTTGCTGCCTGACCTGACTGTGGGATGCCGTCCTCTGACATGAGCATGAAACCGAGCTTCAGAGGTGATCGTGTTGTGCACCAACCTCAGTATTCACAAGTTCACGGGAACAGATGCCTCATCGCTGTCTCGCTGTGCTGGGGCGGTCAGGGGACGCGGGCAGCTGTGGCAGGCAAGAGCCGTGTGAACCGTGCAACGTTTCATACATGTTGTCGTGCCGTGTAACTTAGATGGCAGTCTGAACTCTCAGGGGGCAATGAGGAAAGATTTTCAGCATCGTTATTGAGGCCATCGTAACCATCGTCATCATCATCATTTCATTATTTTGACACCTGAAATGAGTCAAAAGCCTCAGAAAAAAAAAATAAAAAATAAAAAGATAAGGTGCTTGGGTGTGCATCACACAGAACACAGCCAGGCAAAAGAGCAGACAGAAAGAAAACCTTATTTGCCGTGTTTCTGAGCACAAGACCTGCGTTAGCAGCTTTGTGGCGTACACGCTGTTGGGTGCCGGGAAGCATTTAATCAGTAGAAGCCTTGGGAATTAACACCAGAAAATCTTGGCACCCATGTATGTCCTGAATGGAGAATCTGTGTTCAATTCAAACCCTCTTAAGGAAGTTTCTTGCCCCACGTGAAGTTCTAGAATGTGGCCCTGTCTGTGGTCACAGGACAGAAGCCAGCACAATGATTAAGAGAATCAATGAAGAAGAAATTGGGATTTGTGCTCAGATCACCTGGGTCTAAGTCCCAGCTCTGACTGGTACCTGTCACTTCCCTTTCCTGTCTCTCCCTGGCCCCGTCTGCCGGTGGCAATAATGACAGCAGGACTGTTTCGTGAGGTTGCTTTGAGACTTGAATGAGAATCCGAGTGAGCACTCAGCACAGAAATACACACAGAGTAGCCACTGCCTATTTTTATTCCAAAGCAGATTCAGGACACAGAATGTTCGCGCAGCACAGGAGATGGCAGATCACGGAACCACGCACCACGGCACAAGGCTTTCCCCGAAACGGGAATTAGCAGCAGGTGGTGTTTTGCAGAGCACGTTGGAGAAGGCAAAGCTACTGAGGAAGACGGTTGATGAAGACGACATGTGAGGCTCACTTTGTGCACAGGCTGAGAGTGGAAACTTCAATTCGAGCACGTGGGGCCCAGCACAGACAGGCAAAGGCAAGAATAAGAATAGCTCAGGGCGACACAAACGGATCAGCAGAACTTGGTCCACACAAAGCAAGCAGGAAGCAAGACCAGAAAAGAGACTATTCTTAGCCACATCCTGCTAAGAGGGTTTTTTTTTTTTTTTTGCCTTTCCTTTCTTTTTCTTTTAAAAAAGCCGTTCAAACAAGTTTCTTAATGAAGTGGACATGGAAACAGGTAATAGCACCCCACAGTGCAATATTCATTTACGCTTGAGCAAATTGCAAAGGAAAATAAATATAGTTTTCGTTCCATTTTTTTTGTATCCTCTAATGGTTAACAACTCCTTTCTGGTGGTCTTCAGGTCCCCGGAGGCTCCTCATCACAATATTTTAATCAAGATCCCAGGGCACAAAGTCAATTAAATATGCATCTTACGGAAGTATGTGGCTCTGTCGGGAAGGGGCACGTTTGAGGGTTTCATGAACTTTCCCTCATTTCAGCCCTTCGGTAACACGAAGAGCAGGTGTCTCGATTCTGCTAAGAGGAAACTGGGTCACACACCCGACTCCAGGCTTATTCTGCCTCGGCTATTCCTGTAGTGTCTGCATCAGTCTCCAGCCCTCCTACCTTCTCTGAAACTAGACTCTCGTCCCTTGATCAATTTGAGTCTATTTCTCTTTATCCCTCATCCCAAAATCTTTTCAGATTGAGAAGGAAAATCTGCTACCGTCATCAAATTTCCTGCCTAAACACAAAATCATCATAGCTACTAAGATCCATGCCAACTATATATGTGCTTTTAAATCCTGAGACTAAAATCTGCTCAACTCAGGCCTATGTGTAATATCAATATTTTTCTGCTGAATTACCACTTGCTCCTGCATATTTTATCATTGTGTGGTTTGGGTTTGTGTTGTCAGCTTGTTACGGGCAGAGAAACATCGTAAAAGCAGATGGCTTAGATGTGGACTACAAAATACTTTCTGATCGTGTAAATACTAGGGACATGTTTTGGGTTTAATAAACATGGATACATTTAGAAGAAGCTCCAGGATCACATGAGTGGGTTATTTTGTGACCAGCACATGTTTGGTATTGGAGATTGGACACATACTCTGCTAATCAGAGATCACCGAGATGCCTCTTCTCGGATGCAGCTCTAAGCTGCCCCTCGTCCCTTCTCATTGTAGAGAAGAAAGAGGCTGTGGAAATGTCCTTGCAGCTGAGCTCAAGAAAAAGGTGGCAAAAGATCAGTTCAGCAGTTGGAGAAGGCAACTGGGCTTGAGCTTTCCGAAAGCAACGTCTTGCGGGTGGATTCAATCTCTCCATGAGAAGATAGGGTCAAGGTCAAAGTGGACCTTGAGGGTTGAGGAGAGAGAGGAGGGTAGCTGAGTTCTATTTCCACTCTAACCTTGACCCTATCTTCTCATGGAGAGATTGAATCCACCCGCAAGACGTTGCTTTCTGGAAGCCCAAGCCCAGGAACCTCCCCCCTTGGGGTTGTACAGACTCGAGCAGAGGACACTGGCGTTTGTGGGCTTTTCATACATGACCCAAAACCTCTTCTACCATTCACGCACCCTAAAAGGACTTCTACTGATGTTGACTAATGTTGCTTTTGCCCTGAGTCAGTTCACAAAAAAGGCACAGTTTAGAAAATTCTACGAGTCATCAATAAATACAGACCCAGGAGTTTGCAAAAACACCTCCACTGGCTCATTGTAATCCATTCACTCCCATATCGAGCAGTGTGCTTGCTCGGAAATGCTAGAATGGGCAGGAAGATCAAAATCAGAAGGTCTATAACTCATCTACACAGGAGGAAAAAAGTAATGAGTTGAGACAACTCAGCGCCGAAAATATAGGTAGACAGGAAAAGATCTGAAGCATCGAGATTAGTTTTCTAAATATATCCCCCAAATAATAAAAAATAGTCAGGGTGCAACTTACAGGTTTGCTTTTTTCCTATAGGCATTGCTAGTTATTTTTGCTTTTCCTCGCTAACGTTTGAGGCTACGTCTCAGCCTGCACCGCGAGAACAACCCAGTTACGAAGCCTCCCCGTCTTTTGCGTAGATCTACCGTCGACGCTTGTTAAGCAGGACTGAACTAATTTGAAGTCAGTGATCATTAGACAGGGGATCACTGAAGTTTTCCTCGGTGCTAGTCAGGAATGAAATGGTTTGCTAAGTAAATTAACAGTGTCAATGCGATTTCAAGGGACATGTTTGCCTGCCTCAGAAAACAATCTGTTGTCAAGTCCATTAGAACCCAAAGCTATCAGTTCAGTGCCTGCCAGATGCCATTGAAATGGATGGGACAGCAGGGACTCAGGAGGACGTGGGGAGCCATCCCGGCCACACCACACGGTCGCCGAGTGACCTTGGGCAGGCTTCTTCCTCTCACTAAGCTCTGGTTTCCTCCCCCAAAATAAAAATGAAAATATCTCAAATGAGCTAATGAGTCTACAGCACCAGACAGATCTTAAATTCCCCCTTTCTTCTCTTCCACTTATTCCAAGATAACACCTCCGCCCAGGAGAGAGGAACAAACACATTTAGTTACCCCAAAGTGGGGGCCTCTACTGGAAAGTGACAGAAACTCTGTTTCTTTTCCAAATTTGTTATTTTGCAGAATGGCCTTTAAGCTGGATGTGTGAGATGTGATTGTACTTTCAAAGGAAAATGAGAATGTCTAAGAATATAACAAGATTTTGTTTTGTCCTTGTAAAGTAAGTTGTCCATGAGCATTTCCAGGCTGGACCTAAATAGCTTAAAAAAAAAAAATAGTAACTAAGCTGATTGCCACTCTTGGGAACACATTTCAGAATATACATCCCATAGAGAAGGTGCTAGAAATGTCATCTTCATACGTAAAAGGTGACCCATGCATCCAGCTAACCCAAACTAAAGTGCGTAAGGGGAGTGGCATATAAACCCAAGAAACGTGCCCAGCGCTGGGCAGCATTTACTGGTCTGGGAACAGCTGAGCACACTGGGCCCTAGAGGCTACATTAATGATTCCTGCATGCACAAATCCATTCGTTGTTTAATTAAGTTAAATCATAAATTGAATTTGTGTAATCATTAATTAAGGAACAAGTAGTGCTGTGCTAAAATTTAGCACCTCAGGAAAAAAAAAATCCAACTTCCTTGTACTCTGTGTCTACCAACAGTTTCCAATTTTGCCCTCTTCCCCGCTCCACACACACACACACACACACACACACACACACACACACACACACACTGAAACCATTTTCTGAAATACTTTTACCTCTCCCTTCCAAACTTGGTGTTGTTTTCAAAATCAAAGTGAGTCATTTATTGACAGATCATGTATTTGATTTTTGTTCCCTCTACAGATGGCATTTTCCTTATTTAAGGGAGGGGGAGGGAAAGCCAAGTTGCTTAGCCTTGCAAGGTAAAAATGTTGGGTTTTTTTCCCCCCTGAAGGACCAATATTCAGTAGAGGGCTTAAATTTCAAACCCAGGTGGATTCTCAAGAGAACTCTACCAATAATCGCAAATCCTTCAATAATCATTTTAAGAACTCAGATAACAGCACCATTAGAATTCCAAGCAGAGATATTTCCAGGCTCCCAGCTTATCCTAATACTGAGGAAAAAAATGGAGAATTGCACTGATTCAATACCTAAAATTCAACTCGATTTGGGTAACCGCCATCAAATGTTGGTTGGCACTTAGACATCCTGGGATCGCCAGAGGTGAGGAAGTGGTCACTTTCCCGTGAATATAAGCAGTGCCCCAGCTGTGATCTCAGGCAGGACTTGGAGCCTTCCAGACGGCCTGTGATTTGATGTGCTGTAGTAATGCCCCGTAGCAATTTATCCTGGTCGCAGGCATCAACCCGTAAGTCATTTGTGGCATCTCCTATAGGTGTTTCCCCCAAACAGGACATACATTCTGGTGCTCTTGGTTTTGTCTTTCACAGCGCCACGCAGGGATTTGGAGGGTTTTATTTGGCAGCGAGGCTCAGGGGCTCTCGGCCGAGCATCCCTGCTCAGGCATAATTGTCTGCATCCTCGCTGAAGTGACTGGGCTAGTTGTCATAGCAACAGACATACAAATTATCCACCTGATTTTCCCTTCTGGCTTTTCCAAGTACAGAACCGTGAAGCATGGGAAGCCTGAGCTCCACGGTCCCGGCAGAGGCAGGGGAGTTTTCTCACCTATTACGCCTGAGCTGATATTCAAAAATCCTGGGTCAGTCAGCGCACACACACACACACCCGAGTGGCAGATAACCAGGCAGGGCAGGGCACACCCCATCAGAAAAGTGGAACCACCGTGTTTGCTAAGGAGGACGAGGTCTTTGTGGACTGGGGTGAGAGGAAGGACTTGACACAAAAGGAAGTTAGTTTCAGGTAGAAGAAGAAGAGAATTGTTTGTTCCCTGAACTTACTGAATGAGGGTGGGGAGTGTGCAGACTCAGCAAATTGTCTCTCTGCAGAAGTCTGATGTTTCTTTGAATGATCCAGAAAAAATATGGACATTTTTAGTGCCTTCAATGTCATAGAGATAACATATATGGAAATGTAAATATTCACACAGTTAGATGAATGTCTAAATCCATAGCTATGTTTTAATACATCAGATGTTGTTTGAGTTTATGGCTAATACTCAGTAGTCAGTAGAGCTCTACAAATCTGGATTTAGCACCTACCCGTTCGGAAACAGGGCATCACATAAGGGATGAAGGTGCATGAACGTCCAAGAGATGAGCTGTCCAAACGAGAGGAATTGGCAGGGATGCTCGCGACTATGACACAAAGCATGGGAACAAACGCTTTAGGGAGAAGCCCAGGGTGCAGGGAAATGCTATAGGAGGGCTCAGGAAGAGAGTCAAAGGCGGGCACGTGCTTAGGACGCATCATAAGGAATGAAGCATCGGCCAAGCTGGGGGCGCTCGAGGCAGGAAGATTAGAATGAACAAAGACTCACAGTGCAACTTCACTGCGTTTCTTCAGGGTGGGAGTAACAGGGGTAGAAATAAAACCAGACGGCAGACTGGTATGATACCAGGGACAGCTTTGAATGGCAATGCAACAGGTTTATATTTAACTTGGGGAGTCACTGAGAATTTCTTGTGCAGGTAATAACACAACTGAAGATGCACCAAAAAGAAAATATTAATGGGACACCTACTCGTATGGAAAATGAATCGAAGTGGGCCAGATGCTAGGCAAGGAATGTGAGAGGTACCCAAGAGTGCACCCCATCTAAGCCATGACAAGACCTCTGGCAAGGAAGAAGTAGACTCAAAAATGTTCCTGAGGTTTCCATGGCTAAAGATGGGACAACCTGAACATCAGTGACAATAATAACTGCAATGTCATTATTTTTAAAACTGATAAAGGAAAAGAATCAGACATTAGATGGCCTTTCTTCTACAAACTGTACCTGATCACCAAACAGATGATTTGGAACATGTCTCTTCATAGAAGCATTCTAGCCAACGATTTAAGAAGGAAGGATAGAATACAGTAGCACTATTTTACAGCCCCTAATAAAATAATAGATCCAGGTTAGTGGTATTCAAAGTATGGTGAGGCCACAGCAGGAAGGCAGCTGTCTGTAAGCCGAGGAGAGAGCCTTCACCAGAAACCAACCCTGGCACCTTGACCTTGGATTTCCCAACCCCAGGCTTGTGAGAAATAAATTTCTGTTGTTGAAGCCACATGGCCTGTGTGTCTCGTCTGACAGTCTCAGCAATTATCACAACCACGGTGGCTGCGTTTCAGTACAAACAACTCATTCGATATTATACGTTTTTATTAGATTTCCACAGCATTACACGGAGGCTTAGATGCTCTATCACATTAAATGAACCTGGTAAAAAACAAATAGAAATCAGATGCAAATAAATGCTTTATTGAGGATTCCTCCCCATCTACACTCAAAAGTATTTTCTCCCAGTGTTGTTTTCATACATTTCAGATCAGGATAAATATTCTAGGCTCCAGCTTTCATCTCAACTTCCTTGACAAACAAAAATGCTGCCAAGGAAACCCTATTACTTCTTTCAGTCTGGTATGGAAATGACTCGGTACAGAGATGGAATCCTTACCTGTTGGCCGATTGCTGTGTGTACAGATTCTAATCCAAGCTGTTCAGCTTGTATTTTTCATCCAAGAACCTCAGTGCTGAGCAAACATAATCTGGCCATCCTCAAAGGTACGAGATGAAGAAATACCCCTTTTATACAATCAGAGACTTGAAACCTCAGGTGAGAGAGAGCTATGAATTTGTGACATTCATAGGAAAATTTACAGATTGTAGATTGTTAAAAAAAATAGTAGACCCCCTAAATAATATCACCTACCAAATGTATTCGAATTGTCAAAATGAGTTTTATTAAGAGGAAAGCTACAGTAAAAGAAAGATAATGAAAACATCTCTGATGATACTTGGAGTTTTTGTCATTGTTGTTGTTATTGGGGACCTGACTCAGAGGTAGCCGTGGAATCCAGTTGCAATTTCAAATATTTTCACATCAGTGGTGTGGGTTTATTCTAACGCATACGCAATGTGGAAGTGCGTTCCTCAGGGCATTGAATCTATTGCCGGAGTGAGAGGCTACAACTCAAGCCCAAGAGACTCCAGACAAAAGGAATTGCTTTTAAACAAACAGAATTGTTTACATAAGTGTTTTCATATAGTACTTTTTTAAGGAGTTCACATTTTTAGGCTTTGCAAATAAAATAAAAGGAGCATGTCTCAAGACCGGCTGTGACTGTTTTACCTCTGGTTTTCTGTGTCTCATACGTATTCCCAAATGATGACAGAATCTCCCACAGCCTCTGGGCTCTAGCCCTGGGCGTTTTGAGGATCTCAGGCTGAAACCTATACATGGCTGCTGGGCTGCTGCAGCCTTTCTTTTAGAATAAGTCCCGCCTCCCCTTCCAGGGCGTCCAACAGAAATATAATGCTAGGCACAGATGCCAGCCACAGATGTAATTTTAGATTTTCCAGTAGCCGTGTTAAGCTAAGCTACACATTAAAGCCACATTTCTGTAAAATGAAAAAGGTGAAATTAGTTTTACTATTTTATGTAATCCAATAAATGCAAAGTGTTGTCATTTCAACATGTAATCAATACAAAAACTAATAAGCTATATCACATTCTTTAAAAATACTTCAGTCTTCAGAAGCTGCTGTGTATTTGACACTCACAGTGCCTCTGGACTCGGGCCGGCCACGTGGTGAGTGTTCAGCAGCCACACGCAGCCAGCGGCTGTCACAGTCAGCAGTTCCGGCTGATGCGGTCAGCTGGGCTCTTCCCGGCCCCAAGACTCGCCTGCAGAGTTATGGAACCCACTTCAAAGATGGTCTTATTGTACACAGCAACAGCTAAAAAATTAACATCCTGGCAATCACAAGCCTACGTAGGGGTTGAATTGGCAACTCGATCGTTTTACACTGGTAGGAAGACAGTATCGTGTTCTGCACCAGAAAGGGCCTTGGCTTTAGGAGCACACCCTCTTCAATTACTGATTTTTCCAATCTCAGCACCAGCACATTTGCAGATTTTCTACAAATTCAACTTCTCGGGGCCAGAATCTTTATTACAGGAAAAGTTTTCCTACTCTGTAGGGAACTGGTGAAGGTCAAGATCTCCATTGCTCTTGTTGGCTGACGAGAGCAACAAAACTGCTCTTGTACAAAGTGAATCATCATCCCGCTGAAATACAGAGTAAACGTCTTTCTATGGAGCACGCTGTGTGCTCTACACATTTTTTCCCGTTTTTGTGCTTAGCAATTTTTATTATTTTAATAAATTTCATTTTGCATCATCAGAATCCCAGAGTTTATAATTTGCCAGTCTTTGCTCGGGTGCACATTGCAACATCTGAATGGATCATTTCTCTTGGCAACTATAGCATGATTGTGAACTTGACCCCTCCTGTTCACATTTTAAGTTGAAATTTAAGTCACCAATTAGAGGTATGTTTAGAAAACGAGAATTCTGACTGCATTGCAGAATCCTTCCTACTATTCCCTGGTGCTTCCGAACTCACAGGACCAGAGAAAGATGGGTTAACCTTTTTTGTTTGTTTCTATTTTTAACATATATATGGTCTCCTATCGGATTACCAGTGCGGTAGAAAATAGCCACAGAGTCCTGAGATGAGTTGGCCGGACAATAAACGTCGACTTGCTGGACCTGAGACTTCGAGGACTTCCTTTAAAAACAGAAGCACATCCTGCCATTTGAAGCTTTGGGGACACATGCAAAAATGAGATTTTTTGAGGTTTTGTTTCCCAGGCAACTGCTCTCCATTCGAGATTGAACGTGAATGTTAGAATCTCCCAGCGGCACTCTCCCCCACCCACCCTCTTCCTCTTCGCTGCAGTGAAGCCGTGAGCACCGAGGACCCGGAATCCCAGCCTCCTCCGGAGAATGAAAGGAGATGCAGGGATGGTTAAGACACAATGCTAAATTCACAAGGATAAAACGCCTGCCAGTGGTCAGGGCACTCCGTTAAGACACAATGCTAAATTCACAAGGATTAAATGCCCCCCAGTGGGCAGGGCACTCCAGCAACGTTCTGTGTAGTATCGACAGAAAAAAGGCACAAGTTGATCAACACATTGGTGGGCTAGAAAAGACAGGAAAAGAAGGCACCTTCGCCACCTGTCGTAACCTTTCAACCACATTTTATCTCAGTTGCTAATGGGATGTGGAAAGCCAGCTTTTTCAGAACCATAAACTAAAGCGTTAGGATCTGAGTAATAACTCGCTTGCTGCCAGTGTGGCTTAGCAGAAAACAAGCCACAAGTGTCCAGTGTTAAAACAGCTCCTGAAATTTGCCTTCCAGGGAGCCTGAAATCACCAGGGGACTTCGAAATCACCCAGGTGGTCAATACCAACTTGAAGATTTTCCAGTAGTTGCAGGACCTGTTAAATGTACATAATACATTCATGTCCATTATGAAAAAAAAATGCTTTGGGCTCATAGTTAAAGTAAGTGGCTATTTCTCCAGAAAAGAGCATGCTTTTTCTACCAGAAATGCTCTGAGCTTTTTGAAGCAATGGTGAGTTTCACAGTGGAGGGGTGGGAAGATGAAACTTCAAAGGTACTTTCTCTTTCTCAATGTGATTGTGGCATTAGTCTTCAGATACAAATCATAAGGAGATCACATGTGCAATTTGACATTTGAAAACAGAAGTAACCACTGAGCTCCCAGTACTCAAGATAGAACATTTTTTTGACAGGTAAAAGGTAAAAACTAGCTCTTGAAAAGAAAATATAAATGAATTTTTTAAAATTAAACCTTACTATTATTTCTCTCTACCTCTCTCTCTGTCTTCCACTTCCTCATCCACCACTACTTCTATCAAGCATGTTTCTGAGAAATGTTTCTAAGAATTTCTAATTTATAAATTCCTTTCAGTAATGAAGCTGAAACTTGTATAAGAAGAGGTGTATGCAGCTGTGAATTCTAGATTATTCCAGAAGACTATAATTTTTTTCTGGATTTCAAGAATTCTTGCTATCTTTTCTTGATTAAAGTTAACCTGCATATATTGCTACCCTGCATTTACCATGGAGATAAGATAATAAGAAGGTCATTGAATTGGTCGTTTTCCAGTGATTTTCCTGTTTTTATTGCCTTGTGATGGCCTGATCCACTAGACTGAGAGAATTAGCTATTAAACTTTTCAATCAGAGAGCACAGTTCTTGTTTTTGTTTTTATTTTTTTTAGCTCAAGCTGTTTTCCTCAATGGCACCTAAGAGGCATTTAGACCATCCTTTTCCCCTCAGCCATGCCCACATTCCTGACTCTCTAAATAGACAGATATTCCAGAACTGCAAACCCATTCTAATGGGACAATCATTCTCTAAACATGTGGGGGCAGAGAGAAAGGAGAAAAGTCCTATGCTGACGAAATCCAGGACTGTCCGGGAGACTTTTCCTTGTGCTACCTTGATTTGATTATATAAATCAAATAACTAAAAAATCCAGGAAGCTTTTCTCCAAGCCACATCTTGGTAGTGTAAATATCAGGCCTTCCATAGAATGAGATGCTCATAAAATGTCAGATTTATTTACAGGAGTCGTTTTTAGGGTGAAATACAGCAAAAATGAACACTCACATGACTGGAAAGGAAAGAAAGCTTGGTGTGACCTACACGGTTAGGATGTCACTTTAATTAAATGGGCAGGATGGAACCAATCTGCCTAATGTTTAAGAGGTTGTAATTTCAGGCTGTGAAAAATAATGTCTTTTTGAAAACTCAAGAATGCCAGTACTTTTATGGTGTTTAGTGTATCCGAGGGGCAACTAATTTCATAAAACCTCAAGTAGCAACTACGAAAAGAGCAAGTATGTCAAGTCGAGAGAAAACAAGAAAACAAAGAATGAAAAGGAAAAGGAATACAATAAAAGGTATAAAATATGAAAGGATAAAAGAGAAAGAAATGCAAAGGAGAGGATCATTCTAAAGATGCCTCAGGAATCTGAAAGAGCATGACCCCTGATCTGCACAGAACAGAGTTAAAGAAACAAGACAATTATTATTATTGTGTACATGAAAAATGCCAAAGATTAAAAACTACATAATTTCAAATGCTCTGACTTTCTGTTCCCGATTTCTGCTGAAAGTTCCTAGGCATGTGCATCTGGGAGCAGTTCCAAATTATATGTTGCAACGTAAGAACCTCAGAATTTTGTATACAGCAGGGGTGTTAGAAAGGATGTGATACAAACCCTTCAATCTACAGATAAAGAAACCAAGAGAGACTTCCGCCAGTCCAGAAATCCATTTTCCCTTCATTACAACTCGACAGGGACCCGTGAGAGTGGGATAATGAAGTAGCAGGAGGAAGATGATGGACTTTGATGAGACCAATGTTGACCTTGAACACTGGATATTATTTCTGCTGACCTTGAAATCAGGGAGGTCTACCTGCAGTATCGCTCTATAGAACTTCATCTTCAAATTGAAAACCTCTTACTTTTGGAAATTTATCATAAGATAGATAGCTTCCTGAGTTTTTGAAGCAAGCTTTCCTCCACACTCTCAAATGTCTCCTTTACCAAGCCAACTCATCAAAAATGCTTTTGAAATTATTTGAATTTGGATTCAAAAATATTTCAGACTTCTTATTTATAAATGTGCCTATAATTTTATTTAGAGATTTTCCCATAAATATCTGAACTGAACTGTTTTTGAGACCATTAGCCTGTTTTCAATGAATTTTCTTTTAAGCAAAAGGAAAGTTTGAAGCGCTTTTAAAACCTTAGTTAAAAAATGTTCAAAAACTTGTTTTCTCTGAAAGCTTTGTTCGGTAGCACCCATTGTTTTTCTACACACTCGCCCATACTGGGTCATCCAATTCCACATACACTGGGCTAAAGAGAAGTGGATAAATAGGACATTACAATGTCCAAATTAAACCTTTTTTTCCCATTACAAAAACAACACATGCTCAATAAGATTTAAAAATACAGAAATGCAAAAATTAGAAAAATATTATTCATAACTCAATCATTGCCAACATTTGGTTGTATTTCCCTTAGGGTTCCCCCCCCCCCAAGGCCATTCTCCCACTTCCACTGTTTTTTTTTTTTTTTTGAGACAGAGTCTTGCTCTGTTGCCCGGGCTAGAGTGAGTGCCGTGGCGTCAGCCTAGCTCACAGCAACCTCAAACTCCTGGGCTTAAGCGATCCTACTGCCTCAGCCTCCTGAGTAGCTGGGAATACAGGCATGCGCCACCATGCCTGGCTAATTTTTTTTTCTATATATATTTTAGTTGGCCAGATCATTTCTTTCTATTTTTAGTAGAGACAGGGTCTCACTCTTGCTGGTCTCGAACTCCTGACCTCGAGTGATCCACCTCCCTTGGCCTCCCAGAGTGCTAGGATTACAGGCGTGAGCCACCACACCCGGCCACTTCCACTGTTTATCTAAAATTCTCATGAAATGACTTTAAAATAGAACTATACGACGAGATGTTAATTGGTGCGAGGTACTTGAATGATCTGGAACACCATCTCAAATTTCTACTTTAGCGTCTTTAAGCACTATGACTGGTTTACCTAATATCTTTTGTGTTTTAGTGCTTTTCATCTGAAGCTCCTCACAATAGACTTTTAAAATGAGTGTGTTTCTGTTCATAAAATCACTGCCTCTTACCCAGTCTCTTCTTATTTTCTTTACCCTCAAGTCGGATTCACTGGAAAGGCTGGACTTCCAGAGTAGCACTTCAGAAACTCGCCCTTCTCTCGAAGGAAGTCACATAACTAGCAAGGAGTGGGCTCAAAAGCCATGGAGAATTACAAAACGGAATGGCTTAGAGTCAACTAAGAGGCACAGATTAATTAGGAAAGCATTTCTTGGCTGAAAATATCCTTAGACAGAATGTTAACTGTCATATAAAAAGGATGTTGTCAACTTAACATAACAAACGGTGGTCTCATAGAAAGGACACATTTTATAAACCATGTCGCATCTACAGGGTGTTCAGCCCTGCGTGCCTTGTTGTAGGAAGAGCAGAGACTGGGGCTGACCGGGAAGACAGTCTGCGTGGTGGTGAGGAGGGAAGGAAGGAGGAGCCCTGATACGGGAGTGGCAGATAAAGGAACTCAGGAGACTTAGGAATGGAGAAAAGCCATGGAGGCTATACCAGGAAACCTCAACTATGAGAGATGAGTGTGCTGAGGGGGCATGAGACTTCTTCTCCGAGGCTCCAGAAGGCAAAAGCAGAACCCATAGGCTGGATGCGTCAAGGGGCTAGAAATCAGCTAAAATTAACTTGTTTCTAAATATTGGGATTTCTCAAAATGTAACAATGTGACTTGCCTGGGTTTCCAGGCTGGAAAGTTTAACAAGCTGCTGCTAAGTGCCCACCCAGCTAGGATGTTCTAAAGAGAATTTCTGCACGAGGCTGTAGGCCCTAAGGGGTTGCACTGTTCTCTCTCTAAGGTCCCTTCTGACTCTCAGACTCAAGGATTAGGGGATGCTGCTAGGAGGATGTCTACGCTGAGAGGGAGATTGAACTACATACCGAGTGACTCTTAATTCCTACCATCCTGTAAATTCTTTGCCTTTTTTTGTTGTTGATGTTATTTTGACAGTTCACCAGGAATTATATGACAATGTCTCACTTTTTTTTAAAGTCTTATAAACAAAGTCTTATAAAGTCTTAATAAATTAAACAGATCTTCCTAGAATGATCCATTTCCTACCAAGAACAAGTCCACAAGCCAATAAGTAGAATGCCCTCAGGAGCCCTCTACCAAAAAATATAGAGCATATTGCTGCAGTTTCATGCTAATATGCATTGCAAGGGAGTGAGATTTTCTAATTTTCTAGTTCTTGTTTTTCATGACAACATCTGTTGACCTAAACCTGGCATTCAGCATAGCACATATGTGCCAGAAATTGCAAAGGTAGATGAGACCAGAAAGGAGGCATATGTTAGTTGTTCAGGAACAAGGAACAGGAAAATAGAAGAGAAGGAGGGGTTTTATAGGGATTTTTTTTTTTTTTTGCTTGTTTTCATAAATCACTTTTTAAAATCAGAAACAAAGCACAAAATACACACCATAAGATTTTAGGCTTGGAAGAACTGCTTGCTCTGCAGCCTTTCCCAGGAATATTCAAAACCAGCGAAATGATCCAATCGACACTGAGTGGATCTGGGAGGATGCCTGCTCTCTGTAAGGACACGCTGAGTGATGGCTTGGTTGACAGAACCAAGTTCTCAAGATCATGATTGTCTCCAAACAAATAACCCTTTACAATGTTACCATCTTTCCCTTCCAAAAATTGGTTGCATTTCCTACTAAATGTTTACAGTTTGGGTTTATTTCGTTTCATGTCTAATTTGCTTCAAAAGTCAGAATAACCCAATCCTACCATACCTCTAATAATTCTGTAATGCTCTTCCTTCTGCAACATAAAACAGTTCCTGGTCATTCCTGGGCATCTAAGCTAAGATAATCGTGAATTTCAATGGTACTCACAGAAGAAAAGGGAGTTTGAGGTGCATCTGTTCTCTTGGAGTGTCTGATATTTTTGGAACGAGCCTTTCAATGACGCAGGTCTGATGCCTCCCCAATACATGTTCCATTCTGTCCCAGCAGGGCTCCCTATGTCAACCAGGCGGGGTGGGAATTATACATATCTCAAGACAAAAAAATCTTGATAAAGCCACCATTTGTTTCGGAAACATGTTTTTATTCCTCTTTATGTGCTATTTAGAGAGAGAACAGGGACTGAATAAAAAATAATTTTGTTCACTAAGAGAGATGGCTTCCGGTTGCATTGTTACAGAGCCTTTTTATCAAACCACCAGTTGCTAAAACTAATGACTACCTTTGACCTCTGTTGGAAATAGCCTACTATCCAATTATAGTTTCCAGAATGGTTCTCTCCTCTTTAGAGCAAGAGGCAGAGCAGCAGAAGGTAATTAGCAAGAACTGCAGGGCAGCATATTTTCTAGACTGGGTGACAATGTTGGCTTTGGCTGAATGAAGGAAAAGTGATTTTATTTTCTTTGACGGAAATTTTGACTGCTAGTGTTTCTATATACTGGGGATGTTTCGATATTGTATAAAAACCATTTCACCAAGGGAGGGGGAAACCGAATGATGAGGCAGAGAGAACCAAGACAACTGGTGCCAACCGAAGCCAGGGTTGTGGGGCGGGGGGAGCCAGATGGTGTCCCAGGCCCCAGACAGTGTCAACTGTCCTTGCTCTTCCAATGACCTGGGAGCCAGAAGGAAACACAGACTAGATGTGGAAATTTGTAGAGATGCTCAATAGGAAGCAAAGGACTTTTAAAAGAAAAAAATCTGCGAGTTTCAGCAGCTAGCCAAAGGCAGAGACAACCAATGTGATGATGTCATGGTGACCACTGTTGTTTCCAGGCATCTACCCCTAGAAAAACGTTCAGTTTTCACTCATTCATTGTGCATTTTCGAGAGTGTTGTGCGTCTTCAGGGATGTGAGCTCAGGGGCTCAAACCCCGGAAAGGTGGGAGCAGGAGGGGAGAGACTGTTTGGGTGAAGAGGAGGCGATTCTAGGATTGGCAACATCGGGCTCTGCTACTAGTTTGTGAACATGCATAAAAAACTGGGGGGAAGTACGAGAAAAAAAACACATGAAGAAAAGAGGAAAGTGCTAGATTGCAAGAGACTAAAGCCGAAAGAACTTTGCACTTGCTACAAGGTGCCCCAGAGTCCTGAGGAGACAGGAGGGAACACCTCTCTCATGTCAGCACCATGCCCAGAAGGACGTATAGGAATCCAAGTCGGAAAGGGGTTTGAGATTCCCATCAGATGTGACAGCGATATGACATCCATTTCTTGGACCCAGGAATTGGATTTCACATGTGTGTGTATAAAGCTGGCCTGATCATGTTTGAATTCTTCTGCTCTGACTTCCTGTTGTATTCTCTATATATCCAACACGATGCCTCTGTTAGCCCTTCCTTGCAATAGTCAAGAGAGGTAAGAGCTTACCTATTTTATAGGTAGGCAAAATAAGATGACAAAATCTGGATTTGGCCCTCTGAGAGTGGCTCATGGCTCTGAAGATCTAGGTTCTGAAGACCATTCTTTCCTCTGCATCTTGAGCGTCTTCGGGGAAATTATGAATTCCTCTAGATCTCCCTTTTGGAGAAAAGATGATAATGTTGGCAGAAAATCACTAACTCAATAGATACTGCCCTGCATGGGAGAACCATGGCTTAGAATTCACCTGATATCAGGGAGAATTTTCTATGACAAAGAGGAATTGGTAAAGGGCAGAGAGCTAGTGGGGAAAGAGTACATCAACGAGGCTTGGGCTGTATCTGCTCCACTTGAAACTAACGCTCACCCCTCAGGGCCTTTTATAAATATAAATGAACTGACCTGCCAATGACGACACCTTTCCTTCTTTACCATGTAATACTGTAGTGGCCTTTGGGGTCTACATTCGGCCCTGTCACCCCTGAAACCTGCAACTTGAGCTTATTGATACACAAAAGGCATTAGCCAAGCAAACCTAAATTACCTACCATTTACCCTCCCAGCTGAATTTTCGGCCCCAATATCTCTTCCCATTTTAATCTGAGACTATGAAGACTTACTTTCTGTTCATGTTCCTTTTTGACCATTAATGAAAAGAATTAAATTCTTGGTACTTTTACAAATGAAAAATAAGAGCTTCTTCCATTATCCTGCAGGGAAACTGATTAGGCAAACCAACTTTCATGACACTAGTGACTGTGACCGCATATTGGCCAGCCTCGTGCCTGTCTCCCTGCCCTTGTCTTCTCCAACCACTTGCTGCTGGATCTTTCCAAAGGTTTCTAGGCAAACCCCAATGGAAGGAAGAAACAGAACAGCATCCTAGTTATTGCTATGAATAGATTTGGTAACGAGGGGGCCCAGGAGAAACTCAGAGTACCCACCTAACGTACCTCTTTCCCCAGCCAGGCCTCTTGGTGGGACCTTCCCAAACTCTTGCCCTACCCACTGGCTATGACCTTATTATCATGTCACTGCCCCAGGTGACTTCCACATTTCGGGCTGGGTCTGTCTGATACTAATACCTGCACAAAACAGGCCTGAGCTCAGGACATCTTGTGTCCACCATGTCCTGAATAAGGAGCTTCTTAAAGTCTACAGCTGGGTCCCTCTCCCAATAGCTGTCTTGCCTGGCCTCAGTTTCCCTCCCTCCTTATCTGTTTGTCTGAAAAGCAATTGATCTGCTTAGCCCCAGCCAAAGTGCCCAAAGCACAGACACTCACAGCTGAGGCATCCAGTGGATCCGGCTTCCACTCTCTCCAGGACAAAGTGCCAGAGAAGGGCCAGGGTGCACTGTCTTCCCAGAAGACAGTCCCCCATGTGTCATTCTGCCTCCCGCATCCAGCCTTCCTCCCCATCTACTGGAAGTATAAAGATTCTCACTGTCCCTTGACATTGACAGTTGATACCACTCTGTTTTCTAAAAAGGATAATGACTGATGACTGTCCTTATCCCTCTCACTGTAACCTTTTTTAAACATATAACCACCCCCATAAACCTTTTTTATTCCAAATACTGCAACATGACACTGTTTATCAGATAACAATAGACATGAGGCCAGTAATTCTCTTCACCTTGTTATGGTATAGAGATGCAATTGATTTTATATATTGAGCGTGTATCCTGCAACTTTCCCAAACTTACTTATACAAAGTAGTCCACTCTTTTTCATACATTCTAGTATACCACTTCCAGATAGATATCCAAAGGAAATGAAATCAGCATGTCAGAGAGACATCTGCATTGCCATGTTCATTGCTGAATTATTCACAATAGCCAAAATATGTAAATAATCTAAGTGTCCACAGACAGATCGATAGATATAGAAAATGTTACACACACACACACACACACACACACACACACACACACACACACGATGGAATATTACTCAGCCTTTAAAAAAGAAGGAAATTCTGCCGTTTGCAACAATATGGGTGAACCTGAGGACATTACACTGAAGGAAATAAGCCTGCAACAGAAAGAAAAATACTGCCAGATCTCACTTACATGTGGAATCAAACAAAGTCACTGGTAGAAGCAGAGTAGAATGCTGGTTGCCGGGGGCTGGGGGCTGGGGGCTGGAGGGAAATGGGGAGATATTGGTCAAAGGGTACAAACTTTCAGTTATGCAGGATGAATAACTGAAGGTACAACGTACAGTAGGTGGCTATAGTTAATAATACTATACGGTATCCTTGAAATTTGCTGAAATATTTGATCTGAAGCATTCTTACTGCACACAAAAAATATTGTATTATAACCACATGAGCTAATATACCTTGATTAGCCTGATTGTGGTGATCATGTTACTATGTTATATATATTCAAAATGTCACACTGTACATCTTAAATATATACAACTTTTTATTTGTCAAATACACCTCAATAGAGCTGGAAAAAAAATTCTCACAAAACAGTGGCAAACAGCACGAGGCTTATTCCACCCAACTTGACTCCACATTTGTTTGACTTTCGATTCTCAAATCTCACCTGGCAGCAAAAACAGGTCCCGTGAGTTCTCTTTCCAATACTAAAGAAATAATAAACTGTTTCATAACAAGAGCATTAAACTATTTTATTTAAATGCTTGTCCATTTTGCCAGTAAGGGACTATTGGTGGATGACTTGAATTACAAACAGGGAGGGCTCTTGAGTTAATTTCTGCTTCCCTCTTGTGTCAGAGACTAGTAATGACAATTGCGAGACAATTACACTGGTTTCTACCTTCTTCATTTCTCTCGCCTTGACTCCATTTCCTCTCCATCAGAATGAAGGAAAAGTCTGAATTTGAAATCTAATCTGTTCATAAACCATCTCTCAGATCCCTTGAAACTCTCAGTAAAATGTATCTATTTCCTTAAAAGCAACAATTTCAGTGTGTGATAGAATAAAATTAAATCAACACAACACAAGGCAGTAAACCTTCTTTGTCTCGTGTCTTCCATACAAACTGCCTCAAAACAATTTTCAGGTTTAAGTAATGCTGTTACCAAGTTAGAGACAGCTCCCTGAAGAAACCCCAAGGAGTATGGATCTGTTATGAGCTTTGGGTCTATCGTAGAACATTAGTCACTGGTTTATAAAATACAGGTGAATGCTTTTTTTCACATGATGCCTCTGAAAATTCATGCTATTCTTTTTGCATCATTAAAAGCTTCAGGGCCGGGCGCAGTGGCTCACACCTGTAATCCTAGCACTCTGGGAGGCCGAGGCGAGTGGATCGCTCGAAGTCAGGAGTTCAAGACCAGCCTGAGCAAGAGTGAGACCCCGTCTCTACTAAAAATAGAAAGAAATGATCTGGCCAACTAAAATATATACAGAAAAAATTAGCTGGGCATGGTGGCGCATGCCTGTAGTCCCAGCTACTCAGGAGGCTGAGGCAGGAGGATTGCTTAAGCCCAGGAGTTTGAGGTTGCTGTGAGCTAGGCTGACGCCACGGCACTCACTCTAGCCCAGGCAACAGAGCGAGACTCTGTCTCAAAAAAAAAAAAAAAAAAAAGCTTCAGAAGGACTATTTATTTAAAGAAAATCTTTGATGAATTGTTTTTTATAAAGCAATTAAAGACTCCCTGCTTTTAGCTGCTTTAGAAACTCAGTAGTTACGTGGACGAGGTTTGCTTGGGGAAGAGCTAGAATTTTCACGTAAAAGGGGCCTATGAGCAACTTGGCAACTGGTTTTTCTTGGACTGTATGTTTCTCCAGGGCAGTTTTGGGGGTGGTTGTGGATGCCGTCGTTGAGAACATTCAAGGGTTTCTCCACTGCTGGTCACCCCTTGGCACCACTGCTGGAATTCCCACTAAATATCTCTCATCTCTGCTACAAAAACTGACAAAACTCTAGTCACATCAAGAAGCCCACATGTATATGTTCTTCTTTGCCTTTTCTCTGTATCTTACTGTGACTAAAGGTGTCACCCAAACCAGAGCCAGCACCTTTCTGCAGATTAGACCTGTCTTTGTCACTTGAAGTGTCCAAGGGCAAAACTATGCCATGAAGCAGCAAGTAACTATTAATATAAACTGCCTGTGCCACTTAGCCATGACTTGCAGACGCCGTGGCGTACTCTAGCAGAAAGAATAAAGGGTGCTTTTGGCAGAGAGCATGGTGCAATTGTCCTTCCCTCCTCTTGGGCAGGGACATGAGTATGTTTGATTCAAGTGGCAACACAACGTGGACATTTACAGAGAGAAGTCATTAGTGTCTAAACTGTACTATATAATGTGGTAGCCACTAACCACACGTGGCTATTTAAATTTAAATTAATTAAAATTGAATAAGACTAAACATTCAGTCACTCTGTTGCATTAGCCACAGGTGACAGTGGCTACTGTATTGGATAATGCAGATATAGAACATTTCTGTCATCACAGAAAGTTCTAAAGCACAGTGCTGATCTAGACAACCTCATTTCATGTGAAATTTCTTGGTTCTGACAAGTTCATAATTAATGGCCCAAAGAATGGCGATTGAGTCCCCAGAGGACATTCTCTTAGGACTACAAGGGGTTAAATCTAACGTAAGCAAGCAGAGAATTGAAAAAAGCAGGATTTAAGGACTGCACAGGGCCAGGAGAGGGAGCCGTGATCCTCTAACATTGAGGTTGACTCTTGCCCCTACTAGAAATTGGATACTGCACAACCGTGCCTGGATTAAGGCACCAAAATAGAAACCTGGTTTTGCTATAGCTATAAAATACATTACCACTCTCTTACGACACCCTTAATCTTAGAATTTTTAGAAGAAAAGAAGTAAAAACCTGACGGATCATTTATAGCAAATAAACTTGGGTGATTACACAATGTATACACAAAATAGCACTATATAATTTTCAAGGCTGTGCACATCCCTAAATACATTTGTGGGATGGTCTGGGAAGCATATTCAATACACAGAAGTGAGTCAGAACGATGATTATGAGTGATCTCCTAGAAGATGACTTCTCCATCTCAGACTCCTGAAACGCAACAGCAGAGGGGTTGGACAGTTACATGTTGAGGAATAAAAATAGCAAAGCAGGTATCTGAGTAGAAAAGACCACAATGAGGTAGATTCTCCCACCTGTACATACTACCGCGATAGTTCCATTTAGCAAATTGCAGCACGGTGCCCTGAGTGGTTCTCTGGTGTCCACAACAAAGGATGCCTCTCTCCAATTCACCTGATGTCTTACTCTCAGAGAAAAGTGTTAAATGCATACCAGGTTCATCCAACCTGTGCGCACTAGGCCCTGTACCTAGGAAGTGGTCTGCTCAGAGAGAGGCATTACCCAGCACCACACGTTTAGAAACATTCAGAGCCTTTCTAAATTCTGCAATCCGAGGACAGAGTTGACATTCATGCGTCAGCTGTCTGTGAGTTGTACATGTAGGAAATTTTATTTGTCCTCTCACAGAGGCTTGATTCGGAGGCAGGAGTCCTTGCGTTTCCAGCAACTTCACTCAACACCATCTCATTTTGCCCCTATGGCAAATCAGCGAGTAGATACTGTCAACCCCCTTGCCGAGGAGCGGACATGCTGCAGCGGCGGTGCAGGATGGCGCATCTAAAGGGTTTCAAACACACCTCTCATGAATCTTCCCTTCCAAATGTCAGGCATCTACTTTACTGGCTCTTATTTGAAAATGCCGCATGGAAGAAAATCCCTAAACCATATGAGAGCTATTTTAACTGCCTTTGTCTGTCTTCTTTTTTTCAAAACCAAGCTCTCACAAGTGCCTCTAATGAATTTTTACCATTTATTGGGCTTATCAAAGACAGGGAAACTTCATATTTGCAAGGCAAATTCATCACCTAAAGAACAAGCTGACATTTCCTTTGCTTTTTAAGCAAGGTCCTTGAGTCTTGGAGCATGCATTTCAGATATACTAAAATATACCCCAAAACATACCAACATTTTTCTTTTAAAAAATCATTGTACAAAAATAAACCCTCAAACTGGCTTAAAGAAAAACAATTCATTATGAGAATGTCCATATGTCTTTCAGAACGTGAACATGAGAATGCAATCGGACCTGGTAAAAAGCTAGAACCAGGTGAGGATCTTGTTCTCCTATCTACCCACATCTGCATATCTGATGATTTGTTTTTCTCTTGTTCTGCAAAAGCACATGGCAGGAAACAACACGGCTGACAACATCTTTTGTGCTTTCTGTCTTAATAGTTTCAGCCCCAAGACAGATACCAAGCAGACTTTCTCAGTTTCAAACCTAATGTCCCCAGGAAGGGACTTACCAGCCCAGCTCGGAACAGCTTCTGCCTCCACATAAGTGAACTCTGGACATGAATCATGATTATGCTATTTGCAAGAATGAACAGACAATCGTGTGGAGCGTGTGCATGTGTGTAAACACCTGTGCCAGGAATTGTCACTGCTGACTTCCTCCATCTGTCTTTTCTCGTTAAAGTCAAGATTTCAAAATATCACTAATGAATTTTTCTATTTACCTGGCTAAGCAGGAATAAAATAACTTCATGTGGAGAGAAGGATATAAAATAGAGGTATTTGTACCATTTTTGTAAATTAGGTGATATACCCCAATATTATATAAGATTCCAATGACACATAATGAAACCTCTAAGTACCTTTACAGAAATTGCCTCTCATTGGATAATATATAAACCTTTTCCATCTTTGCCACATATATCTAGAAGCTTCTCCCATAATGACACAGGAATAAGGCTTTCACCTGCAGAAACATTACCGGTATGAATTTGTTATTTTCTCTTCTACAATGTTACTCAACCCCTCAGCGCTTAGTTTCTTTGTCTATAACAAAGGAATAATAACAGTAGTACCCTCTGAAAGAATTACACGCTTTAAATTAACAGACTTACTATGCTTAGGCCAGTGCCATGAACTTAGCGCTCATTCAAAAATGTTAGCTATTATAGTCATAATCGGTATTATGCTCACACTGATACCGTGACCAAATTATGAATAACACTTTTCCTCCTAAGTCTTGTTAATATAGTCAACAACAGAGAAGAATTCACCTCTAACATCAATAAGAATATGGTCAATGTCAGTACTACCACTGCTGCCAGAGTAGCTCGCCCACACGGGTGGTGAATCATGCACTAGCCAGATGATGGGGGGAGACCAGGAGGAAAGTACGTTGCTGAATTAGCTGACGTTTTCCTCAAGTGAAAATTTCAGCAATGGCTGGAAACTACAGCCCATTGAAGACCCGTCGGGCACAAGCACACACCCAAACAGACACACTTGGCATTTGCCACTGCAAGGAAACCACCCTCACTTCCTCACCTTTTCACCCCACAATCTTGAGCTTCTTCCCTGGCTCCTTGGAGAAAGCCAACTGCCAGACCCTCTACAGCTACTCAGAAGTAACCCAAAGACAGCAGCGCCCACGAGAACCTGGAAGGACACAGAGCCAACAGCAAACGCTCTCTGCCTTTGTAACAGTGCGTGGCGGTGGTCTCCTAACCCTCAGTGGAACACCTCTCGTGTGGTTGAGATTGTTACTTTTTTCCTTTCCCTTTTTCTTTTTTTCCCCCAGTAAATGCATAAAGATGGAAAGAAATAGGTTAAAACCTAAAATCCATACCTAATCCCTTAAAAGCTGGTCATCTTATGCTTTCTAGAGACACCCTAAGAAGTGATACACAATCTCTCGGCGATTGGTTTGAACTACATATTCATATAAACCACTGCAGGAATGCAGGCCACCTTTCTCCTAAAAACACTGAGAAAAACTAACAAAACTCCCAGCATTAAAAGTTCAGTGTCACGATTGTAATAGCCTAAAAATTATGCTTAATGTATAACCTAAGTTCCTCTTCCTGGAATTTAGCATTTAAATTCATAAAGGAAGAGGTTTTTAAAGTCACTTAGTCCAACGTCTAAATTCAATAGAAGTAATAACCAAGATACATAAAAAGTTAAATGACTTGTCCAAGGTCGGAGTTGGTCAAAACATGCCTCTGCCTAAAAGAAATTCTCATGCTGAAGCTGCATGTATATACAACTAATTGGTTTAAATATATTGTTATATTTAATTATGCTTTTGCTTTACTTGATAGCTCTACCTCGGTTGGGCTAAAGTCCTTCACTTGGAACATAAAGAGTTTGAAAAGTCTTCGATTCCTTCATAGTATCTGACAGGGGTGAATTACTCCCCTCTTGGCCTGGTAACTCCGACTTGAATCTTTGTGGCCCCCGTAGTATGATTTCCCAAACCACCGTCTTCCCTGTTCCCCACCTCCACCTCCACCAACGGGCCAGCAGGATGAAATCGGGGCTTCCTGACGTAGCACACTGATGAGTGTTTATAGCTTTTACTATTTCAACTGTCAAGGGCTGAATCGTGTCCACCCTCCCCAATTAATGCGTTGAAGCCCTAACCCCCAGGACCTCAGATTGCGACTGTATTTAGAGACAGGCCCTTTAAGGAGGTGATTAGGTTCAAATGAGGCCCACATGGGTGTGCCCTAATCCAGTCTCACTTATAGGGAGAGGAGATTAGGACAGAGATGCCAGGAATTTTGGCACAGAGGAGAGACCAGGTGGGGACGTGGTGAGAGGGCGACTGTCTGCAAGCCAAGAGAAGCCTTGGGAGAATCCAACCCCGACAGCACCTTGACCGTGGCTTCCAGCCCCTAGTGCAGGAGAAAATAGATTCCTCTTGTCTAAGCTGCCCAGTCTGCAGCAGGTGGCTCCAGCAGCCCAAGCAGACTAATGCATTCACCAAAGAATAAGGCAAACCTCGTTGAGGGAAATGCACAAAGTGGAGAAAGGAACCCACAGAAAGGAGTCCTTCTACCTGGCCTTGGTGTCCCCTGTGTACCTTCTCCTTCCTCCTCCTTGAAAGTGAAGACAGGAGGTCACCCTTCCCGATAAGTCAGGGCTCAGAGAAACACAGATGTGAGGACATAACTCAAAGCCCGGCGGCCTCTCTCTACAGGAATGGTTTTCAACAGGCCAGCATATCAGTCCTCTATGACTGCATAACAAAACACCCCAAAACTTAGCAATGTAGAGCAGCAAGCATTATCTCACAGCCTCAGGGGCCCAGCAGCAGCTCACCTTAGTGGTCCTGGCGCCGGTTCTCTCAGGAAGCTTCAGACAAGAGTCAGCGGGAGCCGCAGTCCCACGAGGCTTCGTCAGGGCTCCATGTCCAAGCTCACCCACCTGGCTCCTTTCCTGGCCCTAAAAGCCTTTCCCCTGCTCTGATCACAGCATGGCTGCTTCCTCCAGAGCCGGTGCTCTGAGTCAGAGGCAGAACAGCCAGGACAGAGGCTGCAGGATCTGCTATGAGCTGCCCACGGGAGAGACACCGTCGCAGACCAACCTCAACAGTGTAGGGAGGACTCCCTGAGGGGGTGAGGACCAGGAGGGGAGGACCCTGAGGGGCCGTCCCATCCTGGATTCTGGTCACCACCTACAAAGCTCAGAAGAGGGTGTAGAGCCCAAGTATCCTAACAAATCCTACAATCTAACACACCTGAATCTATCTATCCCTGCTCCCAAACCCGTTCTCGCAGACTATGTAGAAGTAAATAGAACACAAAATTTCCTATAAATTTACGCGCGGAAAAGAAAAAAAAAAAAACCTGGTCTCAGATAAAGTGACAAGAGAGCTAAATCGTTATCTATCCATTATATTTGTGAGCAAACCGCATGTCTGGATAGACCTGTCTAAGCATAAATAAGACAAAAGAAAAGGCATGTTATATACACCAACATGCTAGCATAACATAGTTATAAAACACACACACAACACACACCAAGGGAAAATGAAGATCCCAACCTAGAAGAAAGTATACATTAACTCTTCACAATTAATTCCTGCTACACAGTAACTTAAAAATAGCATTGATTTAATAAAATAACATCTTAAAGACAAGAGGATAAGACTACAGAAAAAGGGGATTGGAAATGTAAGAAATTGTCAACTAAAAACACATCCTTTTGGATGTAAATAATTAGAAAAAACAAAGAACAAAGTAATTACCACTGAAAGTCAAATCGATGACATAAGAGAAATATTCCAGTGCAGATTAAATAGCAAAAAGCAATTAGAGAGAAATTAAAAAATAGGGAACACATAAGAATATTGTGTTTTACCTATGGTAAAAAAATGCAACAAATTAAACAAAAGATGTATCCAAAGACAGAAGGGAATATCTCCCAAATGAAGAAAGAATTGAAGCTGCAAATCACAAAAACACATTGTGGCTGGGAAAATGTGATACAGAAAGCTTCCCAGCAAGACTTGTCCTAGTAAATCTTTTGAATTTCAAAGATAAAGAAATAATTCTTCAGGCACCAGGCAGAGAGAGGAAGTCACCCTAAAGAAGGACATGATCGTGGTTGGTTTTGTAGTTTTCTACAATACTATTCAATGACAGAAGACATCAATAATATCTACAAAGTTCTGAGAAGACAAAATGTGGGCCAAGAATATCATACCAAGTTAAGATGTCATGAAAACATAAAAGCAACAAGGAAGAACTGAAGAAATGTCCTACCCATGAGCCTCTCTTTAATTAAAAAAAAATGTTAGGCATTAAAATCCATCAATTAAGGGATGAATTGAAATACAGAATTCATGAAGGTACAAGCTGTGATACAAGGACAGGTAATCAGCACTTGATCCATCTCAATATAAAGTTAACATTTAATAACTTTAAGGATTATAGTTATAGAACACAGTATACGTGTTATAAACCTGGATAATAAAAAAAATAACATAACTAACAAAAAATAGGCTTTGAGGGAGGGGCACTATGAAAGATGATGAGAGCATCTATACCTTCATCTTTCAGAGCAAGTCTCAGCAGACACTTCCTAAAACCTAAACATGAGTTTACAAAAAGACACCCCTCGTATCCTAAGGACTATAATATCTTAATATGTCTCAAAATCTCTCTTTCTTAACCTTAAAATGATCTTTAGGTCATAGTAGTAGCTCTTCTTGGATGCTATTTATTTAAATATTAATAATACCTTCAGTATTTTTCTTCCATTAAGTTAAATCTGAAAAACCGAATTTCAAAATACCATCTAGTGTTTCATTCCATTTTTATAAATGTATTGCAAACATGTAAATGTCTATTTATCCTTTCCCTTCTTTCTGAATAAATATATAGAAAAAGAGCTGAAACAATAATAACCTAACAATAGTGATAGCAATTTCTGGGTCATGGGTTCGGGTGATTATTTTTACTTTCATCTTTATACTTTTGCAATTCTTTGATTTCTTTACAAAGAACATGCCCCATTAATTTAAAAAAGTGAGACAAATATGCGAAGATGTTTAATAAATCTATGGTTAAAACTGGGTGGTGGAACTAGAGATGATTTTTATTTTTCTGCTTTTAGGTTTTCTTAATTATTTTGAAATGGGATTTTTAAAACAGAAGGAAAAAGATTAAAGTTGGAAGGGATTCCAAAAATCATCTAGTTCAGACCTCTTCTTTTATAAATTTAAATAGATTCGACACACATTTATTAAGTGCCTACTGTGTGCAGATCAATTCAAAGATGAATGAGATGTAGCCTTTGCCCTTAAACCAGTGGTGTGCGGGAGCCACTTGTACTGGCTCATGAGAGGCGATTTTTTGGTTTTTGGAAAATTAGGGAGCTGGTTGTTATGCCCAGACATTATCTGAATTTCAATCGTATCCTTGACTGCGATATTTTTCATGCTGGTGAAATCTTTAATGTTATTTTAATAGACCATGCTATGAATAAAAATGGGCCTTCTTTAAAAAATTAAATCAAACATAATTAAATAAATGATATTAAAAACAAAAGTAATAAATACCCAGAATTCATCACTTCCTGTTTATTTTATTACATTGCCCTGTTACCTGTGCTCTTCACACCTCTTGCGTCTGGTGGAAACACGGTCCCGTGGTGGCTACCGCACACCTTCCCACAACTCTGCTTCAATACTGTCACGTTGAGAGATTGAAGTTTTGGCTTTTGGGGGAGGATTTTCACCATGGGAAGCATCAACTGCTACAAATCTGGGCTTGATTGACTATTTTAAGGACGTCATGGAGGAAATGTTAATGTTGCAGATTGTACTTCCATGTGTGCAGGGCCTGTAGCCGTGACACTGTGAACAGCACAAATTTTAAGGAATATTTTTCCAGTATTTGAAAACTGTCACTCAATTCAGCAAAGTAATCCCTCATGTCACTGACAAATGAGTGAAGTTACAACTGTGTCTTCATTGTTTCAGTTCCGTCTTGTTCATGTAAATGAAAATATCAACCACCTGTCACTGCAGAAGGACGCTCGTTCTTCGATGGCAACCGTAGGTTGGTTGCAGGTACAAGAGTTCAGTTAGTATCAACGAAAGCGTTTCATGAGAATCAATGGAGTCAGTGGAACTGACAGTAAAGATTATCATACAATATAATATTTATTATTTATATAAGTAAAATATATAAATTTTAACTTTAAATAAACTTTTAACACCTGCAGACCCGAGCAGCCGGGAAAGAACGGTGGCACGTGTCCATGCACAAGAGGGGGTGACACTCCGTGCAGATACACACACCTGGCACAGGGCCTTCATGCCAGCATCCAGAAAGTGGAATATCCACTGTGTTGCTGCCACTCCTGAACAGAGGCGGGATCTGCAATTTGAGTGAAACGGGGAAAAAGTATAAAACTGGAGAGTATATAGAAATCACCTCTAAAATAAACCATCCCATTCCTGAGAAACAGCCATGATCACAGATGGAGGTACAAAGTGGAAAAGTAACAGGGAGGCGGTTACAAACTGTGCCCTTACCTGGCGGAGTGACGCGGAGCCTCCATTTCTGTCACCTATAAAATGAAAGTATTGAACAGGACGCTCCTCACTTTCCCTTTCAGCTGTAACATATCCTGATTCTCAGGACTGGCAGAACATAGATCTATTTCCAAGGAAATTAAAGATAAATATTCCTTGATCCAAATAGAGTCTGTTATGCTACAGCACGTGTTTCTGAAATTCCGATCAACTCATCCATGATTGATGACTTTGGGAGTATCTGAATGGTAAAAAAAGGCGTGTGGATTTATACAGTTTTTCCCAGGAGGTTTCATGCCTTCAAGCAACGGTAGCTTCCTGCCAAGTCCACCGACCCAGCTAAACATAATGCGTAGCTCCCGCTTATAAGTGAGAATATGCAGTATTTGTTTTTTCATTCACAAGATATTACACTTAAGATAATGGCCTCTGATTCCATCCAAGTTGCTGAGAAAGACATTATTTCGTTCCTTTTTATGGCTGAGTGGTATTCTACGGTATACATATACACCACATTTTCTTTATCCACTCCTCAGTTGATTGGCACTTAGATTGATTCCATATCTTTGCAATTGTGAATTGTGCTGAGGTAGACATACAAGTGCATGTGTTTTTTTGCTATAATGACTTCTTTCCCTTTGGGTAGAGTTCCAGTAGTGGGATTGCTGGATTGAATGGTAGCTCTACGTTTAGTTCTTTGAGGACTCCCCATACTGTTTTCCATAGAGTTTGTGCTAATTTACATTCCCACCAACTGTGTGTAAGTGTTCCTTTTTCACCATATCTGTGTTAACATATATCATTTTTTTGACTTTTTAATAATGGCCATTCTGACGGGGTAAGGTGGTATCGCATTGTGGTTTGAATTTTCATGTCCCTGATTATTAGTGATGTTGAGCATTTTTTAGATGTTTTTTGGGCATCCTTTATTATTCCAGAGCTAGACCTGCTGGAGATCTGATCACACCACTGAAAGACGACTTAGGAGCCTATGCGTGCACACCCAGGGGGGACGGCGCTGCAGGGCTGTGGGCTCTTCCTGCCTGGGCACCCTCGCTCTGCCAGGGGCATGGACCCGGGATATCAGTTACACCTCTGTGAGGAACTAGTGCCCAGCTGTGTGGTCACACACCAGTCTTCATGTCACTGTGAAGGTATTTGTTAGGTGCAATTAACATTTAAATCAGTAGACTTTGAGGAAAGAAGGAAGGAAGAAAGAAAGGAAGGAGAATGAGAGATGGGAAAAGAAATAGAAAGAAGGGAAGAGAGAAAGAAAAGAAAAGAAAAAGAAAAGAGAAAAGAAAAGAAAAAGAAAAGAGAAAAGAAAAGAAAAAGAAAAGAGAAAAGAAAAGAAAAATGAAAAACAAAGAAAAGCGATGACACTAGGTGGCAGTGACTTCATGACTTACAGGATTTCAAACTGGGCAGACTGACAGCTTCATTGCTAAGGAGCTTCTAAACTGAAATGAAAAACTATGAATCTATGAATCGTGGAGATTTTCTCCCCATACCTCCCCCCGGCACTGCTGTGCACATGAGCACTGGACCCTGCAACTGCAGAATAGGTAAACAGGCAGCAGAATTTCTGTATATATCACCTCTTTAACAACTGCTATGTCCTTGCAGGACTCTTGTGAAGGTTGTAAGATTAATTTACACTATTAAAAGTGTTTTCTACAGGACACATTAGGACTCCCATCAACCATGAAAATTCAGAGCCTCGGAAGGCCAGGAGGGGTGGGGGACCTGGGGCCTCAAGGCCACGCATGGCCCTCCAAGTCCCCAAGTATGGCCCCTCGATCGAATCCAAACTTCACAGAACAAAGCTCTTTATTAAAAGGATTTGTTGCAAAAGATATTAATTCATCTTTTTTTTTATGTCTGAGCAGCCCTGGTGGAGAATAAACCAACCTGGCGGGTACTATAAACACCATCTGGGTGATGGACACACCTATAGCCGGGACTCAAGCATTATTACCAAAATGATCCATGTAACCTAAGACATTTGTATCCCCTGAATATTTTGAAATTAAAAAAAAAGGATTTGTTCTGTAAAATTTGGATTCAGTCGAAAGGCCACACTCAAGGATCCAGAAGGCCACATGTGGCCCCAAGGCCGCAGGTTCCCCACCCCTGAACTTGACTCTGATATGCAGCCAGGAACGCCATCCCCAAGCACCAGCCATGGGCCACCACCACCCTCTGTCTCTGAACTAGTGTTGTCACAGTGTCCTTCGATGGAACCTGCAGGAAATTGTGTAACGCAGACTCATGTCTGAGCGTGGCTCCCCGGGGGGCCAGAGGTCCTCTCAGGCTCAGCTGACCAGTAAGACATTTGAGCCCCATCCACACCACCAGCCACACCACCAGCTGTGTGGCATCGCCCCCAAGCGGGGCTCAGGATGAGATGGGTGCTAGCTCAACTTACCAGCTGTGACGTTGGGCAGGGAGTCTTAGTTTTCTTCTCTGTGATACAGGAATAATTACCGGCATGTCACAGGGTTTTTGTACTATGAAATTAACATGTGTACAACATCTACAGCTATGCCCGGCACACTAAATTGCGGATATGGGTAATGGAAGTTCCCGCCCAGAGCACATCAGGTGGGAGTCGGGAGGTGCTGCCGGGACGTCATGATGATGGATTGCGATTGGGTCGCAAATAAGAAGCAGATACACTAGTGAGACTTGGGGTAGAAAGTGCTCACTCTTGCTTCCCGTTACGGCCATCGAAGCCACTCTCAGGTCTGTGACTCCAATCTTGATCATTCGAGGTGTTTCTCATTGTGCTTCCCCCCACCCCTGTGACTGCTGCACGCTGATGCTGGGGGACAAGCCCGGCCGATGGTGACTTTCTCCCGTCTCTGCCTGTTGCAGCGTTATTGATAACACTGAGATCAAGAGTAACAGACACATTCAGTGACAAGGGAGAAGTTGAATGAATGATGTCTTTGCCGTCCAGTGGAATAGTGTACAGCCCTGTAAAGGGGCCGTGTTGGAAGAATTTCAAGAGAATTACAAAATGCTCACAATATCATAGTAACTGACCCAACTGAGGATGTAGGTCGATTTTACTTGTGCATGTGGACATGTGTGTGTGTGGAGAAGTAATCACGTTATTGGGCACCTCTGATTAGAAGCGTATCTTGGATTTCACCTCACACATTCATCTGAGACCAGCCAAGCATCCCTGGAAGTCACTTTCTATCAAAGAATCAATGACCCTGTGCTATATCTAATAAGCGATCATGTTGACCCAGTCACCTTGAGTGCTTTAGGGATCAGGGGTGGTGTTAATTAATAGAGACGGATAAGATAGATAAATGGATGGATTTGTTTTCTAAAACCTTTACATTCAGACATTTCCCTGGTTCTTCTGAAGACACGTCAGAGGTTAAATTTCATCTTCTGTGTCCCAGATTAGGGCGTTCCAGCATTTTTCCTTGAGAACACGTGTGATAGTTGATATCCGCCGGTCAGGCACTCCCCCATGGGTAGACAGAGCACCCCGTAAACGCCCTGGCACCAAGGCAGATGAGAATCAAGGCCACCAAGCCGTCTCTCCCCCAGCGAGTACTTACGAAAAGCCCTGAGGCTCTCAGGGAGAGCTTGCGGGAACTCTGAAATTGGATCCATGTTGAGAAAATACTGTTTTGAGACCCCATTTCTCACCCAGACTAAATCCGAGCGGCAGGTGGTTCAAAACAAGTACAGAGAAGACCAGGGGTGTTCTTGGTTGGCTTAGTTTCTGGAAATTTAAGATCTTTCCAGAACTTCTTTATTAATTGATATGAGTAAAACTCTCCCCCTTCCTGTCCGTCAGACAGAAAGAGTCACACCTCGGGATGACTAAGTGTTTTTGTAGCAAACCTCAGAAGACGATGGCTTCAGGGAAGCAAGTGGGGCCCCACTTCTTGCGCCACAAATGTGGGTTTGGATGTTTTCAGTATCGGGTCTGGCCTTTATCTTCAGTCCCGGCAAGTTTCTCAGAGGTTAGAAAATGGCAATAATCAAATAGTCAATCAATGGAGGACCCCGGAAAATTGCATTTGTGCTCGGTCCTCTCCTTGTCTTGCTGTTTCCCCACACGACCCTCATCAGATGGAAAATTGACAGCTCCTGCAGGGTTCCCACGGGAGGTTGTTGAAAGCACAGATTCCTGACCCCCTTTCTCCGAAGAGTCAGATACCGTCAGTCTGGGTTCGGTTCCAGGAACCCGTGTCTTTCAAAAGCTTTAAGAATGACTTTAATACGCATAAGATTTGAAGTCCACAAGCTAATCGGGGAGATAATTATCCTATGTTGTAAACAATTATATGAATACATCAACATGCAAATTAATACTGATAATATTTAGAAATACTTTTCATCAATGGTATTAAAAGCGTTTCGCTATATGCATAATAAATGTTAGTAACTTTTAATAATCCACTTATTAGACGACTAGTATGTCGCTCTTGTTATACAGTAAAAAAGATTGGTGGAGTTGCATTTCATTTTAGATAAGAACTAAAAGAAAAACCTTGCATTTTTATACTGTGTCCTAGCCCACCGTTGAGAACCATGATTATAGAAAATTGATACTATTACAGACAATCAGAGAATAGGGCAATCGGTAAGAGATTGTATCTGTTAGCATTTAAACAGGAACACTAAAAACTTCAAGTATTTACCAGAAAGGGAATTCATTGCAGGGAAATGGTTACACGGGTGGGGAAGGAACTGAGAAGCCACCCAGAGGCAGCAGATAGATAACCCAGGGGTCTGCAACAGCAGGAAACGACCACAGCCCTTAGGCTGGGGGCAAAAGGAAGGAGTGATACCACCTGGGACCTGGGACCAGCTCTGTTTAATGACAGCTGGAACCCCCTCAGGTGTGTATGGTGGAAACTGGCGTCACAGGGGGTGCAGCTGCTACCGGACGTGCCACCCAAGACCATGGGAGAGGGAAAGGAATGCAATGTCCCACCATCTCCATCCCCACCCTCCAGTCTCTCCTGGATTAGCTGAGGCCAGTGGAAAGCCCAAGCACCTGGGAAACGCATCCTGCCGAGGTCCACCTTATGCTACGGGGCAGAGCAGGGGGAGGACAGGGATGGATCTGTGGGCGGTAGCTGGAAAATGGACCAGCACCGACCCACAGCGGCTGTGAAGTAAGCACGCTGGCGAGTAGGAGTGCAAAGGCAGAGGAAAGATGGTCCAACACAAAGAAGGTTGTCAAGGTTTAATAATGACAGGCCAAGAAAGATGCTTAGGAAGTTCAAAGTGGAGCGATAGGTAGAGGTCAGGCTTTCTGCTTCTGCTGTAAATTAGGCTCCCTGATCTAAACAAGCACTTGGAAAATACATTATGTAAAAATGTAACATGTATCAAAAGTCCTCCTGATGTCTTTACTAAAAATTGTTCCTTAAAACATCTCATGACAGAAATATGAATTATTCGAAGGTGTATTATACATATTAGAGAAAAGGAAGTTGAGAAAAAACATCTGACTTTCTTAGAATCACTTGTAAATAAGAACTCCGTTGAGTGTGAATAATTTTTCCTAAGTATAAGGAACGTTTCTCTTTTTAATAGCAATATTATTCTTCTCTTTCATCTGTTATAGTGAACTTAAATGGACAATACCTCTGATTGATAATCAGGTTTATTTTATTATTATTCTTTGAGATTTTTTTTTTTTTTTTTTTTGGAGACAGAGTCTCGCTCTGTTGCCCGGGCTAGAGTGAGTGCTGTGGCGTCAGCTTAGCTCACAGCAACCTCAGACTCCTGGGCTTAAGCGATCCTACTGCCTCAGCCTCCTGAGTAGCTGGGACGACAGGCATGCGCCACCACGCCTGGCTAATTTTTTCTATATATATTTTAGTTGGCCAGATAATTTCTTTATATTTTTTAGTAGAGACGGGGTCTCGCTCTTGCTCAGGTTGGTCTTGAACTCCTGACCTCGAGCGATCCACCGGCCTCGGCCTCCCAGAATGCTAGGATTATAGGCGTGAGCCACCACACCCGGCCTGAGATTTTTTTAATGTCCAAAAGACTACTTTGATAAATTCTGTATCTTATGAAACAATTTGGAGATAAGATTTAATAGATTAGCTTTAATTCCCAAGCTTCATTTAAATGTTCAGTGTACCCAGAATACATAAAGACTCTCCAGTTCAATGATACAAAGACTAATCGATCAACACTTATGTGCACGTACAGTAGTAACATTCATCAGGGATCAGGCAGGTGGGAGTGGGGAGGAGAGGATGGGTAAAGTCACACCTGATGAGTGCGGTGCGCATTGTCTGGAGGACGGGCATGCTTGTAGCGTTGACTTGGGCAGTGCAAAGGTAATTTATGGGACCAAAATGTTTGTACCCCCATAATATTCTGAAATTTAAAAAAAAAAAAAGGACACAGGAAGTTAAAAAAAAAAAAAAGACAACCAATTAAAGACATGGCCAAAGCAACTTGACTAGATACCCCACAGAGAAATTTGTATTAAGTCAATAAGCTCATGAAGACTTCCCAATATGTTGTCAGCCTCTGGGAAATGCAATTTGAGATCATGAAGCAGCATCACTACACAGCCACGAAAATGGCTAAAATATACAATGCTGAGCAGTCAGAAATGGCATACATTGCTGGTAGAGGTGTAAAATGCTCAAACCACATTGGAGAAAATGTAATAGTTTCTTGTAATGTTTTTCCCCTATTACCCAGCAATTCCACTCCTAAATTTAACAAAAGATGTGCAAGAACTGTGTCATAGTATACTGAAAATTGACAGATTCTAAGATGAGTATGGAAATTAAAAGGGCTTACAGTAGCCAAAGCATTTACCCAAGAAAAATAAAAAATATGCCCACACAAAGATTTGTAAACAAGTATTTATAGAAGATTTATTTATAGTAACCCCTAATGGGAAACAATCCAAATGTCCATCAACTGAGGCATGGATAAACTTCAGAAAGATTAAAAAGTTGCTGTAGTCAGTCACACAAGTGACCCTTTTAAGGGAGTAAAGTCATGCTTCAATCAAGCCAAAGGGTCTCCAGGAAGTTTTAGGGCGCCCCTCAGCCATTTCTGCAGAAGCCAAAGGTAGTGAAACAATTATCTCAAAAAGATCTGTGAGTGTGGCTTTTATCATCAAATGGAGTGAAATTCACCAAAGACCCACCAACTTCTTAAGAAAATTGTTTTAGCAGAAACACTGCTGGCTTGCACTAAAAGGGACAGGATGGGAAATGAAAAGAGGCTGTTGGACCCCCAACATTCTGTAACAAGAAATAGGTTATAAAACCACCTAACACCAAATGGGAGCTACCTTTCATGAAGAAGGAAGGATGGTTCAGAGGATGGAATCAAGAGCTGGGGAGAATTACTCTCCTGTCTTGAAATCTAACCAAGAAATTCCCATTTGCTCAGCTGCATTTCAGGATGGCCTTTAACAGGTAGGTTTTATCTTCCATTTTCCCATTATTTTAACAACGCAAAGGCTCTAACTGTTACTCTATGCCTGTCCCACCACCGTAGGTTGGGAGCAAATGATTTGCAATTTTTGTTTCACGTATTCATCCACAAATGAAGGGAAACCATACCCCAGCAGCTGGGATTCAATAAATTACATGTAGCAGCCTAATTCCTACATGTAATTTAGATTTGGGATTTGAGCTGTTAAAATTCAGATGAGATTTTGGACTTCAAATTGATGCTATAATGGGATGAGACTCCCAGGAACTTTTGGATAGGTGGATGTATTTTGCATATGGAGAGGGACTTAAATCATGAAGAGCCAGAGAGTGGACTGTGGTAGGCAGGTCTAACGTGGTCCCAGGATTCCCACCCCATGTATTAATATAATACCATTCCCTATAGAGTGGGCATGAACCACGAATATGAGCAGATGAGCTGCCATGATTGAGTTGCAAATCAGTCGACTTTTGTTCATCGTAAGGGAGATTGTCCTGGGTGGGTCTGATCTAATCAGAGGGGCCCTTGTAGAGAAAAGAAGCAACAGCAGGCATGCGCCTGCCCTATTGTGAACTGCCCCTGGGGATCCCACTGCAAGGAGCTGTGGGCAGCCCCTAGGAGCTGAGGGTGGTCCCTGAGAACACCCAGCAGGAAGCTGGGACTTCAGTCATACAACTGCAAGGAAATGACTCTTTCCAACAACGGGTGAGCTTGGAAGAGAACCCTGTACCACAGATGAACTAGCAGCCCTGTCTGCACCTCACCTTCATTTCAGCCTGGGCAGACCCTGAACAGAGAACTCAGCAGAGTCACACACTGGCTCCTGACCCATGCACACTGTTTTAAGCTGCTGCCTTTGTAGTAATTTGTTATGCAGTGTAGAAAAAACTCATATATTTTACTTAAAGAGATGATCTTTAGAAAATAAATATGAACCCATTTCCTTCCTTTTCCTCAAAATCATGCAAAACATGTAGCTGGGACTCAGACCAAGACAGGGATCAATGAAGTTATTTATCCAGCATCTCCTCACTACTGAGAATGGTGAACATGCAGAGGTGGTACACAGAAGTAGCCTTTAGATGAATTTTGAAATTCTAATATTTTAAGACAGATGGATGGGTGAATGGACAGACGAGGAGGGCATGGAGTTTTGGCAAGTGTTTGCCACCTGAATGAATTACAGCGCTGCTGCCTGCTCTATTGTTCATGGTTGTCCTCTACTTCAGACATATCGGGGTCTCTACTTCATTCCGTCAGAATGGTAATGATCAGGGGATGGAAACGGTGAAGAATTTTTTTAATGTCATCGCCACAACAAAGCTGTTTTCTATGCTATATCTGGGTTCACAATGTCCTGTGAACCTACCTTCCTTCTAACACCTCTCCCCACCCCCTGCATCACTCCCATAAGTTAATGGCAACTTGATGAAGGGAGAACCAGATGCCAATATTTTCAATGGACCATTCGATTAACGGCACAGAGGGTTTTGCACCTTGGGGCGATGCATCCTATTAAGATCCCAGATGGGTGAGAGGTCTACTTTCCTTTGAGAAAGTAAGAGAAGGGTGGTTGTGAAGGGAGATGGCAAAGTAGAACAGCATGAACAGTGGCCCCACATGAATTCTCGGACATCATTATTGGGAAAAAGGACACGTGGACGTCAAGTGAAGATCTGGACCTGCCTCTTTTAATACTCCCTGGCCCCCGTACCGCCAGAAAAGGCTCCATGAAGCCCACATTCCCCACTTGGGAAATTGAAAATCAAGATATTCCTGATTAAAAAGCCTAGAAATGCAACTGCTGAAAGTGTGGGCTGGTGCAAAGGAGGTCTTCCTCAGTTCTCTTGACTTGAAAGAGACATTTAAAAACAATTACTGGAAATTACTATCAGAGAACTTGACTCAAAACAACCAAGGTCTTTAGTTTCATTTTAACTCCACACCAGAAAGCCATGTGGGGTGTGTGTGTGTGTCCTTCAGTGTGTCTCTATATAAATATTCTGAATGAAAAAGAACTTGAGCTGAGCTGGTAATACAACTTCAAAATTTTTGCATTAGTTAAGTCTGGAGTCTCGTCTAACCTGGTGCATCTGGACACAAAGACCTAGCTCAGGGATGGTGATCAGTCAAGACGTCCTATCTCCCTACAGTAAAAACCTGAGCGTGAGACTTAACATTGCTTTATGACTCAAAATATGATGATTCAAAAAGACAAATCCAAGGAGATGACTTCTATTTTGGTAAGATCCTTCAGCATAACAACATTTTTGCCAATTTCATTGTGTTCTTTGATTTGACTTCTAGCATGATTAAAGTCAAGTTTTGGTGAATGGCAACAGGAACGTGACATATTTGCAGGACCCTGAGTGAAGTTGTAGATCTACTCTTTGTGGTACTATGGAATGAAAGAAGTGTCTAGAGTTTTACTACACCAAGACTCTGAGCAGTTCATTAACCTTCAAGGAACTGATGTGCGGTGATATCCCAGCACACGATGAGCAGGTGACAACGCAGAATGAAGGAGAAAGGAGCAGAGAGTGGTCCCAGACACTCGGAAGCTGACCTGGAACTCACATCTGGTCTGTGTTCTTCTCCTGTGAGACATGAACGCTCTTTGCAGAATACCCACCTCCGAGAAGGTCACTCTGAGACTGCTTCATGAGATGAAGCAGGCCCACTTCATAACTTTGTCTAAGCACAGACAAAAACGAGGTCACTGTACCACCCACAAATATCCAACACCCCCAGGATTCTCTGTGTATCTCAACCCGAATGAGAGACTGCCACTTCTTTACCAACCGTGGCTTTCCCTTGTTCTAGTCTCCAGCCCTGGAGGGAAGATTTGTTGAGATCATAGCATCACCCATTCCAGAGCAAACCTCTGCTTCCTTAGACCCCCTCCTAACTCACCCGATCAAAACCCAAATCCTACCATCGCTTCTGTTTAACACCCTCTTTGCAGGCTACCCCTTTTCCCCCATGGTGCATGTTTTCTCTCACTGCAATAAGGAATAATAAGCCCAACTGGTTTGACTACAGGGGTGTTTTTGTGGCCTTTGGCTGAAGGTCGTTGAGAGAATAAATGAATTACATAATCGGTGCAAGCATTTCATAAACTATCTGCCTCAGGATTCTCTGTGTATCTTGAACATTGCAACTCCCCAAAGCCATTAGAAGGAAAAGAGTTTGACATCTTTGTTGCTTTAGCAGAATCTTCCACCTCCAGGAAAACTTCAGGGGACTTATCTCGATGGGATTTAGTCATCTAAAAGTAAACCCATAAATCAGGGATGAGGGATGTGAAAATCTTATGAGTAATTTTTAAGTTATAAAACCAGCTACATTATGCATATGTATATGCACTTATGCACAACCACAAACTCATCGCTTATGAAAACAACGATTTCAAATTACATCTCCAATCCGTAGCCAGCTACTAGCTCCAGGGTATTGATAGATGGTAGATTTCAGCAGTTCTTCTAGGTACGAAGTAATAAGTCTCACTTTAAATTCTGTGTCCTATAAACACAGAAGAACAACAATAGGGAGGGCAGAGAAGGCGTAGAGATTTGGAAGTTATTCTTAAAGAACATGGTGCCAAAGATAAACAATGCCGGACACTGGTTAAAAGCAATGGAAACAGATTGTTTAGTCTATTGCAATAGGAAAGAGTGTCTAGCATAAACTGAGCTCATCTTCCCTGTGTGCAGAGGTGACTGGGTATTTTAAAGGGAGAACAGAGAGAGAGAGAGAGAGAGAGAGAGAGAGACATGGACGGGGGTGGAGTCAGGGAAGCGGAAATTTACAAAGAGCAGGAAGGCAGGTGGTTGGCGCACATGATTAGTCCTTCTGGGTTTGTCAGCTGTCACTTATCCCAGTTAGGCTCCTGCCCTCCCACCGAGACTGGGATTCAGACACCTGTCCTCAGGTGTTGGTTGCAACATACAGTAAATTCTACTGGCAGCCTCGAGCTTCTCCAGGCAGGAAGTTAAGAAGGTTGGAGTCCTCATCCTAGGGACTGGCCTCGAGCTGTTAGAAACTTTGTTTGAGTCTCTTAGTGTAGGGATGGGTGGACAAAATAATTTGTGCTGAGAATCTGCAGCCTGAATAGGTCAAGCATGAGGTCTCACCAAGAAGACAGTTCAGAGGAGCCCGAGTATGTTCGAGAAGAGAGTCTTTGTTAATGATGAGATTGACCAAGCAGCTCCAGAGCTCAGTCTCCCCATTCGAGCATCTCATGTGGCTTCTCCCAGCATGGTACTAGGTCACTGGTGTACACTCGTGGACATCAAAGTTGTCTCCACAATTTCCACACCACCCTCCTTCTATGTGCAGCATCCACACACCCGGAGTGTGCCAGAGAAAGGCAGAGTGGAGAGAAACCCCTGAGACTAAAACCAGGGCTCTGATCAAACAGCTAAGCCTGCTCTGCCTTTAGCCGCTACATCTCCCTTTTTGTTTGAGACAGTCTGAGTTTGCTTTTCTGTTACTTGCAGTCAAAAGCATCCAAACTGAAATGTAAATTTTAATGTGCCCTTTTGGGAAAAACAGAACAGTACAGACACAATCTGAGGATGAACTCTTCATTTGTTTTCAAGGGAACTGCAGCTCGAAATAATAAATACAATTACAATTTAATGGTTCAGTGTTCCACACCTAAGAGGAGATAAATTCCAAACCTACGACTCTGTATGGAAAGAGGAAGGAAAGAGGGCGGGTAAGTAGGGGTCCGGAAATCATCCTTGGTGCTCAATGCGGTTCTGTTCATCTGGGTACCTTTTATTACTCCTCGCAGTAATTGGTTGCTCTTAAGTATATGTTAAAATAAAATTAGTTGTTGAATAATGACCCCTTTTAAATTTATGCACCATAATGATGTCAATTTGTTTGAATCGTTGGCTGGAAAAGCCTTTGTGTTGAACTAGGCATAAGCACGTTGACACGCAACTGCCGTTTACAACCCTGGGTCCTCTCTGTGCTCAGCCATCATCTCCAAATTAACAACAAAGGTTCCTCGGAAGTGCCCCAGTCAGACACCATTACCAAGCATTCGCCGTCATCTGCTAGATTAATGTGATTAATTATACAACCTGCAGCAATGAGTCAAGACTTTGGCGAAACAGTAGCAACAAGGTGTGCAAATCACTTTGTAAAACTGCTTTCAACCAAAGCAAGTCCACCTCTTACTGATACAGACTGGATTACTTTAAATGCTAGCATCTCTCTTTTCCTCTCAGTTGCTGCGTGCTCTGAAAGGGAATGAGGGACTCATAACTCTTGGGAATTGACTCTCCCAGACAGTGTTGGATCCATTTTCAGTTTTAGTGGTGGGCATTTGGGCTGGGTCAGGACGCTAGATACCCTATTAGGTTTCCTGGTGTAGATCAGAAGAGGGGAGAAGAAGGAAAGTCTACAAAACATACTGCACATGGCTGAGAACTGTTCTTGTCTAAAGGATTGGAAGAAAGACTAACTCAGTGGTTCGAAAGGTAGGTTCTCAGATACATCCGCAGGGCTTCCGGCCCATCTCCTTCCTGACTGTGTATGATTGAGACAGACCAGGGCTGCCTCCTAGGGGCTTGCCAGGCACCCCAAGGTATGGAAGTAAAGAATAAACCTTGAATTCCTTCCACGGAAATTCTAGGCACTTAGCCTCAAAAAGTAAATGAGCAACCTGCCGGTAATAGGAACAGCCCTGCAAGCCAGCCAGAGCCACGAGATGTTTTAGTTCCCCATGGAAACCAAAAGGTAACATCTTAACATAAGTTCCTGGGTTGTTTTTCAGAAATCCCCACCAGATGGAAAATGCAGATAAGAGGGAATTGAGAGTTGAACTCCGATGAACTCTGTTCTAAATTTCTCCCCTAAGACTCTAGAGAGAGTCCCACCCACCTTTACATTCCAAGACAAGTCCTTGCTTTCTTAACACATTCACTGCCATGTGAGTTGTATTTAACTCATGTTAATTTGAGCCCAGGGCCACGTGAAGCATATGTAACTCACACATCTCTTCACCTTGGGAGCTGTGTGAACTGTTTTTCAAGTTGCAGAGAACTCACGCACAGAAAACAATAAAAAATAACAAATTTTTAATACTAGAAAGGATCGTTTTGTTTTAGAAGTTTTTTTTTTTTATATTTTCATAATAAAACAGCATGGCCCCAAGAAAAAAAAATTTTCTTTCTAGTGTGGCATTCAATGTATTAACCAATTGCTAATCAAAGAATCTCTGAGTCCACCTGTGACCCACAAGCCTCCCCCTAACTTCACAATATCCCACCTTTATTGGCCAAACCAATGTACAACTTCCATGTAGTGATTTACAATTTTGCCTGCAACTTCTGCTTTCCTGAAATACACCCCTGCCTTTAAAAACCCTTGCTTGTAACCCATGAGGAAGTCTGGGTCTTAAGCATGAGCTGCCTGTTCTCTTTGCATGATGCCAGGCAATACAATCTCTTTCTTCCACATGACTCTTGGCATCAGTGTCTGGATTTACTGCACTGAGCAAGTGGACCTCAGCTTGGTTTGGTAACAGGCTTAGGGAAAGTATTAATATTTGCCCTTTAAAGGCTTATTTGCCCATTCTGTAATATGGGAATAATAATAGTACCTTTTACATACTGTCGTCTTGAGAACTTGGTGCTGACAAAGTTCTCAGCCCCAATGCTTACTAAAGCTCAGTAAATGTTAACATGTCATTTTGCGAAGAGCATAATGACAATCTGTTGTAACAAAATGAACATTAATGTAAGTATGTTCATACTTAACACTTATTCTTACTTAGTAGCATCTCAAAGGAGGAACTCAGGACATTTCTGAGATTTTGAAATCTGATTTATGGTAAGTCTTTCAATGTGGGGGCTTGATTAGGATTGGGTGACGATCAAGATGTAATCATGTAGAATTGATGGATGAAGCAAGGCATGGATTTCCAGGCAAGGAGTTCAGATGGTTTTAGGATATAAACTGTTCTTCATTTGATATTTTCTTACGGTGAGTTGACAGGTCTTTTAAGACATTTTTGAAATGAGCAGTAAGATTATTTTCAGGTTTTATTTTCTTGGGAAGAACTTTCCTGGAATAGCAAAACTATGTCAAAAGAACACAATGGACTAATAAAGTTATTAACATGGACAATAAGCTGTGTGGATTTCCATTTTTAATGTAAAATAAAATAGTGGTTAACACAAAATTCATTTCCATGGAAAACTTTCTATGATTAATTTTGTAGCAAATCTCTATATTAAATTTTTAAAAAGCACTGCTAATATTTTTGTATTCACTTAATATTTGCCATCTATGCCTGGAAGAAAAGGAACCATGAAGGAAAAAGTTGGCCTTAGATTAAAATTTCTCTCCAAGAGGATCTACACATGCAAAACCAAGAAGCAAGTTACTGTAATAAACAATAAAGGATGTCATCAAGTGGCCAGTCTCTTTCTTTAGGATGTTATTGAGGTTTAATTTGGGGTCCCACTACTGAAATCATTTTTTAGATGGGAAGAGGAAAGGTATGAAAGAGAACATGGCAATAATTCTTCCTCTGCGTCTATTATTTGATTCCATCATATTTTCTCAGCATTTAACCACCTGCATGGCTGCACTTCCCTCCTAATTCAATTTATATTCCACAGCTCAATAGTGCAAACCCTTCCATTGCTAATCCTTCAAATCCCTTGCCCTTCCTTCCGAGGTCCACTTAAGTGGCAAAACACCATCTGTTGATGAACCTGGCCATTGCAAATCAGAAGCCTGTTGCACTTGTGCTTGGCCATGAAAAATTCTTGGTTATTTTTTATAGATAACAGTAGTATGGAAAGTTTGAAGTGGGTAACAGTTGGCACCTGTCTCACAATTCTGCCACCTGGTTATAGGTGGTATAAAAGGAGCAAGAGATAGCCAAACTTGCTTTTCCTGAACTTACTTTTTTTCCCAAAGATACAGGATTTTGCTATGTCACCTAGATTGGACTTGAACTCTTAGGCTCAAGGGATCCTCCCACTTCAGCCCCCTGTCCCCATCCCTGGCCCTCGCCAGCAGCCAGGACCACAGCCAAGCCTATTTCTTCATCTCTATACCTACATTTAAGTGTTATTTTTGAAACTGAAAATAAAGAACAAAATTGACCTCTTTGATGGGAAACATATGCTTGTTAGTGCTGCCTAAAATTTCAATTCTGAGTCGAAATTGAGGTAAACACACACGGATTTCATTTTCAACTAAAATGCCATGATTTTTGCCCTCGCTGTTGGTGTTTACAAAATAGCAGAAAGCTTGCTTCTATGTGTGAGAAGTTGCAAGCACAGCTCCTCTATGGCCGGCAGGGCACTCTCTTACCCAGAAACCAGGGTCTGGTCTCTGGAGAGATCCGTGAGTCCCATCTAGAGAGTGTGGGGCCATCTCAGGGCTGCAGCTCACAAGGTTTTTCCTTTTCTCTCCAAACTGTGTTCTCAGGCTGAGTCAAAGATTCAGACAAAGGCCTCCTCCCCTGGCCATGCACTTGCATTCAAAGAGAAGGAAAATGCTGTTCAGTTTTATTCTGCTGTTCTTCCAGGTTCTTTCAAATAAGAGTTGAGACTGACTTAGAGCTTCAGGCCCAAGCAATGATGAAAACATCTCAAGGCTTTCTTTTGCAACACGATATTTCCAAAACTCCGGTTTCCTTTTAAATCCAAAATATCTTGACATTTAGAGCAAATACATTTTCTCCAGGGCTTTGCAGACACTTATCCAACCAGTTCACATCATGAAAAACATCTGCCCATTTGGCTAGTGCCGGCAAGCCATTCTTCATCTCCGAAGCGCTTTGGAAAACCTGGTCTTGTATCTACTTGAAAGTACCCCTCAATCACAAGAGTGACATTTCTGTCTGGAGGAGATTATGTCTCTCTATTTGAGTTTTCACACAATTAAAAAAAAATTCTCAATTGAACTGATCTTTGTGTAAGGAAGCTAACCATATTCACAGCAACATCCAAAACTTCTGTTGTTTTCTCTCCAAGAATTTTTGACCCCAGCGACTCTGTATGAACAAATCAGTGTTTGGGGACAATATCAGGCTTTCTCGTTCTACAAAAGAGGTGACGCCTCTTATGGAGCCGACCACAGATGAGGGATTCCAGCACCGATGTCAACACAACTCCTCCAAAACAGGTGCATTTCAAGACACTCAGACAAAATATAAACTATATCTCGGCTTTGCCTTGTTTTGAACAGCTTTTTGAGGCTGAAAATATTTCTCGAATTTCATCATTATTTGTAAACCTTACAAATGACTTAATTGGCCTCAAGTTAGATGCTGCTGCTGCTTTGTCAGTTTACCGTACAAAATCATCTTAGCATCAAGCGGCTAAATATGTCCATTTATCTTACTGTTTGAGAGTGGAACTTTTTTCAATTTCTTACACTACAACTGGCCTAGCATTTAACTCAGTACAATTTTACGCACTGGGGGTTATTAAGTTCTCACCAAAGGTATGAATTTTCCATTTTGGGGCAAAGAGTTCTGCTACTAAATAAATTGCTTCCGGAGCCATTTCTCTGAAAGTGATTCTTGTTTAGCGAATGTTTTATGCTGTTTTGAGATTCCAGTGGTTATTTCAAATAATCAGCACCTTGTCAGATTTGAGAGAGAGGATCTTTTCCATTTAGCCGGCACCATTGCTGCGGTCATAAGTTGTTTGTCACAGAGGAAGCCAAATTGGGGGGGGGGGAGGTGGCTTGGATGGCCTGTGAAATCCAGTGGTAAGCAGTTTCCATCACAAATACGAACAGACGGATTTTTTGCATGCTCTTTGTTGCACTGATACAATGAAATGACTCAGAAGATTGCAATTCTTCCTCATTGTATCACTTTATCAGTATCGTCTGTAGGTCCAGACCTAAAATTCTCCTCTTCCTTCTCAGATCTCATTTTCAAAAATCACCACGTAGACCTTCTAACGTGTTTGAAAATATAAATGCTTATAAGTTATAACACAGAGCATAATGAATAACTGAACAGAAATGGCAAACCAAATCGCAAATGTCATGATAAAATTCTCTTCTAACCTACATAAACCCTGCCTCGCAATGTTTATGGCGGCCACATGGTGGAAGTTGAGTTGCAACACATAAATGTTTCCTTCTTTAGAATGAAAATGTCTCTCCAACTAATCTGCTTCCTTGTATCTGCCAGGAGTGTGGGAAAGTTGGTTGGGGGAGGTAATTTCAGGAGGAAGAGGCTGCAGTCTTCATCCTAGGATCCTTCCCACAAGCAATAGGGCATCCACCAGTCACCGACAGCCTTTCCCAGTTGGCACAGAAAACCAAGAATGGACATAGTCCCGCTGTTCACTGCCACACCACAGGGCTGGAGGATCCCTGACAAAATACCTCCAGGGCTGCTAGGTCACTCACAACAGCAGCATTGTGTGTGTGAAGTTCAAAAATGGTGTTGACTTTTTCATGCACGATCTCTTGCAGAATCGTGACATCTCACGTGATGCCATTTGAGAAATCGTGTCCTAGAGCATAGCTTAAATGCACACATACATTTGTACCTTACTGTTTATGCTAAAGAGTTTTTAAAGGAAATAACAGATATTAGCATGCTCATCCTCCACTCTCTGTCTGCACTGTGCATGTGAGTGTTTCTGAAGAAATTCATATGATCATGCTGTGGCCAGGACCCATCCAATGCTAGAAAATTTGAGTAAACCCAAAGGTGAGGCAAGAAATAAAACATGGCAGAACTTGGTAAGTAGCTGGGGCCCAGGAGGGAATTATGAACTTAGAATCCAAACACCGGGTCCAGTGATGTGGGCTATCTCCTCCTCTCCCCATCTCCCCAACCCTCAGCCCACAGAAGGATAAAGTCTTCTTTTACCTGGAAGACACTTCATGTTAAAGGGTCCTAAAAACCAATATCACTGAATCTCGGCTTCATCTCTATGAAGAGCAGGTAAAAACCAAAGAGCAATGATCACTTGACTTGTTCCTTTACACAATGTTTCCTTTCTCAACATCTCCTTTCCTCTACATTCTTGCTGAGAAAAATAATAAAACCCAGTGAAAGTAACCTCAGTCAAGTCCAAATCATTATTTTTGCCAACTTTGTGACCCAGACAAAATCGTATGGATCATGGATCTACCACATGTATGTATCCCTTCATCAAGTTGGTGGACATTTGGGTTGTTTCCACTTTTTTTAGCTATTATGAATAATGCTGCTATGAGCATTTGTGTACAAGTGTTCTTGTGGACATATGTTTTCCTGTCTCCTGGGTATACACCTGGGAGAGGAAATGCTGGGTCATAAGGTAACTATGCTGAAGCTTTTGATGAATTGCCAGACTGTTTGTCAAAGTGACTACACCATCTTACATTCCCATTAGCAATGAACAAAACTTCTGATTTCTCCACATCCTTGCCAGCACTTGTTGTGTCTGTCTTTTTTTACTATTTTTATTATAGCCATCCTGGTGGGTGTGTAGTGGTTGTGGTTTTGACTGGCATTTTCCCCATGACTAATGAGGTTGAGCATTTTTTCATGTACTTATAAGTCATTTTTATATCTACTTTGAAAAAATGTCTATTTAGATCCTTTGCCCATTTTTAAATGGTTTAGTTGGTTTTGTTTTTTAATTGGTGATTTGTGTTATTTATATTCTAGACATAAGTCCTTTACCAGATATATAATTTTCTCCAATTCTTTGGGTTGTTTTCACTTTCTTAGTGGTGTCCTTTGAAGCACAAAAATATTTCATTTTGATGATGTTTAATTTATTTCTGTTTCTTGTGTTGCTGGTGCTTTTGGTGTCATATTTAAGAAAGCATTATCTAATCTAAAGTCACAAAGACTTTCCCCTATGTTTGCTTCTAAGAGTTTTATAGTTTTTAACTCTTGCATTTATGTCTTTGATCTGTTCTGAGTCGATGATTGCATATAGTGTGAGGCAGGGGTCTGGATTCATTCTCTGGCATGTAGATATCCAGTTGTCCCAGCACCATTTGTTTTCCATTGAATTGTGTTGACAACCTTGTTAAAAATCGATTGACCATAAATGTGAGGGGTTATTTCTGGGTTCTCAACTCTATTCTGTTGATCTATACTCTATTTTTATGCCAGTCCAACATATCCAATTCTTCTTGAAACACTTTACTCTCTTGGCTTCCAGACACAAAATTTGCCTATTTTTTCCCAATCTTTCTGTCTCCTGTGTAGATTCTTCTACCAGCCATGTTTCTGAGCTCTAAATTTGTCTATCCAGCTGCTTCTATGGCATCTCCATTCAGACGTCTCATAGGCACTTCGTCTCTCTACTCACCGCTGCCCCCAAGAGACACCTGTCTCCAGCATTTCCCACATGCATCATGCTCTCCCATGGCCCTCTGACCTTCCATCTGCCACTCTGTCCAAAACTGCTGCCACCCACTTTCCAGCAGGTTAACTCCCGCTGGCCCTTTACGACTTATCTCACGTGGCCCTGTCCCCGAAACTTTCCCCAGCCAGTGCTCCTCCCATGCTGTGTTCGGGACCCTGCCTTGAGCTCCCTCTCCCTCTCCTCTTGTTGCTGTGGCTGCACAACACTGTGTGCTGTGCAGTAGCTGTCTGTCCCCTAGTTTGTCTCCTCTATTGTCCCTACTCACCTTTAGGGCAGGTAATCTCTGTGTCTGCAGTCCCTGAGTAGGTGCTCAATAAACATTTGCACCTTAAATGAATGACTATATAAATAAATAAAGGAAGGTAGAAAGGAAACAATTAATTTGCTTTTTTGTGTGTGTGCCCCTGGTAATGGTGTTGAGCTGCAAACAGCTTTTCTGAAGTTCTAGAGGTGAGCCAGCACTCTCTTTTGAAGCTGAAAGCAGCAAGGCATTCTTTCTCTCTAAAGAAAAGGGTTTCTCGAGTTTCCAGGAATCCGGTCTGTGGCCACAGTGTGGAAATTGTAGACTGCCAAACCCGGGTTGAGGGAAGGAGCATCACTTGATTGCAAAGACCATTTTTCCTGGCACTAGTGAAAGAAGAGGACAGAGACATCTGCATGTCCCAATGACATCACTTGGCCCTGCCTTGCACAATAGAGAAAAAAAACTGTCAGGGCAGATTTCCAGTTTATCTAGATATAGCTGGGCGAAGGCCAGTATTTTCCACTCTTCTCACCACCCGTGCTGGTCCCAGCACCGAAAATGGCTCTTGGAGCATTGAGAAAACTGCCTGGAAAGAGACAAACTCTTCGTCAGATTTGCAGCCATGAATCTGAGGTGCAGTTGTCACACCCCTCTGGTCCTTTTGCACTTCCACTCCCTGCCCCCCAACTGCCACCCAAGGGAGCCACTCCTTCACCCTGACAGTTGGCACCCAATGCATTTCTTTATGCTTAAACTGCATATGCACATAGTCTTAAAACGGAGCAGCATTGCTTTACATTTTTAAAACTTCATCTAAGTTATGTTGTATGCATTGGCCTCTAACTTATGTATGCCTTCTCAATATGGTATTTGACTTTTATCCACATAGATATTTGTAGGTTTGCTGCATGCCCTTCGGTGAATAGAAAATCCCCTGGGTGGATATCAGATGTGACGAGTGCCAACTGGAGACATATCCCGTGTGCCACGTGAGGCTGCAGGGAGGGGAGGGAGGGCACGTTACACACGGCTCTTAGCCTGTTCTCACCGTGGGGTAAATGTGTATCCGGGGAGCGTCTGTGGTCTGTTTTATCACGTGGAGACTGGGCTGATCTCATATCCTGAGCTTTGTTCTAGAGTGATTCCACAATCAGGCAGTCTATTGTCACCAAAGGAACAGTAGGCTGAAAGACAGAAACCTAGATTCTTGTCCCAGTTCTGTAATAAGAACCCATGTGACCTCTGGTAAGTTGTTTCACCTTGGCAAGCCTGAGACTCCACACAGAGTGTAACTTGGTTTCCATATGCTGTGCAGGTCTCCGAGGAAGCCATGGGACACGTGTGTTGGGTGGCCGGTGGTGCGGTTGTCAAACTTTGCACAGAAGAACCCAGTGGCAGTTTCTGGGCCCCCCAAGTCCCAGCTGAGGATAATCGGGCAAAGGGCTCGACTCTCCTGAGCCTCACTCACCTCGTCCCCACACAGTGAGAAAATAATGATTACATTACTAAACATATGTAAAGTACTTAACACAAGGCTGGCATGTAAAAAGCAATAAATATTAGTTAATAGTAGTAGCATTTCTCTGTTGATATCTTTTCCCATGCTTTTGCGTAATGTCTGTCCTCCTAAAATATCCCCCATACCTATTTTTATGTCTTTAGAGGGTGTTTTGCCATCTCCTATAACTGCTTCTGCTTATGGCCCTAAACCCCACCATGCCACCCCGAGGGCACTGAGTCCTCCAGCTGGGGCCCGGCCCCGCTGTACACAGCCCCAGAGTCCAGAGCACGGTGTGCCCTGCTTCCCACCACAGCTCTCAAAAGTGAAAACACAAAACAAAACAACCTCTCTCAGCCGTTATTGTTCTATTTTGGTTGTTAGTTTTAATGGTTGTCGTGTATTTTCAACCCCTTTGCTTCTGAGCACTCACGGACTTTGAGCTGGGAAACGAGTGTGAGGGAACCTCACCTCCCTAATTCCCAACTAATAAGGGTGGTTTTGTCTCTGGGCCATATTGATGAGATCTAGATCTCTAGACCCTATTTATGTGCCTTACTGGCATCACTTCAAATATAATAAGTTCCAAAAAAAACCCCTGGTAGCCACACCTGCCTGGGCTCTAGCCTCTGCCACTCTGGGACCCCCCAGGGGTCCCTCCTGGACACAGGGTTCCCACCTCGGCCCCAGCCTGCAGCACTCTACAGAGACCCCTGCTGTCCCCTCGTTAGCAGATTTCTCAATGTCTTGATGGAGAATGAACCACCTGGTCCCTCTCGGGGGACATCATTAGAGTGCTTAGTAGACAAAATAATTGCCTTCTAAAGACAACTTCATCCTAATCCCCGGAAGCTGTGATTATTACTTAACATGGCAAAAAGGACTTTGCAGGTAGATTAAGTTAATGATCTTGAGATGGGGAGATGACCCTGGATTACTGGGGTGTAGGGTCCTCCCAAGAGGGAAACAGTTGGGTCAGAGTTAGAGAAGAAGGTGGATGACATGAGCGGAGATGGGAGAGAGAAGGAGACATTTGAAGACACTACGCTGCTGGCTTTGAAGATGGGGGAAGGGGACGTGGATCAAAGAAAGTAGGTGGCCTCCTCTAGAAGGTAGAAAAGGCAGGAACATCCAGAAGGAATGCAGCCCTGCCAACACCTTGATTTTAGGACTCCTGGCCTCCAGAACTGTCACATAGTAAATGTGTGCTGTTTTGAGTCACCGAGTTTGTGGCATTTTGTTGCAGCAGCAATAGTAACCTAACACGGGGTGAATGAGCAAGTTCAGCATGACAAATCCACTCTGGTATTCCTGTCCTGTTAAGTCTTCTGATTCCTGCTTCTGCCTTAAGCCAAGGCAGTTCCGGCATCTCAAAGTCCTTTAGGGTGGACTGCCACCTCCTGAGTCCAAGCTTCAGCTGACCCTGCCACCTCCTGAGTCCACGCTTCAGCCGACCCTGTGAGCAAAGGCTCAGGACCATCCACTGCTCTTGGAGCTAGCACGCTGAACCTAGAATCTCCAGCAGGCACCTCTCTTTTGATAAATTCACCATAATCTAAAATGATGTTCCTTTCTTCCTGGTTCTGTGAGTTTTAGCATTCACTCCCGTCCCTACCTCCCCAGTTTCTGCTGGTTTTCATGAGCAAAAGCTTGCGATTTATTGAGTGTGTAGGCCTTTCCCTCCCAGGTAAGACTGTATTTACCCCTGAGCATGGCTGGGCTGTGATGGTGGAGTTAGGAGGAATAGAGAAACCAGGAATCCAGAGGCAATGAGAGAAGGGTCCTGTGAGTGGAACCCTCTTAGTGTTCACCCCAGGTGAGATTGTTACATTAAGCCATGGGGCCTGTTTCCATTAGTAAGAAAGTTTCTCTGGGGTTTGAATCTGCTCAAACATCCTTTTTCCAATCCCCTTGTTCCCAGAACTGTCCTATTTTTACAGAAAAGGAGTGTGTGAAGCTGTAAGTGCACAACCTGTGCTGTCATTCAGCCACCCATGAGAGCAGACCACGTCTGATTTGTGGTCACGTCAGCCCTGTCCACACAAGACATAAGAGACATTTTTTAGGGCATCACAGACATGCCTTGGTGCTCCCTGTCTTTAAAAGAAAATGTTAACCTTGAGCATCTTGTCTTTTCCCATTAAGCTCTCTGGCTCAGGTAACCCACATTCTGAAGGTTGGGTATCTTGTTGTTTTCACACCCAATCAGATAAGATTGCCAATCCTGGAGTGCCCATTTTCTTGAGAATAGTCTCACCAGTTAGGGTGAAAGCTTAGTGGCAGAGAACAGACTCCATTCTAGCTACTTTAAGTAAGAACAGATTCTTATCATGGGCCAATAAACACCTTCCAGAAGCATCAGGATGGCACAAGAGACAAACCCGGGGCTGTGTCTCTAGAACAGCGTTGGAATTACACCGCAATGCCGGGAATTACACCGCAATGCGGGGCAGCCAAGGGAGCTGGTGCTTTTGTGACAATCGGGCATCAGGAAGCAGGTGACCGAGGGACAAAAACTGCCACCACACGTGGTCGTTCCAGAACCACACCTGCTCTGCTAGGACCTGCCTGAACACAAAGGGTATTCATTGCCCACCTCAAATTCAAGTCCTGAGCAAATGTTTCTGCTCCGTGGAACCTAAATCATGTCTCAGAGCCTAACTGCAAGGGGGTCTTGGAGATGTAATTTTTAATGTTCCGGCCGCTACTCTGGGAAGGCAGGTGAAGAAACAACCCGCAGTGTTGGCCCCTCCCTGGAGGGTTCCTAAATGAAGCACCAGCAAGGAACTATCTGGAAAATCGTGCAGTGAGAGTAACACAAGCCGAACAGCTGCTTTAGTGAGCTCAGGACATGCAGAGATCTCTTCCTGGCTACGGAGCCAGGAGTCAGAGTTCTGAGAAGGATGCAGGGCCTGTTGTCCTGCCCACTAGGGAGGCAATTCAGCCTCAGCACAGACATCATTTAGATCAGAAACTCGAACTCCGAATTGCATTCCTTTGTTATCTTCTTGTGTTGGGGATTTCTCTTCAAAGCTACTTTTACCTTATTTTTAAAAGTTCTTCTATTTTATTTCAGAAGGCAGGGGTAGATTTCCACACTATATTCATGGTCTACAGTGGGAGTACTAATCAGGGAGAGAGAAATCCTTCCGGCCAGCAGGGAATTCCCTCTGGCCACCTTCTCAGTTTCAGAATTCTCAGCTTACGCTGAATTTGTCAAACAGTCCTATGTGCATTGTTTTTATTTTGGAATTTGGACCTATACAATCAACTACGTGAAAGCTAGTATGCTATATGAATGCTAACTAATTACTCCTCATTTCAATAACAACAATTAAGACATTGTTAGCTGTACTGGTTTGTACAGGCAAACTGTGTTTGTCTCAGCTCCTCAAAACTCACTATCACAGCTGCGTGAAAAGTGTCTGGTCTATGAAATTTCCATCAATCTTCCCATCATAATGCTTAGTTATGCAAAATTAATTAGCATTTGCAGATCAAGAGATTTGGCTTTTATTTATGTCTACCTTGAACTCCTAGAATTGTACAATTCATCCCTAAGAGAACTTATGAAGAATAATCATTTAACATGAAGTGAGATGTTAACACATCGAAGCTGGGATGCACATAGGCAAATGAGCTCGAGACTGAGCGAGTTTCCGACCGTGATTCCCAATCCCCCAGGCAGCTCCCATCGGCACAGATTCGCTAATGCCCAAGACTGTTCTTGTTTTCTCTGCACCTTTTCCCACTTTCCCATAAGCAGTTTTAAACTGTGCACTGTTTTCCCACATTGAAATCATCGCATCGCTGGAGAATTTTAAAATAAAGTGGAGAAAGGCTGTTACTTAATCACAGCAGTGAGGAAGTGCAGGAGCTGTTTTAACATTTCCTGCACCCCAGGCAGCCAGAAACCCCTCACTCCCTCTGGGTACTCACAGGATTTTTATTTTTCAACTCACAGCAAGAAAGGCTGGTTTGATTTTATTTATGTGGATATATATTGGAGCTTTGCAGATCTTAAGAGAAAAGTTCTCTCTAAGTCCCCAAACCCAAACCATGGATAAAAATATCACCCTTTTCCCCCCAATTATTTGGCTTGGAAGCCAAATACACATCAGAACAAAACTTGGGCGTTTCTAGAAATCCAATGTAGATAAATCAATAAAGGAAAAAATCCAACTTTTCTCTCGACTATGCAGACCTGGCCACACATCCCCTCACCCTCTGGGTCTTCAACACTAGGTAACTGACACGAGCTTTTCCCACCAGCACAGGTGTCTGAATATGTCACTGTCTCCAATTAGAGGCTTTCTTCTTCAGTGCTGTGCTGTTGACTAATTTGTAATCTCCCAGCAGTGTGGGAATGCACATGGTGTGGTTAAGAATTTATTAGGAAACAAGTTTTGGAGAGAGGACATTTATGGAAATAAAGGGAGATGAATTTAGAGACACAGACTAGGACTAGACGTGAAGGAAGATAAAGATCAGAATAAGGTGTCTGAATGTTTATTCTACAAGCTGTGGGATGTTCCTGGCTATTTGTTGACTCAAACTGCCATCAATAACCCTAGAATCTTGTGACCTTGGAGTAATAAGAACATATCTCAGGTGGTACAGATGAACTCAGAGAAGAAGACCACAGTCTGCTCTTAAACCACACAACTGCTCCCCCCAAATCTTAGGGAGAATAAAAAGGGAAGATGGGGACTTGAAGACATGCTGGAAAGCAGGGGAGATAAAATAACATCATTGCCCTGAAGAGCTATCTGCACCGTCCGTGTTATTCACAATAGCCAAACTGAGGAATCAACCTAAGCATCCATCAGCGCGTGAACAGGTAAAGGAAATGTGGAACATGTAATATAAAGCCTCAAAAAAGAAGAACATTCTGTTGTTTGCAACATGAATGAACCTGGAGGACATCATGCTAAGTGAAATAAGCCAGGCACAGACAGACAAATACTGCATGCTCTCGAATCATCTCACGACGTAGAATATAGAAGTCAACTCACAGACGCAGAGAGTAGAATGGTGGTTACCAGGCGCTGAAGGTGGGGAGAACGGGGAGATGTTGGTCGAAGGATACAAAGTTTCAGTTAGGCAGTAGGAACAATTTCAAGACATCCAATGTCCGAAGTGGTGACTCTAGTTAATAACAATGTATCGTATACTTAAAACTCTCTCGGAGAGTAGATTTTAAGTGTTCTCACCACAAATAAATGAAAAATATGTGAGGTAATGCATATGTTAATTAGCTTCATTTAGCCATTCCACAGGGTACACGTATTTCAAAACATCATACCGTGTATCATAAATAGGTACAATTTTCTATTTCTCAATTTTAAAATGTTATAGAAAAGGAAGCAGGAAAGATAAAAGGCAAGAACTTGTAGCTGAGCCTGAATCCTCCAGCCTGGGTACCAGTGGGATTTCCTGAACAGGTCACTGACATCTTTTTAAGTAATCATTGCCTCTCATTCTAAGACTTAGACGATGCCTCTAACATGTTTACAAGGTATTGAAGGCTTAACCCCCAAATATCTCAATGTCTTAAAGTCATAAAATAATTAGGCAAATAATTCCAAAGATGGAAAAGGGAAAAGGCTTTAAAATCTGCAGGAGGAGGATGGATTCAGATAGCTGCCTCATATATCTTCCTTTTTTCTTTTTTTTGTTTTTGCTTTTAATTCTGTAAAAAAAAATATTATTCACTCAACAAATATTCTTTGGCTGCTTACTGCATAGCATGGGAAGGTTATCAGAAGCACAGACTTGAAGTCAAAGCTGCATCTAAACCACACTCTGCCCAGTACTGGCACAAGATTTTAGCAAATTATGTTATTGTCTGACCCTCAATTTCCTTTTCCGTAAAAGGGGAGAAATAATATCCACCTCATAGCGTATTGTAAGAACCATGCCTATAAAATTTCTATAAGTGACCAATGAATGGAAGCTTAAAAATTAAAATGTTTCATTTTCTATATCATCAAAAAATCTTAAAAGATTAACTCCTGTGTAATAGGACATTAGCTAATTTCCTAGCTGTCATTTCAGCAATTGTGGCAGGCTCTGCCAACAGAAATATTTTTGGCTAGAATTTAAATGTCTCTATTAAATCTCTAAATTTCTGTAGGAAACATAAATTCTGACATATTTGTCATTTAGAGATGGCTTATCCAGTGCCCCTGGATTTAGTTTCACTGCTTGTCATCTGACTGTAAAAGAAAATAGCAAATTCAAAGTTATTTGTTTCACATGATCTACTCAGATCACTTGGGCTATCTGCTTTCTAGCATCTTGATCATTTGAAAATTCTCCCAAGCAATTTTGAAATACACAGTAACTTCGATCTTGATTTTCCCATTCAGCTTGGAGTTTAATTCTTCAAAATTCAGTGCCTTAAGCTTTTAGTAAATGACCATTATGATTCTATTACAAACACCAAGCCCAGAAACACAGTATTGAGGAAAAACTCACAAGTCTCTAAATTTTCTACTATTAATTATTGAAAAAAGGCATTTTTATACTAAGCTGAAAATTTTTAGCCAGAGATAACACAACTGATAAAAATTCCAAAAATTAGCAAAAGCCCTAACATTCTTTAATGAACCCCATTGTCTTCAATAATATTGTGGTGATGTTTCTATTGCATAAAAAGCTTTGTGCAAGTTGAAAAGATACATAAGTGGCATTATCAAACATCATTTGCTACCTATAGAAAAATAACAAAAAAGCACATAAAAAACTATAATAGCCTTTCAAGCAGTTTCAAGAGCTGTTTTTGTCTGAAGATGGATGAAAATGTACCATATCTACCCATAGTTGACATGTCTCCATCAGTTAGAAAGGAGGGCAAAGGTGTGTGGTGAGATGTGATTTCAATCAGTAGCTTGAAGCATCCAACAAAAATATTTTGCCCTTGCAGTGTTTCCTTCAAAGGATGCCATGAAAGCAAGCGTTTTCTTCACAAAAGGTGAAACCAGTCGCTGTTCAAACCCAACGTGGCTAGGTTGAAAATCGCAGCAGCATCTGTGAATCTCTCTGCAAAGCCATCAGCAGGAACAGGCGGTAATTTAACAACCCAATAAGCAAAGTAAATGACTTTACGGAGAACCCCTTTGTATAGGACGGCCCTGGGAATTGATGTGATTGTATTATTTGAGCTGTCCCACTAGGTTTGCAGTTTTCTTCCCCAAATATGAGGCCAACTATGGTGGCTGCTGCTGTAACCACCTAGGTCTGAATGTCCCTGTCATCCTCTTTGGCTTTGTTGAACGTGTTTGGCGGAAGCACAGCCCTGATGTGGGATGGGGTTGGATTCCAGGTATATTTTGAAGGACAGGAGCGCAAGAGAAAGAGGAGTGTCAAGGATGATTCTGGCCAGAGGTGGTGGCCTGAGGGCTGGAAGAATGGAGTTGGACATTTCAGGAAGGGAGAAGTCTGGGAGGAAAGCAAACATAGCCAGGTGACATAGCTCACACCTGAAATCCCAGCTTCTCAGGAGGCTGAGGCTGGGAACCCTAGACCAGCCTGGCCAACACAGTGAGATCACAAACTCTAAATATATACACATATATATTTGTGTATATATATATATGTATATTTTAAAAAAGAAAAAGAAAGACAAACAGGTGAGGAGTATCAGAAACTCAGTTTTGAACAGGTATGTTTGGGGTTTCTATTTGACAGCTCGATGGATATAGAGACTATTCGATTACTCAACTCTGAAGTTCAGGGGGAGACCTGGGATGGCGAAATAAATTTAGGACTCATTAGCATCTAGATGGTATTAAAAACCACAAGACTAGGTAAAATCACTGAGACTAAGTGAATGAAACAAAAAAGAGAAGTGAATGAGCAGAAATGCCACGGAGTAAGCCTTGGCACCACAATATTTTAGGGCTGGTGGGATCAGCAGAAGAGAGTGAAGAGCAAAGCAGTGGCTGGAGGAAAGTAGAGGAAATTTAGCATATTTGGTGTCCTGATAGCCAAGTGACCCAAGATATTTCAAGAACGAGAGAGCGATCCACTGGATTGCACAACGATGATCCTCTGAACTTTTATTAGGTTATTTCATGGTAACAAGCCAGTCCCAAATCTCAGTGGCCCATGTCAACAAAAGTTTATTTCTTTTTTATGTTACACATTAGCTGCAGGTCAGCTATAGCTCTGCTTGGCTCTGTTTATTGGCTTAATTCCAGGATCCAGGCAGAAGGAACAGCCTCCATCTGGGACACGCCATTCTTGTGGCCAAAGGAAAAATAATCCACGTGGTATGCTTAACCTTGTGCATTAAACTGAATTCCTGGTGCTGGTCCCCTCTGTTCACTCAGTCACATGGCTGAACTTAACTTTAAGGGAGCTTGGGAAAGTAGTCTAGCCATGTGCCCAGAAGCAGAGAAAGATTTGGATTAATAACTGTCAGCCCCTGGCCTAGCTATCTTATTAATTATTTTTAATAAGTTTTTAGCTACAACTTTTTTTTTGCTGTTACATTAAAATCCGTTCATTTTTTATATGTTGATTTTATGCATAATAACCTTCCTAAACTCTCAACCTTATAATTTATGTAATAGATTCTTTTTAGTCTTCTACTAAATAATCATCTCATCTACAAATAATGATTGATTTTTTTTTCTATCCAATCCTTATACTTTTATTTCTTTCGTTGTCCTGCTCTGCAAGCCAGAACTTCCAGCATAGTGTTGAAATTTGGTGAAAAGCAAATATTTTTATCTTCCTCTTGATATCAACAGAAAATTTTTCAATGTTTCATCATTAAAAATGATGTTGCCTATTGTTTGGGTTTTTGGTTTTTATTTGTAACACATTCTTTGTCAGATGAAGGAAGTACTCTTCTATAATCAAACTAGGAGTTTATCGTGGCTAGATGTCACATTGTAGTTTTTCTGCATCTCCTAAAATGAGTTTAAGTTTTTCTTTCTAATTGGTTATTGGTGACTTACATTGACTTTCTAATATTAAACTAATCTTGCAATTCTTAGATGGATTCCACAGGTCATGAAAGGGGATGGAGGAAAAACAGATCATGTTAAGTATTCTCACCACAGTTTTTAAAAAGTTGCACTAGCCTCCTAAAATATGTTGGAATGATGTCTCCCACCTTTTATCTTGTTTAAGATTAGGTATAAGATTTAAATCATTTCATTAATTTTATTACTTTTGTCAATCATGTTAAGGAATAATTCACCTACAGTAAAATGCACACATTTTTAACTACACAAATAAGTGGCTTTTGCTACATGTATATCACATAACTACCACCCTAATCAAGATATAGAACACTGGGGACAGGGAGATCAAGGAGCTATTGATCAAAGGATACAAAATTTCAGTTATATAGGAGGAAGAAGTCCAAGAGATTCACTGTGCAACATTGTGACTCTAGCCAGTAACAATGTATTGTTATTACTTGAAATTGCTAAGAGACTAGATTTTAAGTGTTCTCACCACAAATAAATAATGTGAGGTAATGCATATGTTAATTATCTCGATTTAGCCATTCTACAATGTATACATATTTCAAAGCATCATGTTGTGTACTATATACATACAATTACATTAAAACAAAAAATTAATATAAGCAAATAATTTTAAAATACATAGAGAGCATTTCCATCTTTCCAGAAAGGTCTCTTGTGTCCCTGTATATTCAATCTCCATCCCCACCCTCTGGCTCAGGAAACCACTAATCTGACTTCTACCTGCGTAGATGGGTTTTGCCTGCTCTAGTCTTTCACACAAATAGAATCGCAAGGTCTGTGCTCTTTTTTCTGTGTTTGGCCCCTTCACATAATACTGTGTGTAAGGGGGCTCTTCCTCACAGTGATTTGCAGGAGATGTTTGCAGGGGCAGCGCCAAAGCCATGCTCCTAGCTGGTCGGGGTTGCCCACCTGGCACAAGAGCCGTGTGTGAGTCAGTTCTTCAAACTTTTCTTCTCCGGCCAAGGGAGGGAGGCGGTGGCAGAGCTGCCCACGCCGCTCATGGGACTGTTTCCTCCCATCCTGCCAGGGGCTCCCTGCCCCACCCAAGCCACCACGACCCTGATTTCCACCTTGTGAAACCTGGAGCGAAGAAGCTGACTGAGTCAACCCAGACTTCTGACCTGCCCAACTGTGGGCCAATAAATTTATTTTGTGTTCGGCCAGGTTGTTTGTGGTGCTGTGTTCCAGCAGCCATAGAAACCCAACACAGCACCCTATCTGCAGATAGCGATGCCTTGGATCTGCACTTTGGATAATTATCAATGAATAAAGGTTTTCATTGTCTTATTACTGATTTTTATGGAGGCGATTTGATTCCAAATATCTGAAGGAAGATATTTCATTTACGGTAAAGCATTTCCTCTTTGTTTTCTTTGTCAATGTATCGAATGCTTCTTAAGATGTGAAAATTAAATCACAGCTACTCAATGCTTCTGCATAAATGAATATATTTCATACACATGCATTGTGATTAGTTGCATTTAATTCATGCATTCATTTCACAAATATTGTGTGAGTGCCTACTATGTGCTAGGTACTCTCTGATTGCTGGAAATATGATAATAAACAACATAGAAAAAAAAAATCCCTGCTTTCTTGGAGCTTGTATTCCAGACAGGTGAAACCAACTGGGAAGAGAGAGACGGTGGGAGACAGGGAAGGGGTGTGGAGAGCCCAGTGTGTATGTGTGGCGGGGGACACAGGGCTGCAATTTTAGATGGAGTGATCAGGGACATCATCTCTGAGAACTTGGTGTTCAGGCTGAGACCTGAAGGATGTCTTGTGCAGGTGTCCTGGGCTGAAGCTTGCTGGCCGGCCAAGGAGCACCTGTGCGGCTGGAGCTGAACAGGGAAGATGGGTCAGAGGTGGATCTGGGGAGTGGGCAGGTCCTACGGGGGAAGGGAGGTTGGGGCAGATTAGTGAGTGGCGCCTCTGACTCCCACTTCCATGGGATCTTTCTGGCTGCTGTGCTGAGGACAGGCTGTAGCAGACCACGGGCAGGAGGAGGGGCGTCATCCACCAGTCAGAAGCCCTCCCACCACCACCCTGGATTGATATAAATGCATGTTTCACCACACACATCTGTGCTTGTGTATAAACACGTACATGCCGATAAGATCTGCTCTCTGGCAGATAAGAGCTTAAGAGATACAGAACAGCTCACTCCAGCTTTCTTACTCTACTGATGCTGCTGCTCCTCCCTCCAAGACTGAATTCGCATGTGAAAATCACTTGCATCTGTTCCTCTTCGTATACTAAAGAGCTTTACTCATTGTATTCTTATCTGATTGTCATCCATAAGGCAATCAGAAGAAAAACTTTAAACTGCTGTGCATTTACGACTCCACTGACGTGTTTTGTCTTGCAGGTTGAGCGGCTGGCTTTTTCAATCACTTCATGAGATTTGGTGGGGTGGTTTTTCCCCCCTCACTACAAGGTACCCCAAGCATCTGGAGAGAGGACTTCCAAAGTTCAAATAGCAGTCTCTTGTGAAAATAGAATTTATGTAAAACTTACTCCATACCTCCCGTAGTTTTAGATGGTTACATTTTAGAAAATTCAAAGGATTTTTTTTCATTTGTGTTTTTCATTTCCTTCTGATTAACTGTGAAATTCAGATGTGTGCTCACATCATAAACTTAGTTGGTGCTCTTTATTTATTGAAGAATGAACTAATTTCAGATACAGAGTAAACTCAGCTGTTCATGGTGGACTACAGAACCACCGGTTAAAATAACCAGGAAGGTAAAATGCTATAGAGGAAGAGTGATTTGAACAGGCCATCTCAATTCAAGATGGGACCCGATAAGAGATTCTTATAGCAACTGGAATACAAGAAGGACCACCAGGAAAGACATTGTCCTCAGGGTTCCCAGAAGTTGAATTAAAAAAGAAGAGAGAAGCTGCTTGAAGACAGATGGGTAACTGAAAATGTCCACGACACTAAAGGCTCCACAGTTAGTTGTTCAACTACAACTCTACTTGCAACAACAGAAGGCTTTGCGCCACGTTTTCCAACAACTTTTGAAAATTGCAACAATTACTAGTGTCCTTCTCAAGAAAAAAAAAACTCTTCTAACATGGGTTTTCACAATGAAGGCAAAAAGGAACGCCCCACAAACACGCTTTCTGACCTACACTTTTTCTATTTTTCTAGTGGAAATTATAACCACAGGTTACCATGTTTTCTTTCCTGTGTTTGAAAACCACATGTGCTTTTAGTGAAAACGTTATGGTGAATAATGAAATGAAAGACTCCAAAATACCAGGCACCTGTTGCTGGAAATGGAAATGTCTCACTTACTGCTTCTCCCATGGCCATAAATCCTAGTAAGCTGAAGATGTAATTTTTAGTCAGTCAACCTCAGCTGAATACAAACCATGTTTCATTATCCAGAATTTTAAAAAAGTACAAACATTTGTCAGCCTTAGGTTACTTTGTACTTTATAGACTTTTGGAACGGTAAGAAACATTGTCTAGTCCATCGCTCACTCTACAGCTGAGAAACTGAGGCCCCAAGTCCACACAGCATGTCAGTTGCAGAGTTCATCACTTCTCAGCCCTTTGGCGAAGGTCAAGGGCAGTTGCGGAGCCCAGACATGTTACGATCACGGACTTGGAGTTCTATGACTCTGAAGTCCACAAGCTTCTGCCATCCCACACTGCCTCTGCTCTTAGTATATCAGGCAACAGCAGGAAAGGAGAGGGAGCGCAACATAGCCTGCTTACTTAAGAAAATCCATGTTTTATTTAAACTAATTCTCACCTGTGAGGTAGGAAAATGGAAGCCGAGTCATGTTGTCCAACCCAGTGAGCACCTACTATGTGAGCCGGTGCTAGACTACCCATAGGAGACATTGTTACCAGCATCTGTTGCTATTGAAGGTGGGGAAAAGGTGATCTTATTTCTTTAAGGCTGAGAGTCAGAATATTACACAAACAAGTTAACATTTACACTTTTTTAAAAGCATAGCTTGAAAATTTCTTCCACTTTTAACTGCCTCAGCTACACCAGAAATATCCCGAGAACCATAACGCAAAGTGCCGGCCGACCTGCCGTAATAGAAGGGGTTCAGCACTCACAGGTATCGGTGAGAAGGCTGTGGTGTGGGCAGGTGAGGAAATCAGCCCGGAGCCCGAGTCAGTTCCAGCCTGGCACACGAGCCACCTCTGTCCCCCTCGCTCCCACGCCGGGCCCCTCTCTGCACCTGGCACCGCTGGCTGTTGCGGGTGTGAGACCCTCTAAGTGGCTCGTCCTTGAAAGGATCCTATTCTAGCACCTGATCCTGGGTTTGGCAGTTTGGAAACACCCAGTTTTAGCTGGCTGTGATGGTGCACACCTGTAGTCCCAGCTACTCAGGAGACTGAGGTGGGAGGATCACCAGAGCCCAGGAGTTCAAATCTAGCCTGGGCAACATAGCAAGATCCCATCTTACAGAAAAAAGAAAAGGAAAGAAAGGAAGAAAGAAAGAAAGAATAAAACTCAGTTGTGTAGGGTAATCAGTCCATGATGAAAAAAACATGCAAGAGACCAGTCTGTTATCCGTCACAAAGGGTCTGCCTCATAAGGTAAAGGATACTGTTCCAATCACTGGGGAGACTAAACCACAGATGGAAATGGTTCTTGGTGAGCAAAGACAAATGTGAGAAAACAATAAAAAAGCAAAGTTGGTATTTTGGGGAGGATATTTATGTCGAGCTAACAGAGGCTTGTCCTTCTGCAGTTTGGCAACATTTTCAGCTCCTTAAGTGAAGAAGTACAATTAAGTACAATTGAACTATTCAGAAGACAAGCTGATGGATTCTTATCATCAATCCTCTTTTTAAATATTCTTTATCAATTCCCAGGACCTCTGTCAATGAAGTCTTACCTTTACCTCAAATTAAAAATTTCCAGATGATTCCTTTTCCCTTTATTTATATTTCCTGGCTGTTATTTGAGGACACTTTAATCTCATACACAAGACATGCTGCCTCCAAATAACAATACTGAGTCTTCACCACCCCCTTTTGCTCTTGGTGCATTGTTGTTATTGGATTCCATTAGACATGGGCATGAATTGCCTTTTGCCCAAGTTGAGATAAATTCTGTTTTTTAAAATCTTTGTGGCATTTTCCCCACTGACCATAATGTGGAATTCAAACTTTACTTCACTGAACTTCTGCCTTTTCAGAAATTTTTTTTATTATTATTTGCTCTGTACAAGACACAGTGCTAGGAAACCAGGAGAGACACAGGGAGAAGTTTAACACAATATGACACAAGAACAAGTCTGGGGGAGAGTGAGAGAGAGAGAAAGAGAGAGTGTCAAAGAGACAGAGAGAGAGAGACGGGGGAGAGAGAGGGTCAGAATGGGCTGGAAACATGATTTTAACTAATTACTTCACTCGTCAAATAAGAAAGGATTCCTAAAGTATGAATGACTTCTTTGAGGTCACACCATCCTTAAGCTTAACTTGTTGGCACTCTGAATAACAGAAAGAGAGAAGGAGAGAGAATTTGCCCCCTGAGCTCCACCGGCTAACTCCTGGTGAACTCTCCATTACCTGGGAAACTGACCCTGTTTCTGGCCACACGGAAAGGGCTTTATCAGTAGAATAGCACTATATTCCATTTTCAAACAATCTTTTTACTGGAGTCGGCACATACAGAAAAGGGCACGAAGCATAAATGGGCAGGTAGATGAACTTTTACAAAGTGGACACACCCGCGTAACCACCCCACATCAAGTAATAAATCACCACCACGAGCTGTCTGATGCCTCTTCCCCGACATTTCATCCCAAAGGCAATAGCTGCTATCCCAACTTTTCACAGCAGGAATTAATTTCACCTGGTTTTGAACCTCATGTAAATGAGATCTTACAGCATGTACCTTCCGGACCTGGCCTCTTTCACTCAGACCATGTCTGTAAGACTTGTTCACACTGTGGCATGTAAACAGCAGTTTGTTAATGTTTGTTTCGAATGACTGAAGTACCACAATCCTGTTTTGCAGCCTATAGTTGATGGGCACTTGGGTTGTTTCCAGTTTGAATTGATTATAAACAGGGCTGCGATGGACATGTTGTACGTGTCTTTTAGCACACACGTGCACATTTCTGTGGGTTACCTACCCATGCCATGCCTTGGTCACTGGTTTTGCATATGTTCAGCTTTAGCAGGTGCTGCTAAACAGTGTTCCATAGTTGTACTAATTTACATAAGAATTCCACTTTCTCCAACCATCCCGTGATGTACATAATGGACTCACTATGTCCAAGGAGTTACAAAGCATGGAATTTTTTTTGAAATGTTTTTCATAGCTAAAAAATGAAAGGATGAATTTAAGTATAGAACCATGGAAAAAATCTCTGCTCTATCCAAATGCAATTGCAAGGAAAAGACAAAGTGTGAGTCTGCAAAAAGTAAATAAATGTAGGGAGGTTTGGGAAACACATGTGCAAGAGTTTTTTGAAAATTTTTTTTGTACTTTGACACTCTATGGAGTATTCGAAGACTGTAACCACAAGAAGCTAGGTTTAAAAACTTTCAGTTCATTTATTGTTTGGTTTCCCTAGTTCAGGTTCTTACTATGTTCCCAGGAAAAGTGGAAGCGTGGTAGTCAAATTTTAGTAGCCAGAATGTGTTGCACCTTGCTGACTTCTTAAGTTTTTAAGTCTGTTCAAGTTCCCTTGGCAGGTGAAGGGACATGACATAAAGATTCTCAAGGAACAACCACCATATGTTTTGCTTGGAGACAAACTTTATTAGTGTGATTAAAATTTAATCCACATTTCTGCAGCCCCGCCAAAGTGAGGCATCACCCAGACTTACTTAATCTGGTAGACCACTGCCAGTTGCTTTCATCTTGAGCAAAAGCCTTGTCCTTTCATTAAAAGCACATGATCCAATTAATATATAAGCAGTTGGTGGTTTTCTTTCACCGTGCAGTGGAACCTGCTCAAAAGAAGTTGTCTTTGAAGAAAAAATTTTTTAAATCATTCCGTAGATTTATAAGAGCAGGTTTAAACAGTATCATCACTCATTCTTTGAGGTATGTTTTTGTGTGGGGGAGTAATATTTGTCCTTCACTTAAAAGCAAATTAGCTAATCCTATTCAGAGGAACCAGAGCATCCCATCATCTGCCTGAAAAAAAAAAATCATATTTGTAATTCCCTAAAAAATAAAACATCAGCAAATCAAGTAAAAACCAAACAGGCAATTTAAAAACTAATGTTGTGGACTAAACTATAAACTGTATGACATAGATAAACTCAGCCTCAGTATGAAGACATGTGATCTATGCCACGACTAGGATAACATGTCAAAGTATTAATAACACGTATCTTTATATTTTGAGATTATCCATGAGTCGTAGTACGTTCCCCATCACTGACAGTTAACACTTTCTTAATTTGACATTTCTTTTCAGAATTTTATAGATGGAAGAAATCTGACAGACTATGTAGTCCAACATACCATTTGCAAAATACAAAATCCTCTTCCCACTTTTTTTGTGTGTATGTATTAATGGCAGAATAAAACCATATACGGTACGTGTTTGAGGGGTATGGGCAAAGGAGAAGGGAGTGATGAGAGCCAGCTGTGGTATCTGCCTTTTAAAAAGAGATGTAAAAAGAGATTGAGAATAAAGTGATTTACTCTAAAGTAATGTGCCTTCCAAATCCTAAAGCAATTGTACTATGACAAGTTGTAAAATTGCAATAATAAAATTTGTAAATATGTAGAATGTGTCATCTTGATTCCTTCCTCCTGAATTCACAGATTAATTCTCAGATTTATTAATCCTTCCTGGGGAGGATTTCTCATCAAAATGTAGAGTCTTTTGGGCTTTCAGGTTGCTGTTTCTTCCTGGTAGAACACAAGCACTAAAAAGTGGCCTCTGTAGATTATTTAATCAATATCTACTTTATTTCAGACAAAATTTTATAACTATTTGGGTCATATTTTATTGTGCTAATATCCTTGGGCTCTACAAATCCAGAGATGTGTCTGTGGATCCTTAGAAATACCAGGCTGTCTACTTTCATGCTGGCTCTACCCTTAGGATTTAGAAACACACCAGAAGTTTATTGTGTTAACTTGTATCTATGTTAAAACAACATTGAAACAGTTGTTTTTCACTATCCTATTCAGATACTTATGTTACAATTAGAGTCTCTTTATTGGCAGTGGTAACAATAACAACCAAAAAATAAGTGCCCAGAGCATTTCAAAGTCACAACTAAAACAAGATAGTAATATGATGTTTTTATAATTCCCCCATCTTAAAAAAAAAGGAAAAAAGAACACTTTAATGTTCAAGTTCATTCTTTTATGTTATAGTAGTAATTGATACTCAGGGAAAAAAAATATCTCCTCTAAATGTTTGGCATCATTAAGGATTAAATTGTGTTTTATTTTCTATAGTTTTATTATTAAGTGGGCATTGCAATATATTGTAAGATACACATTGGCCATCTACCCATGTTTGAATTCTTTTGTCCTCAAAATATCTTACTAATCAAAACATTCATAAACATACACAACTCTTTTACTGTTTCAAGAGTCAGGTTATAATTTCAGCTCTTGTCTTATTTCTGGGAGTATGATGGCAAAAATGTGAGGACCAGTTAGACTGGCGTCAGCCATCCTCTGCCACCTGTGGGCTGAATGAGCTTGAGAAGTCATCTGTGTAACCTCGAAGGCTCAACTCTCTTATCTGTGAAATGAGGAGGACATTACCAATCTCAAAGATTTTGTCATAAGAATCAAATGAAATAATTGAAATAAAATGCATAACACCATGCCCTGGCACAGGTAGTACATTTGCAATAAATATTAGCCAACATGAAGTTCACTCATCATCCCTTTCTTAATGAAGAAATAATACCCACCTCCCCTACCTTGTCTGAGATTTTTTTTAAAAAGGTTAACATTGCAAAGTGTGTGTAATAAGTATTTCAAATAATGGAATTTTTAAAACTGTACTATGGGCTTCACGCAGTGGCTCATGCTTATAATGCTAGCACTCTGGGAGGCCAAGGCAGGAGGATCACTTGAAGTCAGGAGTTTGAGACCAGGCTAAGCAAGAGGGAGACCTCATCTCTACAAATAATAAAAAATTAGCCCAGCATGATGGCATTTGCCTATAGTCCCAGCTACTTGGGAGGCTGAGGCAGGAGGATCACTTGAGCCCAGGCATTTAAGGTTGTAGTGAGCTATGATGATACCACTGCACTGTAGCCTGAGCAACAGAATGAGACCCTGCCGCAAAACCAAACCAAACAAACAAAAAACTCTATGTGAACATTTTTTCCTGGTTTGGAAGCACTGAAGGAAATCTTATTATCAGCAGTAACTGAGGTCCACTTACTCCCCAAGGGGAGGGCCAGTTTTTGCTTCAGGTTTAGAACTCTTTTATGACAATAACAATTTCTAACTTCTAATTATCTTTTTTCCCACTTAAACCCTAAAGTTGAATTGAAGAGGAAAAACAATAATATCTCCCTTTTCCTTGTCCAAGTTGTGAATTTAAAATACCTGGGGTTTTTTTTTTTGTTGTTGTTGTTGTTATTTGTTTGTTTGCACGCCTGTCACTTTAACCCATAGCTCCTAGAATAATTTCGACATTTTCTGAACAAATTACATTAGACCTCACATGTTACTTGAGTCTTTGGTTAGGGTAGTAACTGTCCTCAAATTCCATGCTGACTCCCCCAGGGGGACTCAGGTGGGCCACTTTATAAACAATCTCTGCCAAACCTTTGGGCAAGTGTTGGTGGCTTGGTGGCCAAACTGCTCATCAAATAGCACAAACTGGTTTCCTCCAAGTTGTGGCTTTCTGCAGAGACAGAAATGTCCTTGTTAAGTAACACTGTACTCAGACTGTCTGTCTGTCACATCCTACTTCTCCCGAAATACCACCCTTCCTCAAATCGAGGCTAAAAACACAAACATTTTCTTTTCAATTTCTGTCCTAAATCTCTTATAGAAGACCAGCCCCACGGAAGGGTACAAGAAAGAAGTGATCTGTCTCCCTAGGAGATAAATCACCAATTAGGTGCAAAAGAAAAGCAAAGTGATGTCTCCGCCTCCCTTTTCCAAGTTCCAGGTTGAAGGAAGGTGGGTTTGGTGGCTCCAGGGCGTGGAAGCGTGGGAGTCCTGCATCCTCAGCTCTGAGGTGGCCTCTGAATCCAAGCAGGAATCACAACCCTTCCCAGCTGAACTGAACCGAACCAAGCGGCTGCCCCACACTCCCGTTACTCAACACGATTCCAGGAAACTTTAGGGCAGAAACCAGAAGAGGAAAAGCAGCACACAACCAAAGGCTGGGGTGTGTTTGACATAGCGAGTGGAACCTCACCACCCTCACATTGGCCCCTGCAGGAAACGCCACTCAGTCTTCCAGGAAACAAAGGTGTGGAGAACTTCTGAGCAGCAACCCTGTTTATAAAACAGTGAGGCAGTGGCTGATGGGAAACAGAAACACCTAGTAGCCCAGGGAAGGAGCAGGCTGGTCCCACGGGATGCTGGGGTCAGAAACGTCTAGAGGTGCCCACGACACCTAATGTGTACCCACAACAGATTTGGATTTTTTGCTTTAGAGGAAATTTTAAGACAAAAAAAAAAATCCCCATTTTTTAGACATATGATGGATATTGTTTTAAAAGATTAAGACTTCATTCAGTTTAATGGGTTTCTCATTGTAGGACTATATGGTTATAGAAATGTTAGAGTAGCACGGGTCCTCAGAGACTAGTTGTCCAAGAGAGAGAGACACAGAAAGAGAAAACCAAGAGCTTGGTTGTCAGAAAGCAGCATGCGAGGAGGCTGCCTCACGCTGGCCTGAGTTTGAATCCTGGTTCTGCTACTTTAATTGTGGGCCCTTGGGCAAGCTACATAATATTTCTAAGCCTCATGACTCTCATCTGTTAAATAGAGATGATGATGATGACTATAATACTTCATAAGATGATGAAGATTAAATGAATAGCGCATCCAAGGTGCTGGTCACACTGGCTAGTGTGCAGGGACTCAGTGCATGGTCATAATGATCATCGTTATCTGAAACACTGTCTAAAGCCATTGTCTACTGATTAAATCAACAGGCCATATGGACCTCCCTTGGGCCCCTATATGTATCTAACCTCTTTCTCAAATTGTCAATGAAAACCCCAGAAATGGGGAACCAGGAGTTTAGTGTCTTCTAGGTACAGTAGCCATGATCAGTTTGCCATTTCTTCCTGGGGATGTAATAGGCTCTGTTGAAAAATGGTTGGAAAAAGAGCGAGGAGGGAGGCGTTGTGAACCAGGGAAGTTTCTCTTTTGCAGTCTGCAGAGAGATGAGGTGGGGGCTCTGCCACCTTGGTCTCAGACATGGATACATTTTTCTGCCAAATTTCAATAGCAAAAACATACGGGGTACCATCATCAGCCTCACCAGCAAGGCACAAAGAGCCCTACAATGACACATGCGTGGCAACAGCGTCGCCCGGCAGCTCCGAGCATTGCATAGTTTAAATCAGCTCAACTTTGGAAATTGTATATAAAACGTCAACGTGCAGATACAGAAAATCAAAACAGTAGGTAAGAGGCAGCCTAGAAACGATTTTCACCAGGACAGCGTTGTGCCCAAACCTCCTCGGGTAGGTAATTTTGTACCCCAGTAAAAAAATTTTGAAAAAAATAAAATAAAAAATAAAATGCATGATTGGAATAAAAGAAAAAGAAAGAACAATGTGGACACGTTCTTTCTAGTGTGAACAGACGCGGTCCTTTCCGCCGAGTGACCTTCCTCCTTGCTGCTGGAGCATCATTTTCGGTTCCCGTTGGGTGAGACAGAGGCGACCTGTGGTCTGTCGCCGCTGTTCCCGGCACTCAGAATGTGGCTGCGGCCGAGGCGTCCCCGCTCGGCATCGGCGCCCTCCGGGGGCTGTCCCACGCGCGCCCACCGCGGCCTGCGGGTCCCGGTCGCAGCCGAGCGACAAGTGGCCAGTAAGGAGTGACGACGGGGGAGGGGACAGGACGCCCGGGGGAGGGCAGACAGAGCTCGGCGCGCGGCCGGTGCTGAGCGGAGCGCGCGTCCCTGGGCCGGGGTCCCCGGTCCCCTCGGGCCGCGGGCCCGGCGGGGAGGGTGGCGAGCGCCCCCTGGCCAGCGCCGCCCGCGGGGCGCACCCACCGCGCGCCGGGCCCCGCAGTCCCCGCGCCCGTCCCCGCGCCCGGAGCAGCAGCGGCGCCGCGCCCGGACCAGGTAGGGCCCCTGCGCCCCGCGCCGCCGGCGCGAGAGGGACCCCTGACTGCAGGGGCCGGGACCCCGGACGGGAAGGGCCACCCGGGTCCCCCTCGGAGCTGTTCCAGGAAGGGGCGAAGGCTGCTGCGGGCGGCAGGGCTGAGAACGAAATCGAAAAGAGCTGGCGCCGAAGCCAACTTCGGGCACTTCCCGGTGGCTTCTTGGGTGCCGGTCTGGTCGCGCAGGATCCGGCGATGGGGCGGGCGGGGGCGCAGGCCTGGGGCGCCCCCTCCTTCCTTCTCCCCTTTCCCTCTCACCTGAACTAAAGGGAGCATAGGGGAAGGTGAAAGGAAAGTTTTTGTGTCCTTGGCAAAACTGTAAGGAGAGGTGTTTTCTGGAGATGGCCACCTGCCCACGGAGGACACCTGCTTGCAGGGAATTTGCTGGAAGGGCAGGCAGGGCTGCCACATTCACTCCTAAACAAACCAAGTGTCTGCCCAAGGGCCTGGGTTAGGGTGAAGCAGGTCTTTGATGGGGAGAGATGGGGGAGGGTGGGGAGAGAGAGAGAGAAGTCTGGGTGCTCAGTCCTGTGACCTTGAGTGAGATGGTGTCCCAGCTTGGGGGCCATGTTATCACAGTGTAGTTCACTAAAATCTCTGTATGGATTGGATTTTTAAGAGCCACAGTTGTCAAGGGGAGAGTGAGTGTTTCATGCTAAATGTGTGGGCAGTCCCCATGCACAGAAAGAGAGGCCCAAAGACTGGCTGCACTGCGAGAGTCTGGTCATTTCTGCAAGGGAAGCACCACAGAACTGCCCTGTCCTCCGGGCCGTCCTGCCACTGTGCCGGCTGGCCGTGGTGCTCAGAAGAGGTTACTCAGTAATGGCACAGGCTGACGGATGTTGAGGCGGAGAGCAGAACGAAAACGCATTGCTCTTTCCTGTGAGTGGGGAAAGTGAGCCATCTGTGCCCAGTGCCCAGGGCCTTGAAGTTCCAGGTGCCCTTTGAGAGCACAAACCACGCCTGTTGGATTGTTTTTATGAACCTCCTACGAGATCCGAGCAGGCCGCCCTTGCTTTCCGTCAGCTCTGGCTTCTTCGTCTTTTTCTTTTGGCAAAGAGAATCCTAAAGCATGGGGATTCTGGTGCTGGCATTGTCCCCTAGAGCACCGGTCCCTGCCTGACCTACTGGGGAGGTCCTGGGTCCCCCACCCCCACCACATACCCCAACCTTGCGAATCATCATCTTCATTTTTTCCCCTAACTTATCTTTTGGTAATTTCTTGTAAAATGGCAGACTCACTGCGGATGCTCGCTGTCTTTTAAAAATGCTGTGTCTAGTGGGAAGAAGGGTGACATTTACTAATTTGGTTGCAAATTACGTTTGAAGTTTATGCACAGCTGTTGAAGATCCCTCAGAGCCCGGCCATTGTCTGGCGCAGGTGTCTACTGCAGATCCGTCTCGTTAGGGCCTTTCTGGCGAGGATCGGACGGACGTTCATGTATTTAAAGATGAGGCAGAGGAAGATCTAAAACCTGCCAAGCCCCAGCTGCCCAGCTCCTGCAAGCCAGCTGTTGAATCTCTCAATCAGATACTTTTGTTCTTCGTTTTTCTTTTCTCTCATGCACTTTTATTTCTGATTTCCAGAGTAACCTGTTTCAGCGTCCTGTGATTGTCTTCTATGCTTTTAAAATGTAAACTCCCAGGGAAGACTCTTGTCACCCTCCGCTTTGTCACTTTCATTTCTGCCACCGTCTTGTGCTGTGGTGGCTCAGGATAGCGAGCATTACGTGGGCAAACATTTACCTCTGTTCTGCTCCCAGCTCCACCTGCCGCAGCAGAACCCCTCACTGAGTCTGCGCTCAGCCTACACAGTGCCACTAGAATTTTGACTTGTGTTGCTATCTTGCTTCTCCTTCAGGTATTACGGAGATATTGTTCAATTATTCACACCTCAGCTCTCCCTGTCATCTCCAAGATCCTTGTCAGCAGGGACTCTATTTCTCTCGTTCATGGCAGGAACTGGAGGCCCCATGGCCCATTTGTCATGGGTCGTTTTCTATAAAGATTTCTCATTCCATTGTAACACATTCTCTCTCCTCTGTCAAAAAGACTAAATTCTTCTGTATAATGAGTTAGATGTTTTAACTGAAATTCCTGTGGGTTGGGTCTGGGATTTTGTTTCAAGAGCGTGGGCTTCTGTACAAATCTATAACTTCAGAGATTCAGGAGGAAACCTCCGCACACAAATCTCCTTAGAACGCAGTATTTAATTATTGTGTATTTGCCTTTCTTTAAACCAGAAATTAGAATGAGCACTTCCCTTTTAATGCATTTGATATTTTAGAATTGCTGACTATGTTGTTCGCCCCTAAAATTGCTCCTGATATAGTAGTCTAATGTGATGGTTTGTTAACAAGAGTATATATGATTTCAGATGATTTCCTTTTTTTTTTTTTTTGAGACAGAGTCTCACTCTGTTGCCAGGCTTAGAGTGAGTGCCATGGCGTCAGCCTAGTTCACAGCAACCTCAAACTCCTGGGCTCAAGCGATCCTACTGCCTCAGCCTCCCGAGTAGCTGGGACTACAGGCATGCGCCACCATGCCCGGCTAATTTTTTCTATATACATATTTTAGTTGGCCAGATAATTTCTTTCTATTTTTAGTAGAGACGGGGTCTCGCTCTTGCTCAGGCTGGTCTCGAACTCCTGACCTCGAGCGATACACCCGCCTCGGCCTCCCAGAGTGCTAGGATTACAGGCGTGAGCCACCGCGCCCAGCCCAGATGATTTCCTTTTTACAGAGTTCAATCTTTTATTTTTTAAAAAGAATTTCCCTCAAATTATTTAAAATGATACAGTTACATGATGAAAAATCCCAGAAACACAGATGCATCATGTGATTCCATATTTTGGTATATATTTTTTGCCCAAAATCAAATCTGTAATTAAAATAGAGAAATTAGCATTAAACTCATTCTGTTTCTGTCCATTATTGTAAAACTTTAAGCATCTCATTTCTAAGCAGCTACACATCCAGTTTTCCATACCTCTTCCAGTGGGTAAGGCAGAAATTCTGAGAAAACTCAGAAAAACATGATGTTAAAGCAGAATGATGAATTCAAAGGTGTTTCCTTACAATGATATAAATATCTTCAGTATTTTAACATACCAAACGTTTACACACAGTCAAATTCTGATTGCTCTATTATCCCAACATATTCATGGGGCAAATTGAGAGCCAGGGCTCACCCAAACCCAGAATCGTAGCCTGTACTCTGGGATTAAATTAGATAGTTAAAGTTTCTCACTGTGACGGCATATCCTTCTACAGCTTGCTGCAGGTTGATGTTAGCTTTTGAGTTAAGCTAATACTGTTAGTAGTAATCAGAGCTAGCAAAAGAGTGAAGAATGGTTCTATTTTGTCATTATTATTTACAATTTATGTGCTGGATATTATATGCAGAATTTTATTTATGCTTGACAAACGTTACTACCTCCTTTAATCCTACAAAGCCTTTATATGTTAGACACTCTAGTTATTATTCTCATTTTTCCAATGAGGAAGCTGAGCCTCCAGGGCTGGGTGCTTGTCCAGGGGTCATAACTGCTGGGTGGTAGAGTGAGGTTTACTCAACCACCCAGACCTCTCTGACCATCAAGCACTAGCTTTAATCCGGATGACCCACCAATTAATTCCTTTGATTATGGTAAAATTCACATAACATAAAATTTACCATCTTAGCCATTTTTAAGTGTACAGTTCAGGGGCATTCAGTCAATTAACACTGCTGTGCAACCATCACCACCGTCCATCCATGGAGCTCTTTTCATCTTGTAAAACTGGAACTCTGTCCCCATGAAACACTAACTGCTCACCGCCCCCCCAGCCTCTGACAGCCCCCACTCTGCTTTCTGTCTCTGTGATTTTAACTATTCTACTTTCCTCATATAAGTGGAATCATACAGTGTCTGACCTTTGGTGACTGGCTTATTTCACTTAGCATGATGTTTTCAAGGTTCATCCATGTTATAGCACGTAACAGGGTTTTCTTACTATTTAAGTCTGAGTAATATTCCATTGTATGTACGTACCAGAGTTTGCTTATCCATTCATCTGTCACTGGCCTGTGGGTTGCTTCAACCTTTTGACTACTGTGAATAATGCTGTTATGAAGATCGTTGTACAAATATCTGTTCAAGATCCTGCTTTCAATGCTCTTGAGTATATACTCAGATGTGGAATTGCTGGGTCATAGGGCAATTCTACGTTTAATGTTTTGAGGAATCGCTGTACCAATTTTCACCATTTTAGGTCCCCACCAATGTTGCACAGGGGTTCCTATTCCACATCCTCACCAACACTTGTTAGTTTTGTCTTCTTGATAGTAGCCATTCTAATAGATGTGAGACGTTAGCCAATTAACTTTATTCCAAATCACTGGGTGCCTGGTGTCAGGGACCTGTGGGCTGACACTACTCCTAAACTGATTGTTTTTTTCCCATCTCAGCGTGTGCTGATATGACTTCTTGCAGGGCAGGATCACTGGGGGACCTACTACTCACACAGCCCCTGAAGGACTAGGGAAGCCATGGACAGGAAAGCCCCCAAAAGACTAACCAACTCTCCCTGTAGGTAGGGTTGTCTTACCTCCATGAAGGACCTATGATTCAGAAATGAACAGTTGTCCAGGTAGAATTGGTATTAATAACCCCGAGTGTGTAGGATGCTCTACAGAAGACGAGTCGCAGGTTTAATTATCTTGTGTACGTGATCAGACCAGGACAGATTCCCAGGAGAGAATGGAAAGAGAAACTGCCATGGGTGAGTTCATCGGGCTTTTGTTGTGAGCCTCAGACCCACGCACTGTGCTATGCAACCCACGGGGAGATGCGGCTGGTAAATAGGAAATTATAATGCAGCATGATGAATTCACGAGATATTTGTATTATGATGTGTCAGTTTCTAGTGTTATGCAAGTATTGTGTATATTTTTTCCTTCCTCCTCTAGCATGCAACCCCACGAGGGCTGTCATTTTGTCCCTAGCTACACCCCCAGTCACTGCGACAGGGCCTGGCTCATATGAGGTTCTTAATAAACATGCACAGAAGGGCTAAGTGTTACAAGAGGGGACAGACACGGTGCCACTGGAGCACCTAGATTTGGGTCTGAGATGTCCCAGGGCGGTAGGTGACAGCTCAGCTGAGAGCCGAGGATAGAGCCAGGCAGGCGGCTCCAGGAGTGGGAGCAGCGCTGGTATAACAGAACGGCCCTGCAGCACCTGACGCAGCATCCTCGCGCAACCTGGTTTGAGCCTCTCAGGTAAGCGGAAGTGAGCAGGGTGGGTAAGCCTGGAAGCCTCAGTTTAGATCTCTGCTCTCCTCACTCATTGGCTGAATGATCTTAATCAATTAATCAATCACCTTCTCAGAGCCCCATTCTCCCTGTTTGTGAAATGAGGAAAATAATCGTCTCCGATGGCAGTGATGTTTCGAGAAACCACGCGTGTGGTGGTGCGTGTGGTGGTATCATCGGGTGAAGCCAGAGGGGTTGGCTAAGCCAGATCACACAGGGCCTCTGAGCAGCATAGCCCTGCCATTCATTCTCCAGGCGGGGACACTGCTGAGAGTGGAAGGGGACATTATCAATAACAAAACTGGGAAAACAGGTACAAACCCTGAGTGTCTGGGCAAACCGCTCTGTAGGGCCACCTTACTTTTAAGTCAGACAAAAGAGTCTGATCCTGTTCTAAGAACGGGAGGAACCCCTTACTGGTTTCCCTACCAGTGGAGGTAAGCTCTGTTCAAGTTCTCTCCAGCATTTCAGAGAGCTGCTTTACCTGACCATGAACTCAGCACCTGGCTGGCACTGTAAACTCCTCCATACCTTGGCAGCTATCTACTCACGAGGCACTTAAATTAGCATCCACGCGGCATGAACAGCTCAGAGGGCTGGGGGTGGGGAAGACAGCCAACGGTCTACTCTTTGCACTTTTAGCTAAAGAGCGTTGCTGATGCCAAGTCTTTTTTTGTTAAAGCCTGTAATGCCTAAGGGACTGGGTGCTAGGTTCAAAGAAAAGAATCTCAATCTAGTGGTTTAAATGTCTGCACAAGCAGAATCGGTATCATCCTGGAAGTTTTTGTCTGTGAGCAAAATTCCTCATGCAGCGTACAATCTATCAGGGAGGTCTAAAATTAAATGGACAAAGGTGATACAGTCTTATGATTATTGATCAGTTATGATCAGCCACAGGCTGTGCTGAGCACTTTACTTACATGACCTCGTAGGTGCTTTGAGAACACGTGGAAGGAAACCAAGTCCCAATTTGGAGGATGAGGAAAGGCGTTCCAGAGCACAAGGTGTCTAAGGTGGGGACTGAAGATGCACAGGAATTAGCCCATGCGTGGAGGGGTTCGGAGCCAGCGAGGAGATAAGTCTTTCATGAAAGAGGCTGAAATCTTCTTCCCTGAAGTTTTGGGAGAAGTTCATCTCAGCTGTGTGTCTAGCCTTTTCAGGGCAGTCGGCTTCAACAGTCTCCATGCTGTGCCCACCCAGGCGTTCTAGCTATACAAAAGCAAGCCTCATGCACAGTATTTTTCAAACTGAAAGATAGTCCATTAGTGGGTTATGACACTAATTTTGTGGGTGGTGACAAGTGTGTCTTTAAGAATGAAACAGAATAGAACAGAAAATACCAGAGTGTATTTCATAGAGTAAGGGTAACTATTTCATGAAATTTTGTATCATTTGGTTTGGAACATAGTAAATCTGTTTCTTACCTTATTTAAAAGCTTGAAAATTATGTACCTGTGGCATTTAGTTCTCTATACCTCTCCTTTAAGTCATAGAGTCAACATAAGCTGAGGACTGGAAGGAAGAGGGAGAAATGGGAAGGAAAGTGGTGTTTGCTGGCAGTGACCTGTGCCACGTGCCCACATACAGGGAATTAACTACTCAAAGAGCCCCATGTGTTGGGTGGATCACTCACAGGGGACAGAAGAGACAGCTGAGGTTACTGAGGTTAAGAAACTTGCTCAAGGGTCACACCACAAATTATAAGCACTGAACCCTCATCTCTTGGCTATTAATTTAATACTGTTTTTATGTCTCCATGGGTTGTATTTCCAAAACTGGTTAATCTGTTGGCTGTTTGGGGAAGACGTTTTCTCAGGGGAAGCGTGTTATTACCCTATCACTCATTTGTTAGGAAGAAAATAAACTTTGAGACACCCTTCAGCTTCATAAAGAACTAGGTAGGTTAGGGAGAAATAGTATTTATGCTACAGACCAGAGATCTTTCAACGTGACATTGACAAAGATAAAACACGGCCACCCGTCCCTCCACTGAAACTTTCCCCTTGTAGCTGGAGGAGGACTCACGTGACGTCACGTGAGACTTTCTTTTCTAAATATGGGGTCACTGCTGAATCCGACTGTCTGCTTTGCCCAGTGTCTGTACACAGGCTGATGAGTTCTACCGGAAAAACTATGCAACTCTGCAAGTTTGTGCGGCTGTAGCTCCACGATTTCCAACTTCGACGGGACTCTCCGACGTCCCCAGCTCTCAGAAGTTTCCCTGGTCAACACTCTTGTTTACACCTCGGCTATTCAGTCATCACACCTCTGGATCCACCCTCCCTCCCTTCCCTCTGTCACAATGATAGGACTGCCACACCCCATGCAGTGTCCATCCTGCGTTGGTGCCCTGGAACCATTTCTGCCCCTTTCCTTGGAATCTTATTCCTTGAGTGTCTCCTCCCTCTGCCGCCCCTGTCCCTGCCTGTCTCCCTTGCCTCCTGTCCCCTCTTTGCAAGCTCCTCTTCTCCTGTCATCAGCGGGATGGTTGCTGTTCCTCAACTGTCTCACCATGTGACCACCCTCACCCCTCGCTCACCTCCCCGGCTGTCTCCTTGCTGGCCACGGCCCAGCCCTTACTGACCCAGATCCCCCTAGTCCTGTTCCCCGGGTGGTTTATGGGCACATCTGATGCCACATGCCCCACACGTCTTCCCCTTTCCTCTTCCCACACAGTTCTCCTCCCACTCTTTTCTGTGCCTGGCACCGCCGTCACCTGCTGCACAAGCTGAAACCTTGAGTCCTCCTCAACCTCCATAGCTCACCCCAGACCAATTCTGGGGTTCACCCCACATCTCCCCTTGTTCTTGCCATACCTCCCACCCCAGCACCTCTACTCTGTTTAGAGGCCTCAGCATTTGTCTTCTAGACCAACACCAGACCCTGCTCACTAGCCAGGCTGTCCCTGGTGCTTCGCCACGCTGCAGCAAGAAGGATCCTTCTAGAACTCAGCATGTCACTCCTCTGCTTTAAGTCCTCCAGTGGCTGCCCAGTGCTGTTGGGATGACGTCTAGACTCCTTAGCAAGGACCAGAAGGTTCCAATCCTTTCCTCCCCAGCCTTGTCTCTCCCGCCCCACATTCCTCCAAGTCTGAGCCTCTTTAGGTTCCGCAGGGTCCCCTGTGTCCCTTGCCTCGTGGAGCATTCTGCCCTCTGACCCTTCCTTCCTGCCTAATTCCCGTACATCCTCAGTCCCCACCTTAGATAGCTCGTCCTCTGGAAAGCTTTGCCTTGTCCTCCAAACTGGGACTCGGTTTCCTTCCACATGTTGCCAAAGCACCTAGGAGATCATCGCCATAAGGTGCTTAGCACAGCGTTTGGCCCATCCTGACCAGTCAATAAACGTGACAATATATCGCCATCGTTTGTTTACTTCTAGCTTCCCCAGTAGACTGTATACCCCATGAGGGCAGAGCCCAAGTTCTCTCTTGTTGCTCATAGCATCCCCTGGCATCTAGCGCTGTCCCTGACACACAGCAGGTGCTCAGCAAATACAAGTGGGATAAATGAGCCACACATTTCTGAGCCTTTCGTGCCTGAGCCTGGGTGTTAGAGGAGAGACTCCCAACCTAGTGATTTCAGGGTCTGCATGAGCAGAATCATTATCGTCCTGGAATTTTCTGCCTGTTGGCCTCTGGAATTATCCAGATAAATTCTAGGACAGAGCAGAAGAGGATGGAAAATGTTTAAAAATCCTGGGAGGCGACTCACTGTGAGAAAAAGGCTGCGTCTCCCCCGTGTGTGGTGTGGTTTCTTCCTCTGTCACTTCCACGGTGTCTCACTCTGAGGACCATTAAAATGCCAATAGCAAAAGGAAAAAAAAAAAAAGAATTAAGCTAAGAATAATCAGAAAATAAAAGGTCATATTAAAATATTCTAAAATATCCTACAAGCAGAAGAAAGAGGCAATAAGTAAACATAAAATGTAGATATAACAAAAACTCAGAAATTATTTTAATAAAGAGAAAATAGGAAAGGGTAAAAGAGGTGAAAAAATTTTTAAATCGAATGACAAAAAAGATTTTAAGGATTCTTCAGAACAAAATCGTAATTACTTTAAATTTCATTAAAACAGTTAAGAGTAAGAAAAGTTAAAAAGTAAAAGACTAAAGTCAAGAATTGGTATGATAGAAGTATGCCAAAGATAAAATAAGTAAAAGCACTTACACACACACAAATTTTTTTTAAAGAGTAATAAACCATTTAGGGGACACACTTAAAGGTAGAATAGCCCAAAGTATGAAACCAAAGAAAAAAATAATCTTTTACAGATGATTAAAAATAAATCCCAGCAATAATAAAATAAAAAGGGCATTGGCATTTACGGATTCCTAACAACAGCTAAGCTTCAGCTGAGAGAATGTCAAAGCCAGAGCTTGGGTTTCTGGCGCGAACCACAAAAGGCCGTGGCAACCTCTGCGGGATGTCATGGAGGGAAAATGCTCTGAGTCCCCTGTGACATTTCCCTCCCAGGAAGTGCTGGCTCAGGGTCACGTAAGGGCAGGTGGGAGAATTATGCTCTCTGCCTGCAGAATTAGGCGGATGCCTCTTCTTGGCTAAGACCCAGCATCTTCTGCCTTCCAGCCGCTCGTGGCGTCTCCATGCAGAGCCTCCGCCTTTCCTTTTGGATACGGGAAGGTTCGGTGGGCCCTTAAGTGCCAAGCACACCCCTCCCTCTGTTCATGGAGACCTCGTCTCAAACAGAATTCCTGTGACCTGTCCGTGAAGTCTCCCTTTCAAACAGAATGCTATTTGCCCCTCCCACGTATTGGCGATTTTCATTAAAAAGTGTCCTGTTGTGTTAGACCTTCATCGAGTCCTGGTAACATGTTGACTTTCTCTCTTCTGCTTCCAGCATCTCTGGGGACTTGCAGCATCTATGCATCGCACACTGGAGCTCAGCAACGCTGTTTTAATTCAATTGTTACCTCCTGAGTGAGCTCGCCTCGGGCACATACTGGGTCTTCTCTTTCTTTTCCATTTTTTAACTCTTGGCGCAGAGCTCAGTCTGGACCTTGAGTTGAGAAAGCTCGAGAGGCCGCCTGTTTCCAGAGAGGATGTTCCATTTCCCTCTGGTCACCAACGTGGAGGTTTCTAAGCATAACTGTCATGTTTTCAGGGCCTGGTCATTAGTGGTAGGTGCCCTAAGCACTCTGATTTCTGCCCGTACTCTCAAGGTGAGTTTTGGGGGTGCAGACTGAGAAGTGGCGTTCAGGGCCAGGTCCACGGAAACCGTTGGGTGTGTTGGCTTCTGCTGGGCCAGTGTCTGCCTTGTCGTCTGTTGGGTTCTTCCTCCCCAGAGTCCCTCCATCCCACTGCTCTTCCGTTCCCTTATATGACAGCAGTCGGGGGCAGGTGGTGGTTGGCATACAAGAGCATTACGAACGCATGAGCTCGTCCCTTGTAGGAGAAGAGACGGAAGAGAGGCCACGGAATCTTGCTGCGTCCTTCACCCTGCTTGGCCCTGCTCCGCCAGCGTTGCGCTAGTCTTCCCAGAGCTATCCAGCAGGGAGGGCAGATGGAGAAGTCCCAGAAACAGAAGTTAGGAGGCAAGACTCTATTTCAGTTGTGCCTTGTGGACCATAAAATGACTGAGTCGGTTTGGGTGGTCTCTAGGATTCCCCGGATGCGAATGCTTTGTAGCCGATGTTCAGGGGTCATTTTGGCATCCACGTGTTCCAGCCAGGCCAGGATCTCACCTGGGCAGCTGGGGTGGGAGAGAAGTGGGTAAGTTTCAAGGACCCCGGGCTGTGGTCAATCCTTCCGGTCACAGCTGTTGGTGGATGATGGCCCGTGTGGACTGAGTGGTGCGTGTGACCCCCTCACCAACAAGCTGGAGCACAGTCACCCACGCAGGGAAGTTATTCAGCTACAGTCAGTTTTGATTTGGAGAATTAAAATGTAATACCATAACAACAACAACGAAACATTGTTTCTTCTACCGTGTTGGTGGTGAAGGTAGCACAAGGTCGGGTGTAATAACCATGTTTCTCCAAAAACGACAACCTGATTTCCTCAGCGGACTATATTTCTGGAAAACAAGACAATGATGAATAGCAAAGAGATGGAATCTTCTCTCCTCTAAGAACGGGAACTCTTTTAATTCATCTGCATTAGTCATTCAAAAAGAAAAACAAATGAGTGTACCTTTTATGAGGGACATATTCAGAGGGGTAATATTGACAGTAGCCAGAAATAAACTCTTTCATCAGAAGAACTTGAATTATTCTACTTCTTAGATACAACTGAGCCACTTCTAGACAATTTGATTAAAAAAAAAAAAAACCTCTTAACATTGGTGAAAATAATCCAGTGAGAAGTAACTTGCATAACTCCAAGTTCTAAAGCCAAGGCAGCTTAAGTATTTGCCCAAGGCACAGCACAAGGTCCTTTAACCTTTTTCCTTCCATTTCAGAAAAAGAAGGATTTTACTACTGGGATTCTTTCCTAGTTCCTGGGTGTTGAGATTTGTTAATATTTATAGTACACTTGAGAGCTGTGACTAAAAGTGCTTTAGGAGAGTAACGATCAGAAGGAAAAGGCTTTTTGTTACTCATTAAAATAAAATAAATGAAGTTTATTTGACCAGAACAGGCTAATATTGCTAAGCATAAATTAGCACATCATTTTAGAAATTAACGAAGCAAAACTCATCCATTAACAGTTTCCCATAGTTGGAACTGACAGAAAAAAACGTCAACACATAACATTATATTTGAATTTTATTATTTCAACAGAAATGAAAGGAAAAAAAAAAAAAAGCAAACCCTTTCTCTTCAGAAAACAGCCGTGCAATATTCAGAACAGAGAGAATATGTGCTTATTGAAATACACAAAATCCAATTTTCTTCTAGAAAATAGATATTTTCTCATGGAAAAATAGTCTAGACCTCTGGGCCTAAATAATATAAACATAGTGAGAGATCACACTATTTATTCAAGTACTGTTCTATCTCAGTACTTAGCCACACACAGCTAAGAAGGCAATTTATGAAGAATCATCAAACATTCTGCAGGTTCAGAAAGTGAAACACACATTTGCTTGAAAGTTTGTCTGAAAGCTCCCCATAGGAAAATTCAAGCTGAATTCCAGGGAATTCTAATCCACGGGACACATTTTCTTAGTCTTTTGCAAGACAGAATCAGAGGATTACATTTTCTAAGAACCCCTTTTTAAAAAGCTAAGCCCTAATCAGTTACGTGTGACAAAGGCTTGAAACGGGATTTGGTAGCAAGTAATTAAGGACGCAGTGCAAGGTGGTGTGTGCGGACAGTGGACCCTGCTACTGCCCTGGAATTGTCAAGGCTGCAGTTTGTCATTTAGTGAACATGTGTTTATTTGACCTAGACTATTGCTTTGGACATAATTGCCATGGTGCAAACTGCCCCCAAAGTCAGTGGCTGCAAACAACACTGTTTTATTTGCTCTTAATTCTGTGGGGCAGGGATTTGGGCTGCTCTAGCACCCGGGGGGTATCTCATGAGGCTGCAGATCTGAGGTGGGGTCACTCCCATATGTGGCCCCTCGGTGGAAGGTTGGGACTTCACACACACACACATTTCCTCTTTTTCTCCCCCTGTGGCTCCTTTGGGCTTCTTTTCACAATGATCAGATCCTAAGAGCCAGGGTTACGAACACACAAAAGCAAAAGCTCCAATCTCTTAAGGCCCAAGATAGGAAGTGCCACAGCGTCAGCTCTGCCGAGGTCTATGGGTGGAAAGAGGTCACAGGCCAGGCGAGACCCAGGAGGGGCTGCGGAGAGCACCCTGGGTGGACGGTGGGGCACAGTGGCATCACAGGAGGGCGGGTGGGACGAAACAGGCTGTTGCATCCATCTTTGGAAAGCCACTGAGCACACATATTGAGGCTGCTGATATGCTCACATTGCCTAAGGAGGACCTCGTTTATTTTCTAATATTGAGCCTTTAGTCTCACTGTTCATGCAGCCAACAGGGGATCTTACTGAAACAAAAATCTGACCTTTGTGCTCCACTTTAAAACTCTCCGGTGGCTCCACACTCCCTACAAAACAGAATCCAGACCCTTTGTGAGGTTTGTTGGGCCCTTCCCATCCTGTCCCCTGCCTGGCGGACTTTGCTCTCCCGAGGCCTGGCACCCTGCAGCGCCCCACGTGCACCTGGCCTTAATCAGCACAGCTCCCTACTGATCGTGCACTTCCTGTCATTTAAATCCGCACTGCTAACCCCTGAGATATCACCTCCTCTGTGAAAGTGCCTGCAGGCTGTGTCAGGCATCCCTTCTCTGTGTGCAGTGGCACCCCGTGCACGTAGCCAGCACAGCAGCGATGGGCTGGCAGCCCCGAGGGGCAGGCTCTGCGTCCCCCCCCCAGTTGTCCTGTCTTGCCCTGGCCTTCAGCAGAGAGTCCCCCACGGAACAAGTGCTCAGTGAAGAGAGGTCGTATGTCAGCTCAGTATAGGCAGGGGAGAGAGGGGTGGAGTGCCCAGCCTGGGGGAAAGACCAGAAAACTCCAGAGCGGTGGACTCAGGACTGCCGAATGGACATCGAGAATGCTCTAGAAAAACCAAAGACACGAAACAAGCGTAGAAAGTAAAACAGAAAATCCGATTCGGTGTAAGAGAAACCAAGGCGCATGTGGTGGTGACGGGTGTGGAGAGAAGAGGCGGTGAGAAGGTCAGGAGGCCGCAGAGAGGTGGGAGGGAGACCCGCCTCCCCCCCTCCAGGGTGTCCCTGGCCTGGAGTCAAAAGGCAGGACACCCAGGACCCAAACAGGCAGAACCTTACACCTCCAGACCTGGGCAGAGCTCAACAAGTGACCTCCCTCACCCAGCAGAGCTGGGGAGAGGCAGGGCAAGGTGGAGTCGCTGCTCCGGGGAGGGACTGCATGACGCTTGCACCGAAATCCCAGCTGTCACTCACGTCATGTGCTTGGGTGTCTTTACTCTTGCGCCAACCTGACTGAATACCTTTAAAGTGAAACTGTGTGTGTGCCCTTGACTCCAGTAAAGGCACAAGGGACAAGGGACAGGGGACACTGTGTTACTGGGGAAGAGGAGAGGCCAGCTAACAGCCAACCCAGGAAGACCCACCTTGAAAGAACCCATGGCCTTCTTTTGACAAAATAACTGTAAACAATGTAATCATTGCCAGAAAATATTTTTCTGCTAAATGCTGGAAGAAGAAAGCATGATTACTGTCCTTTTGCCTCTGGGTGTAAAATAATTATAACTAACATTGTTAGAGCTTTTTCCACCCGCTAGTGCTGCTCTGATCACGGCACCTGCATCCTCATAACAACCTCTCACGCAGGTCCCATCAGTGTCCTCATTTCACTGACAAGGAAACTCAGGTTAAACTACTAAACAGCAGAGCTGGGAATTCAAACGCAGCCAGCTGGATGCTGTGGTCTGAGTTTTTAACACTCTGCGTAGCTGAGCCCGGATTTGGCAATACACTGTGTCTACTGACATTAAAAAAGAAAACACTACCTGACATTCGTGTTAATTCTGAGAAGTGAGTTTTGAGGCTTCCTTCCCTCTTTAATTGTCAGTTACTGTTTGGGGCTATTTCCTCGTTGTGCTGCCCAACATCTCGCTGACTTTAGTAACAGAGAAGACGCTCAGTCCGATTCCGTAACGCTGTCACGCCGGGAGCTTTTCTGGGTCCTTTCCCAGGTGTTCTGGTCTGGTTCTGGTGTTCTGGTTCGCTGGTCCCCGGGGTGCTGGTCTCTCTATTGAAGCATCTAAAAATTCCTCCTGGTGTTTAGAGAGATTTAGAAAAGGCTGAAAATCTGTACAGAGCTCCTGAAGTTTTTATCTCTTCGGGGGAAGCTTAGGAGGGACAGAGGAGATTGCCACAGTGGTTTGCTCTGGGCTCATCCCTGTTTCGAATGTTCCCCAGAAGCAGAGTCGGGTACCTGAGGCCAGGACACGAGGCGGAGCTCCGGGACCAGCAACACCCACGTCCATCCCAATTAGTTTCTTCCTAATATAGCCGGATCCGGATTCATCGTGAGACGTGCCCCCTTCTCCCAGCCGTATTTCAGACCCACAGTGTCGTAAATTGTTAAAAAAAAAAAAAAAAAAAAAAAAAAAAACATTTCAAGGAAACCTAAAAAACGTGTATTAAAATCCTAGTCCTTTCTCCCAGACGCTGATTCATTTCAAGTCTCAAACTCTCATGACTTCTTCCTTGAACTTTCCTCTTCTTTCATCGACGCTTTGGTATCTTTAATGCTATGGTTGGTAATAGACTAAACAGATTTCAAGTGGCAAATTCTATCGTATCAACTCACACTCATAGGTACGGACCACTGTAACTCGCAGAGAGCTGTGAAGAAGAAAGCTTGTTTCATTAAAAGTGAGCGAGAAATGCGGCCAGATTAACATTCTTGGGGAATCGCTTTGAAACCTGAACTTCAACTTCATGGGGCTGCTTCCGGAATTAAAAAAGTAATATATTCTGCTGTCCTGGGAGATATTCCTAAGTAAATATAAGTATAAAAAAATCTGACTGTGATAACTCATATTCCTAATGAGGATCTGTAACTTGTCTTTTTAGACCTTTGCTTTTTACTGACTATTGCTGAAATTTCAGGTAGGCAAATGAGTAGGAGGAACCTCAAGAACTACCTAATTAATTCTCACTCATGCAGCCCCGGAGGAATTTCTGGTCCTCCCTTTAACTTCTGCACATGTCACCTCTGAAGGGCCATGAACATGCCTCGCTGTGCACGATGTTGCACTCGGTACCCTCCGATGTTCCACAGGACAATGAAGAGCCCTAGCTAATTTGTAAATGGAGTTCTTCCTTGCCCTCTTCTCTTACACCCTAAGGTTAAAAACTGTCTTTGAGAATTTTTCCCAAATCTTCATAAACACAGACAAAAAATAGTAAAATGTGGGATTAGACCCCCCGACTTCAACTTGAAAATCTTATTTCACTTCTTGCATCAAGGTGACCACATCTTCACAAGTGCAAGAATAGATGACAATATTCTAGCGGGCAGTGATTCCCCTAAAAGTCCAACACTCCCAGGGGCTCTACGGCGTCAATCTGCCAGCTTCCCAGACCAAAGCGATTTCTCAGATCTTCATATTATGCCCGTGATGTTTGCTTGCTAAACCATCAGCTTAAGTTATTTACTCTTTATCTTTTATCTCAGTTTCTGGTTGTATTTTATCTAAGTCATCTTAACTTTAGTTGAGCTAAAGCTGTGGTTTTGCAAATTAAATCGGTTGTGGGTTTCTGCATATATCTGCTCCTTGTGTTTACTAAGCTTTTTTTTTTTTTTAAATTAGTGTTGTATGTCTGTTTACATCTTTACCGTGGTATAAGGGAAGGTTTGTTTTGCTTAAGGTTCTTTTAAACGAATTCAAGACTATTTAGAAGAACGCATTTTAAAAAGTCAACACATTTTTAAACACCTTATTTAGTATGTTATCTCAAGCCACAGCTGAATTCCCTCCAACGTTTTGAAGTTTGTACGTAAGAGATCACATGGTTCATAAGTCTGGACTTTAAACCTTAGGCAAAAAGAACCTGTTTCATGTTTTCAATAAGGAAGAGATTTTTTTTTAAAAGACAACTCACGGGGCTCGTGTAGAGGAGAAAAAGCAACATGAATGCTCAAGGCAGTGGGTGATTAGAAATATATCACAATAATCCTAATCATGGACAGAAAACATCTGAGGTCCCAAAGCTCAAGGACTGAAGAGTATGATCAAATACAACAGAAATAACCAGAAAAAAAATCCACGAGACCTGTTGCATGGATGGATGGAGGAGATGAGGACAAATGAGGACTCACAGTTGATTCCAGTATTTCTAGCGTGGAAGACTCAGACAGTGGCAATTGCATTGACCAAGACAGGAGAGGAGCACACACAATCCAGTTTGCATTCGTTGTGTTTGGGGCGAGTGGAACACCACCCAGAGAGGTCTGCTATGGAGTTGAACACATGACACTGAAGAAAGTGAGTATATAGTTCAAGAAAAATGTCCTTTTTGAGGTTACCACTAAGTAGGGGGTCCTAGAAGTCATCAAAATGATGAGATTGGCCATAAAGGTTTGTAGGAGAGAAGGGAAGAAAGTGGAAACCTGGATACATTCCGAAATGTTTAGGTAAAGAAGCAGAACCAACAGAGTGAGCTGGACAGTGGCCACAGAGGTGGAAGGACGGCAGGAGGGAAGGGAGTGGGCAGCGCTCCATGGACTATTGAGGAAGGAGACCGAGAACCAGCCAGTGCATCTGGAAATTAGCAAGTCGTCGGTGCCCTTGCAGGGTGCAACATCTGCAGAGTGGCAGGTGGCAGAAGCCAAAGGGCAGAGGGCAGAGGTGCGGATGGAAGATGGACCAAAAAGAAAGCCAAGATTGTTGGCAAATTCAGTAACAGATCAAAAACTTATGTTACTTGTTGCTTTTTTATTGTGATAAAAATATACGTAACATAAAATTTACCATTTTAACCATTTTAAGTGTACAATGCAGGGGCATTAATGAGATTCACAATGGTGTGCAATCATTACTGCTATCTATTTCCAGAACATTCCATCACCCCAAGCACTCCACTCTGTGCCCTTTATGCAACAACTCCTCATTTCTCTCTCCCGCCAGTCCCTGGTCATCTCATTCTACTGTCTGTCTCTACGAATTTGCCTATTCTAAGTAGCTCATACTATTTGTTGCTTTTAAAGCACGATTTATAAAATAAGAAAAAGAAAGGAATTGTCCTACAACATGATTATAATGTTACAAATTGATATAATGCATTGCCCTTAAAGTGATTCAAACTAGTTGCAGCCTCTGAACCCCCCAAATCCTCCTTTGAATTTAGTAGCATCTTTATCCTACACATACACAGCAGTGAACACCTTTTCCCCCCATTCAAATGATAGCATGGAATTGTAGTTTGGTGAATATTTTTCTGTGTAGCAGTCTGTTCCAGAGGATTGCCTTATTTACTGCATATATGTTGCCTGAAACCGAAGTTCCTGAAAATAGCTGACACATGCATCATTTTAGAAAGACGAGTGGTTTTGCTATTAAGAGATGCAAACAAATAACCACTCTGCTTTGTGACAGTCAGAAGTGACATGAACAGACCTTGCTTCTCAAGAGCAGGTGCACAATGAGTCCCTATAGCACCAGACTCAGTTATTTTCAATGGACATGCTTTTTTCCCCCAGTGCAAGTAAATTCTAACAGAAGACTTATCAAAAGTAATGTCTGACATTGTGATCATCTTCCTAATGCAATTTCTATTTTCATTTTCTGTGAAGATGAAAGCTTTCATTTTCATTTTCATGGCCAGAGTTGACAAAATCCCTGCCGTGGGGATGAGTGAGGTGTGGCTCTTATAGGGTGGATGTGGCTGAGCGGATGTCTTCTAAATTCAGAGCTGTGGATAGAAATGTCCACGGCAGCAGCATTTACAGTATGCATCAAGCCGCTCTCTAAACGCTGCTGACCCAAGCACTCAGAAAGAGAAACTACTCTCATATTGTCTCACTTCCTCCAAACCTATCTTCCCTCATCCAATTCCACCTGTCCTTAATTCCCAGCTGTGACCCCCATTTCTCTCCTGAAACTGCTACTATGGAGTTCTCTCTCTCAGGAAGCAAATTCCTGCAGAGATCTGAGTGGATTTTGGTCCCAACCAGCCTTTGTTGCTTTGTGTGTGGGTCCTGTATCCCAAGGAGACTACAGTCTTCTTGAAGAGAGTGTGTTTTCATTCATAGAATCGTGAAATAGTACCATTTTACAAATGAGGGAGTTGGGCCCAGAGTGGTAAAGGAACTTGCCTAAGGCCACACAGCCGAATTCAGTAAATAGTTGAATTAGCCTTTCTTTCCTGGAGCTACCATCTGAATGGCCTCTCCAGGACTGTCTCTGTGGCTCTCTGAGTTTTGCTATTTCCGTGGCTCACCGGCACTTGTGTTCTGGAGACCTTTCTCCATATCACACACAATTCTGTACTCTTGGTTATATCTTAATTTTTAAAATCAGAGTCACGTTTTGGGTCCTGCCTCCTAGAGATGACCTTGATGGAAGTTTTAGGTGCTCAGAAACTATTTAGTGACGCGTTCGCAGATGTTGAATTTTAGAGAGTAATTTGGCAATAACTACTGGAGTTGAAGATGTGTATACACCCCCACCCTGTAGTTCAATTACTTTGCACGGATTCTACAGAAACTCTCAAATATGCGCCCGAGGAGATATCTACAAGAACGTTCATAGCAGCATGGTTTATAAAATCAAAATTTTAAAAAAAAGAAAAAAAAGATTAAACATTAATAGAAGAACAGATAGACTGTAGTGTACTTAATTTCAGTTGAATACTATGGAGCAGTGGTTCTCAAAGTGTGGTCCAGAGAACCCTGGAGAGCCTCAAGACTTTTTCGGGAAGTTTGCAGGGTCGAAACTGATTTCATGGTACTCATGAGGTCTACTTTTCTACTTCATTTTTTTTCTGTACAGTGGAGTTTTCCAGAGCTTGCATGTTCTGATAGCCATAGACTGACCACAGAAACCCACAGAGGAAGCCAGGTGTCTTCTATGAAGCCAGACATTAAAGAGACTGCAAATAGTGGCAAACAGTGCCACTTTTCTCAATTTTTTTCACTGTGAAAAATATGATTGTAATATAATATGTTGTCTTTGTTAACATATTACGTGATGGGTTTTTGTGACACTTAATACATAAGTATGTTCAATTTTTCTCCATTTTATTTTCTGCTTTGGCAAATACTGACAGATATAATCCACATAAACTAAACCTCCTTGGTGTCATCCGTAATTTTTAAATAAATGAAGGAATCCTGAGACCAAAAAGTTTGAGCGCTGTGCTACTGAGCAGTGAAAATGAATAAACTTGAGACTCCGTGTATCAAGAATGAATCTTGCACACATGATAAACAGAGTTGCAGAAGAATAGAAACAGCGATTTATATTGAGTTTTAAACCGAGTAAAATGTGCTATATGTAGAATATATATGTTTTAGGAATACATAGATATATATTACATGTATAAAAATGGTAGTCTGAATTCCACATAGTAATTCTCTGGGTGGGTTGGGAGGTGGGAAAGGGATTACCGTCAGTCAGAAGACATTGCAGACTTTAAATTTATTGGTTGTATTTTCTTTTTAAGGTTGGTGTGGATATAAAGACGTTCATGAAGTTACTTTTTATATTTTTGCATGCCTGACATGTTTTGTAACACAATTTTAAAACTATAAATAGCTATATACAACTCAACCACAACAATAAAAAACAATTAAAACAAGGGCAAAAGACTTGAATAGACATTTCTTCAAAGAAGATTTACAAATGCCCAACAAGCACATGCAAAGATGTTCAACATCACTAACCATTAGAAAAATGCAAATTATAAGCACAATGAGATATTATCTCATATCCATTAAAAATGGCTACTGTCAAAAAAAAAAACAATACAGAAAATAGCAAGCACTGGTGAGGATGTGGAGAAATTGGAACCTTTGTGTACTGCTGTCGGGAATGTAAACTGGCACAGCTGCTATGGAAATCAGTGTGGCTGTTCCTCAAAAAATCCAAAATAGAATGACCATAAGATTCAGCAATTCTCCTTCTGGGTATGTATCCAGAGGAATTGAAAGCAGGATCTTGAGATATTGCACACCTATGTTCGCTAGCGTGTGCTGATTTCTCCATGACACGTACCGTCAAGAATCAACCTTGGCCACTTGGGCTCCTCCTGTCTCGAGGACGCATATTTTGTGCACAAGCGCTTGTCCATTACTGGTATAGCTCCATGCACTGCTTCTCATTTTGTCAGAGGTATTCGATCCTCCCATTAGAATTTAAGACCTTGGAAGACAGGGGCCCTGACAACATTCTGTTGCTTGAACGTGCCTGTTTGAGAGCTTTGCATACAGCTGTCACACGTTAAGACTGGCGAAGGATGGATGGGTGGATGGATGGATGGATGGATGAGCTTGATCTTTAAGATGTCAGTGAGCTGAATGCCTTAAGAATTAAGTATAACATCTTCTCTGAACTCCTGTAGCTCCACTCCCATGTGTTTTATGGACATTCCTCGTGTCACGCTGAAATTTCCTTTCCTCTGCAGCTTCATCTTGCTTTATCCTAACAGGCACCTTCTGCCCCAAGCCCAGATGGGTGTGGGGTGAGGCAGTCCTGACTCCCCTACTGTGCTCCCATGGACACCCCATTTTACCACCCTTTTTGTTTCAAGGGGTTCACTATTAATTGATACACAAAAACAGGCGGCAGATAACAAAAATATTCATGATCAGCATCAGGGCATGTGCGCCATCCTGAGGGATGCCTGGCATTGGATGCCCGACATCTTGGAGTTCAGTTCCCTGCCACTCCACTTACTAGCTGTGGGGCCTTGGGCAATTTACTTTAACCTCCTGTTTGTTGTGTTAACACATGCATAACAAAATTTACCATGTAGATCATTTTTAAGTGTACTGTTCAGTGACATAAGAACATTCACATTGTTGTGTAGCCGCCACCATCCATTTCCAGAACTATCTTCCCAAACTGAAATTTTGTCCCCATTAAACACCAAATACCCATATTCCTCTTCCAAGCCGCTGGTAACCACCATTCCACTCTTTGTGTCCATGAATCCAACTACTCCACAGACTTCATTTAAGGGGAATCATGTAATATTTGTCCCTTGGTGTCAGGCTTGTTTCACTCATGTTGTAGCATGGGTCAGAATTCCCTTCCTTTGGAGGCCTGAATAATAATATTCTACTTTAACCTTTGCAAACCTCAGTTGCCTCCTCTGTAAAATAAAGTCAGTAGCCCACTTTTCAAAGGTTGCTGTGCAAACTCACTGAGACCATGTAAATGCTGAGCAGAGTCCAGCATGGTGCTTTGACCCAGGACAGAGATTAGTTTAGTTTTAGTTTCCTTCTCTTCCTTTCCTAACTTGTGAGTTTCATAAGGACTAGAGGCAAGAAATATGCCTTTCTCCTTTGCATGGTTTCTCATGTCACACTTCGGTAAGTGCCCAGTAATTGCTGTGACATTGAACTGAATTGTATAATCCTTTTTGGTGAATTTGAGATCAGCTCCCAGAGTCCCAGCCTTATAAAAATGACCATCGACCTCACACTCCCCTGTAGATCAAAACAGAAGGGAAATCACAGCAGGTCCTTGTCACTCAGGAAGACAGAGTCGGTATATTAGGGTACAGTGTGGAGTGGGGTCTCTGATGGCTCAGGTGAGAAAGGAGGTTGAATAGTTGTTGGATAGATTTGTATTCTCAGGGCAGGTGAACCAATCAAACCAGCAAGTAAACACCTAGTTTTCAACTCTCTTAATTTGTGATAGTCCTTGGCCTAAGTCAATTACAGTTAATCACTGTGGAATTGTTAATAATTATACCATTGCTCCTTGCTATTAATATATGCCGTGGTCATTGCATTATTTGAACATGCAAATTGTTCTTCAGTGGCCAGTGTGACCGGGCCGTTAAAAGAGCAGATCTGCCTAATGAGAAAACCTTGAGCAATGTTGGTTTTGGTGGAAACATCAAGTCGTCCAGGAGCTTTCCAGGGTGGGTGGCATGTGGCAGGAATGAAGCTCACCACGGTAACTCCGTGAGACACAGTTTAACATCTTTCAGATTGATTTTTCCCATTGGCAAAATTCCCATTAAAAAAAAATTTACTTTGCACAGTCCTCTGATTCTTCAAGCCTTGTTTTTCCCAGACGTCTCTCCGAAGATTTTCCCAAAAGACGGTAATTTTACTGTAGTAAGATAAAGAATGTCATCAATTTGACTTACCTGTGGGGAAAATGGCAATGAGAGCCTTACTCAAACCATCTGAAAAAGGCACAGCCCCCTTAGCATCATGGGGTTGGAGACTCCATCTCTCCTGCCCACAGCGGGGAGATCTAGAACCTTCTGCTGCTCCAGTCCTGGCAACCGCCTGAGCAGAGTGTCCACAAAACTGAGGCCTGTCATCTCAACCAGGAAGGATGTGCTTTAAGCATGAGCAACAGGACATTCATGGAAAGAGTGTGGCCCGACTCCGGGATTTCTACCGATGCCTGTCCCCAAGCTGGTGTTCCTTCCCGCACCTGTGACTCCACCCTGCTGAGCCTGACTCTCTGGGGAAGAGCCCCACGGCCGCAGAGGGGCCTTGTGGGCCGCTGCTCTGTGAGTCAGGGTGTACTGATCATCGATGACAGCGTTCTCAGTGTCTGGAGGTGTGTGTTTGCTTTTCTTATGTAACCACAAAAGAGTGGTTAGGTTCTCGCTAATTGATAAGGGAGGCAGAAGTTGACGCTGGCTTTGAAAGGATGCATGAACTCTTAGTCTGATGATGGACGTGGTGAATTTAGTCATGACAGACACATTTCTGACTTCTTCCTCCCTCGCCTTTTCCCTGACAGCACCTTTCCCCGTTGCGTGGTGTTTTTGTTTTTGTTTTGTTTTGTTTTCTCTCCCCCATCTGGAGATAGGAAGAGGCCAGATCGTGCTCAGCACAAAGGAACAGGAAGCCCGGGCCGCACTCCCAGGGCTGGTATCTCCACCTGTGTCACTTTTTCTTCCTTTCTGTTTAAGAGTAAACACGGCAGGATGTGCGCTCACCAATTACTGAGCACACAGAGCTGCAGGGAGTGCTGGGCTAACGAACACAGCTTGGAAGCGCAGTGGTGACAGCCCCCCCCCCCCCCCCGCCTCCCCGCTGGGCTTTTAAGGGCTGTGCTCCCCCAGGGAGGGCAGTGCCCCAGAGGGCCCCGCAGAAATAGTGACTTCCCAGCCGGTGACTCTTCTTGGAGCTCTACCGAGGAAAAGGACACATTGGCAATGGGGTCCCCTCTAGCGTTGGAGCCTTCTGAATGCAAGCAAACAAAAAATAAATAAACCTTTTCATATGACCTTTTAATTTAATTTAATTTCACTGAAACAATGAAAAGAGTGTGAGTTTGACTTTGCAACTTCTTATACTTCATGAGATATATTAATATATTTTCCCAGCATGTTCCTGGGACTACTTAAGGAAGATATGATGTAGGTAGCCTTTATCACCTCTGTTCTTTTTAGATAAGAAATTTGAAGCACAAAGCAAGCGAGTGATCTTGTAACATCAAATTCAAGCTGATCTCCTGACGTCCTAGTACATACAAACCCCTGTGTGCTGGAATCCAGCATCGAGGAGTGGGTGCAAAGCACACCCACCAATCCAGCCGCTGAACTGTGCCCAAATCCTGCTGTTGTCTCCAGGAGGACTGTTAACTCAAAGTTGTAGATTCTCTATTATAGGTTATTCAAATCTCCATAGTTTCTGTCAGTGCTGTTGTATTCATGTTTTATTGTGTCCACTAAAATGCAAGTATTTCTAGGATATAATTCATACCTCCCACCAGCTCTTGCCTGTAATCCACACTCAATGAGTATTTATCGTATGAGTGTCATTATTGAATAGAGCATGTCTGTCACTCCCGTAGTATCAGAATGCAAGGATATTTCTCCAAGACGGCAGGTTTCTGTCTGCAAATGACGTATTCATCTCAGCACAATGGTGAGTGCAACCACCAAGCCCAGCAAGTCACCACGCATGCCAGGGTGTTGGAATTGAAACGGTCTGGAGAGAGTAATCTCTGCTCCCTCATGTTATACAGCCCCGCAGAGCTTAAGTAATTTCCCCACATCGACTCAGTTCCTTATCCAGCTTTGTAGTGGCTTCATCATTCTTAGTGAAAACACAGGAACTGGCCACAGCTGGCCGTGGTCCGTCTGCACAGCCCAGACTCCTGCCCCCAGCAGAGAGTCAAGGAACAAGTTGAAAAAGCTCCGGTTGCTTTCCTTGACCTTACGCAGCATAGTGCAGAATTGCCTTGGGCTCAGCAGGTGCAGGGAGAAGGGGAAATTAACATTTAATGGGGAGAGAGTTTCTGTTCCGGTTGCTGGAAAAGTTCTGGAGATGGATGGTGGTGATCATTGCACAACAACGTGAATGTACTAATGTCACTGAATGGCACATTTAAAAATAAATTTTATATTATGTTGTACTTTACCACAATGAAAAACTTATCAATATTGCATGCAGATTAATTATCCTGGCAGCAACCACAACTACTTAGGATGGCTATTGACACACTCAGCCTAGACTTAACTAACATTGACCAGAAGCATATGGACACGCTTCGTGTGCCTGAGCTAAGATGAGCAAGGCCACGTAGACCTAGAAACTCTGACAAAGAAGAGATACTAGAAGGAATCGGGACGTTTGCTGTGCAGGACTCAGAGCAGCACGCCCGCCATGCTTACCTAGCTGGGAGGGGTTTCCCACAGCACCGGCATCCCACATACCCGACTAATTCCCGGTAACCTTGGGCAGAACTAGGACCAGGACCAGGACCGATGGGAGAAATGGCACTCAGGAGGTAAACTGCAGCACAGGAAAGAACCAATAAGAACTCTATCTTTAAAAGGGAAGGAGACGTAGCTAAATGCGCAACTGAGGATTCACAGTGCTCTGGAGAGAGAACTTTCATGCAATTTGTGATTCAGAGTGCTGTGCCGAAGGGTCCTCTATGGGTCAGTTTATGTTAAATTTAGAAACATTAACACCCTCAGAGTGCTCAGATGCATGACTCTCACTCGCTGATGAATCCTGAAATTACAGTGGAACAAAATGTTAGCGCCCACGGAAAGCGGAGCAGGGCTGTAGCGACCGAATTCACTCATATTTCTCCCCTGGCGCTCGAGAACCCTCACGTAACACTTAGTCGTGTCAGAGTCAATTATTAAAGAGAAGCTCAAAGCAATTCCTTTCTGGGAGGTTTGGAAGCAGGTGAAAGCCAATATCCCCGAATCTGAACTAGGAAGCTCAGCCCCACCCCGGCTCTGACTTTCCACAGAGGCCGGGACTCGGTGCTGCCAGGACTGGTGCATTGGAGCTGCATCACCTTGGCGACATTAACACAGCAACATTGTGTTCACATGACATCACAACTCAGCAAGGAAATGCCCCACTGTCTAGTCCCAACCAGACATTCTGAAGGCGAAGGCGAGAGGAACCAGTGGGAAGGTGTCCTGGTTTTGAAGAGCCATGTCTTTCAAATCTATCCGTGCCCACGACAGATGGGAAACATGGATTTTGCCCTAACATGTCCCAGTGGAACAGCTTCTATGAAACATTTCCTGTTTCTCTGCTAAGAGGCCATTCCTGTTTAGAGCCTCCATTCCAAACCCAGCCTGGCTTCCTTAGTCACCCGAGGCCCATCGAGGAAACAACTAGAATTGGTTGTGGACAGGTTGGGCAAGACTTGCATGCCATTTTCCCCAGCAGTGCTGCCTCCAAACTCAGCCACCTCCGTCTGTGTTCCGGTGTTGGCCATCAGGGGAGTTGGAGCAGAGACACAGCTTGGCTTCGGAGCCCCAGCAGGGAAGCACAATGAGGGCTCTCAGCCCAGATGGGAAGGCACGCCCTTGGGGAAGCCCGGGAGCCTCAGCACCTTCCCCGCCCTCCTTCTTTTCCTTCCTGTTTTGCAGGAAAGCCAGATGTTCTGTGTGTGCCACTCGCCTGTCACTCCCATCGCATCACGGCTAAGAGGTGCCGGGCTGCAGAGGCCTTCGGGGAGGAAGTGTGGGGAAGGGTGGACGGTGGAAGAGGAACCGAAAAAGCAACATTTATCTTGCCCTCCTGAGACCTGAGTTGACAAATATTGAAACACAAGGGGTGTGGCTTCATTATCAGGAGCAACTGAGGTGACAGCGTCTTTTGAGAGCCCCGGAGAGGCATCAGGTGAACAATACCTTTTAATCACGGTGTCTCTGCAGTAAGGACCAGCCACAGAGAGCTCCAGGGGAGCCCAAAGGCTTCTCGACAAAGATCGTACCATAACTAACTCGGCCAGATGTCATTAAAAATAATTACTTACAGAGCAGCGCTTAGCTTACAGGAGAGCAAAAAACTGCGTGTGCTTTCAGAATAGACCCTGAGAAAGGACAGGAACATCCCAGCACAGTGTCCTCAGTTGGCTTCCATGACACTTGTGTTCCAGTCCCCACGGGGCCCTGACTCGCTGTGCATCCTTGAGCAAAGTCTTCACCTCTCTGAGCCTGTTTCCCCATCTGTAAAACAGGGACAAGAATAACAACGTGGATATGTCATGAGATGGTGGCATTAAAATGGGGAAAATATATGTGAAAGAACTTGGAATAAATGTCAAATTTTGTTAGTCTTCACTCTCATCTGTTTCCTTGAAAGGTAAACTGAGGTGTAGATGAACAAAATCGCTTATTGATTTTAATGCTTTTAGAACAAGAAGAAATTTTATTTTTAAAAACAAACAAAAGTAAGAAACAGTAATAAGAAAAATAATAAAGAATCACCAACTTCCCTTCCTTCTGTCTTCTCTTCCAGGGTTCTTACCCAGAAAACCAATTTGAATTTCAAATATTTAAACCTCAGGAAGACATCTGTGTCCAGAGGGCGGTTCGGGTCTGTTCTGTGCTGTCAGCTGTGGGGCTGGGGCAGGACGTTGAAGCCTGATGCCTCATTCGGTTACCACTGTTCATCCTTTTCTGTTTTCTGTTTGTTTGTTTTCCTGGGAGGAGGACACAGAAAATTGGCTGGAGGAAGAGGAAGAGACAGAGGAGGAAGGCTTTTTAGTTGTATTTTGCTATTAGGAAAATTTGTTATCTTCCAGAAAACTCTTTCAGTTATGGCCTCGCCTGTTTCTTACTACAGTCCTACAAAGCGTGGTATCCGTCGGTCTGTAAGTGTGGGTGCCGCCACAGGTCTCCAGAGTACCAGTGGCCACACAGGGCAGTTGATGTCCCTCCCACTGTAGAGCCCAGGCTCAGGCTGTGGAGGGTATCACCAAGGTCATCGCCAAGGTGATTCGGCAGGATCACGTCCATGTTGCAGTCAGTGGTAGCAGGGGGGAGTTGAGGGGAACTGGTGTCTGGGGACCCCCTAGTCTCATGCAGGGGGGCCTGAGCCCCGGGTTGCACAGACCTTCAGATGCCCTTCGTTGGTGGCCTGCATGGGGCTGGAGGCTCTGCCCCGCTCCTCAGTGTCCTGGTGAAGCTGAGTGCTAATAACCAACCCTGCGGGACCGTCCTCTGAGAGCCCCCAGCCAGCGGGCTCCATCCTGCAGAGAGCTGCAAGTACAGACCCCTCTTCTCACGCGGTAAAACAGATTTATTGTTTCTAAATTCAGAAATTAGGCCCCAAGTTTACTCAACCCACTGTAAATCTGAAATGCTACAGGAAGAGAAAGAAGTAGAGAATCCCACAAGCTAGAACAATGACCACAGGGCGTCAGTTTTGTGAATAATTTTGGCTTCCTTGTCAATTAACAGACGCGTGGCCAGTGAGCCTAACTGTCGAGTTCCCGTGACTCTGAGCCCCGAACAGTGGACGGAGCCCTGCTGTTTCTGCTTGGTGTGGTGATACTACCACACACTGTATTTTCTTCGAAAAGTGTCACATGCCCTCAGGAGGAAGTAGGGTGTGGCGTCAAAGCAGCATCGTGAGGACAGGGCTGTTTTGCTCCTGGTGTAGCCGGTGCCTGCAGCTGGAACCTGTGTTGTAAGTAGGGACCGGAGAGCAGATGGGAACAGTCCGGAGGGAAACTTCCATGCGTTCCCGTCCTCCCCAACCTAACCTTCAAGGACATTTGCTGACAAGAAATAATTGATTCGTTTGGGTGCAGACACTTGGCCACCAAAGCTGGAATCCAGGTTGTCACGTGGTAGCCGTGGAAAGCATTTGCACGGTTCTATGAGCTGTAAGGGATCCAGGAAAGTGGCCCCCGGGCTGTGCCTGTGCTTGGGACCAGCGGAGAGACAGCTCGGGCGTTAGAGGGTGGAGAAGAAACGTCAGCTTGGTTAGGGACAAAGGCTGCGTTGGGGGCCAAAGTGTGCAAGTAAATGGCCGTCTCCGCTCACCACGTCGTAGATGACACTGGGCTGTGGCAGCCGCCTTGCTTGTGGCACGGCCAGAAGTGTGGAGACCTGAACGTCTGGCAGGAGGCAGCTCGCAGGGATGAGGAACTCCAGGACGTGGGCGGGGGGCAGGGTGGGCACCCGAGATGGGAGTGCACGGGGAGGGGGGCCCAGGGCTTTCGCTGGGGCTCCCAGACCTTGGCAAATCCTCCTCCTCCCTCTGCACCCACTGTTCTTCCTTCTTTGTGTCAGTGCCATGGTAGTGTCCGAGCTGAAGGGTGACAGTCCCTGTGGGGAGAGAGGCTTAGCTGTCCCAGCCGTCCCACCCAGCTAACACCAGGTGGAACAGAGATGAGCCGTCTAAGCACATCTCAGAATTTTCTCTCTCAGCACCATGAGCAAATAAATGACCCACTGGTGTTTAAATCTGGGGGGCATTTATTGTATTATCAAAGATGACCAAAACAGGAGCAAAGGGGACACAGCTATTATCTTCACAGAACCCAGAGCAGGAACTTGAGTCCACGGATCACAATTTGGCCAAATATCTGAAGTCTTAGGAGACAGAAACCAGTTACACCTTTTGACTTTTAGTACGGGAAGAGTGAGGGGAGTGATGGAGTCCAGCTGGGCAGCAGGACAGGATTTCTGAAGGGGGCAGTACGTCGTGCGGTCCTTGAAGAATGAGAAGGATCGTGAACGTGGGTGATTGTGCGTGAGTGGAGATGGCAGCCGGGAACAGAGGGACGATGGGAACAGAGCCAGGGAGATGGACACACAGGTGCTCTTAGCACACGGGAGAAGTCGGACGGGGATGTCGGAGAGCGGCGCTGAAACCCAGGCACGGAGGCTTCCAAACAACAGGTTAAGGGTTAGGATTTAACTCAACCAAGACTGGGACGGTTTTCTTGAGTCACAGTGTCTTTCGGCCAGGGATGTGCTTGGCAGGACTGTCTATGGACATCACATCAAAATCAGTGTCAGAATATTCATAATGTCATGCCAAGTGCTTTAATTTCTGTATTTCAAGACTTGTTTTACGTCAACATTACTGTGGGGTTTTGGAGGGGAGGGAGGGTGAGCGTCCTGGGGACATTTGCAGGAAAAGGGAGAAGCGCTAGGTCTGTCACCAAAGCCCCCTGCGTGGCTATTTCTAACCGATGGCTGAATGTTGGGCTTGTGTTTCTTTTGTCATTGTGCGTTGCAGGGGTTATTTCAAAAATATTGCCTTCAGCTCATACGTATTATTTTGATTTACCTTTGAGACCATATTTGTGGGCGAAAGGCTAATAAATAACCTGAATCTCTATTATAGTACTTTGTTCAAATCTTAGCAACGGGAAAAAATGCTACCTGATTATGTGATTTTTTTTTTTTTTTACTAGTTACCATTTTTCTTCTGTGCACATTGTGAGGAAGGTTTTTTAAAATTATATGTTACTTTTAACAGCAGTGACTTTACCTAGCAAACCTATCTCAGGAAAAAATGAAAAAGCTATAGGTGTAACTTAATTTGCCAAAATTTTTGTGAACTGATGTTTATCCAATTCGTCTGCGCAGACGTAATTGGAAATCATTGAATGCTTTTTTTTCTCATTCCCAAGTTTACTGTTGACTAGTGTGTGTTCTCTTCCACAAGATTTTGATACAAGTTATTATTATTTTATTTCCATGAGATGTTCCTCTGTCACTGAAACAGAGCCAATGAAATTATAGCAATACTAACTCTGTTCTAAGTTTTTTTTAAGATAAATATGTATGCTAATTCTTATTTCATTTGCTGCAGAGGAAGAGAATTCTTGATACTTTTTCAGCTGATGAGTGTATACAGTACTTCTCTGCCTTCTATTTCTATGGCGTTTTTCCCCTCCAGGCTCCGTTACGCTATGAAAGCGTTGGGGGGTTGAATTGTGGGCAGGGGGTCGGCCTACTAAGTAGGGGCGTCAGAGCCGTGCGTGTGACCTACAACTGAGCAATCGTGCTTGACCGTGGACCTGCATCCCAGCTAAGTGCCAAAGACAATTGAGATCACATTTAGAGGTGAAAGCATTGAGCTTGTAAGAGTAAAGATCCTTTGCAAATTTAAAGTACATATCACGATGGTATTTTGTAGCTGAGATTGCAAAAGTGAGGAAGATTGGATGGACATACCTGATATCCATCACGGTAAGTGCCGGCAGTGAGCTGACTATATCAGTTCTCCACGAGAGACATATGCAGGGTTTTATGGAAGCCTGGTAGCAGAGCACAGAAGAAGGTCACATAATTTAGACCAAATATGCTCCTGAAAGACTGTTTCGACTCTCCTCCTGCTCTTTCTGGCATATACCAATAAAGTCAAGAAAGTCCATTAGAAAATGTATCAGAGTTGTAATAACAATAGCTAACATTTATGAGAGTTCACGGTGTGCCAGTCCCCTTCTAAGCACCTTGTGTGAATTTACCATTTAATCCTCATAGTCCTTTGAGATGATCAGTGGCGCTATCAGATTTTCCAACTGAGGAAACGGGGTGAGAGAGGTTGAATGACTGTAGCAATTGAGCTCATGAAGACATAGATCTTCTGCCTGTAACAAGTGCTGGGACATTTCCTTTGCTGTTGACTTCCTCTGTAACTGTCTGTCGCTTAATTTGACCGTTGTATACTCCTGCAGGTAAAACAAACGCATGAGATTAAGAGATTGTGTGAAATTGTTGTTGAAAATTAACTCCCTTAGCAATGATGCCTTGTGCAGCTCCCACACGTCAGACAGGGGGATTAGCTCTGGAGACACATAGGGGATGGAGACATGGTCTCTGCTCTTGGAATCCACAGTCTTGTTAAAGAAGACAGATGTGAACCAATAAATCCAATAAAGCATCCTAGGGAAAGATGGCAGTGGAGGCACCAGCGCATGGCATTCTCTTCCCCCATCCCACAACCTGACTATAACTCCAAAGGATTGTGTCAACAGAGGAAATCGTTTGTCACAGCTAGAGACTAGAGAAGTAGGGCACCCACATGCACCCACTATGTGGGGCTTTTGCTAAATACATTGCAAATGAGACTTCTGTAGCTGGAGTCGAACTTCTCATCTGAGTTTGTCTGACATCTCAAGGACTAAGTAGGGGACATCCTGCATCCTGGTGAGGTTCTACAATACCCCCTGCCCCACTGGAGGACCGAGAGCCAGAGCCAAAGGATCTACCCCACTGACTTCAGAAATGCCAGGGGCAAGCAAATAAATACGACGGGTGCTGTCTAGCTGTGCACCCAGGGAGCCGTGGGAGCCTGGAGGGCTGAGTACGCCCACCCCGATGCGCTGATGGGAGGGCCATGGAGGAAGAGAGAAGAGAGGCTTCAAAGAGAAGATAGAGACTGAGCAGGGACTTGAAAGGCGAGGAGGAGGGTGGCGGGAGAAGGATGGAAGGAAATAGGAAGGCATTCCAGGGAGAGGTACAGCTCTACTAAAAGTCTGGAGCTGAGAACAGCAGACCACCCTGGAGGAGCAGTGGCAGTTCTGCAAGATCCTAAGAGCATTCGGGCCGCAGCGTGGAGATCTGACGGGGAGTGAGAGGTGATCAGGCCTGGACAGAGACAGGGTGAGCTGCCGCTGAGCATCGCAGGAGACGTGATGCAGAATCGAGTTGGGACTGGGTGAAGGTGAAGGAGGGGGCAGGGCACAGGACATGAAGCTGGTTGTGGGGGGCACGAGGGGAAGCATGAAGTGGGAGCAGAGGGCTGAGTGCCACGACACCTGGCACTGAGCCAGCAAAGTGAAAGAAGGGGCGGATTAGAAAGGGAAGTTCTGTGTGGGGCCTGGTGAGCTGAGGGTCCCCTTGGGGACATCCAGGAGAGAGACAAATATGTGAAATGTATGACTTTATTGCTCAGACAAGGGGTCTGAGGAGGGACCTGGCCCCTGCCCTGTTAGACCTTGGGCACGTGTTGTTGTTGTTAAGTATGAGACTGCCCTGTGTCATCCAAAAGTCCACCGGGGTGGCTGGACAGTAGAAAGGAGAGCTTTGCTGGCAACATCAGTTTGCAAACCAGGAGGAGACAGTCTCTGGCGTGTACTGAAGGTGGTCTGTCTTCAATGAGGGGAAGGGCCGGTGGGTTTTATGCCTCACAGGGTCTGTATCACACGAGAAAGTCATACATATTCAGCAATTTTGGGGAAAGCCATGCATGTTCATGAGGGGGGTCAAGACCATGTGCAATGAGTAAATATATATGTAACATACATTCCATGTGCACTTAGGGGCTAGGTTTTAGCATTAAAATGAGGTGAAATTTGGCTCTTTCCGTCAAAAGCTGAACTACAGGACACGAACGCAGTTTGTGTGCAGCCTCTGTGAGCTGGCTGAACTGGCTTGGTGTTGCAGCTGCTTATTGGAAGAGAATGTCTGTAGAGCCAGTCCTCTGCCCAGCTAGAGCTGTAGTGGTCTGCATTGCAGATCAGAGTAAGGAAGGTCTGACAATTTGCCGGATAGCTCCTGTGGTTAGGGAATTTAGCAAGAGTGTGGGTTTTCTGGTAGCTGTAGGAATTTAGGAAGTTGCCAGCCAAGCCCTGAAGCCTCGACCCATGAGGTGGCTTTTGTTTCCTTGACCTTAGAGTTCGTCTTAGTTGATAAATGGGCATCTATTTTCGTCTCTCACATCACATGTGTATGGAGGGTAAAGATGAGATTGATTGAAATTTACAGTCCACAGAGGGCAGATTCACACAAGCTTAGCCTGGAGACGGCTAATCCAGCACATGTATTATTGTTTACAGGAAATCTCCTTTCTATTTTAACACCCAGGGAAATGCCCCTCTCCTACCATCAGCTCCAAGCAAAAGAGGCAGCGCATAAAAATCTCTTAATTTTATGCTCATGTGCTCATTACACATCTCCTTAGCTGTTTATAGATATGTATACACACACACATGTATACATACATATAAACACAAATGTATACTTACATGTACATACACACACAGGAGCACACACACATCTCTGTGTGTTCAACAGCATGATTTGCATAGAATGTGTTTCAGAGACCAGGGATACCTAACAAATCATGATGTTTACACAACCTCCTTCCTTAGACAGATTTTTCCAACTCTGCAGGAAATCAGGACTTCATTAACATCTGTAAAATTAACAACACCTGTCAGGAGACCCTAATCTCTCACTCTGTAGATCCCCAAACACCCAAAGAACGTAAGCGTTCCTGAGTGCTAGGGATTTCTTGGGGCTTGGCTAGATTGGGTATCACCCCCCACAATTTCCAGGGTTACTGATTCTCACTTCCGGGTTCCTATTACTCCAAATAACTCTCTTCCTCTGTAAAAAAGACAGCCAATGCTTTGCTGTGTCCTCTTTGGCTTACTTTGGGAAAATTGATGAGGATGAAATGGTCAAGAAGAGAGAAGAAACAAGGAAAAGCTTTTTCACCGAATAGCAGCCGATAGTTTCAGATACACGGGACCTGGGGGGTCAGTTGGTAGAAGGAAAAGGTGTGGAGTTCAGGTAAGTGGCTCGAGCCCCCCAAGCGGGAACAGGAGTGGAAGGGTCAGACTAGATTCCTGGATTTGTAGGCGACACTATGATAATTTTCACGTAAATCTCCTGGAAAACACAATTATTAGTTTTTTGGCCTTTATGGAGTATTTTGTTTATCCTTAGAGGATAAAGCCCTGTTTACAGTGGTGAGTGGTTTGGGGTTTTCTAGGTAGTTCATGGTGTTCAAAGGCTCACGCTGTGTGAGTCACCATGGAGAAAGCTGTTCTTGAAAGTGTCCAGAGTGAACAGGGCTCAGCTGCTAGACGCCTCTGGCCAATTCCATGGCACACACGGGACATGCAAGCATTTTGCGGTATCATATTCACCAGCATGACTAAAATAGACTCGCTCTTTATAAACTCGTGGTCCCATGACTGCGTGTTGTTTCCTGAGCACTGACTTGAATAACAGAAGAAATAAAATGCTGGGAAACCCTGGCCCCTCGCACTGCACCCGTTCGGCATCACTCCGTCAGCTCGAGTGGGATTAGCGCTTTAGCTAGGTCTCCCCGAGGAGGTTGAACGCAGACTTCCAGAAAGCCTCTTCCCTCGGCCAGTCTGTCTGTGGTTTGGGGTGAGTCCCGCGACGTCCCCTGCAGCAGGGGAAGTGACAGCGTTTGTTCGGATGGATAGCTGGCCCCTGTGTGGCTCTGGCTGTGGGTGATAAAGCCTCTAGTTACATGCAGACGGGGCACCCAAAAAAACATGTCATGCAGCCCCCAAATAGCATTTGTCTTTTGTCCTTTTTGCAGGGAGCAGCCATGCCACCGTTTCTTCGAATCGGCCTGTCCAACTTTGACTGTGGGGCCTGCCAGGCCTGCCAGGGCGAGGCTGTTAACCCCTACTGCGCCGTGCTTGTCAAAGAGTATGTTGAATCAGGTAAGCGCGAGTGGCGGGCAGAGGCCAGGGAGGAGAAGCTGGCTCTTGACATGTGCGAAGCAAGGGCGTTCAAGGTCATCTGGTTCAACCGAATTCTACAGTTAAGGACACTGATGTGCAGCAAATCCAGGTACCTCCTCAAGGACACCCACTTAGTGATGAACTCTGAGCCAGGACCACGTGACCCACCGGTTGTCCTAGCTCCCTGCAGCGTTTTCCTCACACAGACAAAAAGGGAAGGAGAAGGTCGGTCGAGGGAATTGCGTGAGAGTTCATGGGAAAGGACCCCAGTGAGCTGGGGCGGAATACAGGCCCTGTATCGTTAAGCCTGGTTACCTGAAATAATTCTAGGTCGATTAAGACTGCATAACCCTAGGATCGGTTCCAAAGACTTTGCTGCTTCTCTGGCTAAGCTGTGATGAATATTACGAAGCCTCTATAATGAGCCGTTTGAATCCAGATTTCAGAAAACATACTTTTGCACTTACAAAGACCCTGGATGAATGAAAGAATAGTCATGTTTCATCAAATTTAAGTATTTATAGGCAGTTCATGGCGAGAAGAAAAAGTGGGACAGCCACCTGAGGTTCCTTTAGATAGCAGTTCCCAACCTTTTCGGCATCAGGGACGGGTTTCATGGAAGACAATTTGTCCACGGATGGAGGTGGGGGGAGAGGAGAGGGCAGAGCTCAGGCAGTGATGTGAGCAATGGGAAGCGGCTGTAAATACAAATGAAGCCTCACTTGCTCCCCGCCACTCACCTCCTGCTGTGCAGCCTGGTTCCTAAGTTTCATCGAAGACAATTTTTCTTTGAGAGATGCAGAGAAATAAGGATAGGGAGAGACTAATAAAAGGCTCATTATTAAGGCCGTTGCCACAGTGGTCAATTGGAGATTAATCCTGCAGGGAAACTCTGAGTTACGGTATAAAACACATAGAGCAGAACTATCGTACCCGAGGGCCCAGGGAGCCAGGGCGTTTAAGCACCAGCTCCCACCAGTCAGTGCTTGAGGGGGAGGCACCGTGAAACCCAGCCTGTGCAGTGTGGAGTGGACGGGCACAGGGACACAGGCAGACACTGACAGCATCTGCAGCACAAAATCTGGGAGTCTTCAAAGCAGGCAGTACTGGGTTCCAAGATCCGTGCTGTGGATTATAAGCAGAATCATCTCGGGTAAGTCAGTATCTATGTCATGGAAGAGAATTTTTCTACCAAGGTGGTGGGGTGGGGAGGTGGAGCTTAGACAGTGATCCACGGCCAGGTTCCTAACAGGCCACGGACTGGTACCGGGCCTTGGCCCAGGGGTTGGGGACCCCAGCTTTGGAAGGTTCTGTTAAAACAGTCCTATTACGTAGGGAAGCTCTCTGTGGTCACTTCCACCAGCTTCCTCCACCCTTACCATTGCATTTTAAGAGTCGTATGGACTCTCCAAAAGAAAGGTAGGAGGAAGTTTATAGCCCAAGACTTGCCCACCCTCACTGCTTCTCCTGTTTCCCTACACACACGTCTTATTGCAGCAGACACTTTGCAGAGAGGTAGAATCACCACGGATGCAGGTTTGTGCTAACTGCAGAAGCCGTCACCATTCACTTACACAAAAGTGTCTGTGGGGGACCCCCTGCAAGGGTGCTGGGGCCAGAGCAGAGAGGGGGAAAAAAATCACACACAAGCCAAAGGAACTCAGAAAGAGAGCCTTCTCTTTACAGCATCCTTTCTTGCAGAAGACGACAGGCAATAAGCAAAAATAGCACATGGTAAGCAATGCTCAGTGCTACAGCAGGCAGAGCCAAGGAGTGAGCGGTGGACTGGGGACAGAGATGTGTGTTATTTTATACAGGGTCATCCTAAAGAGGCCTAGAGGGGCAGGGCAGGACATTTGCAAATGCAAGGGGAAACTGACTTGGATTCTGAGGTTCCAAATCCCACTATTTTATGCCCCCCCCAAATAAAAGACTTTTTGTTTTCATGGCTGACTTCATCCTTCCAGCCGCTCTGAAGACATCAAAGCCCAGGACGCTGTCTGAGTCGTCTCCACTTCCCTTCTGCCCAGAGTTCTCTCCTGTTTAGTTGAAAGTGAGAATGCCACTTGCTCCCAACCTAAACCGTTCAAATGTCACAGGCATCTTTGAAGTGCAAAATGTCTGAGTTTTTCAAAGCGGCTGCTTTTGATTTAATGGGTCTCCTGGTTCCAACTCTGTTTACAACCTCAGGTCTCACTGACATTTGCTTCCAGAGAGCTTTTCTTCTTCTCCTGCTTCTTCTTTTAGCCTTGCCTTTGAACTTGGTCTCATCAGCCACGTGGATCAAGAGACCTTGTCAGAAAAGAAGAAAATGTTGGGTTTTTTTTTCCCCTGAAAGATTAGCCTGCAGGGTTTTGAGGAAGTTTGGAGATTTTTGTTTTTGATTTTGTTTTGAAGAGAAATCTCTCTGAAAGTTATCATTCACGCATTACGTCTTTAGGGTTTAAAGCCACCTGCATCGTGTGGATTATGAGGCTGCATTCTCCAGGCTGAATCAAGAGAACACACACGCCATAGCACCTCGGTCCATGAACCTTTGAAAACCTCGACACTCACCATCGACAGAGGCTCCTGAGTTCTGGTTCTCTTTTTAGCTGATTGCAAATCCAGTAAATGAAAATGTAAAAAAATGCCTTGCTGCAGGGATTTTTGCCATTTCTCTGGGGATTTTTGGCCTTTTCCTCTGCACCTGCAGAATGGTTACAGTTGGAAGGAATTATCTGACGGGGAAGCTTCGAGTCTGTGGATGTAAAATGTTACTGTGATCGTCAATATTGCCATCGGTTTCTAAAAAGTCCAATCTGCAGTCAAAAATTTTTTTAACCAAGCCATAAAATCTTCCCCTTCCTAGTCCACCCTTCACGGTTTATGCCTTTACTAGCCAAGTTTACCTAAAATTTGAAGTTTCAGCTTATTCGACTCCTTGTGTCTCCCCCAAATAAATATTAATTTAACGAATGCTAAATGCCTGTCCTGTTCAGCCTTGCGTGCTGGAGAGAAGGGGCCCGCCAGGCTAGAAAGGCTTTATTTCCTGGCTGTACGAGGAGCTTTTCCCACTGTATCCACATCTCTGAAGGGCTAAATCTGCCACTTCATGTGCTTATATCACAAGACACAAACCCTCAGATACAGCTGCCGATTTCTGCTTCTGAAATGATTAAAGAATAAATACCAGAGAAAATCCAGTGTGGAGGAAAGACGGGACAGAACTCCTTAATCCCATTAGTAAACTCTTTCCCAGGCACCTGGTGCAGCTGCTGGGGATGTTTCCCTTCCACTGATCACCCTGTCCCCGGTTCCAGGGCTCACACCTGTCTCCATCTCCCACCTGCGGGTTTGCAGTCTGCCTTGCTGGCTCTGTGGACCAAGACCGCCACCTGTCTAAGTTACCTGTCAGCTTTCACTCAGGGCGCATGGTGTATGCAACATGCCCCTTCATCCAAGGATGAGAGAAGGAAATAATGGCTATTATGTTTGCATAGTTATTGCCTTTTAGGGTATTCATGCCAAATGGAAAATTTTAAAATATTTTTAAAGGATTACTGATTATAAGCTTAAATTATGCCACCATGTCTTTCAGATGAACACATAGTGGTTTTGTATTGACTATTTTTTACTCAACGCTAGTGAAGTTAATTGGTCATATAATTGACCCTTTATAAATTAACAAAGGAGGATCTTGAAAGGCATAAAAGTTTTTTTAAAAAACTTCATTTGCTCAGGTGTTCACACGCAAAGCAAAGCAACTAACTGTGAAATAAGAAAAAAACATTTCCAGTCCAAGCCATTAGCAGAAAATGTGGTATATGTATACCATGGAGTACTACACAGCCACAAAAAACAATAGTGATCTAGCACCTCTTGTATTGTCATGGATAGAGCTGGAGCCCATTCTACTAAGAGAAGTATCACAAGAATGGAAAAACAAGCACCGCATGTATTCACTGTCAAATTGGTACTAATTGATCAACATTTATGTGCACATATGGTAGTAACATTCATCAGGTGTCGGGCAGGTGGGAGGCGGAGGAGGGATGGGTATATCCACACCTAATGTGTGCAGTGCACCCTGTCTGGGGGATGGACACACTTGTAGCAAAGGCAATTTATGTAACCTAAACATTTGTACCCCCATAATATTCTGAAATTTTAAAAAAAGACGTTAGCAGACTGTTGTCTGAATTATCTACATTGGACTTGTAAGATTCAGTGCACTACCTTCCACCACCTTGGAACTGTCTCGTTCTGTCCTTTACTGTCTCTGACTGTTTATGTGCTACTTTCATCCTCCCTACAGGATTACGTATCCCAGAGAGAAGAGGGAACAGGTCCCCCTGTCGACTTGAATAGAATTCTCGTCCAGAGCTGGCCGTGGGGGTAATGACGACCTATCTTTCTGTTCCTAGAGAACGGGCAGATGTATATCCAGAAAAAGCCCACCATGTACCCGCCCTGGGACAGCACTTTTGATGCCCACATCAACAAGGGAAGGGTGATGCAGATCATCGTGAAGGACAAAAATGTGGACCTCATATCCGAAACCACCGTGGAGCTCTACTCGCTGGCCGAGAGGTGCAGGAAGAACAACGGGAAGACGGAAATATGGGTAATTGTCCGCGCTATGACCTTTGTGTAACGTGCATGTGCCGCTAAGTGGTGAGCACAATGCCAGCTGGTGGCCCGCTCCACACGCCATGTCATCCTACAGGTACGATGACACTGGCCTTAGATAACACACTCCCCGCCACTTACTCATCGGTGGTTTGCTAACGGCCGTGATTATGCATTGTGGGCTATAGAACACTCTGGCATATTCAAATCTCTTCTGATTCCTACACAAGGTGAAGAAGGTCTCTTAGACTGTGAGAAACTGTCACTGATTTATAACTGTTAAAGCCAGCTTGAAAATATCACAAATTCCTCTTGATTTGGGGAGGAATTGTTGTCTATTTATCAACCCATTTGTTAGCTTCATTAACTTTCTCAAGTTTGGGGAAGAGTCTGCCTAAAAACTAGGTGGTTGAATCAGTTTTGTAGTCTTGACCTCAGGGGGAAAAAAAAATCAATACTTTTTGAGCAAGTATATACATCTTTGCTCGAGTCACTAAAGAAATCTTTAAAGACAAATTCATGCCAAAAAATTTTTTAACAGGTCCTGGTGCTTAGCTATGTCTGGGTGATTTAGTTGAGCAGTATCTGTGGAGCTTGGGGGATTCGGGAAGCAAAAGTCCTCCAGGGGGGGCTGCTTAGGCAGGTAGGAAAAGGTTAAACAGCTGGATAATGTCACAGGTGTTCAACTCAGCTTTGAAGAGTTTACACAAACCAGGTAAGTCAGAGCGTGAGGCTCCAACTGGGCCTGAAGCGTGGAGCCTTTGGCCAGGCGGGGAGAAAGAGGAGATAGAAAATTCTATTCCAGTTCCCCCCCATTCCCATGTTTTCTGCTTCTGCCTAATTTTTTTAAAAAGAGAAGAGTCGTCAACTCCCTAATTTTAAACACCATTCTATTCATGTTTCCTTCACAATTAATGAAAGGATAACTAGGGTTTTTTAAATCCTTTTGTTAATTAGCTTCCACTGGCATGCAGGTTGCTTTTCTATTTATATCTCATCAGGTCACCTGCGATTTCTTGCCTAGGATTTTGCTGATTTTATTCTTACCAGACTTTCCACCCTCTTTGCGTTCTCAGCCTTTTTAGACGCAAGTGTGAGTGGTGTGCAGACCCTCCTTTAACCAACTAGCGAACTTTTGGCATTTTTAAGCTTTGTGGGTTTTTTTTTTTCCAAGGTTATTTCTTAGTTTACTTTTATTTTATTTTAAAAACCAACAGGTTGTTTGGGACTTATATTTTCCCTTAATTTTATTGAAATCTGCTTTCTTAAAATGTTTTGTTTTTTTTTTTTAGAAAATGATTTTCCTGCTCCACCAATGGGGCAACCATTTGCCGGGTCATTCCCCAGTCACTTCCCTGAACCTGCCGGAATGTGACTTCTGAGAACATTGTTTTCCTGGTAGCTAACCGGTTCAATTTCCCCCACTGCCACTAATTCCCAAATATGATAATTTTGTGGTCACCTGGTGCCAATTGTCACCGTTTCCTTTGGAAATGGGCCCGTCACCCCTCGCTCTTCCTTTTCCATTTTTGCCATCTTATTCCATGAACCAGAGAACTGTGGTGTCTACACTCAATGTCAAAAACACATCTCTTCTCACCAACCTGTTGAAGCTCGCATGAGAATTTACAGCGGGCCCAGCAAGACAAGTTTATTTTGTCATAAAATTCCCATAGCAATGATGCTGTGACATAGACATTGCTATTACGTCAGTTTTTCAGAGGTTTTCCAGAGGCTGGTGTCTTGCACAGGACACACAGCCAGAAAATGATGTAGCCACGATTCAAATTCCATCCTGGGTTCAACACCACATCACTTCCTGTTTCTCCGTTATTCCAGCTGAGACACAATGACCAATAATGACCTTCAATTAACCTTCCTTCTTATGCTTCTTAGTCTATTAATGGTGTAATGAGATGGTTTCATATATTAGTGCTTAGTGCTCCGACTGTCTTGGACTTGGGTTTGCCCTTTTTTTCTTTTTATGTCACTTTACAAGAGATCCTCCTTCATCCCTTAAAATGACACTTTGTTCTGGTCCCTTCTACATGGTGATATGGTACTGAAATGTATATTTTTCAATCCCTTCCCAGACTAATCTAATTAAAATTTCCTTTAGGGGATTAGCCAGCACTTCCCCTGGCCAAAAAACAATCCCTCCTGGTGAAAGAAAGAGGCCACCCCCAAATTGCCCTGATTAACCTCGACGCGCACCCCACATGGGAGGGCAGCGGGGGCACTGGGAGCACCCTCAAAGCAGGATTTATCTTTCCCCCCAAAACACCTGCTTTTTCCCAGGGCAGCTAGTCCTGGGGCCTGTGGCTCTTCTGTCATGATTAAGATCTGGGTCTGCCCTAGGACAGCTCTTCAGATAAGCAAATCCCAGGGCAGGAAAACCAAATGCAATCTGTGTTAGAATTTTGTTTCGTCCTTATGTACATTTCGATCTCCAAGTAAAATTAATGAATTGCTCGGGTGTTTTAATAAAAGAAAGGCTATCCTCACGGCCGCTGCGCTATTCTGATGGTAATGAGCGTGAGTACAGTGGGAAGGAACAATGACTGTATTCTGTGTTGGAAATCTCCTGCCATCGCCAGTGGCCAGTTATGTCATTGAACGTGGGGCTGATTTCACATTCTGATTGATGTTTCTCTCCTTCTCCCAACCAGTTAGAGCTGAAACCTCAAGGCCGCATGCTAATGAATGCAAGATACTTTCTGGAAATGAGTGGCAAGTGACATTTCTTCTTCCTGTTTGGGGGTGAGGAGGGCATGGCCTTCTCCTCAAGTGCAGCTTATGTTACTTTTGCAAATTATCACAGGAAAGAATTAGGAGAAAAGGGAGGCGCAGGAATTTTCTTAAAATTCCCAGGGGTGCTCAGGCATGAATTGAAAATACACTATCCGGGCCAGATAAACATAGAGATATAAAACATTTACAGGAGTCTCTTTTAGGTGGGGTGAATTCATATGCCCATATCGTTTTTATCGTCTGTCTTTATTTTAGTTTGGGCATTTAATGTAAATGCAAAAGATTGTTTGTGTGTTGTGATGTGTATGCACATTGTCTATGTGTAACCGGTGTGCTAGGACAAGCTATCCCACTATCTGTAAAAGGCAAGGAAGAAATAGATAAGTGTTTTCCATAAATTTAGTGGCAAAAATGCTAATTTGAGGTTAGTTACCTCAAATCCTTTTTGGAACAGAGAAGGGTGAAAACATGCATTGCTAAAGAGCTTTGGTTCCATGTCCCATGCAGACTTTGGCCACAAAAGTTAAATTTCCCATCACGGTGTGCTTGTCGCCTGCAACAAGCTCCCAGTGCTGTTTGCATGAATCGAATGCTACTACTCCTAAAACCCTAAACTTCAGAATGGGCATGTGAATTTACTGATGATAAACTGATTCCACTTTTTACCTAAATTAGGTTTACTACCAAGAAGAAGAAAGTTTTAGTTTAGAGATTTTTGGTGCTTTCTGGGTTTTTGCTTAACACATATAATTCCTCGGGGTCCAGATTCAAACAAATACATTGGAGAAAACAATACTATGAGATAATGAGGGAAAACTGGAACAGTCACCAGATATTTGATGATATTGAGTCATGGTTATTAACTTTTGTAGGTGTAACAATAATATTGCTGTTATGTTTTTTAAAGGAGTTCTAATCTTTTACAGATACATGCTGAAATATTTCTAGATAAAATGATACCATGTATTTGCTTCAAAATAATCCATTGGCATGGGGTTGGGGGAGTGAACTAGGTATACTGGAAGAGAGAGGCCATGAATTAGTCATTGCTAAAGCTGTCTAATCAGTATGCAGAAATTAGTTATAGCATTTGCTCAACTTTTGTGCATATTTTAAATTTTCCACAATGAAGTTTTTTAAAAAGAAAGAAAAAAATTCCTGGGAAGGGAATAATGTACACTGAATTTTTCTTTTTTTCTCTTGGAGGTTGTAGACGTATAATACATATAATTACACTGCTTTCAAATTGGCTAAACGAGATAGAGTCTTTGAAGGGCATCTGAATAACCAGATTTGCATAAAAAGCAAAAGTACTGGCTTAAGTAATAATACTAATAATGTGTAGTTCCGTAAATAAGAGAAAGTATACTCTTCCCACTAGCTTAAAGCATGGCCCAGTGTAACAACGTAAATTGAAAAACAGTCCTCCATCAGAATGCAAGTATTTTCAGTAAATGATTTTAAGATCCCTGTACTGAAAACCAATCCCACAGATATTCCTTTTATTACTACGGAACTTAAATTTTCTGTTAGAATGAGAAAGCAAATTCAGGTGGGGCAAAAACAATGATTTTTCACCAACTACAATTACCCAGTACGTTTTTTTAAGAATAAAACTTTCACATATTTAAAACTTTTTATCTCTAGACCCAAATTGAGACTCCATCTATAAATTTTTATATATATCAAAAAATCTAATTTTAATAACCAATTTCATATAATAACTTAACTAGAAAGTTTCTTGTTGATGTCAAGAAAGAAGGCATAGGATGTCGTTCTATTTTAATAAAGTTTATTGTTATATATAGGAAAGTCTCTGGAAGGATTCAGAAAAGCAAAACGTGAGTTCTTCTACTCAGAGAATGCCAGCCCAGATTGGAGAGAGGGTGCAGATTAAACAACTGGAGAAGAAGTATAATCTAAATCACATAAATACGGATTAACCAAGAGATCAGTATGGGTTGCCTTAATTCCAGAAAATTCCAGTGTGGACACTGAAGGCTGGGCAGAGTTGAGATTTGCAAAGAAGAGAGAGGAAAACATGCAGGCTTGAACGAGAATCTGACATGGGTAGCCTGCAAGGAGACCAGCCTAGGTAGACCAGCAGGCCCTGCTAAACCCAGAATGGAGAGTCAGAGACAGGTGTTGCAGGGCTTGGGCGCCAGGCCAGGGGAGTGCACAGACTTGGGCCCTGCTTCGAACTAGCGGGACGAGTATCCTTCCTCTTATTCACAGAATTACACGTTATTGGCCTAAGAAAGTTCTCTTATGCTGTGGAGACGTGATGAGAATCTGGTCTAGGGCTGTGGTTATAGGAATGAAATAAAAGGAGGAGTCTAAAAGGAAACAAGGTAGCAGCGAGATTTACGGCAGTGAGGATGAAAGAAAGGGATGCCTGTTACAGGCACAGGAGAGTTGAATGAAGGGAAAGAGTGTTGAGGTGTCTCTTACAAGAGCCAGACTGGGACAATGGCAGGCGGGGCAGAGATGGGAGGTATCAGAAGAAAAGGCAAATGTGTGCTGGGTAACGAGTTCAAACTTGGGGATGTTTAAGATATTATCAGGTCTCCCGCATCCCCTTTCCATGGAAGCCCCAACTCCTTTCCACCCCACAGGGAAGTAAATGGCTCAGCTCTCCATACACGGACCACTCTGTTTTTTCTCTTTGGAAATCCCCATTTGTTGATTTTTGGGCTGGAATAACTTTTTCTCTTCTCTCCTACTGTCCCTCCTGTGGCTTCAGAATGCACCATGGCCCTCTGACACTCCCGTCCCCTAGTGCACGCCTTCCTACACTTCGTCCATCCGTAATCAGCCTTCCCACATGCCATCCCTGGGGACTCTCCACCTCTAGGGACACAGCCTCAGAACTCACCCTCGCAGAGTTCAGCTTCCTCCCCTGTCAGTTCCACCCTTCCTCTCGGCCAGTAAGTGCCAGACTCTGATCCAGCTTCTATTTTATGCCACTTATCAGCCCATGTCTGGCATCCACTCCCCACCTAGCCTGGCCCCGTGATGAGTCATTGCCAGCACCTGCTCTCATTCATTCCCTCTTGGCCATGGATGCTCTGAACTCCAAACCTCACGTTCTCCCCTCTCGTTCCCCACGGCTTTGCTAGAAAAAGTCATTCAGCCGAGTCCATTGCAAACAGCTGCTACTAGATGCTGTTCCTATGGAACTCACCCTTTCGACCCCTTGGCAGACCTCCCCAGTGAGATTTCCTATACATACTTGAAATTCTGTTGTATTTAAATTACAAAACTTAAAGTGTCCAAATTAAATTGTGTCCAGAAGGACTCACCAGCAACCTATTTCTTTTGCCCTCACTATCTTAATCGGTTATAACTCGCTCCACAAAACCCAGAAGTAATTTTTATAGTCTCCTGTTCCTTCACCTCCCACATCAAGCAGTCGCTAGTTTCTGCCCATGCTGTCTAGTCAATAATTTTCAATGTTATCATCTGCAGACGTCATTATCACCTCCTGCTGTCACCTCCTGTCCACTCTCCTACACCGCTTCTAGAAGGATCTATGTCAAGCTCCAATCTGACCATGCCACGCCTCTGCCCCGGCTGCAGCTTGCAGTGTTTGTTAATTATCTACAGGAAAATGTTCAAATTGACCGGATGCCTACCTGTCTTCCAAGTGTGGCCACAGGTCTTTTTGGCTGCACCCTCTGCACTCAGGCAGTGCCCAGCTACTTCAGGGCCCCTGCACACCCTGAGGGGGCTCCTCCCCACGGCACCTTCTCTCGCACGTTAGCAGGAGTTACTAATCTTTCAGAGCTCAGCTCAGACATCGTCTCTGCTGGTACCTCCTGGTCCAACTTTCCTCCTTCCTTACCTCTGTCACCTCCCCCTGCCATCTCTGGCACTGCGTCCTCACCGCCGTGGCCCCACAGCACCCCACGAACCGTTGTGTTCTCACATTTTCCACACTGGTCGTCGTTCTGGCCAGGCAGCTCCCTGCAGGACAGCAAAGGTCAAACCACTTCGTATTTGGCTCTTTAACCCCAGCTCCAGGCTGCAGGTCAGGGTTAGAGCTCAATGAGCAAGTGTCGAGCTGTTCAGCTGGAATCACTTTGACATTTAGAAGTTTCTTTCGTTTCCTTTTGATGCCCACACAATGGCAATTCCTAACATTCCCATCTTCCTTGGTTTCTGAGGGCGTCTTGTTCTTCTCCCACCCTTGGAGGTGGGCTTTGCCCAGCATAATCAGTGGAGATGCCACCTTCGCCTGTCTCTGCACTTTGGGATGCGGCTGCCTCCCCCTTGTTCTCTCCCGCTGCTCCTCCAGGAAAGTCCTCTCTTCTGCACGGTCACCCTCGCACACCGGCCCACTGCTCCATCAGCACAGCGTACGGATCCTCCAGCGCCTCCAGCTTCTCCGTCCCTCTGTGCCTCCCCTCTCACTGCCAAAACGCGGCATCCAGCGGCTTCCTCAGTCTTGAAAAAGAGCTTCTTCCTTAACATTTTTACCTCCATGACCTCTTCTTTTCTTTCTTTTCCTGACTCATTTCTTGAAAGAGTGGTTTGTATTTATGAGTTTCTGTTTCTTCACTACTCCTTCAATTCTTAAACCCTAAGCATCTGGCTAATTTCAGACGATCTGCTGGAATGGTTTTCTCTGGGATCACGAGTCCCCAAAACAAGTTTCTGTTTCTCAGCCTTCGGGTTCCTCGACATGCCTCCCTCCGTCAATGCCGAAACACTGCCCTCTTCTGTGGCTTGCCTGGTGTGATATGGGCCACGCTTTTCTCTTAGTTTTTTCAGCTACCTCTTCTTGGTCTCTTTTGCAATTCCTTTTTCCACCTCCTAAAAAACATGGGTGTGGTACCTCTGAGCCTGTTCCACACCGTTAGACTCTGCCTCTCCCGGCGAGCTGCTGTTGCCTGTGCTGGAGCCCCCGTCTTGCGTGGTTAGCCACTCAGGAGTTGGGAATAACAGCTCACAGTCCCTCAGTGCGCCCAGCACAGCAGTGCGCTCGGAGCTGCTCCGGAAACATCTGTGATTTGACTGACTACAAACAAGTGATTGATTAGACTAAATAAATAGACCAGGAGCTGTTAGTATATAAGAAAAAAATCCAACATGTAAAAACCAGGGAGCTTATGCAAGCCAATAAATAGAAGAGCAAATTGTTTTAGAAATAAATATAGTCATTGCCAAAGAATTAAAGAAATTCTGTGTTCTTACATTCAGTCTTTTATAATAATTCAAATGGCTAGAGGACAAAGGAAATCACAGAAAGGAGCAAGGGAATAAATGCATTTCTAACAATTTCTGATTTGTTAAACATTTATAGTGTTAGAGTCTAATGCACAAATTTATATATATTTGTATATACACACAATAATACAGTTAGGGTTCCCAGAATAATTCACTTCTATTCTCTGAATTTAAAAGTCTTTTTATACTTAAATTTATGTCATCTGGATCAAAATAGAAATGAGCCACAGGTGATTATATAAATAAATGACCTAGGACACCAGTCACAGGTTGTAAATAGATCTCCACACTTACAGAACTTGTGGAAGAAGACGATCAACTCGGTGACCCTCAATTTGACCCCTCCTTAACCAAGCCTAATGTATTTTCAGCCTACTTCTAAGTAAAAAGATCTAAATTACCCAACCTTAAAGTATCAGGCAAAGTACGACGCCCCATCTATGGAACTGTTTGAAGGGCCACTGGACTGCTCTCCATCTGGGAGTCTGGGGTGGCTGCCATAACCGTATCTCTGGACCAGTGCAGAGAAGACTTGAGTCCTGGGCACACACAGTAGGACCTTTGTCCACCTAGTGTGTTTCTGGCCCGGCCACTACTAGGGATTGGAAAACAAGGGGCCTTGGAAGGGGCATTAGCCCCAAGGGTAACTTTCAGACTAATTCCACCGCTTAGCCAGAATAGAAGTAATTTAAGTTAAATATTGTTAATTTTTTATATTTGTGAAATATCCTGAGCCCCTTATTCATGCTAAACCTCAATTTTTTATATTCGTAAAAGTAAAAACATAGAATAAGCAATCCAAGCATCTTCAAGCTGTTGCAAAAATTATAATTTTAGGAGTTAAACTCATTATCCTTCTTTTGTTTTTATCTGTTTATAAATTTATGTCTTATTCTTATTTTAGTGATCATTTTTATTTATCGTTTAGCATATTATTCACCAGTGTTCAGCATGCTGTTTAACCATGACCACCTTACCATTTTGTGTTTTTTGGGGGGACCTAGACTTCAGTGAGGGCATCACGGATATTCTCATAAGTCGCTCATGTTAGGGTCCTTCAGCCTTTTGGAAAGATGTCACCTGGGTACAGGGCACTGTGGGCAGTGACTACCCCGAGCAACTTCGCCAATATTCATGAGCCCGGAGGAAACTGAATAGATGTGAATTTGATGGTCTGATGCAGATGACTAGGGAATACACAGGATTACCTAGACACTAAAAAAATTGCAGTGGTCTATTAATTGTCCAGCCCCTTCCACACTGGCGAGTATAATCTGTAGCTGGCGTGTGTGATCACTGTGGACATCAGGAACTAGCACACACGTGACTTCCCCAAGTTCTTTTGCGCTCACACAAACGTCTGACCAGCTCCCTTCTAAATACAACCCGATGTACAGCATCCTGGCCCCCCAGAAATGCCCATCCCAAGTTGCTGTCAGTACACACACGATTCTCTAGAATTGCAGACAGAAAATCATTTGCCACTTCCTGCCTTTCCGGCTGACTCATCACTGATGGTGACAAAGAGAGGCTGATGAATACCTTGAAAATTCTGGTCTCTGGTTTTAAACCCTAAAAGAGGATAGCTCAGCCCAGTCAAAGAGGAGGGAAGGATTGAGCCAGCAACACAACTTCACTGTTTTCACCTTCTACTAATATACTCCATGATAACTCCATAGCACAGAATTAAGGAGAGAAGCTTAGTGTCATACCCACCTTAATAAGTCCTTGGAATGGTATTGGTGTAGGCACTTGATGCTTGTCCCTCTCTGTCCCTTACCCACCCTTGCCCTCCCCACCCAGCTGGAACGGTCATGTTGCAGAGCTTTACTTTGTCCTCTGTTGTCTTCCTGTAGACACAAAGGACATGAGTGAATTTGAGGCCGAAGGCTTCTTTGCTTTGCATCACCGCCGGGGAGCCATCAAACAGGCCAAAGTCCACCACGTCAAGTGCCACGAGTTCACCGCCACCTTTTTCCCACAGCCCACGTTTTGCTCCGTCTGCCACGAGTTTGTCTGGTACAGTAACTTGGCATTTCACTCCAAGCTTTGGGTCGTGTGTTTTGTTGCATCCTCTTCACCCACCAGTCCTGGCATGCTCCAGCATGGGGCAGGGTGCTGGAATAAGTGCCACGGGAGAGTGGTCAGTGGCCTGGACCAAGAGGTTTAAAGGGTGGGTGTGACCCAATGAAAGATTTTCGTAACGTGGCTCCTCTCCAGCAGGGAAGCCAGGTCTAGTCAGGAAAGACACCCAGAAGACTTTAGTTTCTGACTAACGGAAGGCTGCTGCAGGGAGAAACAGAGGAGGGAGGCATCTATATTACATGCACAGTTTTACAATTCGATAGTCAAAGCTGCCACCACCTAACAGCCCAGCTGCACTGGTGCAATCGTTTGCAACAGACACACTTTCCCATTGTAGCTAATGGATTAAGTGTTTACGAGGCTCTTGGGTGTCGTAACCGCCATCAAACAGGGGTCAGTTCAAGCCTCGGGAACCACGTAGCGAAGGCTGTGATAGAGTGGAGGCTGGAGACGACTCCTGTTGCTGGTTCTCAGCACATGCACCTGCTAAGGTCTGCCCTTCACTCCGGGCCTCTGCGGAATCTTCCCACGCACAGCTCCCGCTCACCAGGCATCCCAAGGCCAAACAGACTTCTGGTGGACTTTCATCAACGTGTTCTTGTCTAATGACTTAAACCTCCTTTCTTTCTAATAATGAGTGTTCCTTAGGAATTCGTCTTAAACTTGAGATTTTGTTGGTTGCAAATATTCTCCAACACTCAGAAAGAGGAAACAAAGTGTGTTGCAGATGTCTTCGTTCATCCGTAGTGAGTTTAGTGAGGCAATGAGTTTTTAAGTCTTAGCACGTGGAATTCTGCTACCAGGAGCCCACAGTGCAGTTTTTGGTCATTCATTTTAATGTCTATATGTTTGTTTGGAAAATACAAAAGCGAAAAGGAAATCTGCAGCTCCTCATTTATTTAGTTATCAAACTTTTGACAAAGCAGCTAAAAATAAAAAACACGATGTTAACACTCTTGGCAAGTGATACACCGGGACTGCTCATCGGAAATGCTCTGTGGTCTTGGAAGCACTTAGATCTCATTCCTCCCTTAAATGTCTTTGGTGCTGACGTTGACATGAGCGTCCGAGTAAAGTCAGTCCTGTGCTTTCTTGCAGGGGCCTGAACAAACAGGGCTACCAGTGCCGACGTAAGTGAGAAGGATTTCTGTCGTATCGTCGTGATTCTTTTCGTTTAGCTGTTCCTTAACTTCTGAAAGTCTTACGGGGTGATTATTTCTTTCCAGAATGTAATGCAGCCATTCACAAGAAGTGCATCGATAAAGTTATAGCTAAGTGCACAGGATCAGCCGTCAATAGCCGAGAAACCATGGTACGTGTTTAGATTCCTCTCTGTCTGACATACGATGATATTTTACCTAATTTTTTCATACAAAGTTTTCCAAATCCAGTGTGCATTTTACACGGATAGCACATCTCGATTCTAACTCACCACCTTTCAAGCACTCACTGGCCACACGTGGCCAATTGGTTTTCACATCGGAAAGAACATGTGCGTAGTCGTGTCTTGGGCCACGGGGGCTGGTGTTCAAGACCTGGAGTGGTCGCCTTCCAGCCTGGACCCTGACGCAGTCATTGCTCATGTTTACACTGTGGAATATGAAGCGAGTTCTACAAATTATTTTTTTTCTTGGTTGAAAATGGCTAGAGTAGGTGCTGAGCAACTTTTAATCAATTCTACACAGCCAAAGCAGACCAGCGTCCCCGGCAGAGCATTAGATCTGCCCGTGTTAGTGAAGACGGCTGCTATGCTATGCTCATTCCCAAAAGAAGTATTTAACACGTTGACTGCCACACTAGAAAAAAAAATCTTTTCCTTGGGGCCATGGTGTTTTATTAGAAAAAGAGAATAAAAACTTCAAAAACAAAACTATCCTTTCTAATTTAATGAAAAAATTGGTTATTTTTTATTGTATTCTGTACGTGAGTTCTATGCAACTTGAAAAATAGTTCACGCGGCTCCCAAGGTAAAGAGACCTGTGAGTTACATACGCTTCACGAGGCCCCGGGCTCAAAATTAGCGTGAGTTAGATACAACTCACATGGTGGTTAATGTGTTAATTAGAAATTTCTGCAGAGATTATAAGTCTCAAGAAAATAAATGTTTTATCTTGCAAAAGAAGACTGGCATTCTTACCAGGAATCCAACTACCGGAGTTTTTTGCTGTCCATTGGAAAAGTTTGATTTTAAACTCTGGAAAACTGTAAAAAAAAAAAAAAATCCTGCAATATATCTACCACTAGTATCCCTTTCCCACTCACCTCTCTCCATTTCCCCAAGCCTTTACATTTATTTTGAGACAGAAAAGAGAATAGATGGGCTCGGATTCTGACTGCCAAGTTCACAGATATTCCGGCTCCATCGCTGTGTGACCTGGGCAAGTTTCTGGCTCTCGCTGGGCTTAATTTCCTCATCTGTCCAATAACAAGAGTAATAGAAGCTACTTCAAATGGGGTGTTCTGAGGACTACATGAGCTATCTCCAGTGCAACAGACGAGGCATGTGACATATCTGTCTCTCGCACCTGGTGGGAAGTGTTACCGAACTGCTCTGGCAGCCCCAGGTCACAGGTGTGAAAATGCTTCCCACATTGGGCTCTCACACTGATAAGCCTGGAAAGGTGTTTCCTCTGGAGGAGGCATTTTTGACATCTTCAAAAGGTAAAGGCACTCGTTCTGGACCGAAAGAGAAAAGGAAATATTTATATTAAAACAGGAAGAAAAGTTTCATCTATTTAAATGGGAGCAGCGTTTCCTGAACTCTCGTTTAAATAAACAGCGCTCGTGCCGATCTTCCTGCGCCAATGCCTCAGATTTCAGCGGTCCGCAGGGTGCTCTGCACGTCAGGGGGAAGCTCCCCCTTACGTAGCTCTGCTGAGGGCTTCCGCCTCCCTCCCATGTGCCCTAAGCCCTGAGCAGTGATGATGCTGGTTTAAAATGCACACGGTGGCGGAGTGCGGTCACTGTTGTTATGCTGCGGTATCCAAGAGGACATCAGCAGTCAGGGCCCCGGGGACATGCACACGCAGTCTCACCTTCTACCTTTCTCTTTCAGTTCCACAAGGAGAGGTTCAAAATTGACATGCCGCACAGATTCAAAGTCTACAACTACAAGAGCCCGACCTTCTGCGAGCACTGCGGGACCCTGCTGTGGGGGCTGGCGCGGCAGGGGCTCAAGTGTGACGGTGAGTCCAGCAGGAGGTGAGCGTGGCCCCACTCGGACCCCCCAGGGGCACCCGGGCAGCTTTCTGGAGAGCAGGAGGGGGGGACGTAGACGAGTAACTTCCACACCCAGCTCGGAGGAGGCACGATGGCAAATGCCGTCTTCCCGGGACCACACGCTGCTGCTTTCCTTTCCTTCCACCCTGCAACACCCTCATCCTTGCGTCCCAGAAAAGTACAGCACAGTTCAGGTTCAAGGTCAAGGCCCTTGGCCCCTGTGCCTTCTGTCATACTGTGGCCCTGGGGAGAAATGAAGACAGTATATCTCCTCTGGTCCCTCTGCCAACATCGCACTTCACTCTGACCCAACCCCCCGATTCCTCAGTGGGTTCTGGGCAGCCCCTCCCGATTCTGGCAGGTCCAGCTGTGCACTGCCCCGGCGTCTCCTTTGCCCCCGCTGGTAAGATTCCCGCTGTCACCTCGTCCAGGAGCAAGCCCAGCACATGCATGTGGCTGGTGCCTGGTCCTGCACAGAGAAATCCTGCAATGTGAGCTTGGCGGTCTATCCCCAACCATCGCTGGGAGCTCAGAGTGCTCAGGAAGGAGCCAGTCCAGCTCCAGGCCCTGTTTCCCTCCTCTGGTCCCCCTCACAGGCCAGGATCACAGCACAGCCTGAGCCGCTCTTTACTGACAGAGTTACTCAGACTCAGACTCACCTTGAGAAAAAGAAACAGGACAAGGCCGTCTTGCTCCGAAACTCCAGGTTGCTAAGGCAATAACCTTTAGAAACTGAGACGCTGTCACACCAGGATTAGGGAGCAGGGAGGGAAAATATTGCAACAAGAAGGGACAAAGCTCACTGCCGTCTGGGTGGCAGTGAGGGTGGCAGGGCTGGATGGCACAGTCACAAAAGGAGGACCTCCTGCCGCAGCACGCACCTTTCTCGTGATGAACTATAAAGTAGCTGAGCCACTTTATTTTTCCTTGGCGGCCCGACTGTAACGTATGCCCTGGCTGGCTACGCCTTCCCATGGAGGTGCTAGAGGTGGCAGCGGGGAAGGTGTCTTGCACATCCTCTCTGTCCTTGTCCCTATAACGTTCACGTGCCTGGGGGAGCCCCAAGCGACGTCTCGGCGGAGGCAGGAGGAGTTAGGTTTCCAAATCATCACCAGGGGGAATCCCTCCGTGACCCCGAAGTACCACTTACCTTTCTCTACGCACCTGTTCAAGAAGACGCGGGTAGGCAGGGGACAGAGTGCCCGGGCCAAAAAACAACATCCCAGGATTCTCACCGCATGAACAGAAATCCGAATAGTGAAATTCTCACCGGTTGGTTCTCTGGGGAGGTCTCAGGCCAGGTGTCCTGCCCCGGAACCCCACCTGCCCGGCCTGGAACTTCCCGAGGGTTCCTGGCATTATTTCACGGCTCCCCTGCTGGCTTTGTTCCGTTTTCCTTCTTCCAGTGTTCTTTCCTTCCCATCCCATTCTCTCCCCACTCTCTCCTGCACCCGTTTCAAGCACTCCCCTCCCTCTCTTCCTTTATTCCCCTCTCCTCCCTTTCTCCCCTCCCCGTCCCTCCCCATGCATTTTCCAGCCTTGGCCCTGCCCCTGCCTGCTCTCTCGGGATTTTTCATGCCCTTTCCCCACCGCTAGTCCGCTAGTCTGTCTTGCTTCTGGCTTAAGTAGGGCCTCCTGTAGCCTTCACCCTGTCTCCTCTCTGCCCCCACGGTAATTCCCATGAAAATAGCCATCAAAAGGGACTATTTGCACTCCCAGAGATCCAGTTCCCGCCAGATAGGTTAGTAGCAAAGATTTATGACCCTGTAGAGGGGATGTGGCCTTTCTCCAAGACCCTGCGAGTCGGAGACAAACACGGACCAGGCTGCAATCATAAGGAGCAAAGTAAAATCCCAGTCCCGCGCTGCGCAGTCCTGGCCGATGCCACACTCCGCGTGTGGCAGGGATGACCGGTAGGACAATGGGGCTGGGGACACCCGAGTGAGAACCTAAAACCCACTGCACAAGTCCAGCGCAGGTCACGCTGACAATTCAGCACTCAGAGCAGCATCGCACAGCACATCTGTCCCGTATTAAAGACTGTAAATGGGCGTCGTTTGAGCACCTGCCCGATGCCGATCCCCGTGCTGAGCTCTTGGCACACACAAGTGCAGATAAGATTAGAGCTGCACGGTCTTGTAGCTCCTGCTGCCTGATTCCATGTAACAACCCCGATTTATGGATTTCTGTAGAAGCAAGTAGTACTTGAGATTAGAGCTCTAGCAGCTGGAGTTTAGAAATCTTTGTTAGATTTTTTTTTTTAATTTTAATGGTGATGTTTCATAAGCAAAATCTGAATTTTCTAAAATGACTGACACGATGTCATCGTCATCTTTGCACAGGCCCACACCCCCGATCCTAGAGGGACCCCATGGCCGTAGGAAGTGGGGGTTAGTCCTTTAGTTCAGTGCCAGGGAACCCAAATCGGAAGCCCAGGGAAGGCACACGACCTGCCCAAGGTCACATAGCATCCACGTGCTGCACACACACATCTCCTCCCCGACCAGTGCTCAGCTATTTCCCACTCCTTTCTTTCTCTTTAGCAAAATCTAGAATAACACCTCATGTGACTTATAAAGGTGAAAGAAAATTTGGTTCCTTTTCTTTGAGTTACTTTCTGTCACTAGGTCATTGATGTGAATTTAAGCCATTAATGCCTGTGTGCAAGAAATATCTCGCTCTTTACGACCTTGAAACCCACTTAATTCGGACTGAATCTAATAATTATTATTTGCAGGAGATGGCCCGGTGGGGGCGAGGGGGTGGGGGCAGGGAGCAGGGAAGGAAAGCCGTTTAGGGAGGAAAAGAAGCCCCAAATAGGGCCGGGCGCGGAGGCTCACGCCTGTAATCCTAGCACTCTGGGAGGCCGAGGCGGGTGGATTGTTTGAGCTCAGGAGTTCGAGACCAGCCTGAGCAACAGCGAGACCCTATCTCTACTAAAAATAGAAAGAAATTATCTGGCCAACTAAAATATATATATAGAAAAAATTAGCCGGGCGTGGTGGCACATGCCTGTAGTCCCAGCTACTCGGGAGGCTGAGGCAGGAGGATCGCTTAAGCCCAGGAGTTTGAGGTTGCTGTGAGCTAGGCTGACGCCACGGCACTCACTCTAGCCCGGGCAACAAAGCGAGACTCTGTCTCAAAAAAAAAAAAAAGAAGAAGCCCCAAATATGTCAGCAAACCAGCCACAATGAGACAGTGTCATGATCATTCTGGAGAGGTCAATTGGTTTGCTGTTAGCCAGGTCTCCGCAGCTCCTGGCGTCCTCAAGCCCCAGTGCCATCTCCGTAAGATGATCAATCGTCATTGTACTTCCTGCACCTGGGGTGTCGCACTGGCCACAAGTGTGGCGCGGCATTTTCCAAACAGCTCTCAGAAGGGCACCTGTCAATCAAAGCAGAGGCACTCAGGACCCCAGGAACTTTGTACCCTAAGGAGAGGACCCAACGGCGTGTCCTGGCCAGGGGCAGCAGACGTGGGTGCAGGGACAAGAGCAGGAGGGGAAATGGGCACTTCTGCTCCGAGTCCTGTCCCCGTGCCCCAGCGACAGCACACCGGTGTGGCCGCCTGGGCTCCCTTGTTGACTTAGGACACCTCCCTGTCATGTCCCGGGGAGAAAGATGAAGACTAAAAGGATGTCGAGGCTTAACTCTGCCACCCTCTCCTGTCCTTCCATCCTCCAAAGAGAGGATGTCACTTCGGTAGCCTCAAATGAATTTCACAACTATAAAATAAATAAAATTTCTGAGTTTCCTATGGGTGACCATAAGTCCATTGGCTCCCCCCACACCCTCTCGGCTCTGTCTGTGGGAGACCCTGCTAACCTGGTGCTCCCCACCACCCAGGGCTCAGAGCTGTGCACCCCCAGACACCCCTTTCTTGGCCAATGGTCAAGTCTCCTGGTGCATTAGCCCCACAGGTGAGCATGAGGTCTCTGGCCACTCTCCCTCCTCCTTATCCTGCCCCGTCACACCCCCCCCCACCTTCCCTTCCGCAGGCTAACGCTGCAGCCCAGGCTCCCGCCGGGAGGGTGGAGAAGCTTGTACAGCAGCCCAGGCAGGAGCAGGGATCCTTGGGCTCCAGACCAGGGTGGGAGGCAGCATCCTTCCCTCCCGGCACTCACCTTGCCACCGGGGAGAGCCGATGTCACCATCTTCCTCCCAGCTGTGGTACAGCCTGAACACACGCTGGCAACAGGCTTTCCTCCCTGGACATGGGGCCCTGTCCCACCTCGAGAGACAGTCACTTCCCAGCACCGGTGGGTCTCCCACTCCAGCTCACCGTCCTACTTTTTTCCTTTCAGCATGTGGCATGAACGTACACCACAGGTGCCAGACGAAGGTGGCCAACCTTTGTGGCATAAACCAGAAGCTAATGGCTGAGGCGCTGGCCATGATCGAGAGCACCCAACAGGTAGGGAGCGCGTTCCCGCCTTCTCAGCTCAAGGAGGACGCCCGAGTCCTTTTGCTCTCTGCCCCGTAGCAGCCCGACAGGAAGCACAGAATGCATTTCCCAGCACCGGCCTGGACGCTGACTTTCATCTTCACGCCCATGCCCTGCCACACACTCTGAGATATGCATTTATTTAATAATTTGTCTTGTGTGGATCTTTACAAGGTCTTAAGTTCTTTGTGGAGTGATCAGGGTGGAAATAAATTCATTAAAATTATTGAGGATTCATTGCCAGCTTTATAGGGATTTATTAGTGTTATATAACAGTGGGGGCGGGGGGGGGGGGGAGACACTTATTTGCTAGAATCATCTCTCAAGTCTCCCCAGAACACTGAGTCCAGGGCAGCTTTTGCCTTGCCATGTATTATTTAGGCATTGGTTGAATTTCCATATCCAAGAACAAACCCTCTTTAAGACTTGGCATTGCCTACGTGAGCTGTTTTTCCATTCATTGACTGTCTGCTGTTATCTGCAATGTGGGTAGCCAGGGAGAATCCAGTCGGCCCCCAGAAAAGTGTGAAGGAGGTGAGTGTGTTCTACTGATCCATAAGATACAACCGATGGACTTTCCCGAAATACGGGATTCTCAAGAATGTTGAGGGAAAGAGGAGCTTCAGTGATCCTGTGCATTTAGGAAACTTAGATGGCTTTTGTCCCCACGGACAGCAGGCTGAGCTGTCCCTTCATGGTGGGCAGGTGGGTGGTCTGACTCTCTGTTTGTCACCCAGGCTCGCTGCTTAAGAGACACTGAACAGATCTTCAGAGAAGGTCCTGTTGAAATTGGTCTCCCATGCTCCATCAAAAGTGAAGCAAGGCCGCCATGCTTACCCACACCTGGAAAGAGAGGTAGCTGTCCTGGCCCGTGGTTGAATCGATGTCAGCAATGAATCTTGATTAACCTTAACCTGGGTCCTCTGGATTTAAGTTCTCAATTTACCCTATTTGATGCCCCATTAGGTACCTTTGTAAGGGGGTGGGAGGTGGGGCTTAGAAATGGGATATGTCTGGAGGACGCAACCACACACATTTCCTTAGAATTGTTTTTAAAGCCCACAGTATTCCCAAGTGGGGTCTCCCATCCAAGCATGACCACGACCCTGTTAGAATTTTAGAATGTTGCTTCCCGTCAGTGTTAAACTCTTTCATAGAAATAAATCTATCTTAAAGATGGTGGGAATGCTACAGGGGACACTCTCGTTCTGCACTTTTATGACTTTTTAAAGAAATTTAAGGGTAGAAAAGAGGAGAAGAGCGGGGCTCGAAGCCCCTGGTGTTCATGGCATCAGGGAAGTTCGTCCGGCCCATGGTTTGAAGGTAGCTCATGGGAAGGCAGACCACAAGAGTCTGGGACCTGGATGGCTTCAGCATGCATTATGAAATGCGTGTCTCCCTTGGGCTGCAGGGAGAATATGAAGGAAAAACGTAGGGATTAAAAAAAATAAAAGTGATGTTATAAACCAGGGGAGATTCCACAAAGATGTTTTTCTACATCTCTGGGCTTAACAATTGAAATGGAAGGTTCTGGTTAGATTTAGGAAGGGTTGGGTCTCCAGGCAGTGAAGTAGACCGTGTTTCGGAGAGGATCACCGCAGGCAGCGTCTTGACTTGAGTTCTGTGACGAATGGCGCAGTTCGGATCTTTAACAATCCGCTAGATTTCATTTCCTCTTCCCTCACGTGGCAATTCACAGAAACTGATGCCCCTGTACCTGCGAGCCATGCACACAACTGAAAACCGTGTTTTCTCAAATTCGGTTCAAACCCCGTGGTTTGACATTATTAAATGTGCTCGTGCATTTTGCATGTATGGTCTGATTGGAATGCGTTTCTTTAAGCTGAACTATTTCCCAGACTGTGGATAAAAAGACGTGGTCCACACCCCAGACGCCAGGCTCACAGACAGGTGGAGAGGTGTTAAAGCTGCCTGAACCCCAAGCCCTGAACCCCCGCCCCCCAGGATGGGAAGTGGGAGAGAAAGCGTGTGCTGTGCGTAACTAGAATGATGCTCCAGGACTCCGTGTTCCTGTTTAACCACCAGCTTGCCATTTCCAGAGCCTCAGGGAATCTCCTGGGAGTCGCCGTCAGACGAGGTGGATAAAACGTGCCTTCATCCGGAACCTGAACCGCACGTAGAAAGACCATCTCTCCATCTGAAACTAAAAATCGAGGATTTTATCTTGCACAAAATGTTGGGGAAAGGAAGTTTTGGCAAGGTATGCTGTGGTCCTACAGAACACTGCAGACCAGGTTCCAGGAACTAGACAGCAAAGCCCCTCATCCGGGGAACTCACCTCGTGGGGCCAGAACCACGCGGGGGTGTGTGGACACAGGTTTCCCGGGAGATCTCTGGATAAACAGGGCCCCAGGGGCTCCAGGGAAATAGCTGCCTCGGATTCCTGGGAATCTTTGTCCCCAAAGCCACTGTGCTTTGCAAGTGTGTGCCCCACACACTTGAGAGTTTCATGTCTTCGGGCACCAAGGTAACAGGAAGGTCCCTTGGCCACTTCCTCTGTCACACGGGTTTGTTTATTCTGTTGTTTTGTTTTGTTTTGTTTTTTCTCTTTTGCTTCGTTCTGGAGGCTGAAGTGTTGTTTCACTTTGTTATGTGACTTTTTTCTCTCTCTATGAAATGCCTTCAGGCTCGTGTTAGTTTGCTTGGGCTGCTATAACAATACAGCACAGCCCGGGTGGCTTGAGCAGCAAAAATGCATTTTCTCACAGTTCTGGAGGCTGAAAGTCCGAGACCAGGGTTTCTCCCAAGACCTTTGTCCTTGGCTTGTGGGTGGCTGTCTTCCCTCTCCCTGGTCACATCATCTTCTCTCTGTGCACGTCTGTCTGAACTTTCTCTTAACGACACCCACCTTAATGACCTCATTGAACCTTAATTAACCTTAATTCCCTTAATTACCTCTTTAAAGGGAACACGTTATAATTGCACATAGAGACCTCCTTAATTACCTCTTTCAAGGTGATTAAGGTAATTACCATATTTGGTCACATTCAGAGGTGCTGGGATACCTCAGCCCAAACACGATTCAGCCCCTAACGACAAGGCTATAGTTTAAGAAACCTGGACACGATTTTGTGGAGGAAGCCCCTCCTCTCAATTCCTCCCACCATGCACGTGGGAAGTCATCTCTGTCACTCACGGGGACAGGTGGAGAAGGAGGAGGAGGAGGAAAGTGGGGATGGGAGGGGGAGGAAAAAGACATAATTTAAGAAATTGTAATCAACTACCAGCGACGGCAAAAAATTTTCAAGCTAGTGATTGTAAGGAGGGACAATTTTCAATGCAGGCTGTTAGGTCATTTCTTATATCAAGGATCTCTAACGTATTAATGGGGCTCCTCGCTGTTTTATATTCTATAATTTTAACCAGAGACTACTCTTCCGTGAGCACAGCATCCAAAGCCAGCATGATGCTGGGCACCTGCTCACCAGACAGGAAAAACTTAACCTGTTTGTTTAATAATAAACAAACTAAAATGCAACTGAGCCTCCGCCGCAGCTGAATAACATTGTGTTCCAGTTGGGGTTTGGACCTAAACACCAATGCGTTGCCTTGCAGCAAAGTCCACTCTGCCCTGCAGACTGTGGCTGATAACCACGGATTCTCCTAGCTCTAGCTGGTTTCCACAAGAATATGCATCACAGCGGGCCCACTGGGTATTAATCTGAGTGTAACAGGCAGTTTTACAGCCAGTCTTCATTATAATTTAGCATCAATTAATGTGCAATTATAACCTGTTACCAAAAATTGCAAGCACATTATATAGACAGAAATTGTCTTTTCGGCTTCTTAGTTTATGGCTGGTTTCAGGATATTTTACTGAAAGAGGTAATTATCAAAAGAGTACTTTTAATTGTTAACAAAATGTTTCTCTTTCTTTGTTCCCTTTCAGATTTCTATATTTGAACAAGGTTAATAAGAAAGACATTATGTCAACCCTACAAGGCTTAGTAAATGTCCCAAGGGACAGCCGGAAGCTCCAGGCTTCCTGGCTCCGTGCCCAAAGGGGTCTGCTCCTTTCCATGGGGACCCTGGGTCCCCACACTCGGAGAGGAGGGGAGGGGAGGGCACCAGGGACAGACAGAGGACTGCCCTTTCTCACAACACCGAGAATAGTTTAGAACTCACCTTTCTTTTCTCTTTTGGCTCTGTTAGGAAAGCATCATTCTTTACCGAAATGCTGGTCTCTGTTCTCTCACTCTCAATCTACTTTTAAGCCCAGGAGAACAAATTGTGTGTTTTCTGAAGACGTGAACATCCTTCATTTGCCTGAATTCTTACCTAACCTCCTTCCCCTCTGCCAAGGCAGCCAGCACAAAGCCATGGCTCTGCATCGATGTATTTTAAACCTGGACACTCGTATTCTTGGTACTGGTTTAGTACCATTGACTTCAGCATTTCCTGAAAGTCAATTAAAAAAAAAACAAACAAATATTCTTAACAACTGTCATTGAGAAAGCATTTTATAGACCCCTTTCTCATCTGATTTTCACAATCGTTCTGTGAGTTAGAGAATGCAGGCATCGTTAATCCCTTGTAAAGGTTAGGAAAATGGAGCCCAGAGAGGGTGATCGGTTTGCCCACATCTGCACAGCAGGCAGATGTGTGTGAGATAAAACCAGAGCTGGAGTTTTCTGTATCCAAATGCCACATCCTTACAATGGCCGATAGTGTGCCGTGTGCTGCTGCATCGCTTGCAAAATCGGAAGTTGCTGAAACTCTCCATCAGGTGCCATCTGGTGTCCTTTGATGTAAGATTTATGGAAGCAAGCGGAAAAAGTAAACTTTGGTGCTAAGACTTTTTTTCCTGAGTAACTCCATGAATTGTAGCCAGTTAAGTTACTCTTTGAACCCAATTTTCTTATTATTAATATCTGTCTTGCAGAGTGTGATGGGCTGAGAATTAAATTAGATAATAAAACAAAGTAGCACATGAGAAGTCCATAGCAGAGTGCCCCGGGCCATATGGTAGGCCCTAAAAATGTTATTAGTTTCCATGACATCAGATAAAATGGTGTTCATTTTCTAAGTACGCAGGGAGAACGATATCCCTCAAGTGTTCTTTTGCCTTGAAAAACTGGGTAGAAATTAAAGCTGAGTTTTATGTGCATTTACAGTAATGTTTCAAATACAAACAACTTCTACCCACTACTCTTCTTCCTTCAGTTTGCACTTTGTCTCTCTGAATTATTATACACACTTACTCAGGTTCCCGGGCGGGCAGGGCACACTTTTAAAACCCATCCAATTGCATGATAATTTCATGGAACCCTTGGAAAGGTACAAGCTAGTAGGAATCCGTTATGTCATATCCTAAGCCACTGACGAGTTCCACTTTGTCTCGGGAATATCCTGTCCAGGATAGAGGGGGGTGGAGGAGGAATCTTTCTTTCCCAACCAGCACAGCTCTCTCTCAGGACTTTGTCTCTTTTTTAACGAGTGGGAATCCAACTTCCAGAATAAAGTCAACTTCTTCCCATGCCTTCTAGGTCTTCCTAGCAGAGTTCAAAAAAACCAATCAATTTTTTGCAATAAAAGCCCTGAAGAAAGATGTGGTCCTGATGGATGACGATGTTGAGTGCACGATGGTGGAGAAGAGGGTCCTCTCGTTGGCCTGGGAGCATCCGTTCCTGACGCACATGTTCTGCACGTTCCAGACCAAGGTACGGCTTCTGCCCGGACAACGCTCCTCCCCCTAACCCGTCCCAGTGTGGAGCCTACGGAGGCCCCCTCGTCGGGAGACGCGAGGTGGTCTCCATATTTATCTTCTTACCTTCCAGTGCACCTTGCATCTCTCCAAATATGTGTCATCTCTTCTAACACCAAGGAAGTATTACTCAGAGTGTTTTAATGCAGTCGGTTGGAAAAGATCTTTACATCTGGGTCTGCTTGTCTGTTTTCTTGTTTTTTAGAATTTGGTTTAACTTAGCATAAAGACCAGGCTTCTAAATGGGAGAAAAAATGTCACACCTGTTGGTTTATCCACCATGCGTGTATTTGAAGAGACCAAAGTTGAAAAATAGATCAAAATGCATGTGCACGGTTCTTCTCTTATTTAAGGCTTGCAGAAAAAGCAGCCCTTAGCGTGGGCTTCATCGGGAGCGAGCCCCTGGGCAGTGAGGTGGAGGGCGGATGGTTGGCTTCCCGCTCAGTGCTGGGCCCCTTCCTCTTCGCCAGCCTTGCCAGGAGGCTTCACCACTCTGGTGGGAGGACTCCGGTCCTGGTCTCCTTTTTCCTTAAAAAAAAAAAAAAATTATTTTTTCCCCCCTGATTCAGTAGTTATTCAGGTTCACTGTAGAAAATGCTTATAAGCTCAAAGAAGAAAATCACTTACAATCACACTGCTTGGAGATACTCATCATTAATACTTTGAAGTTTCTCCTTCTAGATTGTTCTCCCAATGGGCTTTTAAAAATAAAAATAGCAACCCATGTTCTGCAACTTGTGTTTTTTTATACTCTATTGTATATAGACACTCAAATCTATGGCTATTCCATATGATTTATCTGATTAGAACATTTCTGACTTTCTGCTCTGACTTAAACAGCACTGAGGTGAGCATCCCCGAGGTCAGTCTCCATACAGGCACGCGATGACTCCTCTCCCCTCACTGGTCCACCCCCCTCCCCACGCTCCCCACCGTCCACAGCCCCGAATAAAAAGCAGATCCATGTGGGATCATGTGACGAAGGTCCACAGAGCACAGAGGGTGGGGTTTTCCTTTTTCTGTTTCAAGCCGTGACGGCCACAGTGTGAGTCACAGAGGCCCCTGAGGTCCCTTGAGCCATGGAAAGAATTGAAGCAGCCCAGGGACCAGCCAGGAAAGTGGGTGACAAGCAGGGTGTCCGTCACCACCCCTGCAGCTCCCAGCAGATCCTCAGCAAACATTTAATGAACAAATAAATAAATAAATGAATGCACTTGCCTAAAATACCGAGAAAGCAGCCCCTGAAGAGGTGTTTGTTGAGCACGCACTGCATCGGAGGCTCTGTGGAGGGGACAGAAATACGGAATACAGTTCCTGACCTGGAGAATTCCACACTCTAATGAAAGAGTCAAGACTGACACTTCTGACAGTGTCATATGGAACTAGAAGGCAGACTTGTAGTGCCAGAAATGAGAGAAACTAGAAATTAGAATTTTAATAGGCAAAAAGGACCTTGGGCATTAGAGGTGTGAGGCTGCAGGAGAGGGGGCGGGAAGGAGTGACGAGGTCACAACAGGTGTTTAAGAGAAAGCAGAGGCCTGGGGCAGTGGCTCACGCCTGTAATCCTAGCACTCTGGGAGGCCAAGGCAGGAGGATCACTTGAGGTCAGGAGTTCAAGACCAGCCTGAGCAAGAGCGAGAGCCCCGTCTCTACTAAAAATAGAAAAAATTAGCCAGGCGTGGTGGTGCATGCCTGTGGTCCCAGCCACTCAGGAGGCTGAGGCAGGAGGATCGCTTGAGCCCAGGGATTTGAAGTTGCTGTGAGCTAGGCTGATGCCACGACATTCTAGCCCAGGTGACAGAGCAAGACTCTGTCTCAAAAAAAAAAAAAAAAAAACAGAAAAAGAGAAAGTAGGCTCATTCCTACAGCAGGGAGCAGGATGGAACTTCTGTCATGAGGGCCAGAGAGATTTTCTACTAGAAACTTCCTCCTGGAGACGGTACCTATCCTTTGGTCTGGGATGGTGAAGTTATGTCACCTGCAGACAAAGTGACAGCCACCCTCTCCCAGGCTGTTGTCTGGATTCTCTAAGCACCCTGGGGGCTCCTTGTAACCTCACTCTTCCTTTTGCACTATTGGGAGGTTTGTAGCAAACTGCTAAACACACTTCCGGCCAGGCTTCTGGGGCACTTAGCAGCCGAGTTTCACTTGGCACCTTCCCCACCCCGTCCTCCGCTACTTTTTAAGTATTTGCATCTATGACTGTTTTCCTGTCTTGTGGGGAAGGCTGTTATGACTCCCCCTTTGCAGGAAGGAGGTCTATCCCCTTCCCTTGCCTGTCCATCACAGTTTTAGGCCGTGTCTGTTTCCTCCCCTCCTGCGGGACGTGTTTCCACGCAGCCGCGATGCTGTACCGAGCCCTGAGGAGCAAACGCGCACATGGCATTCGCATGGGAGGAAGGAGACATTAGTGTTCCTGTTTTACCCACGAGAAAACCAAGGCTCTTTATAAAGATGAACTCACCTAAGATTGCTCAGCTGGTAACTGGGAGCAACGTGCAATCTTCCCGTTTGTCTGTGTGCAGATGCTGGCCTCCCTAGATCCGTACTGTGTGAGTACCTTAGTGACTCGCCACCTCTGTAACAGCTAAACTTTCACCTACAGGGAAGAACAAACACTGAAAAACATAATTTCCCCTCTTTGCGATTATGCTAGAGCAAAACAAAGATCAATAATTCAAGTATCTAAAGTTTCTCTGATTCAGCTCTGATAAAACTATGGAAAAATAAGAGGGTTTAGTTCCAAAATTAGTTTGGAAAGGAAAGATGCATCTAACACTGTGAGAATACTACCTTGTCGGGCTTGTTAGTTATTATTTTAAGGAAATAATTTTTCCTTAGAAACTAAATGTGAACTGAGGTCTACTTTCATTGGGTCTCCTTTGAATTCTGAAAGGCCTATCTGAATTCAAGTCTAAAACTGTCATTGAAGAGGTATTAACCATTTCACAACTGAAAAAAGCATTAGATCTCATGAGAACCTCTCTGGGTCCTTCCTGGGTTGGATTTGAAAGTTGACAGCTGTGGTTTTGTGAGGGTCTGAGCCGCCGCTCCCCAACCTGGGGTCGGGAGCCCAAGTGCCATCGTTCATGGACTGACGGACACGCTGCCCTTGACTTCCACACTCCCGGCCAGAACCAGTTGAACGTTCTTGGTCAATATTACTTTGAAATTTCTCTTTTATGAAACAGAAAATGGAGTTTCACTTTCTATTTATAGAACACACAGAGTTTCACTTCCGGTGATGGCTGGAGGGTGTGAGCTGACACCTTTGAACAAGTCGCCTAACATTTTCTTGTGACATTGGTTCTCCTTTTTTTGCTTCCCAAAAGATAATGTAAAAAAATAAATAAATAAATAAGACTTGCAGAGAAGTTTGAATCTTTTGTGGAGAAAGTACTATATTAACTGCAAGATATCACTATTATTACTTGAAGCAAAAGAAAAATGACTTCAACTTGCTCGTTTTTAAAAAGTATGTCATCCTGGTAGTTCCATGGCTTGAAGGCAAAATCCATCTAAGACTGCCGAAAAGTTTCTGATTTCAAGCATTTTATTCGGAAACTGCCTCCCCTGAAGCTCTCAAAAAAAAAAAAAAAATTGCTTCAATCCATGAACCTTTCAGCTGAGTTAGGAGCCCTGTAAATTATCACAATTGTAGCAAGGAAAAGAAAAACCACCTAAACCACATCCTCAAAAAGACTTGTCCCTGCATGAAGACGAGAATTAACTTTTTATGTCATTCCCCTTTTGTGGTGACAGATAAGTCTCTTTTAAAGCGCTCTGGCAGCGTTCTGATCCTAAGGGTGCTCACGATTGCGATTTTGGAAATTGGGCTCACTCACATGTACTTCAGATGCTCTTTTCTGTGCGGCAGGGCTGTGATTTGGCAGATGTCAGATTAACCGTAAATTGACAACAATCAGTGGATTCACAGTCAATGTATGGCAAATGGAAGTCACACTCGCCACGTTTGCTTAAGGTTTTTCCGTGCAAAGACACAAGACAGAATGGGCAATTCACGAACACATTTTCAGGAATTCTTTGACCATAAGAAAAAGATGCCTGGTGTGTCTGAAATCCATACCTGCTTTTTAAAATCACAAGTACGTTCTCACCTTTATGTGACTCGAGCATTTCTTCAGGGCTCACGGGCCTGCACTGCCAGTCCATTCCTTTGTCAGCTGTTCTTTTCACAAAGCCCCAGAATTGTCACCAGCTTCCCACGAGACAGGAAGATCTCCTTCGAGAGAGCGTCTCAGGGAAATGCCTCTCCTCTGAGAATCTGTCTTCTCCCGTTCGTCCGGAAGCTTGCTCAGAAACGACCCCCTCCACACCCCGCTGTTTGGGCAGAAGAAAAAGAGAAACAGACGGTCTCACAGTGAATTGCACTGCTGGCTTTAATGTCTCCGCCAGAGTCCTCAGGAGCCGGAAGGGCTGGTCTCGAACACACCACAGACTGGAGGACACCCATCCTGGGGTTCGGATGACCGTGTGCGCACGGCAGCCTTCTGGGCTTTGCCTTAATCCCAGGGTCATTCTTACCCATCTCCTTTCTCTCCCCAGCAAAACTTCACTCACGTCAATGTCCTTTTCTCTGCTCTCAGTCTTAGAGAAAGTACATGACAGATAGCACAGAGCGGTGTAATAGGTGCTGCTCCCAGCAATAATTTCTTCTTAAAATGGGGCACTTAGAGCTATAGCTACTCATTAAACCAGAGACCACATTGCGTTTGAGGTGACCCTGGTCCCCATCCTGGGGAAGTGACTATTTGGGGGAAGCTGTGGGAACGGCTGAGAGTCGGAATAAACCCACTGAAGAGGTTCGACGGCCAAGCCACAGAAAAGCCCTCCCTGGAGGAGAAGGAGGAGGAAGAGGAGGAGGAGGAAGAGGAGGAGGAGGAGGGGGAGGAGGAGGACTGACAGGGAGGATCCCTGGGGGAGGAAGAAAAGTTAGGATGCTTTGGAGCCAGGAGAGGAAAGGATTTCAAGAAAGAGAACTGAAATGAGGCTCAGGAAAGGTTAAGTAATGTCTCCAAAGTTACAAATAGATGGGATTTGAACTCAGGTCCCAGTGAGGACAGCAGGGCTCCAGGTTGGCTGCAGGTCACCCAGACTTTTATGAAAGTCCGAGTGTATTATATTTGTATTTACTTTTTACAACTGGGGTTTTGGATTCAGCTTTTTAAAGGGTTATCCATCCCTCAAAACGTGATTCTTAAAATCCAAACTGCAGGATGCTGTGTTCATATGGGCACACATTTGTGCTAATTTTGTCACAGAGCCATCTCACTGGGCCCAGAGTGGGCTGGAGAGATCTTGGATGGGTGGATTCCTGAGCTTTCTGAACAGAACCGCAGGCTCTACAGAGGCGGCAGGTGCCCCGGTCCTCACCCAGGCTGGACTTACAGCACGAATCATCCCTGAACCCCCTTCAAGAAGCCCAAGTGTTACCTGGTATTCACTAAACTCAGAGGTTAAACCGATGCAGAAAGTCATCATAGATGACAAAGGACAATCATAGGTGTTTTTCAGTGTTGCTGGTTTAATATAATGATGAGGACAAGAACAGAGCTTTGAAAGATTTATTGTGAAGCCATCAACTCTTTCAGGAGGATTAAATGTGGCATCCAACAAGCTATAAATCTCCAGTACTGTTTAATTGATAATCATGAGCAGTGTCCTCGTCTTCTCACCCAGGTAGTAAACACTGACCCGGCCCCGTGATTTCCAGACTCTATAATGGCAGATTCAACTCCCGATGCTCACCGCTAGGTGCGAAGTCTAACTCAGACCTGAGAACAGATGGGAAGGGGTGAGGAATGTGTGACCTGGGGGTGAACTTTTGCCTCCAAACTCCTCCCCCCACTTTTTCCAAGTCCAAACCGACAGTGTATGAATTCTAAAATTTCACCCTTTCCAGGAATTTGTAAGCATCAAAAACCATTGATCCAAGCACTGTCATAGGCTTTGATACCTTTTGTTCTCCTGAGTCCTTAAAAGGAGATTCCACCGCTGTGGCTCATACACGGCCAGTGTGGTTCTGAGTTGAAAGGCAGAGGATAGAACAGAAGCTCTTGCTACGTACGGTGCTCGTGGGCGCAAGCGCTAGAGAGGTGTGTCGGCAACCAGGCAGGGCGTGTGCAGGTAACACGAGTGATGACTCCCAAATCAGGTTTGAAACAACAATATAAGGTGTGATTCATGTCGGCTGAGAATTTTGGCCTGTCCAAAAGAGAAAAGAGTGAGCTCCAGTTGAACATATACAGAACCACTAAATTAGGCCTGAGATCCACTTTGGAGAACGCGAGCGGACGCTTACCTTTACCTGGATCGTTGAGATGATGGCCACAGGACTTGCTTCTCCCCGTTCTGCGGAGCCTTGGCACGGATATCACCATCGGGCCAGAACAGCCTCTGCACCATTACCCCCCACGCCCCACCGCCTCGCTCAGTCTCACATCGAGGTTGAAAGGTTAATTCTGTTAAACAATTCCCAGGTGAGGTTTTCAGGTGCAAATTCATGCACAGACATGCCAGAAGTCTCCACGCTTTATGGATGACTCATTCTGTGATTCATACGAGCCCTTTAAAAAATCAGGGTGCTGAAGTGTTGTGAATATATTTACTGAGGAAACAGTGTCTCACATAGTCGGAGGAGCTGAGGCTGGTTGCAAATGCGGCTACTCTGATACTCCGACCACTGCCTGGAGACAGTCAGCCTTGCTTCTGCGTCTCCAATGACACGCATGGTGTCCTCTGCTCGGAGTGACACCCTCATAGGCTGTGGCTTGCTTCTGCAACAAGTGAGGTCTGCACTGGAGAAAAATAGGGTTAAACTTGATTGCAAGTTCCAGGCAGGAATGAGCATGCCACGCTGACTGGCCACCATGCCGTGCCCACACACTGTGCTCCATGATTATGTACTGAGAGTTGAATGAATGGTGTTTTCAAGCCCCGGTGCTGGAGTCAGAGACCAAAACATATTCTCTTTACTGTCCTACACACTGTCAGTTTCAACAGGTGTATGTTCAGCACCTGCCAAGTGCCCAGCACCACCCCACCTGGACTCCCCAGGCTTTCTTGGGTGCAAAAATACAGATCCGCTAAATGATTTTGACAGTCTTTTTATAAGTGATTTCCAGATACAATTGGTGTGTCTGAAATGATCTAATCCATTTAGAAAGCAGTCTTTTTTTTCTGGGATATTTCTTTGCTCTTGTTAAGTAGCTAAAAGTTGGACTTGTTTGTTTTTTTCCCTAGGAAAACCTCTTTTTTGTGATGGAGTATCTCAACGGAGGAGACTTAATGTACCACATCCAAAGCTGTCACAAGTTTGACCTCTCCAGAGCCACGTAAGAGCCCTTTGAAGGGTTTGGGGTTTTTTTATTTTGCTTGTCAGTCCCCGTGTATCCAGTGCGTACAGAACACGTTTCCCACAGAGTATTTTTTTCCTGCCTAAATCCCAGGCCGAGGGCAAGGTTACCCCCTTGGGAATATATCAAACAAGGCGATCGTCTTCCCAGTGTGTGAAACTGAAGTTCAGGGCACTGTGGTTTCATTTCCCTGTGTCTCGAAACCAACGCCTTAGTTTCCTAAGGGAGAACCCCGATGCGTGAGGCTCACCTGTGCACAAGAGCAGTCAAACGGAACGCGAACCGCAAGGTGGCCCCCAGGGAGGGAGCTTTCACGGGAAGTTCAGTGTGGAGGCATAAAGTGTTTGGCTCCTGGGGCGTGAAAATTAGGCAACTGGAGAGGCCCTTACTCTATTTGAGAATAAATCTGCACCTGCTCTGGCATCGAGTGGCCTCAGACACAGGTGAGATGGAGCAGGCTGCGCTTACCTGGCAGGACTGTGGCTGAGCCCATGTACCCACTGCCCCTGCCCGTGCTGTTTCCCCTTCGGCCTGGACTTCCTGCTTCCTGTGACAAGCAAAAGAAAACTGTGCCACTGACTCACTTAAAAACGATGGGCACACGCCAGTGTCCTCTGTGTGATGTCCAGTCCTCTCTCTGCAGCAGCACTTTGTGTGGTTTAGGTCAAACTACGTTAAAAGATGGACTCGGTCCACCGCCAGCTCCCGCAAAGCCCTGGGCGGAAACGGCTGTTTTGTCACACCTAGTGGGCAGCACGCTGCTGGTCCCATTGCCTCCAGGACACTCCTCAGCAAAGCTCCCAGAGAAAATTTTATCAGATTTCTGCAGCAGAGAATTCACTGGGCATTTTTCACGCCAGAAAGGATTCCCCCAGCCCACCGTCCGCCGCAGCCGGCTTGGACACGCACTATCTACTGTGTCCTAAATGCCTTCTCGGAGGGACAATTTTGCATTCGTCCCTGAGACCCAGCAAATCTCACTTCCAGGAAACTCTTGCTTATATCTGACCTTAATCGCACTCGTGACAGTGTAAACTCATCCCCTGTGAGCCCATCCGTTGCCAGTGAAGACGAAGAGTAACTTGTCATCTTGCATCTTCCAATATCCTTTCTTCCACCTCCCGGGCTGTATTTTTCAGCCTGGCTAAAGGTTGTCAGTGTGAGAATAAACCAGCCAGATCTGTTTCAAATAGCTCTGCATACAGGTCTGTGGGCACCAGCAGAGTTGAAAAATAAAGGGGGAAATTATTTGCCTGTTATACTATTACGTTAAATGTCCATGTATGTTTTATTAGCAAAAATTGCCAATGCAAGCAGTGTAGTTTACAACATAAGAATAAGCACCAAGTACAGGTGGGACCCACGTAAGATACCTGGTGTTTCCTACTCCCAGGGCTGAGGCTGGAGGTGTCTGAGCCTCACCTTCTTCTGTGTAGAACGAATGGATGACATTTTCCTCCCTAGGATTAAACAAAATCGTGTGTGTGCCATTTAGCCAGCACTGCATGGACACAAGACATCAGCCGGGTTTGGGGATGTTATTTTGTTCAGTGACTCTGTTCACCTTGAACCTTGTTCTCTTCCTGCAGATTTTATGCTGCCGAAATCATTCTTGGTCTGCAGTTCCTCCACTCCAAAGGAATCGTCTACAGGTACACTCTGCTCTTTGGAAACAAATGCTAAGATATCGGATTTCCTGGTCCAGTTCATTCAATCGCCGTATGTTAGTGAAATGACATGGCTGGTGTGCTTCTGGGGTAGAAAGTTCCACACCCATGCCTCCTGCCCACAGTGATCACATGGATGATGATTTTTTTTATTTCAGCATATTACAGGGGTACAAATGTTTAGGTTACATATATTGCCTTTGCCCGGCCTAAGTCAGAGCTACCAGCGTGCCCATGCCCCAGACAGTGCTCACCACACCCATTAGGTGTGAATATACCCATCCCCTCCTCCTCCCTCCACCTGCCCGACACCCGATGAATGTTACTTCCACATGTGCACATAAGTGTTGATCAATTAATACCAATTTGACGGTAAGTACATGTGGTGCTTGTTTTTCCATTCTTGTGATACATCACTTAGTAGAATGGGCTCCAGCTCCATCCAGGATAATACAAGAGGTGCTAGATCACCATTGTTTTTTGTGGCTAAGTAGTACTCCATGGTATACATATACCACATTTTATTAATCCACTCGTGTATTGATTGGCACTTGGGTTGTTTCCACATCTGTGCAATTGTGAATTGTGCTGCTATAAATTTAATAACAACCAAGGAAGTAATTCCAGTCTCAAAAGCAAGAAGGTTCTACTCTCATTTCATCCCTCGGTGGAGACCTTACCTCTGTCCTCCCCTCCCTTTTCTCATTTCCTCCCCTTACTCTGCTTCCTCTCTCTTCCGTCCCCTTTGCACCTCCTATTTTTTGCTTGTGTTTGCTTTGGGCCACCTGGAAATGTTTGTGCAATTTCCTCTTTAGGGGCCAGGGAGGGGAGCTCTTTCGTGAACACTCACCTCTGAAAACCGATGATTCCACACCTTGCAGAAGTGCACAGAACACTCGTGTGTCCTCTTTCATGAAGCCAAAATTTCTCTGTTGTATGACACCATTTCACGTTCTTCTGTCAAAGCTATTGTACCTCAGTGTCCTCACTTCTTTCTGCAAAACATAGTCAACACTTACTTGGCATACAGATCTTCACAAGCTTAGTGTCAGGTTTCCAACTTACTGCAGACTGGGGGCTGGGGAAGGAAAAGGAAGGAGCTGGCCCAGAGGCTGGCTGAGCTGCCGAGACCAGGTGATTAATATGGAAGCTTTGGTGCTTACAGAGCACAAACCTCCCTTAGGAGGGAAGGACGTGTCCTTTTCCAGAGGTGCAGCCAAGTGAGATTTGCCACATTTGGAGTCACAGAACTAAAGGCTTCGGGGACTCTGGGGAAGGCAGTCTTCTTAAGCAGGATCTTTGAATACAGATTTTTTGGGTCCATCTACACAATAATAGACTAAGGAGTTGTTTTATATTATTTTTTAATCTTCAGGAAATCAAGAAATACTATTTGAAAGCCCCCAAGAGAATCCATGCTTCCTTTCAACATTTCTCTTTATACCTGTAAGGCCTGTGATATATCTAAAATATGCCTGTACTTGGGCACTGAGTAGATTGTGTGGGATGGATGGATCGTGGATGGACAAATGGATGGATATGGATGGATGGATGAATGATGGATGGATGGACAGATGGATGGATGTTGGATGGATGGATGGATCATGGTTGGATGGACAGATGGATGGTGGATGGATGGTGGATGGATGGATGGATGGATGAATGGATGGATGAGTGGATGGATGGATGTTGGATGGACAAATGTTGGATGGATGGATGGATGGATGGATGGATCATGGTTGGATGGACAGATGGATGGTGGATGGATGGTGGATGGATGGATGGATGGATGGATGAGTGGATGGATGGATAGATGATGGATGGATGGACAGATGGATGGATTTATGATGGATAGATGAATAGATGATAAATAAATGGATGATGGATGGATGGATTATGAATGAGGGATGGGTGATAGCTACATGGATAGGTAGATGGACAGACGGTTGGGAGACAGGTAAGAGATCAGGAAGGTTGGAGACAGAGACCTTAGAGCTAAAATCCAAACCCACATGCCTGGGCGCTGTTTCTCCATTTTGCAATGTTTTCCATTGGAAACACTATGAGTAAAAATAATAACAACTTCAGATTAAAGGACTGTTGTGAGAATCAAATCATAAAATGCACATGCAAACAAGAAAACCCAGTGCAAACAATAGACACTCTGTTCATTGTTTTCACAATCTGTGTATAGCCCTGCAGCCAGATATCTGGCTCCCTAGAGATGACTCCAAAACCATCCTTCAGCCAAATTTCTAGAAACATATGTAAATGCTCTAAGTGATGCAAATATGTTTCATGTAGCAGAAACTTAAAATGATATCCATATGGTGTAGCATGTAGATTTGATGACGGACCTCAAATTTTAGCATAAAGTGTTAAATATAACCTATAACTGGACATAGTAAAATGTATACGTTGCAATGAAACTGTGTGTTTAATTCCAACGCAAGATCAGGGAGACAGAAGACAGAAGACAGCTAGCACTCCCTAATGAGAGGGCTTGGACATATTGGACGTCTTCAGTCCTGAGAGTGAAAGTGTGGCAGCATTTGAGTTAGGATGAGAGAAAAACAGAGCTGACATGGATGGGAGACATAGTCCAGGCCTCCCAGTTAGACAGACGCTGCCGGTGACGCGGTGGTAGTGGAGATTACCATGCTGGCCCAGATGGGAGACATCCGCACTCCGGGGACATCTGCTAGTTGTCTCAGCCCCAGCAAAACAGGTGTGTTGCACTCCCAGCTTCCCTAGCTAACTTGCTCTCACAGAAGGTGGAGAAAACGAATGAATGAACTGGAACTGATAATCACTGGCTGGTAGTGATCATGTGACACACACTGACTGGATGCCCAGTGCATGCCGTGCTGTTATCAGAACAGTCACAATGCAACAAATATTTAATAACAGCGGTGCATATTCCCAGCTGAACAAGGGAGACAGATGAAACAGTGACGGGAACTTTAGAAGAATATGCATACTGATGAAAGGTCACATAAAACCACACGAGCCTTTGCTTAAGCAAAGCGAGGCCTTGTTACCAAACGGGAGCAGAGAAGGCGGAGCCGTCAGAAACCGAGGCAGCGTCCCTCTCGTCGTCCCTGTCTCTTTGGGCTCACGTGGCCTCCCAGTTGTACCCCGGACAGTGAGATGTTGCTTTGCTTTTGTTTTCCAGGGACCTGAAGCTAGATAACATCCTGCTAGACAAAGACGGACACATCAAGATCGCGGACTTCGGAATGTGCAAGGAGAACATGCTGGGAGACGCGAAGACGAACACCTTCTGCGGGACACCTGACTACATCGCGCCGGAGGTAGGATGCGCCGCCCCGAGGCCTCCTCTCGCCCTCCCAACTCAACACACCCCGGCTGCACACCGCTGCCGCTGCTTCTTCCTCCCCTGAAAACCAGAAGGTTCTGAGTATTTTGGTCCAAGCTTTGTCCTTGATGTTTTCTAAGTGTTCCGTCAGTGTTCCTGTGGCTGCTGTCACTGTACGGGGGATGCTACTCGCGCCGATTACAGCTCTCCAAGGCTCGGATGGTTCTGCCATCCCTTTGGTCACGGCTCTGACCCACCCGCAGCCTTAAAATATGCTCACTCTGCTCAGGTGTACCAGAGGAGCCACCGGCAAGGAGCCAGGTAGAAGCAAATATCCACCTAGGTCAAGTGGCGTCACTGTGGGCTCCAAGACCTGACTGAGGGTTCCAAGCTGCCACAGTCTCACTGACACCCATTTCCTCCTCTGTGACATGGGTGTAACGCTGATGTCACCATGTTACTGGGAGCATTAAATCAGGGAGCATATGACACTTAAACCTCACCCACCCCATGCCCTAAAAACAATAATAAAGCATCAATATCATATTCCCAACACCCAGAGGAACAGCATTGGTGCAGAAATTGTCCATCAACCCAAGTAAACCCACCTCCAGGGAGCTCGGAGACTCCCCACCATGTGGTCCTTCCCATAGCTTGGGACTCGTCCTAGTGGCTTTTTTATCTTCTGTCTCCCTGCACAACTGGATGTTTGTTCTAAAGTCAAGGACTGTTTCTTACTCTTTTTTTTTAAACTTTTTATTTAGAAATAATTATATATTCACAGGAAGTTGCAAAAATAGCACACAAATATCTCCCGTATGTGTGGTGCACCCAGGTTGCCCCAGGGTTAGGTGACACGTGGCTGTGGCACAACAGCAAAACCAGGAAACTGACACTGGCCCAAGTGCACCTTGGGCAGGTGGTTCTGTGCCATTTTCTCACATGGGCAGGCTTGTGTGACCTTATTCGCTTTTCTGTCTCAGGACCTAGTGCCGGGTGCTCGGTGATGCCTTTTAGAAGAATGAATGGATGGATTAATTGATACATGTGTGAATGGGTGATGGTTGTTTGATAAAAAGATAGTGACGGACCTCTGATTTCCCGGGTAAAATAACTTTCGCAGCGAATCCCTGTCATTGCCAAAGTGATGATGGCAGCCCCAGTCTAAGAACCGTGTGGCTTTGCCCTGTGGTTGGGTGGTATTTCATTGTAATTTAACCTTGTTTAAAGGCAAGGTTAGCCCTGTGTTCCACAAGAAATTGTGGCTTTTAACTTGCAAGGCATTGTTGAGCTCAGAGAGCTTGGCTCATTGATTTAATAACTTTCTGATATTAGAAATCTCTGCCTCATTCAGGTTAGCACAAACACAGATATTGATGCAGCAAACCATCTGCAATTTAAAGTGAAGCCAAAGCTAATGAAGGCACAAGTTAATTAAGTTCAGCCTCTGAGTTCCCCTTCCTAATAATTCTAAAATATTAGAAGGATATTGGTGCTATTCTGAGCACCACATTTGAAAAAGAAAATGGCCAAATTCAAGATGTATGGAGGGTAAGGGCCAAAATGTTAAAGGGTCTGAGAACCACGTCATATGAGGAACAAAGACGAGAGACAGCCACAGTGCGCAGACTACCTGGCCTCCCACCTGGCCGCCCACCTGGCCTTCCTCCCTCCCCATCCAGCCCCAGCACATCCTCGTTACATATTTTGAATTTTTTTGATCAGCTAAAAAAGCATCCCTCGAGGACGCAGGACAATGCCTAGTCTAGCCCTGGACTCACCGGCTCAGCTCTGGGGGCTGAAGGGGTCTCAGGCACCACTCACTGTGCAGGAGAAAGGGGGGAGGTGGCACCGAGTGGTGACGCCGTTGGTCGTGTTGTGCTGGTTTCTCAGGTTCAGCTGTGTGTGCAGAGCGGTGCTTCTGATCCTTTGGGCAAAAGCAAGGGAGGGACAGGGACAGGACAGAAGAGACCACAAGGAGGTAAGGCCACAGGGGGACATGGAAGAGGGACCACCTGAGCCCGTAAGTCAACTCTATCCAGTCATCAGCTTGTCATGACATCCAGTTTTCAGGGCGATCTTTGCTGAAACCGCGCACATCGTCACCGCCAATGATTCGCGGAGCGGCTTCGCGAGGTTCAGGAGGATTTTCACAAGCTCACTGCTTTGCCTTCTGTCTCTGCCTCTGGGTTTCACAGATCCTGCTGGGTCAGAAATACAACCACTCTGTCGACTGGTGGTCCTTCGGGGTTCTGCTGTACGAGATGCTCATCGGGCAGTCGCCCTTCCACGGGCAGGACGAGGAAGAGCTCTTCCACTCCATCCGCATGGACAGCCCCTTCTACCCGCGCTGGCTGGAGAAGGAGGCCAAGGACCTGTTGGTGAAGGTAGGAATGAGGTCAGGGAAGTCTTCAGGGGATGAACGTTTGGGTGTCTGGTCAGTATCCCATTCCTTTCTAGACTCTGACTTACGCCTGGTAAACAACAATTGCACTGAACCGGGTTTAAAAGGGACACACACTCATGAACATCAGGTATCGAAATTAGTATAAGATAAACACTCACATGTATCATTGATAAAAGAAATGCCCAGGAACCATCTCCGTGACTCTTCAATACCCTCTCTTGGAGGTGTAGTTGGTCCATGGAACAAGCCCAGTTTGTGGCTTAGAACTCAGACTTTTGTTTCCCGTAGTCGCTATTAAAAGTATTCAGCCCAGCTCACCTTCCTGCCCCTGGTTGAAATCTTGGACAGGATGCATGACTCTTCTGCTTACTTAGGTAAAAGACAAACCTGTTGTCTCTCTGAAGTCATAAAATACTGTCTCAGCTGAGAAATTAAAACCATCAAGTCCAGGATAGCAGTCATTGCATCCGTCTTAAGGCTAAAGCTAGGACTACCGATCCCCTCCCTCCGGGCAGAGGGGGCGGTTGCTAGTGGCTCGCCCTCGCAGAAGGGAGTGCAGGCCTGTCATGGTGATTCTGTCCTTGTTTCTTCCTCCCCAACTCTTGGGTCTCTGCCTCTGACCATACCAGGCAAAAGCAGAGAGAGGAAGGAGAGAAGCAGAAAGAACTGTCCTTACGTGGCGGGGTAGCCTCACGCTCTGAATCTGCAGGATGGTTAAAGCTGGGAGCTTAGTGAGGCACCCTGGTACGTTCTGCAGAAATACTTACCTCTGGGGCCATTTCTGGCTGAAACCCTTGAGAGACAGGCTGCTCAATGCATCCCTCACCTATGTACCGTAACAACACTGCTTCAGCAACACGCCTTCCCGCTGCCGGCCGCCCGTGCAGCAGACCACCTTGGGCAGCACAATCGACCCTTGGACAGGTCAAGGGTTAGGGGCACCGATCCCTGCACAGTCAAAACGCTGCATCTAACTTTTGACTCCCCCAAAACTTCACTACTTAACCTGTTGGCTGGAAGCCTTACCATAACATAAACAGTTGATTAGCACATATTTTATGTTACATGTATTATGTGCTACATTCTTACAATAAAGTAAGCTAGAGAAAATAAAATGTTATTAAGAAAATCATAAGGGAGAGGGACATATATTTACTCTTCATTAAATGGAAGTGGATCATCATAAAGGTCTTCGTCCTCATCATTTCACGTTGAGTAGGCTGAGGAAGAGGAGGAGTCTTACTGTCTGAGGGGTGGCAGCTGTGGGAGAGGTGGGGGAGGCAGAAGGGGAGGAAGGAGAGGTGGGTGCACTCGGTGTGACTCTTATTGAAAAGAATCTGCACGTAAGTGGACTGTACAGTTCACACCCATGTTGTTCTCGGGTCACCTGTACTTAAAATGCTGTCCTCCAACACACCCTACTCATTGTCCACTGGACATATTGTTGATTTCGTCACCCTAACACACTCGGAGAGTGCAGGCTGTTACCATCTTAGTAGCAATCTCCAGAATTCACCGTCAAAGCAGAGGTCAGCCCCCAATCCACGATAGCCTGGATCCGCTAAGAATCAGGGTGCAGAGCTACAGGCAGACACCCGGCTCTGAGAACCACTAGCCATGAACCGGGAGCTCCTCAGGCCAACGTACAGATGTGAGAACGCCTGAGAGCCGCCATGAAAGATGTGGACTTTAGACAGAGTTCCAGTTCACCTTTCTTGAGGAGGCAAAATGCTATGCACAGCGTGTGAGTGTAGCAAGTTGCAAGATGAAAATGCATCATGTCCACACAACATGCTAAATACACGTGAGAACAGTAAGGACCTGCATTACCTGAGTTGTCCCAGCAAATATTTGTATCAAAGAGACCCACCGGATTGATCAAGAGTCTAGCAGGTCTAAAGGAAGTGGACCAAGAATACAGGTGTTTGGGAAGAAACATTGTTTTCATTTGTATGATCTCATATGTCAAATGGTTAATGAAATCGTCATTTAGGGAAATACTTTTTATCCTTGATCTTGCCGTATTGAAAATAGAAACAGGATAGAGGCTATCAGTAGGTTTTAAGTAGAAACTTAGAAAAATATTCATAGACGCGTCTTTTTTCACTAGTCTACTTTTTTTCTCTCGAAGATCTACTTGGAATTAAATTAGAAGGGAATACACTTCCACCTCTCTAATAAAAGTGGCAACTTGTCTAGGGCATAAGGAATTTTGAGGGAACTCCAGAGCTCTCTCCCTGGGGAGCAAAGACCTTGAATCTGAGAAGTGCTGACGAAGCCCTCGCCCAGGAGGAATGAAATGAGTTATTTAAAAATCTGAGCCCGTTCCACTCAGCGTTCACTTTCTGACTGTGATCCAAACAGGCAATAAACTTGGAAAACTCCCTCCATGACCAATTAAATTCACTTTTAATGACTAAACAAAACACATTTAAAATGAAAGCTAATTTCAGAATTAACCAATAAAAAGAAAAGATAGCAGCAGTAAAAACAAGTTAGTGGGCTCTGAATGTAAACAGTTTTGCCTGACACCAAGGCAAGTTCAAACATTGTTACAATCGCTACGTTCATGTTACACTTGGCTCTGGGAAGGACGCAAGGTGAAGTGTGTTAGTCGACTCTGGCTGCCGTACAAGATCCCACCGAGTGGGCAGGTTAAACAACAGACATTGATTTCTCACAGTTCTGTTCTGGAGGCTGGAAGTCCAAGATCAAGGCATCCAGAAGGGTCGGTTCCTGGTGCAGGCTCCCTTCCTGGCTTGTGGACGGCCACCTGCTTGCTGTGCCTGGGGGTGGTGGGGAGAGAGAGAGAGAGAGAGAGAGAGAGAGAATGAGAGAGCTCTGGTCTCCCTTTCTTATCAGGATTCTAATCCTGTTGGATCAGGGCCCCACCCTTATGGCCTCATTTAACCTTAATTATCTCCTGAAGGCCCTCTTGACAATCACATTGTGAATTTTGAAGGGACACAATTCAGTCCATAGCACAAGGGCTACTCGGAGAAGCCTGGGCCAACAAAACCCACTAGAAAAGGAAATGAGGAAGAAATTTGGTCTGTATCTTCAGAGAGCCGAGGGCACCTCCAGACGCAGGGCTCTCTCCAGGTGAGTCACCACCGGATGGAGGCCCTGGAGCTACAGGTGCGATCCTTCAACACCTGATAACGCCCCATAAAACAGCCTTCCCATGGTGTGCCTACCACATCCAGCTCAACCCCAGGATCTGGGCCAGCTTCAGGCGAGGACTGAGGGTGGAGGGGTGGTGGAGGCCTGAGGGAGCAAACCAGAAGTAACCCCAGGGAGAGGAGCTGGGAGTGATGCCTTCAAAGGACAGGAAGGTTGTGTAGGAGGAAGGGATCACTTCCTGTTGGAGGAGAAAAGCTGAAAAGCTGTGTGCGTGGAGTCCTACCCAGCAATAAAAAGGAACGAACTGTTGATACGCAAAACAACTTGGAAGGATCTCAAGGGCATTATGCTGACTGCAAAAAGCCAATCTCAAAAGATCAATATCTGCATCCATTTACATAACATCAGTGAAACCACAGAGCTGCAGAGATGGAAATCAGACTGGCGGTCGCCAGGGGTTGGGGCATTGGGGACAGGAGGGCAGGTAGCACAAGAAGGATCTTCGGGGTGATGGAGCAGTTTGAATCTGGCCTGTCCTGGGGGTTGCCCAGATCTGCACAAGTGATAAAATGGCACAACTAGTTCATACACACATCGTACCAGTGCCGGCTCCTGGTTTTGATATTGTGCTACCAAGTGAGACAGAACCGTCGGGCGAGAGCGGGTGAAGAGCTCAAGTTTTAAAACAAAAGTAAATCTAAGGCTAAGTGACATGCAAATACCAAAAAATAAGTAAACAAATAAAAGTCACCTGCAGAGTTTCAGTGGCAGGAGAAAGTATCTTCTACTTTGTGCAAGAGTAGAAAATAAGTTTGATTGACTGGAGCAGAAACCAAGACCATTAACGATAAAGAAATAAACAAAAGGACTACTTGGGTGAAAGAGGCTTTTAAATTCACATAGGAGAGTTTGGGCTTATTATTTCCCACATGAGTTAGTAAAAATTCCATGTCCTTTTTCTTGCACATATTCTTACACTGGGGCTGATAAAAATTAGTTTCCATTGTGCAGTTTGCCACCCATAAGATTGGCTTCTAGTTTTTATCTTTGTTCTTCATTTGTTTTCATCCAACAGTCCCCACAGACCCATTTTCTGCAAAAATCAAAGGTAATGCTGTTTTTCAGAAATTTTCTCTAGGGGACTTGACAAAATGTTGTGAAACCCGGAGTTCATAGGTCCACTGGAAAAGCTGCACAAAGCAGCATTTGGTGGCATCTGTTACAGCATCAGTACCAGCCTCTGTCCCCATTTGCCCTCCCAGCACATGGATGCATGTAACGCACTGAACAATTGCACATCAGGGGAGGCCGTGCTCCATCAAGAATTACAGCTGGGACATCACCGCATTGCCAAAGAAACACTCTTTTCTTCCTCGTTTATTCATCCAGGATGTGCTGTCCGTTTGTTTGAAAATGACAGAAAATTAATAATCTTGAACAGAAATACCTCTCTCATTTATAGAAAGACATGTCTGAGGAGGGGCTGCAAAGGGAAGGTAGATTCCAGGGACAATCTGTCAACAGTCACCGGTGGTCCTCCTCCACAATCCGGAACTGTTTTCTTGCCCAGACTGTCAAAAAAATTTAAACGAACTCCCACGGCATCCTAGCCATTTACTTCCTATAAATGTAAACTATCCTCCTGACAGCTTTTATGGACAAGAGCAAGTCTGTCTTCAGGAATTTTATTTCCTTTGTGCAGCTTTCCTGCCATGAAGCCACTAGCCTGGGCCTCCCCTGAGGTCACTGGTCATCCCCTGAACCTCTGCAGGTTGACCGGCTGCAGGGAAGAGAATGTAATAATTTACTATTCTGTGCAAAACTAGAAAGAATATTGAACCTCTGAGCTGAAAGTCATATTATCTTCTCATTATACATTTTATTATTTTAAATATTTTTTTTAAATGTCATGGGTACATACACTAAGCTCAGAAGGCTCTTTGTCATGATCCCCTCAGTACAAATGCCACGTGTGCACGAAAAGCTCATGGAAAACCCAGCATGGTGCTTACTTGGCCCAAGGCACTTACTTCTAACTTAACTTCCTGAAACTTTTCAGTAGAACAACATGAGCTAGTTTTCACCCTGTTCTTGAGACACTTACACCTTCTATCTAACCTTGTTGCATCAAAATGTCCTTGAGAAATACAGGTTAATTGTTTATTATCATCGTTTCAAGAGAAGAGATTTGAAGCAGGTCACTCATTCCCTCCACTTCTAAAAGACTGATCTGCGTTTCCATCTGTTGACTCATGTGGGTTTGGGGGTCTCCGGAGAAATATCTCACTGTGAACTTGGTGCCTCCTTTTTATGTAGAAAACAAGAGGCGGAGAGAAGATGAGAATAGAAGACTCATGACCCGCAGATAAGCAGGAAAGACAGCTTGTTCACTTATTCCACAGACATTCGCGAGTATCTGCAGAGTGCCCATCACTGGGCTAGGTTCCGTAAGAAACAGAATTCAAAGTAGAACTACCATTTGATCCAGCAATCCCACTCCTGGGCATCTACCCAAAGGACAAAAAAACATTCTATAAAAAAGACATCTGCACCCGAATGTTTATAGCAGCACAATTCACAATCACAAAGATGTGGAATCAACCCAAGTGCCCATCAATGCATGAGTGGATTAATAAAATGTGGTATATGTATACCATGGAGTACTACTCAGCCATAAAAAGCAACAGTGATCTAGCATCTCTTATATTAACCTGAATGGAGCTGAAGCCCATTGTTCTAAGTGAAGCATCACAAGAATGGAAAAGCAAACACCACATGTACTCACTATTAAATTGGAACTAACTGATCAACACTTACATGCACATATGGAAGTAACATTCATCAGGGATCAGGCAGATGGCAGGGGGAGGAGAGGATGGATAAATTCACACCTAACGGGTACAATGCACACTATCTGGGGGATGGGAACACTTATAACTGACTCAAAAGCAATGGTACAAAAGCAATTTATGTAACCAAAATGTCTGTACCCCCATACATTTTATTTATTCTGAAATTTAAAAAAAAAGAAAGGAAAAGAAAGGATGTCTGACCTCCAGGGCTTACAGTCTAGTAAGAAAAACAGACTCTTAAAAATGATCCAATGTGCTGATTTCTGTAATGGCGGGAGGACCTTCTGTGGCAGAGGAGAGACCACCCAATGTGAGAAGCGGGAAGGAGGCTGCTTCCCACTTGGGCTCCACCACTGGCTGGATTACAATCTTGAGCAAGTTACACAGCCACTCTGAGCCTCAGTTTCCTCAGCTGACAATTGGGATGATGATACCTGCTTTTAGAATTTGTTTTTAAAACCAGGATGATCTAGCTGAGGCATCTGGCACAGTGCCTGACTCTCAAAGAACGTTGGTTGGGGTGAATGATGCCATCAATCGTAGGACCGTGACTATAACCTGGAGAGGAGAGGGAGTGAGCTCACTGTCCACAGAGGTAATCAAAGAAAACTTCGCTGAGAAGGAGGAGTGAAAGACAAGGCAGGATTTAAAGATAACGAGAAGGAAATGGGAGTGGGCTGTGGGGAGAGTGTCTCACAGCAAGATGGAAACGTCCTTGGTGAGGGCAGAGGCAGGAAAGGCAGATGGTGTATTCAGGGAGCGGGAACGTCTGGACAGGAGAGGGATCCAGTGGGAATCGGAGACCTGGGAGTCAGCATCAGATGACAGAGAGCCTCGAATGCCGGCCAAGGGGCCAGAGGACGCCAGGTCTCACTGGGCCTTAAAGATCATCTAACCCTTCACTTTATAGATGAACAAACTGAGATGCAGAAAACTTACCCAAGGCCATGTGGGTAGCAAATCTGTTGAACAACTGTCTCATGTGGTTTTTACCGTGCAGCGGTTCCCTAACTGGGTGCTTTGGAACCAGCTTTCCACAGAGAGTCCCCAGCGACCCCCATGGCAGGAGGGGAGAGAGGACCGAGCCGGGGATTTACCAGTCAGATATACCGGGTGGTTGTGTGAACATTTCACTTGGACCTTTAAGAGAGATTCTCCTACTTTAAAAACAGGGAAAACAAAAATCTCCACTTTGCTACAGCACATTGTTTGGTCTTCATTTTTTTGGCTGCGTGGAGCCTTTGAAGATTTTCAGGTAGTAAGGTAACATAAGGGAAGCAGTGTTTGAGAACAGGCAGACTAGCTATTTTTATACACAGTAAAAAGACAAGACCGTTGCAATTCGGATGTGAAGGGAAGTGAAGCCCTTTACAGAGCCCCCTGGAAAAATCACTGCATATCACCATGCTTTCTGCTGTAAAGATCCACAGCCTCCTAAAAACCCTGTAACTTGGGGTTACTTCATAAATAAACATCTCGCTAACGCAGGAGCGGTGGATGCCTGCCCCAGACGCCCAGGGGAACTGTTACCTTCCTAAGTTAATGCTCAGACTCTCCTGTTCCTTCTTGCCCTTGGCAGGTTTTATTTAAGCTTGAAAAGTTTCCAAGCTGCTTTCCTGTCTTGCAAATGTTCATTTTGACCTTCTAGGGGAAAGTAACAGGAGAGAGAGGTGTACAAAGAGGAACGTATGCAGGTCCCAGCTCAGAGATGATAAGAGATGGACTTTGAATGAAATTTTACGCACCCAGCATGTTTGCAGGAGGCAAAAGTAATTGTCTTTGCTCAGATGCCTTGTAAAGTCCAAAGCTGACTGTCTGGGACCAGTTTATATCATACCTGAGTCCTCACAATGCTGGACTCCTAAGAAGGCAGTTAGTGAGAAATCATACTCAATTGACAGACCATTGATCAAATGGCAAACTGATCACTTATTCTGTGCTGTTGGGTTTTACAGACCAGGAGTTACAGTGCACAAACATGTGCATATGCATGTATGCACGTGTGTGTGCATGTGTTTGTGTGCAGTCCTGTGTATGCATGTGTGTGGCTATGTATGTGTTCATGTGTGTGTGCATGTGTTCATGTGCATTCCTGTGTATGCATGTGTGTGCCTGTCTCTGTGTGTTCATGTATGTGCATATTCATGTGTGTGCATATGTATGCATGCATGTGTTCATGTACACTCATGTGTGCATGTGTGTGCCTGTCTATGTGCATGTGTTTGTGTACGTGTGTGCATATGTGCACATCTGCTCATGTACATTCGTGTGTGTGCATGTATGTACATGCATGTGTGCGTTGCTATTTCATTCATCCACAGGTCAGCTCTGTGAGGAGAGCTCTCAGCTCACTTTATAGGCGAGGAAACTGACTCAGGGCTCTGTCACTTGCCAGAGGTCTCATAAATAACCCAAGGCAAAGCTGATTTCAAACCGGGTCTATGAAACTCAGAAGGTAGCACATCAAGGGCAAAGAACAAGGGGGCAAAAGCCCAGACTCCAGAATATTCGGAAAGCCTCCTTCGGGCTGAGCGTTGGGGCCAGTCTGGCGTGGGTCAGTCTTTGTGAAGGCTGGTAGAGAGGTGAGGTCAGGAAACCGTGGGATGGAGCACTCAGCTGGTGAGCCAGCTTTCCCAGGAGAAGTAACCTGCTTCTCTCCTCTCCCCTCCAGCTCTTCGTGCGGGAGCCTGAGAAGAGGCTGGGCGTGCAGGGAGACATCCGCCAGCACCCTTTGTTTCGGGAGATCAACTGGGAAGAGCTTGAGCGGAAGGAGATTGACCCACCATTCCGGCCGAAAGTGGTAAGGACTTGCCGTGGGGGCCTTGGGTTGGCCGGGCCATCTGCCTGTCCCCACCCCGCCCCACCCTCCGGCTCACACAGGCTGCCGGGCTGCTGGGGGAAGGTGGGGAGGTTACGCCTGTTTATGAAATTTAACCTCTGTGGTCAAGACGCACCTGCATGAAGAACGCTGCGTGCTCCTGCCTTAGGTCGACCACATATTTGTGAGGGTGACTGTCAGAGGAGATGGAGGTTTGCACGTGGCACACACATGCTCAGTGGGCACAGTCTGGGTGACCCAAACTTGTGCATGAACCCTAATCCTATGTCAGGGATTCCGGAGCCATTTTTAAATATTTATTAAAGTTCATTAACATCTGCAGTGTGTTCATGTAACTACATTCCCTAATGGCAATGGTTAGGTGTTCTTTGGCTTAAGGAAAAAAATAAATAAATTGGTGCTTAGAAAAAGATAGATCTCTAAATTCCCACCTAATATTTGCTAGCAAAGGTCACAGACCTACATCAGGAAAGGCCACTAGAGAGTGAAAACAGAAATAAAGCAGCATTAAGTTGCAAAAAGTTCTGGAGCTGGAGGGCTGTGATGGTCGTACAACAACGTGAATGTACTTAATGCCACTGAACTGTGCACTTAACAATAACTAAGATGGTGAATTTTATGTTATGCATATTATACCATCATTTTTAAAAATAAGTAATAATTTGTAAAAGATTAAAGCCAAATGGTGGATCTGCCAGCTTTAACCGATCCTGGCGCTTGTGGGGAATATGGAGGTAAGTACCCAGATAGACAGGGGCCGTCTCTGCCGTGTCTTTGCGCCCAAATGGCTCAGGCCTGTGGGTTTCACAGCAAAGTGTTCACCCTGGAAGACAGCCACGGTGGCTGGCTGTGACAGCAGGTCTGTCCCTGCAGAGTAAAAGGACAGAGGTTGAATTTGGGGCTCAATCCTGCTTCATGTAAACTATTAACCAGAAACATTAGATCCTGTTTGTTCACAGTGGATTTCCTTTACGTGGATTTAATTATACTACTATTAATATTAAGCTGATGACTCCGAATTATAGAGATTTTCAGTAAAGGACACACATAATCCATAGGTATTCCCTCAGCTTAGTTTATCTGCAAACATCAACTCTGTCGTACACAGATTAGACCCAGATATCAAAAGTTAAGATAATGAATTTAGCGGCTCATTTTCTTCTCCTTTTCCCCCCGCTTACACTGTGACCAAGAAATCACCGTACGACTGCAGCAACTTTGACAAGGAATTCTTAAACGAGAAACCCCGGCTGTCGTTCGCCGACCGCGCCCTGATCAACAGCATGGACCAGAACATGTTCAGGAACTTCTCCTTCGTCAACCCGGGCATGGAGCGGCTCATCTCCTGAACCTCGCCTCCCCAGGGGAACTGGTCCGAGAGTGACACCTCTCGGGTTCCTTTTTCAACGTGGAAAAGAAAAGAAACACTCAACAACAGAGGCCGAGACGTCAGCCCCGCGCCCGACCGTCTACCTGTAGCAGAAACCGACTCTACTTCACTAAGGACTGCGCCCTGCCGTGCGGCTCCCGGCACGGTTCCCGGACACTGTCCACACTAGGTCATGACTAACCCTGGCTGTTTACTTGAACGCTGGTTCTCCACGTTGGGAACTCAACACTGCTCTCCATGGTGGCTCCGCACTCGGATCCCAACTGCTGAGCAGTGACATGTTCCGTGAAAGGAGGAGCAAACAGAACACAAACGTCTCCAGACTGAAAGAAAGAGCCTGGCGCCTGGCAGACGTGGTGGCACATCTCACCCGTTTTATTCTGTTTATATCTGTGGACGTGTAAATGGCTAAGGGGCACAGCCCTGAATAGGTTTTTATGGGAATTCTTCACAATAAACATAGGTTGTAACTTGAGATTTACCAATCCATTCATTCTGATTAGCTGTGAAATTCGCAGGAAAGAGGAGAATGGAAAAATGGGAAAAGCTTCCGTGATTGGGAAGTTTGGCTAGAACACCTACGCTGGTTCTCTGGTCAAGACAGACCTCAAATGTAGAGTTCAGCAAAGATAGGGCCACTTCACTCTTGCCAGTAAAACCTTTCCCTCCATCCATCGTTCTCTGACTTCAATATCAGCGCAGTCATTCATTCCCATCCTCTCATTATAACAAGAAAAGAAAAAGTGCACGATTCTTCAGAGCGAAAAGAAAACCAACCCCTGGTCATCCCACGACTGATGATTTGATGACTCATAATCCCCTCCTGAGGGATCATTCGAGACCAATGCCCCATGCCTGCTACTGGCAGTGGTCAATTGCGTTGAATTAGAATTCTAACTATATGTTTTTAAAGTATCTGTGCTGTTTGTATATTTTGATAAAATGTTGTGACTTCATGACAAAGAGGTGGATGTGTAAAAATGGAATAAAAAAAAAAGACAGACACCTCTTAATAGTTTAATTCCCTACTTGTCCCCACCACCCACCCTGAGAACTTGATTCTGTCATGTTGATCATCAAAATGTAGCAAGTGTTGAGTTGATGTTGTAAACTTTGGAAAGCATAAAAAAAAAAATCCTAAAATAGGTGAGAAATTCAGATAATTCTTAATTGTTGTTGTTATCGAAACCGCAAGGGGGTTTCAGACTAGACCCAGCTGCCCACTGCACACAGATCCAATTGTTGTGACGACAACAGTTGCCAAGGAAGAAAAGAATCTTAAGGCAAAGGACAGACGTCTTTTGGGAGAATGGGAGAAAGGGGTCCTGGGCTTTTTAAGGAGGGGCAACGTGCACGGGGCAGGTCGAGGACCCTGGGGCAGGTCATGGCGGGTGGTGACCTCTGGCACCAGGAATCTCCCCCAGGCACCTTCAGAGTCTCAACTTCATCTTGTAAAAATTCCACCATCTCTGGGAAACAACTCAAAAAGTTCAAGTGGTTAATTCAGGGAGAAGATTGTTAAAAAAAACACATAGGGGTCATTGAGATTTGTTCGTAGAGCCTGTTACCTCGTCCTTACATCCCTCTGTCTCCTCCTGACAAGATTTTGGGCAGGAGTGGCCTGTGGGTGTGGCCCCTGCCCCATCCTCAGGCCACTCTGCCAACGCTGCCTCCTCCAAGGCCAATGTTGGGATGGAGGGAAAACTCGGCTTTCACCCTCAGAAATTTCACTGAAAAGTCAACTTACAATAAAGTAGATTTTCTCCTAAGAGAAAAGCCATCAAATTTATTTTAATGTGTATATGTTGGAATCCTCAGAAACAAAGATGCCACTCCCAGCAGGGCTCAGAAGCTCATATGCCTTTCTGGTAAAATGGGTTATGGGAGGAGGAAAGAGGAATTGTACAAAGGATTACTCCTGAGGAGGAACCAATGGGGAACAGAGATTAACTGGTAAATAAGTCCCTTTAGAATTTAAATGAGTCTGAGTGGGGCAGGAAAGTGAGAGAGACCTTGAGGCTTCTTTAGTCAGTCCCGCATGTCAAAATGCCATATTTGGGGGTAAACTAGTTCTAATTTCCCTCACTAACTTCTCCCCAGCCCTTGTGGAATGTTCCCAGTCCTTTCTGCAGCATTTATTTAAGGAAGGACACTTTGACCTCTGACCTCCCCCCTTGGGACCCCTAAGGCAGCATGTTCCTCGTTCATCCCCTCCACCCGGGACTGCCCCTCCGCTGGCCCCTTCCTCCTCCTCCTCCTCCTCCCACCTCCCGCCTTCCAGGACCACTCGACAGGGCGAATTAAAAAATACACAAGTGCGCCGTGTAGAGGGTGGGGTGGTGGTATTCCCGCAAAAGACAGAACCTGTGACCTGTGAGACTGTATTTGGGAAGAGGGTCTTCGAGGGCGTAACTTAGTGAAGGATCTCAAGAGGGGACCATCCAGCATTATACAGATGGGCCCTAAATCACTGCCGTGTCTAGTGTCTATGTCTCAATGCTCGATATAAGAGAAGGGAGGGGAGGGTTTCCCATGCACACACACATACATATACACACACATACATACACACACGCACACACACACAGCAGACAAGGCAGAGATCAGACTGATGCTGCCACCAGCCACGGAAGAGGCAGGAAGGATCCTGCCCTAGAGCCCTTGGAGGGAGCCTGGCCCTACCCACACCTTGATTTTGGACTTCTAGTCCCCAAAACTGTGGGAGAGTTAATCTCTGCTGCCTTTAAGTCACCCAGTTTGTGGTCATTCATTACAGCGGCCACAGGGCACTCATCCACTGCTCAGTGGAGCCAGCGCTGTGCTGGGACAGGGCAGTGGTGACATTTGTAGCCACTGCACCTGCAGGTGGGGGCTTCACATTCCCGCCCGGCCCTCACACAGCTTGTCCTGGGACAGGACTTCCCGACTTTGCTCCACTTTCTGTCCACAGGAATGTCCCACCCTGGTTCTCACTCTTCTTTGCATTTTCCCTCACCAGCCTCTAGCATCCTCCTAGATACGAGATACTAGATACAAGATATTAGACATAAGGCTCAGGGCTTTTCCACCAAAGTGGGAGCTGTTTCTGTTCATGACTCAGTGGCCGTTTCTTCCTGGAGACGTGACACCCCCAATGCAGTGTCCTTTATGAACCCGGGTCAGTATTTAGAGGGACAAAGACTCCCCTGTGCACGTGTTAACTTGTCATTAGAAGAAGGAACACAGGAAACACTGAAGTCAGTCACCTGTGAGGGGCATGGGGGTGAGGGATGAGGTGGCCCTGCTCTGGGGACACCTTCCCGTACAGTTTTGACTCTTGAAAGCTTCTTTGTGTTCTACCTACTCAAAATAAAAATAAAATTAAATCAAAAAGAATAGAAAGGGGATAAAAATCTACAACCGAAGGTAAGCTAACACAAATCAATCTAATTGCATTTCTAACAAATAAATAACCCTGTTGAAGGAGAAGGAAAGAAGGTAGGAAGGAAGAAACAAGGAAAAAAAGAAAAGAAAGTGAATCCACATAACACTTCAGAGGCAAGGATTTTAAAATTAAAGGGGTAGAAAGATCTTGTGTAAGCTCCGAAGTACGATACACACCGCAGGCAAGGTCTTCACCACCTTTCCACCCTGAAGCTCAAGGTGGAAACCCTTGGGGTCATCCTAGATGCTTCCCCATCCCTCCATCACCATAATGGGGGGCCTTAAAACGCCCCTCTCCAAAATCAAAAAAAGTAGACAAAAATAAGCAAGGATATGGGAGATCTGAATAATGATTCACTAGCTTGAGCTAATAAAGAGAATTTTAAAGTCAGTAAACACGGAAAATGTACCTTACCTCACAGGGTTTGGTGAGGATTAAATGAGTTAACACACAAGAAACACCTCATGGGTGCCACACAGTGAACGCATCATCATTATGCTCAAAATCCAGCCAACGAGAAAACTCACACCTTCTACAAACCGTAAGTCATAAGTCTGCAGCTACTGACAACAATTAGGAAGTAATGCTAGGAGAAGAGGAATAACATTCCATGTGAAAGTCTAAAGCAGACTTGCCAATTTTCCAGATTAAACAGAAAGTTATAATGGAATTTACGAACTATTTAGAAATGAATGGCTGGCCGGTGGGTGAGAGGAAGGACTTCAACTAACTGAATTCATTGCTTGCCTTCTCCCAGCACGTGTCCTGGGCACTTCCCTGCCACCCACCTGGCCACTATCATCCCGCTGAGGTGACACTGGAAGCTTAGGGCCTTAGCCAGACACCAGGGAAGAGGGCCAGGTTGAGTGTGGATGGATCAACAGAGTCCGGGCACCCACATGGAATCGCTTTAAGCCGCATGCCTCCTAAACATCAGAACAGTCACTACATCGCCTCAAGGTGAATTTTGGATTATCAAAATAAAATCCAGACAGGAAGAGAATTTCTCCTCAGGTGTATGTAGTAATCAGCACACCGTTACGAATTTTTGTTTTAGTTTGGTTTCTTTCCAGCGCTATGAGCTTTAAAGAAGTTTGGATGCTCAACCAAAGATATAAATCTAAAAAACAAGTGGAAAATCTAAGTCCAGCAAAGCCTACTCGAAATTTCAGTCACTCTTGCAAAACATCAGCCGGTGACATCCACCGAACCGGAAACTACCCACTTGGAACTGCCTCCCCCTCCCCCCCGGCCCCCCCCTTTCCCTCCTCAGCCCCTACTCCTCCCACCCTCAGGGATGAGAGGCCCCTTTGCTGTTGCCGTGGAAATTGTGCTTTTAAGGTTTTCTGCTGAGATGTCATTGGTCCTATGGTAAAGTGGAGCCCTCTAGTGTCCTGATGTTGTATTACCTCCAAGAATGAAGTACGAGGTTGGTGTTATGGTGGTGACTTTATGGAGAGGAAAGCTGGTTCCACTGGCTGGCTGTGGTTCTAAAGTGACCAAACCGCAGAGCGGAATAAAAATACGAGTCTTTTGTATTTTGTGCACGTCGCATGTCTGATCAGCCATATAAAAAAATCCAAATTTCTGTATAATGGTGAATATTTGACGCCCCCAGAAGACTCATTTGCCAAGTAGCCCACAAACTGATCCAGTCAACGGCGCTCCATCCATCACTCGACACCACCAACCCCAGAATAGCACACGGAAACGCACGGTCTCAGGAGTCTCAGCATGCAGGGAATTCCACGGTGGCAGGCGTCAGACTTTAAGGACTGGTGCACAGCATGATCTGGCACCTCACCCTCAACACGCACCTGTCCCCACAACTTCGCCTTCAGGAGCCAGATTAGGAAGCTCTGAACCTGAGGTTCATGAATGAGCAGGAATTTCCTGTAAATTTTGAGCAGGTGTGTATACATGTATTCTCTCGGGTTTAAGATTCCTCTTTATCATTGGGTTTAGGGAATTTGATTATAATATGAGTCAGTGCCGTTTCCTTCGTGTCTCTTGTGCTTGGGGTTTATGATCTTATTGGATCTGTGGATTTAAAGTTTTCATCATACTTGGAAAATTGGGGGGACATTATTCCTTTCAACATATCTTCTGTCTCCCTCTTCCTTTGGATCTCCAATGGCAAATATATTCAGCCACGTGAAGTTATCCCGTAGTTCACTGATGTTCTGGGTTTTGTTCCTTTTCTTTTTTTCTTAGTCACTTTTGTCTCAGGGTCTTGTCTTGGATAGTTTTTATTGCTACATCTTCAGGTGTACAAACCTTTTCTTCTGCAATGTCCAATCTGCCATCAATCCCTACCTGTGTATTAATCATCCAGATATTGTCATTTTCACCCCTGGAAGTTCAATTTTAAAAATATCTTTCATATCTATACTTAATGTTCAATATTTCTTCTAGCTTTTTGGACTTACAGGGTGCAGTTACAATAATACATTAAATGTCCTTGTCTATTAAGTTTATTCTCTGTGTCATTTTTAGGTCAAGTTGCACAATAGTTTGCATGTTGGACACGCATTAGTTCATTTCAACTTTATGGCTGTCATCTCATTAAAACAATTATTCCAGTTTCTCGTTCATTCCACTTTTGAACTGCACCAGGGTTTTACATGTTAAGTATGTAATTAACTGTGATTAAATCATCAAACCCAAAATGAAGATCTCTGCACTCACACAAGACTTTCTGATTAATCTTACACTAAGTCAACCAAACATTTGCATCTTGTCGTTGGAAAGTGTTGTTCAAAAGTGGCTAGGGCTCTAGATTCTTGTCTGCGGTGGCAGTGATGAGTGACGCACCCCCGAGACAGTGCCCGGCCCCTCCGTTAGCACCTCGGGGAGCTGGTCTGCAGGATGGACGTGTTATCCTAAGAGCTGCACAAAGATATATATTAGTTTCATGGTATTTTAATAACTATTTTCTGATTATAAAAATCATAAAAGCCTCGGGTCAAACATGACAAATTGACTAGAAAATGATCTCTTTGCTCTTTTTTTAAAAAAACTCCACTAAAAATAAAATAAACTCGGAAAGTGGTTTAAAAATTATAATTAAAAATTACAATAATAAAAAACAAGAGAGAAGACAATAGCAGATGAGAGATTTCAACCAACTTTTGAAAGAGGGAAGACAGGGAGTGGCAGCCAGCTACAAGGGGGCAGTGACACGACCACCCAAACCTGGAGAGAGGGGTGAGCCGCCCCCCCCCACAGAATCCCAGAGAGGCCCCACCCTTGCAGATACCAGGGATGCACGAATGAAGGGTGCAGTTCTGAAACAGGTGGACTGGTTGAAAGCCCATTGCATGACAGTCAGGTGCTAGGTCCTCTGCTCCACCACGTGCAGCTGGGCACCTGATCCCACTCACACACCCCAGATGCAAGACGTTTGTCTCTGGATAAACTACACCCAAGCACCTCCGAATTCAGGGGCAGGCATAGTGAAGGGTAGAGATATTGATGGGATTGAAAACAAGAGAATTAAGTGAAAATTCATGGAGTAAAATACAGTACTCTTAGTCCATTTTTTTCTACCCTGCTGCCAGAAAAGGAACAGTTGGTTAATGACACTCATCTCTGACCCAAGGCAAGAAAGTAGGCGATTCTTCTCTAAATAAACTGGATAGCCACTGAGAAAGATGTACCAATATTATTTGAGGAATCCCTCCAACATTAAGACTGAATATCTGGCTGGATATACTATAATAAATTCTACCAGTTGACCAAAAGAAAAATGAACAAACCCTACCGACACATGCAGAGCTTGCATTTAATGTACTAAAACAACATTGTAAATTAAAATGAGTAGCTAAAGACATCAGGTGTTTAAGGAAAGTCTCCAGTAATAGAGATACCAAAACAAACATATGGAGAAAACGAACCCAGACAAATACAAACATTGCAGAGAACAGACAAAAATCTTTTTTAAAAATATGTAAGCAATGCCCTCAGAGTAGAAAGAGAAGTTATTGCACACATAAAATAAGAATAAAAGACTACAGAAGCGCAGCAAAATCAAAAAGTAAAGAGACCTTATAAACTCGAATATGTATTAATAAAATGGGTAAAATATAAACCTAAATATGGAAGGATAAGTTGAGGCAGGAGGGAGGGGAGGGTGAGCAGGGGATTGCTGTCTTGTAAACTTTCCTTATCACGGTGACACTTTTAACTCTGCTCATGTTCAAGTCAGTTGTCAACGTATTGTCTCTCAGCTCCAAATTCACCCTTCTCCGCCCTGCCTGTCATCCTGAAGCTGGTCCCCAGAACGGTCCTTCTTTGATGGCTGGCACAGACGTCAAGCTCTGTCTGTAGGGGGCGCTGGGGGAACATCAGGGACAACATGGCAGAAGACTAGATATTCTCCCAGGTGCCAGGGGACTGTTTTTCCTCCTACAGCAGCTACTGGTGTTCACCCTCCAGAGAGAGTCTCCAGCACCTTAGCAAACCAAAACACCAAAAACTAAATATCTATGTGTCCGACTTTGAGAACAAAGTATCGCTGAGGCTAATCATTTTTCGTTCATTCTTTCTTTCATTGATTCCTGAAACAACCAATCACTGAGCCTCAGCCACGTCCCAGGCACTGAGAATACAAAAATCAATTAGCATCATGCAGGCCCGTGGCCGTTTCCACTCTAGGAGGAGAGATGAACACTTGACTGCGACACACTGTGCTTCGGTGCACAGTCAGATAAGAACAGTCTGATACAGTGTCTGAAGTGTCCGATGACACCTTTCCCAAGGTCCCTCCAGCCACTAGCATGGTGGAAGCTTTGTTTCTATGGTTACCAAAGGGCTCCTCTGAGACACACCAAAGTCTGAAGTACCCTGGGCATCAGCTGGGAACTCACGGTTCAGTGACATTGGCTGCGTCCGAGGGACAGCAGAGTGGTGACGAAGACCTGGATGCTGAGCTAGATTCTAGAGGTACTGGAGGAGTCACTCAAGCCTCTCAGACTCTTGCATAACGAGGACGTGCAGAATCCCTTTCCTGTTCCTGGTTTCCACGTAGCAGGGACCACCTGCACTGTAGCCTCTCCTTGTTTTGACAGACTAAGATGCTGGTGGCAAACTCCTTAGTGTTTGCAGGATTACGGTGTCACTGAGAAGTCTGACTCCTGCCCTGCTCCACCGCTCAGTGATCACTGATGCAAACTGCTGGAAGTATCAGTGGATGTTCTAGCACAGAAGTGAACAGTCTCCTCAGGCATGAGAGCTACCAGCAGCTCAGCAGTGCCCGGTGCTGTGCCCAACCTTGAGTGCTCACTGGCAGAGCAGATAAAACATAAAATAAAAGCGTACCCGGGAAGGAATAGAAGAGTAAGATGAGAGAGAGAGAGAGAGGAAGGAGGGAAGAAGGGAAGGGCTCACATGGTCAGGACCGAGTGTGCAGATACTAAATTTAAAAGTATCTTAAGCTGGGCACAGTAGCACGTTGCCTGCAGTCCCAGCTACTCGGGAGGCTGAGGCAGGAAGACAGCTTGAGCCCAGGAGTTGGAGACCAGCCAGACCCTGTCTCAAAAAAAAAAAAGTGGTCTATTCCCTTAACAGAAGTCTCAGAGGTCACACAGTGCTTTACCTTCTACAAGGATGCTTGGGAGCAGGAAGAGCAGTTACTACCACTCTTCTCTGGAATTTTAAGTCTCCTTTGCTTCCTTTGGTGCATCCTAAGTGGGGCAGTTCAGGGCCAGGCTTTTGCCTGTGTCCCTGGTGTCTATCCCAGCACTTCACACGCAGCAGGTGCGAAGGAGGAGAGGAGGGGAGGTGGGAAGAGGTAGACAAGGCCCAGCCTGCATGTCGCTTCTGTTTCTTGCAATGGTCCCAGCTGCACTATTTGGACTTGAGTCACTAGAGGGAGGCAGAGGAACATGAGAGAAGCCGCCGTCCCTGCCGGGCAGGACCCTTCCAGACCTGATCTGAAGCTGAATGTGCTTCGCTGGCCCGGCGAGATTAGTGATCAAAATTAGAGTCCTCAGCATTCCCGTTAATTCAAGATGTGTATCCTGCCTTTAATCAGAGTGCAATCTCTACATTTATAGGAAATAATAAGAAAACAGCTGCCTGTCCTAGAGCAATGCAGAATCATGGAGTGGAAAACCGAGGAGGGGACTCTCGGGGCATCCAGCAGACGGTGACTCAGCAGGAAAACGTGCAGGAATCAGAGCCTGGGGACCAGCGCTCTCTGGCTTCGTGACCCTCACCAAGTTCCTGGTCCTCCTGGTACCCGTTTTTCTTAATCAGTAGAAGGATAACAGGAAGCACCTCCACCTTGTGGGGTTACTGTTCAAGGCATGCAAACTGATCGGTGAAAAAAATCTCCCATAAAACAGCAAAGAGCCACATGGATATAAATCCAGTTGTCATGATTATTAACCGTGTGTTCAAGTCGTGAGGTTGTCACTTAATTATGTTCTTAAAGTTTGTCAACCATTAAATAATGAGATTCGGAGAATAGGAGTAAGCACAGAGCCTGTCTGAGTACAAAGCTTAAAGACACTCGGAAGACAGACTCCAGAGGAAGGGGTCTGTGCTCCAAGGCTCCAGTGCCACAGGCAGCAGCCGCTTCAGCAAGGGACAGGATTTATTATTACACTAGTGCCACCCATCGAGTGCCGAGGAAGATCACCGGAACATTCTGTCTGGGGGTGCCGCTGGGCCATCCCTAACCATGTACAGGAAGAAGCAGAAGTGGCAGCCGCGTGCTGTGTGACTCGGGCTACGTCACCACGTGTCTCTCAGCGCTCAGAGTAATGTAAAGCTCCAACAGCTTTAAGTCTGAATTATTGAATTTCACAAGTTCTCCAGCGAGAGCCTGGAGACAGCTCTAGAAGGGAAGGGACTATATTATGGCCAGTGCGCTTGGCATCCAACACGGTACCTGGTAAATAAGAGATCGTTATTTTTTCAAGCTTAGTAAATAAGTAAAAACACCTATATGTAGGAAAACCATATAATTTACTAGCTTAAAATTTTTTTTTTTTTTTTTTTTTTTTTTTTTTTTTTTTTTTACTGAAAAGAAGCATTGTTAGTAATTACTCCAGAAAACAGGTTAAACGCAGGACTGTCCCGGGCGCACTGAGACCTGGGACACCTGCTCCCTCTGGCGACCGCGCCCTCGCTGTGTGCGGGAATAGAGCGCAGGCGCACTGCTCTGGGCAAGGCACAGCCCGGCCCATGTGACAGTAGCAAGTCATTTCATCTGCGTAACATTCGAATAGGTTGGTCTATGATTAACCGTATTCAACACACATTTACTGACCACCTGCTGTGTGTCCCAAGCCTGCTAGAAGCTTGGAATACACCAAAACTCAACCACCACCACAAGAAAGATTTGGGTCCTCTAAGAGCAGGGGATGGGGAAGACAGACAGTAAATACTGAACATAATAAACAAGTAAATCCCCTAGTTTGCTAAAAGGCAATACAGCTACAGATAACAGCAGCACAGGGCATGGGGCCCTCGGAGCTCTGACTGAGGAAACCCAGGTGGGGCTGGCGGGCAGCAGAGTCCCGGCTCTAACCGGGCAACCTGGCCACTTCCTGCTTTCTCTTTCAGTTCTGACGTGCACCTGACCTGGCGACATATTCAAATTCACTTCCTCCATTGGTGGCAGAGAAGATCACACAAAACCTGGCATTAGTGCCTTGAACGAAACTCAGTGCCCCCATTTGCCCCCCCCAAGACTTGATCTGGGTGACAGTGGGGTTCGCACAAGGCACTGGGCTCCAGAATCACGTGCTCACCCAGCGGGCACGAAAGGCACACCCCTATTTCACCTGGAGAACGTTTTGCTCATGGGTTTGAGGAAGTGGCCAGCCAAGCCCACCAGACGGAACCAAGAAGGGCCAGGTTCCCCGAAAGCCTTGAACTAACACTGGCATCTCAGCATGTCTGAGCCACCTAAACCACATGATGTCCAACTTCCTCTCTGCCCCTGATCTCCTCACCCTGCTCTCCCCGGCTTCTTGACCTTCCTCATCGTGTGACTCTGGCAAAGTTCTAGGAGCTTATCCAACCTGTCTCAAGACACCCTGTGCCAAGAGAAAAAAGAAAGAAAAGAAAAAAAGGCAAGTTCAGTCTCCAGGGCAAAGGCTGCCAAGAGCCCGTCAATAGCACCAGGCTAGACAGAGCACAAAGGCGGCTTTAAATGTGAACTCCAGTCTGCAGAGAGAGATGGGGCATGTTCTCAGCATTCTGCATCTGTCCAGCCGTGGGTCAATGTCCCAGCCACCAGCCTGCACACCATCTAAAAAGCAAACCATGCCAAATATTTATTGAGGGCCTACTATGTGCAGGGCACTATGCTCACAGTTATTCGCTTGTGTGGACACTGTAGCTTTCACCCAAATCTCTTTCTCCAGGCTTCCATTTCATATCTATAAAGCAAAGGAGTTTTAAGTTGACAGTCTCCAGAAACTCAGCTCTAAAATTCTGACTAGTTCCCTGCTAGAGCCTGGGCATCCCGAAAGGAGAGATGATGTCTCATTTATCTTTCTCTTCTGGCACCGGGCACAGGCCATGATTTGGAGGAGATGATGGGTGAATGCCCAGTACACAAATCAAACTTCCGAAATAAGGCTCTTCGAAAAGGTTCCAACAACCAGCCAAAGGCCGACTCACATACCCATTACAAAGGTACACAAAAAATATTATACGATTTTCCCGCTGTTGGACAGCTGGGCAGGTAAAGCTTTTGACCTCCACAAAAGAAAACTTTTAACTTCTGCAAACTTTTCAGCATCTAAAAGTATCTTCAAATACATGGTCAAATTATATGACAAACAACGCTTTATTTAAAAATAAACCTCATCTTTTGAAGAACTAGGTTGGAGGACTTATACTTCTGAATTTCAGAACTTACTACAAAACGCTAGCAGGCAAGATAGCGTGGTGCTGGCATAAAACACAACATACAGATCAATGGAAGAGAGAGTCTGTAAATAAGCCCTTAGTCTTAGGGGCACTGATTTTCCACAAAGGTGCCAAAGGACTACAATGGGGAAAGAACAGTCTTTTCCATAAATGATACTGTGAACAGCTGGACATCCACATTCAGAAGAATAAATTTGGACCCCAATCTCACACCACACACAAAAGTCAGCTCAAAATGGATCACAGACCTAAATATAAAAAATAACACTTTGGAACTCTTAGAATAAAATGTGGAAGTAAATTTTCATGACCTTGAGTTAGGCAAGGATTTCTTAGATATGACAACAATAGGTGCTAAAAGAAAAAGCAGATAAACTGGACCTCATCAAAATAAAAAATGTTTGTGCTTTGAACAACACCGTCAAGAAAGTGGAGACATCCAACAGACTAGGAAAAAAATATTTCCAAATTATATATCTGATAAGGGCCTAGTACCCTCAATATATAAATAACTATTACAACTCAATAAAATGACAGAAATTCAATTTAAAAGTAGGAAAAGAATTTGAATAGACATTTCTCTAAAGAAGATGTACAAATGGCCACTATGCACACGTGAAGGTGTGCAACATCATTAGTCATTGGAGAAATGCAAATGAGTTGCCACTTCACCCTCACTGGGATGGCTACAGTAAAAAAGACGTGGGGAAATTAGGCCCATCCTATATTGCTGATAGGAATGTAAAATGGTGCCATGACTTTGAGAAATCATTTGGCAGTTAAATGGTAAACATAGAGTTGCCATATGACCCAGCAATTTCTCTCATAGTCATCTGAGAGAACTGAAAACACATGTCTGCACAAAGCTTCATGGCAACATTATTCATAAAAGCCAAAAAGTGTAAACAACTCAAATGTCCGTGAACTGGTAAATGGCTATGCAAGTGTGGTACTCAACCCGTGCAACAGAACGCTGTTCAGCAACAGAAAAGAATGCAGTATTCCTACATTGTACAGTGTAAATGAGCCTCAAAAAATTGAGCTAAGAAGCAGAAGTGACAAAAGACCATGCATTACATGACCCCACTCGTGTGACATGTCCAGTGTAAGCAAATCTGTAGAGACAGAAAGTGGAACAGTGGTTGCTTAGGGCTTGGGGTTGGGGAGATGGAAAGTGACTTCTAATGGACATAGAACTTCTTTTGAGGGTGATGAAAATGTTAAAAAATTAGATTATGATGGTAATTACACAACTCTGTAAATCTGTGAAAAGCATTGAATTGTATATTTTAAAAGGATAAATTTTATGATATGTGAATTGTGTCTCAATGACACTTATTTTATAAACTATATCAACTCTGGAGGAGGAAAAAAACAAACTTACTTTTTAGCCAAGGTGTCAAAATCTAGAAAATGTTAAGAGAAATTACTTGTTGGACTTTAGTACCTAGAGGTGATTTTAAAAATGTATTATCTATTTAAATATAATGATATTAGCATTTAGATTCCCAGAACAGAGATGATATCATTATCAATAGCTATTTGCTGTTGGAAAGTTTTAATATCTACTAATTTTATTTTGTGCCTTGAGCCAGGAAGTCTTACTTCTTAAGGACTCCGTGAAGTCTACCTGCGTCTTACTGATGAGAAAATTGAGGAGACACTACAGTGATTTATTTGGACCTGTCATGATAGCTAAATAAAGTGGGGGGAGAGAGGCAGAAAGACAACTTTTGCAAAATAAACTCGGCGCAGTGCCCTGACAGTCGGGATCTCAGAGATGCTGATGACGTGAAAGTAGCGCTGTCCTGGCACACACAAGGCCTTCCGGAAACAGTCAGGAAAAGATGCATGTCTGGAAAAAATTTTCCAAACTATTCTTATCAACCATTCTTATTCTGACACAGTCGTTATTTGTTTTTGAGAAAATAGATTATAAAATCGCCCTGCCTCTTGGGAGCAACGTGGATTTTCTTTTCCTACTGGGTTTTCAATTGTAGCTTTCTCTTTTCTCAGTCACTTCTTGGGCTACATTCACTTAATTCGACAGATTGCCCAGTGTGCATTCCAGTTGCAACAGTCTGGCATGTGTATTTACAGTGTGCATCAGAGAAAGCAGGTGTGTCTGGGGTGTAACACTGCCTGGAAGAAGCTGGTGCTGTTCATTGCAGCCGACAATCAG